>NC_083095.1:139118459-139718459 GCF_949774975.1 Lagenorhynchus albirostris | reverse complement strand
CCTTTTAGTAGAGAATGGTATTAGAAAGCAAGATCTGGGTGCTGGATGTGTTCATTAATATTGCTTTGTTACTGTTTCTAGACCCTCTCAGCAGACATAGCTAGAAAATACACATATGTTTATTATCCATATACACGTATATGTATACTTATTTATTTATATATAGATATACAACAGATATAGGTTTACAATTGAATGTATGTATATATATCTATGCATATATAAAGACTAACATGAGTTCAGACTGATATTTCTAACTTGAACCCAGCACCTAAGGGTTTATTCTAGATTTTTTCCTCTTACATATTACTAACTTCATTTCTGACCATGAGACATCTGATTCCCATTTTCTACAATTTAATTAGTCATTTATTTTACAATATTATACATGTAACTTTAATTCAGAATTGATAACCCATACCCACTACTGTACATTATTATGTACAGCTCTTTTTGTCTTTAACATTACAGTAGTCAGTCAAAACAGTTTTCCAAAATTACTTAGGTCATTTTTGCCTCACTTTCTTTAATGAGATTATTACTTATATACAATAAATATATATACATTAAATAAATATAATTCATTTATTATGAATCCAATCTGGGATCTCCTAACATCCTGAGTGGTTTATTTTATATCTGCATTGCAGTTAAATTCACTCTGTAGCAGACAGAGTTCTATGGGTTTTAACACTCATAGATTCATGTGTCTACAATCATAAGACCATACAAAACAGTTCCATTACCCTAAACTTTCCATGTGTGGTACCTTTGGCATCAACCCCACCTGTGTCAACACCTGGCTACTACTGGTCTGTTTTCTGGCCCTATGGATTTACTTTTTAAAATAAAATTATATTAATGGAATCACACTACATGTATCCCTTTGGGTCTTCTGTCTTTCACTTGGCACAACTTACTTAATATTGATCCATGTTCTGTGGGATTCAGGAACTCGTTTTTTTATTGCTGAAAAATATTACATTGTATTATATACTAGAGTTTCTTTATATATTCATCAGTTGAAGGGTATCTTGTCAACTATCTGGACCTGAAAAAATTTTTCAGAGTTTTTTCCTAGAAATTCAATTTCTTTAATAGATATATGGCTATTCAGGTTATCTATTTCTTCTTGAGTGAGTTTTAGTAATTTGATTCTTCCAAGGAATTGGTCTATGTCACATAAGTTTTAAAATTTAGGGCCATAATGATGATTGTGGGATTCTGTTGTTATTTTCTTTTGTTGTTATTGTTATTTTTTAATGTCTGTGGGATAGTGCTAATGTTGCCTGTTTGTTTCATGATATTGGTAATTTATGTTTTCTTTCCTTTTTCCTTTATGATCCCCACTAGAGGTGTATTAATTGTATTGATCTCTTTTAAGAACCAGCTTCAACAGGGAACTGTATTCAATATCCTGTAATAAACTATAATGGAAAAGAATGTTAAAAAGATATATATATCTCAATCATTTTGCTGTACACCTGAAACTAACACATTGTAAATCAATTATACGTCAATTAAAAAATAAAAAAAACCCAGCTTTGCTGATTTTTTTATTTTGTTTTTCTTTCTATTATCAATTGTATTGATTTGCTATAATTTGTACTATTTCATTCTTTCTGCTTACTTTAGTTTTAATTTTATCTTTCTCTAGTTTCTCTAAGTGGAATAAGTTACTGAAGTTAAATCTTTCTAATAAAAACATTTAATGTTATAAATTTCCTTCTAAGCACTAATTTAGCTGTATTCTTCAAATTTTGATGTTTTCATTCTCTTTTTTTCATGATTTAAATTAATACACTTTACTTTTTAGAGCAATTTTAGGTTTACAGAAAGATTAAGTAGTACAGAGAATTCCCATATGCCCCACATCTCCCCCTACACACACACTCAGCTTACCTTATTATTAACATGTTACATTAATGTGATACCTTTGTTACAGTTGATGAGCCAATATTGATACATTCTTATCTAAAGTCCATAATTTACGTTAGGATTCACTCTTTATGTTATACATTCTATGGATTTTGACAAATGTATAGTAACATGTACCTCCATTACAAAGCCATACAAGATGGTTCCACTGCCTGAAAAATCACCTGGGCTCTACCTATTCATGTCTTTCTACCCCTAACCCCTGGAAATTACTAAATGTCATTTTCTGTAGTTTTGCATTTTCCAGAATGTGGTATACTTTGAATCATTCAGTATGTAGAAGTTTTAGATTGGCTCTTTTCACTTAACAGTATGCATAATATTATTGCACATTTAATAGACTACAGTACAGTGTAAACATAACTTTTATATGCACTGGGAAAACAAAAAGTTCATGTGACTTGCTAATTGTGATATTCACTTTATTGCAGTTGTCTGGAACTGAACTGGCAATATGTCTAAGGTACGCCTGTGTACTAGTACCATCACAGCAATGCATTTCTTTATATCTTGGTGAAAAGAGTGTCTTCTGGGTCCTCTGTGGAAGCTGTTTAAAGAGTAGCTGAGCAGTTTGACATAAGAGATTCATTCCAACATGCCCATCTCCTGAGCTGTTGTCCTCCTTCCTCTAGAGACGGCCAGGAAATTTCTGGTTTCTCAGTCTCGTTCATTGTAAGTAACCATTAAGTCCAGCCTTCAGTTACACAGCTTAACAGACTGTTAATGCCATTCCTAGTGGCTACGCCAACAATTACATTCATGTGAATACATGTATATTAATAATTTCAGTCCAATCTCATCTCACATTTTGTCCATTTTGTCCAAGTATTCTTAAACTTTAGTTCCATGCATATTTTCCTGCAGACATGAAGAGTGCTGAGAAAAAGTAGCATCTCCTTCTGAGGCAATTGCCTTAGCTGCAATCCACTGAAAGGATTTTTTTTGCTGGAGAAGATTGGTCCCTCAGATTTGGGGGTGGGAGGGTAGGGGGAGGAGGAAGTGTCAGGTGGAATGTGGGATTCAAAATTCTCAGCTTTCTCTCTCTTTAGCCAAATTCTACCCCTCCATTAGTTATCTATTGCTGCATAACAAGATCACCACAAACGTATTGGCTTAAAAAAAACCTAAATATATCATCTCATGGTCTCTGTGAGTCAGGAAGCTGGGCATAGAATAGTTGGATCCTCTGCTTCAGGGCCTCACAAGCTGCAAACAAGGTGTCAGCTGCGGCCAAAGTCTTATCTGAGGCTTGACTGAGGAAGGAGCTGGTTCCAAGCTCAGGTGGTTATTGGCAGAATATCTTACAGCTTCTTACTGGTTGTGTGTCAGCTGATTTCCAAATGATCCTTTCCATATGGCGGCTCACTTCTTCAAAGTCACCTGGAGAGAGAAAGACTCCTAGCAAGACAGATAACAATCTTATGAAATGTAACCATGTACATCCATCACCTTTCTCATATTTAGAAGTTTGGAAGCAAGTTACAGGTCCTGCTCACACACAAGGGGAGGGGATTACATATCCTCCTAGTATGAACACTAGGAGGTGGGGGTCATGGAGACCACCTTAGATTCTGTCTGGCACAACCCCCATCCCTCATCTTAGACTCTCTCCTTCTCTATTGGTACCCTGATCTTAGCATTTGGAATCTGACAAAGCTCTGTATTTAAATGGAACTACAACCCCTGTTGTTGGAAATGTAAATTGGTGCAGGCTGTAGGGAAAGCAGTATGGAGCTTTCTCAAAAAATCAAAAATAAGACTGGGGAAAGATCTGGTTCCAAGTAATCCCACTTCTCAGTTTATATCTAAAGGAAATAAAATCACTGTCTCAAAGAGATTTCTGCACCCCTATGTTCATCACAGTGTTATTTACAATAACCAAGACATGGGAACAACCTGTGTCCATTGATGGACGAATGGGTAAAGAAAATGTGGCATATGTATATAATGGAATATAATTCAGCCATGAAGAAAGAAGGGCATCCTGCCATTTGCAACAGCATGGATGGGCTTTGAAGGCATTATGATAAGTGAGATAAGTTGGACAGAGAAAGACAAATACCTTATGATGTAACTTATATGTGGAATCTAAAAAAACAAACTCATAGATAGAGAGAACAGATTGGCAGTTGCCATAAAGGTGGGGGGAGGTGGAAGTAAAATGGGTGAAGGTAGTCAAAAGTCCTGTCGTTTCAGAATAAAACAGCAACAATCTAGAGAAATCATCTCTATAAACACATTCTATTTCTGGGTTGGAATATCTGACAGCTCACTTAACTATTTTGTTCTGTTTTATTCTGAAATGTCAGAACAAGCTTCCACTTATAAGTCAGGGAAAGTGGTATACAGCATTTGTTATAATTAACAATACTATAGTTAACTACAGTTAACAATACTGTATTGTACACTTGAAAGGTGCTAAGAGAGTGGATCTTAAAAGTCTCTTTACAAGAAAAAAAGTTTGTAACCATGTTAAGCATTGGATGTTAACTAGACTTGTGGTAATCATTTTGCGATATATACATATGCAAATCATTATGTTGTACACTTGAAACTAATACAATGTTGCAGATCATTTATATATCAATGAAACTGGAACAAAAATGTCCAACCGCTCCTCTCTCAACAATAAAATAAATAAATGGAACTGCAACTCTACAACTGTATCTGCCCTGCAGCAAAAAGTAAGGAAACCCTTCACTGCTCTCATAGAAATGATGATTTTTCTATCTATGTTCTGAGCTGGGCACTTAAGACCATCAAATTTCACTTTTCCTTTTGTAGACTTTCTAAGCCCACCTAGCACAGTCACATAACCCCCTTCATTGTAGTCACCATTGTCATCATAGTAACTAAATATCACAGCCACCTGGTTGCTCAACAACTTGCTGTCATACTTCCTGGTATTTATAATTAAACTCATACTGTATTGTGTAAAATCCCTCTACATTTGAAGCTTTGTTTCTCTTTTCTATTACTGACAATTCAATGTAGACTTATTATAAAGCTGAGTAACTCAAGGAAATTAGTCCTTATGGAAATTACACTTTTTTAACAAAAAGAGTAAGCACCTGCAGTTTTACCAATGTGGAATTACACTCAGCCATTGTATGCTATAGCTTTTCCAATGAACCATGGGAAGAATCTTTTAATTCTTAAAACAAATGCTACTTCTTACCTTCTGGAGTAAGCCAGGCATGTTTCCTGCTCCCCACAGTGTCTACAAGAAACAGCAGTAACCGTGTGAAGGAATATCATTTCTATTTCCCTCCATGGGTCACCTGGCTGGAGCCAAGAGAATAAAGACATGGGCTGAGTGAAGATGATGGAAAGAAGTGCAGTGTTACCACCAGAGCCTACCAGAGGGTGGAGGCATGGGAGTCAAAGTAGGGAGAGCATCTCCAGGCCAGAGGGGTCAAGGGATGCTGCACAGAGAAGTTGGGCATTGAACTGGAGGACAAGAATTTTTATTTATAAAAATAAAACCTAGCCATTAGAAATCAAATGAGACCAGGAATCAGGAGATCTGGGTCCCCAAATCTGCACTGCTAAGCTATCTCTTTCTGGATGTCAGAGGAAGTCTGTAACTAGATAGGTGTTCCCCAATTTCTCCTCCAGGCCACCATTTTATGTGCATATCTTAAATGACCCCAGCTGAATGTCTCATGGGTGCCACAATTTTTTGTTTCTCTTTGTGTCTAATAGTTTCTCCAGCACAGTCAAATAAAGACACAACATGCCTTTGCAGTGAAGATGATGTTCTCTTTGCCACTGTAATTAGTTTTCCATTATGGCCTCATTTTTCATCTTGCTTTATGTTCTGCGGAGCTGAATCAATCACATCCATCTCCCTCTACTACAAATCACAGTCTGACGGGGTGGAAACAAATTTGGATCCGTTTTAAACCCTTAAAACAAAATACTTAAGTGAATTGTCAGATATTCCAACCCAGAAGTAGGATGTGTTTATAGAAATGATTTCTCTAGATGGTTGCTGTCTTATTCTGAAACGTCAGAACTCTTCATCTTACCACCTGACCCCTTTCAATCATGTGCCCTGAGTCAGTAGGACCATCTCCCCACTCAGCTAGGTGTTCCAGATAGCAATGTCCACACTGTCAGGAACACAGAAAACCCTTTTCTAGCTTTGGAAGTTGTTTCTGAAATTCTAGGGCTCAGGTGACTTGGTGTTTACCACTGTTATTTTGTTGTTGTCTAGTTTGCAAGATTTTGACATATAGTGGAAGAATCCATTTACCCCAAACAAAATAAAATCTAAAACCCCTACCTAAGTGGGAATGTAAAGTGGTACAGCCACTATGGAGAACAGTATTGAGATTGCTTAAAACACTAAAAATAAAGCTGCCATATGATACAGCAATCTCATCCCTGGGTATATATCTGGAGAAAATTCGAAGAGATACATGCACCCCAATGTTCATAGCAGCCTTATTTACAATAGCCAAGACATGGAAGCAACCTAAATGTCCATTGACAGATGAATGGATAGAGAAGATGTGGTGTATATATATACAATGGACTATTACTCAGCCATAAAAAGAGTGAAATAATGCCATTTGTAGCAACATGGATGGATGTAGAATTGTCATGGTAAGTGAAGTAATTAAGAAAGAGAAAGACAAATATCATATGATATCACTTATATGTGGAATCTAAAATATGATACACATGAACTTATCTATGAAACCAAAACAGACTCATAGACATAGAAAATAACTTTATGGTTACCAAAGGGTAAAGAGAGGAGAGGGATAAATTAGTATAGCAGATACAAGCTACTATATATAAAAACAGATAAATAACAAGGTCCTACTCTATAACACAGGGAATTATATTCAATATCCTATAATAAACCATAATGGAAACACATTAAAAGAAAAAAGCAAAGTAAAACAACAACAACAACTAACTAACTAACTAAATAAATAAATAAATAAAACCCCTACCTAAGGAAAGCCCTAAGATGTTGGGTTCCCGAGTGTCACCAAGCTCTCACTTGGTGGCCTAATCACCTACTTGGCCTTGTAAGATTCTCTGGTGACAAGGAGGGCTGGTGGCAAGCTGCCGCTTCTACCACTGTGTGTGTGCAGAGTTGATGCAGGAACACTCAGGGCTATACTATCATCTGCAGTTCACTGGCTCCTATCAAATGGTTCCATGAAGCAGGAACTACCATCACCAGCACATTACAGGTGAGAAAACAATGGTCCCAGCGTTCAATGACTCATCTCTCCCAGGTCATAAAGAGGGGAAGCTTGGGGCCTAGATGCAGGCTGGAGTCTGACTTCCTGGGACACAAACTGAGCAACTGAGGTCCAGCTGGCAGGCTGTCTTGAGGGTGCCTTCCATCCACCCACAGTCCCGAGGGCACCAAAACTTAATCCAAGTCACTCAGCTTATTCCCCAAAGCCAGTGACTCTGTTTTTTGATTACCTTCCTCTCTTGTGAGTACCAGGACCAGAAACTTGGGAGTCATTCTTTATTGCTTTCTCACCCTCATGCCTTACAATCAAGGAATTAGCAAATTCAAAGGTTTTACTCCCTAATATTCACCACTGCATTATTTGCCTCCTTAACATTTCATTTAAAGGCAGTGTTGAGCACAAATTCTGGATTGAGATTACTTATTTTTTTAATTGAGAGTAAACTTTATTAAAATTACTTTCCAGAAAATATATTCAGTAAATATGGTAATATAGCAACAAACTCGTGCTCATAAACCTTTGAAATTTTTAAGAAATCGTCAGTAATGTTGATTAGGAAACTCTTTCATTGGCGGAAAGAAATTCATTCTGTCTCCAGAATTGTATCACCTAGGAGCTTCCTGGCTTCCTTCCAATGATGCCTCTTGAATAGCTGTGTGACCTTGGGTTAGGTACTTAACTTCTCTCTGCTTCAATTTCCTCACCTTTAAAAAGGAGTTACTTCATAGGGTTGTGTGACAATTAATATATGTAAAATTCTTAGAATAGTACATGCAAAAAGTAAGCAATCTATATCATTATGTACATGTTTGCTAATGTGTAATTGTGGCTGATTCTTGGGTAGTATGCTCTTCCTACACCCAGATTCAAAAGCAAGAACTCTTTAGGCATTTTTCTGAAGACACTGTTATCCAGGCAATTCAAGAGCACAGGAGCATGTTGATAACCCTGTGCACTTGACTGGGAGAGAGCACGAGGACTCAGTGTCACAGACTAGGTAGAGAAACTAGGTTTGGGGAGGGTGGGAGCTGGAGGAAGGTGCCTAGAATAGAGGCTGGAGCCCAGAGAGATGCAGGGAAGTAGAGGCAGGCAGCACCAGGAGCAGAGAAGGCCAGCTGGACTCAAGGCCTCTAACCAGGGGGGAAGTTCTGGAGAACCGGTGCCTTCTTTGAGAGCAGTAGCTGTCCTCAGCTTCTCTAAAAAAGACTTTGACAAGAGTTGTTCATCAGGAGACCAGGAGCCTAGCCAAATACTTCAGAACAAAGCCACCAGCTTAGGAAACTAGGTGTTGAAGAGAACAGAAGAGAAAGGGCTGGTGAAAAATGTGTGACTTGGAAGACATTCAGGGGCCGGGGCTTGTCCACAACTGCCAGGACATTGGGACAATGGCAGGGAGGGTATTGTCACCCTCTGAGGTGCATCTTTCCCTGGGGAATGTGAGTCAGGTTCTTCTCTTCTCCCCTCCCTTCCCAGTCTCCCTTGTGATGTGGCCCATGGGCCCCAGTTGCTGACCCTGCCCTCCAGGACCAGCTGCCCTCTCCCTGCTCACCCTACTCCCTCCACTGCCCTAAGCCCCATCAGTTCCATGGCCCATCATGGTGATGCAACAACAGAAGGCCTGCTCCCACCTCAGGCTTCAATGCAGGGGTCACCACGACCTTCCATAGTCCCATTTGTCCCTGTGTAAGTAAAGCCAGAGCCATCCCATTGTGCTGAGGAATCAAAGCAAAGCCAAGCCGGGAGGCAATTTTGCTGGTGGAGTACCAGCAGCCAGACTGACTGTCAGGGTCCCTAGGGTGAGGATTACTTTAAATCCTGCTTTGCCAAGTCCATACTCAGAACAAAAACGTTTCTTTGAAGACTGGAGGACAGAAGACAAGCAAGCTGGAAAGAATATGCACCCTAAATTTCCTCTTTCTCCCTTTATAAATAAATAGGAGGGAGGAGGACAGTTTGGCAGTATCTATTAAAACATAAAATTTTATGATTTGCACAAAGTGTAAGCACCCTCCTAGTGGGAACTTGGCTTTCTTCACTGCTATTCACTGCTATGATCCCCAGAATCTAGAATACTATGTGCAAAATATCCCACTTCAAAATATTTGTGGAATCAACCTAAACTTATAACTCAACCCTTTTTCTCCTCAGAATTCAATAGCACTTTTCAGCTTGTCCTATGTATGGTTTTGAATGACCCTAATATCTCAGTGTGAGATAACAATAAACACCTCTTTCTCAGTCACCCAACATGGGGCTTTGGGTCAGTTCTGGTCCTCTCTGCATGTGCTCACGTTCTGGAACCATGGTGTAGGGAGAAGCAGCCTTTATCTCAGATGTGCTGTTCCCAAGGCAGAATGGAGAGATGGACCACACTGCCACAAGCAGAGCATCCATTCTGATGTGGCAACCGCCACGTGTCCAAGGCCAGTGATGGGACAGGGAATGTGATTTGCCTGCTGAGAAGCATGGCAGGGGCAGGATAAAAATGATATGTGAATCATTAGAACACAACCTACCACATGATCATAAGGAAACCCAATACGAACAAGCAGGCATGGCCAATGGTGGCTTTCAGAGTCTAGTTTGTGAACAGTAAGAAAATTGGAACATACTATCAATAATGGAGTGGATAATGCATGCTAGAGAATATACTGTAGCAGTTGGACATGATAAGGTAGAGTTTTATGGAATGAACAAACCCAAAAACATCCTACTGAGTGAAAAAAAACACATTGCAAAATGATATCTAAAAAAGCAAACAAAACCCATTACTTTTAGTGGGTACAATTATGTGTCTACATGCCTTTAAAAAGTATGGCAATATGGTAGATCTATTTTTAACTTTTGTGAAGCACCTCCATATTGTTTTCCATAGTGGCTGAACCAGTTTACATTCCCACCAACGGTGCACAAGGATTTCCTGTCCTCTCCAATACTTGTTATCTATCAATACATCTTCTTGATCATGGCCATTCTAACAGGTGTGGGGTGATATCTCATTGTGGATTTGATTTGCATTTCCCTTATGATTCGTGATGTTGAGTGTCTTTTCATGGGCCTGTTGGTCAAGTGGAATATTATTCAGCCATGAGAAATGATATCCTGCCATTTGTGCCAACATGGATGGATCTTGAGAGCATTATGCTAAGTGAGATGAGTCAGAGAAAGAAAGACAAATATTATATGATGTCACTTGTATGAGGTATCCAAAAAAGGCAAACTCAGAAAAACAGAGTAAAACAGTGGTTACCAGGGGACAGGGAATGGAGGGATAGGACACATGTTTAAGGCTGCAAACTTGCAGCAAGTAGTACACAGCATAGTGTATACGGACAGCAGTATTGTATTATAATCTTCAAACAGGCTAAAAGAGTAGAACTTAAGTATTCTGATTGCTAAAAAGAAATGATAAATACATAACATGATAGAGATGATTATTAATTATCACTACAATGGCAATCATATTACAATATACAAATGTATTAAATCAACATGTTGTACACCTTAAACTTACACAATGTTATAGGTCAGTGGTCCCCAACATTTTGGCACCAGGGACCAGTTTCATGGAAGACAATTTTTCCGTGGACGGTGGTGGGGGTGGTGGTATGGTTCAGGCCGTAATGCGAGCGATGGGGAGCAAACAAATGAGGCTTCACTCGCTCACCCACAGCTCACCTCCTGCTGTGCAGTCCAGTTCCTAACAGGCCAAGGACTGGTACCAGTCCTCGGCCTAGGGGTTGGGGAACCCTGTTATAGGTCAAATGTATTTCAATTTTTAAAAAGATAAGTATGGCAAGATATTACCAAACCAATAGATGGCAGGGTGAAATGCTGGTGGGGGTTGGGGTGGGGAAAGTTTCAATAAACACCAGGATAGAACTGCTATTCTTTTCACGTGAGGGGATTTGCTTACACTGTTCTGCTCAAGAAGATAAGAAAAACTAATTTTTATGGAGACTACCTCTTCATCTAGTTAGACAAAAAGGACAATTGAAAAATGGCCAGATGGCTTTGGTTATTGAAGCCAATTCCAATGTTAACAAGTTCCTTTAAAAGTGAATCTGAAATTGGGGGCTAAATTTGGTTTAATGAAATGTTAAAATTTTTGGCAATGGTTCACTTTTTCATGGGAATAATTCTGATTTAACTCCAAAAGGTTGTGTGAGTTCTTCTGGGTCACTCCACGTTTCTCCCTGGACCCTAGTGGGAGCTCTGAGCCACTGGGCTCCTAGTCACTAGGTGATCTGTGTTCATTCTGCTATCTCTAATTTTAAGGAAAAAAAAGGAGCATGTGAACTTTTCTATCCTCAATGAACTCTGGTTGAACCTGACAGATGTTGGAGCTTTTTATTTCCTCCTCGAGCAAGGCTTAATGGCGATTTTGTTACCAGGGTAATCACCATCACTCTGTTTGCTCTATTAATCTAGGCTCTGTAAGTGTTGACAGTAGATATATAAATGCAGCTTAAGTATCCATTTTCCATGGACTTATCAGCTTGGGTTTCCATTTTACAGTTTTATTCTCTAATATCAGTCCTCTAATTTAAAAAACAATAGAAAAATCTGCCACTGCTTTAGCTGTAAATCACAAACTTGGGGAAAGGAACTGTACTTGTTTGTTGGGCTGTTTCATGATGAGGCGATTGCTCTAACTAAACACTTCTCAAGATGTCTGGGCTTTGGAGTCACACAGACCTCCATTCACTCACTTCCTGACAGGGAAGAACCATCACTGGACTTCTTTGAGCCTGTTTACCTCCCCAGTAGTGCAGAGATAATTACTACCTGACACAACATCATTATGAGGATTAAATAAGATGATGTAAGTGTGAAAAGTACTGACCTACCATCTTGAATATAAGACATGTTCCCTAAATGTTAGTTTCCAAGATTCTGTCTCAGATTTTGTGTTGGAAGATGGGTGATACTGACAGGGATTAAGTTACTCCCTGTCAGTTGCATCAAAGTGAATGTGGGGCATACCACAAGGGTGAGTAGAGGAATTGCCCTCTACTGAACGGGAGGGAAGTGTTCAGGGTGGGAAGTGGATGCTTCCAGACCCACATTTCTCCACACACTGATAGCCTGCTTTCATCACCACAGACCTCAGGGCAGCTGTCCACTGAGCCTGTGGAACCACCAGTGTTGGCAGCCCCTGGACTCCAGGCTGAAAATTGGGTGAGATACTGGACAAGAGGTGTTAACCAATGCAAGTTTCGGTGCCAGACACACAGTGAGGCCAAACAAACTGAAAAATCAGAGTTTGGAGCAGAGAAAGTTTTATTGCAGGTCCATGCAAAGAGCCAGGTGTCTTGTACCCTCCCAAACCCCAAACTCCCCAAAGGGTTTCAGCAAAGCATTTTAAAGGCAAGGTGAGGGAGGGGCATGGTTAGTTGTTGCAAACTTCTTGGTATAGTTCTTGCAGCTGTCCACATAGATCAGATAATGATATTCCTGTAAACCTCCAACAAGACAAATGTTATTCTCTTTTCTGCAACTTTTTATCTCTATATGAATGGGAAAGTGTTATACCTTTAAAAGGTCAGAGCCTTGAATGGGTTATCCTGTATATTTCAGGCTGTAGGCAACATTCTTTTAGTGATTAACTTATAGCAAAAGCAGTAGAATACAAAGGTTAAAGTAAAAGAAACAGGTCTAATATGGAGTCAGACTTTTTTTCTTTCCTACTACGGAGAAATTCTATTCTTCTTTTCCACCTCAAAACACGAGAACTTAGCTAGACATTTTACCTTTCAGGGTCTCAATGTTCTCATCTGAGAAATTAGGGTTTAAGTTAAATAACCTCTGAGATTCCTTCCAGGACACACAGACAAATAATGACCCTGGGGTTCTAGTCCGCTGATAATATAAAGAACACAACTAATTGGTAGGTGCAGTGTAACTGGACAGCGACTCACCAGCAGTGGATTCTTGGCTTCCTGAAGCTGCTTCTTTCTAGGATCCCACTCTCAGAAAATCACAATTTCTTTATTGATTCCCAAGTTCTCTCCTGCAGAAATTTGCTTTCCCATGTACAAAAAAATGTGGTTACACCACTGATTGAGTCTACCTTGTAGTAAATCCTCTGGGAGACAAACTGACAAGGAATGTTAGATTGACTGTGCTTAACTGTTTAATGACCTTTTTTTGTTTGTTTGGCTAACTCTAGACAGAGCACTAGAGTTATATGACCTACTTGTCTAAGAGCAGACAGAAAAGAGCACAAATACATTTTCAGCTTCAACAACCAGCTGGTGATATACTGGAAGCTTCATACCCATAATGATATTAGTGTAATAGGGAAGAACAAATCTGACTCCATATTGAATCTATTCCATTAGCTCTAAACCTGTACTCTGTTGCCTGTGCTTAGTCATACTGACTCTGCACCTTTTGTAAAAGAATGTCGCCTATAGCCTGAAATATATAGAATATCCTATTCTCAGGGCTCTAACTTTTAAGAGTTCATTCATGCAGAGATATAAATTGAAGAAACATTTGTCTTGGAGGTTTATAGGAACGTCATGATCTGACCATGACCTGACCTACATGGACAGCTGTGAGAACAAAGGATTCCTACACCAAGAAATTTGCAATAACTAACCACACCCCTCCCCCACCTTGCCTTTAAAAATGCTTTGCTGAAACCTTTTGGGGATTTTGAGGTTTTGGGGGGTATGAGCCACCTGTCTCCTTGTATGGCCCTGCAGTAAACCTTTCTGTGCTCCAAACTCCAACATTTTGGTTGGAGTGTGCCTCACTGTGCGTCAGGCACACAAACTTGTGTTTGGTAACATTAGTATATTCAAACTCAAAACAGAGCAAATGAGGGTGCCCTACATTCTGGAGTCCAGTTGGTTTGTGTTCAGATTCTGACTTGTTTACTTGTTAACTATGTCACCTTGGATAAACTTATCAGCTATTGAACCTCAGATTTCTCATCAGTAAAATAAGAATAAGCCCTTGCCTTACAAGGTTTTGTGTAAACTAGAAATGGTACCTGTAAGCCACAGCACACAGTGAGTGTCCCTCCTCTGTGGGCATCAGCACCATCTCTGAGCACCATGTGGGGCATTGCAGGATGCTAATGTCTTGTCTCTGTTCTCTGCACTTATGTGATGGTCAGCATATGGTTAGTTTCTCAAAGTCCATTTCTTCATGTTTAAAAAAGGTTAACAATAGTATATACCTCTCAGAGTTGACATGAAATGCACTTGGCAGAGTGAGTCCTGGCAAATATCAATAATTAGTGCTCAACTCATAATTGCTACTATACATTATGTGTCCACTTTCCCCTACATCTTCTATTAGGTTCAATAATGTTACATTTAGCAGAATCTTTCTTAGCTGACCCATGTCATTCTCCAAATAATTTTTGTTCAATTAAGTGATTGAAATAAGCCCAAAGCTGTAAAGCAGTCTGTGATGTCGGAGGTTGTGCTAGGAGTTACCACACCCTCCCCTTCCTGCTGACATTTCATGCTCAACAGGAAAAACACTGCACACGTTTTTCTGTGCAGAAAAAAAAAAAACTTATGTTTGCCTCTGCTATCTTCCTGCTCTACACAGCTGGTTTCATTTGCCACGCACAGGACCAGGTAACAGATGAAAACATGGAAAGACAAGTGTCTGACAAGATGATATCTAAATAGGAAGTTGCATTTCAAACGTGCCTCTGAGGTAGAAGTATTCTTTAAAGAACAGTTCTTTTCATTTTTTTTCATATTTCTACTATGAGCTTTCGCTCTGAGATGAAAAGGAAGTCACCTTGCAACAAGCTTTTCTTTCCATTTTCTGTGCTATTTTTATACTATTTTTCTACTAGTCAACACTGCAGTTCTTTTTCCCCCAGTCTTGATGCCTTTCTGACTACACATTATTATCACTTTGTCTTTGGAACTGATCTCTAGAAGCCCAGAATCTTGCATCTTAATTTCTAGTCCAGGCAATGCTTTCTTACCTTTTGACTGTCTGCCTCTGACTTAACTTTTCACTTGCATCTCCTTGGGACAGATGGCTCATTAAAAAAAAAAAATCACTAGATATTATTTCTTAGAGAAGTTTTAGGTTTACGGTTTT
This sequence comes from Lagenorhynchus albirostris, assembly GCF_949774975.1. Lineage (NCBI taxonomy): Eukaryota > Metazoa > Chordata > Mammalia > Artiodactyla > Delphinidae > Lagenorhynchus > Lagenorhynchus albirostris. Next base: position 139,703,214 of record NC_083095.1, on the reverse strand, counting down.
AAAAACTGAGTGGATACTGCACAAATTTTGCATGTATCCCCTCTCCCAGTGCAAAGTTTCCCCATTATTATTTTAACAGCTTTATTGAGGTATAATTGATATACAAAAAGCTGCATATAGTTAATGTATACAATTTGATGAGTTTGATATACCTGTGGAACCATCACCACAGCCAAGGTAAGCTCCAAAATGTTCCTGTGCCCCTTTGTATTTTTTATAATGTGGTAAGTACACTTAACATGAGTTCTACACTCCTAACAAACTTTTAAGTGACTAACACAGTATTGTCAACTACAGATACTGTGTTGTACGGCAGATGTCTAGAACTTACTCATCTTGCCTAATTCGCTCTTTTTAATCGAATGCATTTTACTTTAAAACGTTGCCTTCCATTGCTTATCTGTCAATGATAAAAGTTAAAATACTTGGGACCCATTCCCATAAGGTACATTTTAGATCTTGGTCCCTTGAGATGCTTCCTACAGGGGCTATTTAAGAATGAGGCTGGGTAAAGAGAGGAGCGAGACACAGAGGGGCAGACACCATAGATGCTGGGCTTTTTTTGAGCTGTTTTGTTTAATCTTTCTTCTCTATCTTTGCCCTTGGTGTCATCTCACCCTTACAAGTTGATATTTGCTGGGAAAGAATGACATCTTAGCTTGGTTTCCCTGGAAAGCAAAGCCAGAGGCAAAAGTTATACATTGCCATTTACAGAACACAATTCCAGGAGGGAAGGAGAGAGAACTGGCTGCCTGGTGCAAATAACAGCTGACTGCTCAATGTTGTGGGCCCGTCTGCTGGGAATGCCTGAATCTCAGGGCCTCCCAAACAGAGGAGGAAGAAGGAAGAACGGGTTAACAGATCCTCACCTCCTATCAGTCAGAGGGTCATCCTTATAGTATTTTGATGCTCTGCATTTCCAGTGGCATGGATGTGGGCTCTTACACCTCAGCATGAGTAGATAAACCCAGTGAAGTCACTGCCTCTGAGACAGTGGGTCTGGGACTGTGCAAGGACCTGGAGGCAAGAGGATTTGATGCAACACAGTCTGGTAGGTGGAGTAGGGGAGAAACACTGCAAATGTCTCTGGCATTCAGATCACTAAGCCAGAAGCAATCAAGGCCCAAAAGACTTAGGAAAAGACTTTGACCTTCCTTCTAACTGCCTGAAAAGAATTTAGACAGAGGGCCTGTTATAGGAATAGAGTGATTACCAGAGATGTCTGCAGAGAATATGGGCTACATGTGGTGAGGAGACTCTTAGAGTTCAGAGTCCACTCTGTGTCCCATTGTCTCTGCTGGCTTAGCAAACATTTATTTATCAAATGTTTACTCTTCCATCTCCATGTGAACTGCCATCTTCCTCTTTGAAGTCCCAAACCTTTACCCCAACATCCTTTTTTATCTCTAGCTGAAGATGGTTTGTAAGGTGAGGGTTTTGGCCATTTGGGGAGCTACTCAGTTTTCCTGGGTCTCTCCCATGTATAGGTGTTATTAAACTTTTGTTGTTGTTGTCGTTTTGTTTTTTTGTGGTATGCCGGCCTCTCACTACTGTGGCCTCTCCCGTTGCGGAGCACAGGCTCTGGACGCGCAGGCTTAGTGTCCATGGCTCACGGGCCCAGCCACTTTGCGACATATGGGATCTTCCCGGACCGGGGCACGAACCCGTGTCCCCTGCATCGGCAGGCGGACTCTCAACCACTGTGCCACCAGGGAAGCCCTTATTAAACTTTTGTTCTATTTTTCTCCTGTTAATCTGTCTCATGTCGATTTAATTATTAGACCAGCCAGAAAAACCTAGAAGGGTAAGGGAAATTTTATTCCTCCCCAACAGTGGTGATGTTTGGCCATTTTCGAGGGAGACTCTAAATCACAGACAGAAATCGTGTCTTCACAAAAACAACCTGGCTGAAGCACAGCCAGAGTGAGATTCGATGTATTCATAACCACAAGTAAGCTACATAAGTAAGCATGCAGTCTTCATGATAGAAATTCAATGAATTTCTGGTTCTAGATTTCAACCTAGGAGGCTCCTGAACTCATCCTCCTTTGGACAACCAAATCAACAGCTATATACAGAACAATTCTCTCTGAAAGAAATCCAGACACTAGCTGAGTGACTCCTACACATCAGAAGAACAAGAAAAAAATCCATATCAAAATGGGTAGGAGAGGCAGAGACACAGTCTCACCACAACTGCACATCCTGCATGGCAGTGTATGATCAGGAGCAAAATCACAACTCCCAACTTCTCCCTGAGGAGCAAAGGGTTTGGGATCTAGCACCCCAACTTTTAAGACTTCCACCTGAGGGTCAAGCCCCCAAAACATGTAGCTCTGAAAACCAATGGAGTTTGCATTCATGAGACCCACAAGACTATAGTAAAAAAAGAAACAGTTCTTAACAGGCTTGTGAGGACTCTTGTTCTAATTTAAAAAATTCAAGGGGCCTGCTGCCATCCTCTTTGGAGATGGGGGAGGCTGATGGGCACTGTCTTCATGCTGTCCCTCTGCCCTGCCCTAGGTCACCAGCATCTCCTTGGAAAGAGTTTGTGTGCATGTCTGGTGCCCCAGCTTTTGTGGCTGTCACTCAGGGGAGGCACCCCTTAATCCCTTGGGTCTGTTGGCCAGCGTTCCCACAAGATTGTACCAAACAAACAGTCCTTAACCAGCTCTTCACCCAGAGCTCAGAGCAGAGGAAGCAGTCACAAATGTTCATCTCCCAGCGTTTCCTTACTTGCATTTCCTAGTAAAGAGTGCCTCAAAATCACAACCAGACCCTCTATAACATTGGTATCCTAACTAGAAAATGGAGCAGGATGATCGGCCAATTGTGGTTGTATTATCTGATTACCTCACAGACTTAGGATGAAGAAGAACCACAAAACACAAACTTTTTGAGGGCAGGGGTTTCTATTCTCTTTTGTTCATGACATTATTCTCAGCCTGGCATACATTAGTCACTCAATAAATATTTGCTGAGTGACAAAATGACTAAAATGAGTGAATAATATGGACACATGCACAGAAAAGAAGCTAGTTCATCTGTGGAAAGGGCCTGGACTTTGTTTGCTGAGTGAGGAGAAAAGAAAGCCCGGGTGATAAGAAACCAAACAGAGCACTAGAAGAACCAGAAAACAGGCACACTCTTCCAGAGTGGATGGAGCAAGGGAGACTTCTAAACCCCGGGGGCAGGAGTCATCTCCCTAGGAAAATGCAGGCGTGGGGACTTGAGGGTGGCCCTTCTTTAAGGTTATACAAACACGACCACCAACTAGACTTAACTGCTATTTGCAGAGCACCCCAAACATCAACACTGGAAAACTCTTTCTTCTCAAATGCACACAGATCACTCACTGAGACAGACCAGATTTTAGGTCACAAAATAAACCATGATGAAGTTAACAGAACAGAAATCATACAAAGTATGTGCCAGATCATAATATAATTAAACTAGAAATCAATAAGAGTATCCAAAAAGCCTTCAAATATTTAGACAACACACTTTTAAATATCTTAAGGATCAAAGAGGAGGTCTCAAGGGACTTTTTTTAATGAAATAAAGGAAAATGAAAATACAACATGTCAAATTTAGTGGGCTGTACCTAAAACAATGGTTAGGAGGAAATTTATAGCATTGAATGACCATTACAGAAAATAAGAAAGCTCTCAAGTCAATTATCTAAATATCCACCTTGAGAAACTATTGGGGAAAAAAGCAAAATAAATCCAAAGCTAGCAGAAGCAGCAAATTATAAATATGAGAGCAAAAATTATCAAAGGAGAAAATAAGAAAATCAATAAAACTAAAAGCTGATGCTTTAAAAAGATTTTTACAAGATTGATAAAATCTACCAGATTGACAGAAAAAAAAAGAGAGAAAAAAACACAGACTTCTAATATCAGAAATAAAAAAGGGAACATTAGTACTGACTTCATAGACACTAAAAAGATAAAAAGGCAATACTACAAACAACTCTGTGGCCATAAATTCAACAAATTAGACAAAATGGACTAATTCCTTAAAGACAAAATCCAATCAAAATTTACTTAAAAAAGATAATATGCATAGCCCTATATCTATTTTTTAAAGTAGACTTTTCAGTTAAACATGCTCCCTCTCCCTAAAGAAAAAGAAAGAAAACTCTAGGTCCATATGATTTCACTAGCAAATTCTATATGATCTCTTCAAGAAAATAGAAAACAGTTCCTAACCTGCTTTATAAGACTAGTATTACCCTAATACCCAAAAAAGACAAAGAAATCACGAGAAGAAAGACTAGAAACCAAAATCCCTCATGATCATAGATGTAAAAATCTTCAACAGAGTATTAATAATAAATTGAACACAGAATATATAAAAAGGATATTATGTCACTAGTTCATGCTAGAATGGAAGATTGGCTCAGTATTTGAAAATCAATCAATATAATACACTATATTAAAAGACTAATTAGAAAAACCATATGATGATCATTAATTGATGCAGAAAAAGCATTCAATACAATTCAATATCCGTTCATGAAAAAAAAAAAACTCTAAGCAAATGGAATTAAACAAAACTTGCTTAACCTAATAAAGATTATCCACAAAAGAAACCCCACAGTTACGATCATGCTTAATGGTAAAAGATGCAGTATCTCCCCTACCCCCCAGAATCTGGAACAACTTTGTCCTGGAAGCCCCAGCCAATGAGATAAAGAGGGGAAAAAAGCAAAGGAAAAGAAACAAAGTTGTTTTAATTGCCAGGCATCATGATTGTATATAGAAAATTCAAAAGAATCTACCAAAAAAAGCTACTAGAACTAACGTCAGTTTAGCAAGTTCATCTTTATACATGACCAATATACAAAAGTCATCTGTACTCTTTAGTAGCTTAGGTACCAGCATGAACAATTGGGATTTGAAATGATAAAACCATTTCCAATAGCAATACACACACACACACATGCAATGTACCTAGGTACAAATCGAACAGAACAAGTGCAAGATTTGTATGCTGAAAACTGCAAAACACTGATGAAAGAAAAAAAATTATTTTTTAAATTCTAAATGAAGAGGTATAATATGTTTAAGGATCAGAAGAATTTTAAGAAGATTTTTAAGATGTTAATTCTTCACTACATGATCTGTAGATGCATCACAGTCTTAAATAAAATCTCAGTAAACTGTTGTAGATATTGGCAAGCTAATTTTAAAATTTATATGGAAAGTCAAAGAAATAAGAGTGGCCCAAATAAATCTGAACAAGAACAAAGTAAGAAGACCCAGATGATCCACATGAAGTTTATGAAGAATGATAGATCAAGGAACAAAAATGGAATCCAGAAGTAGACTCGCACAAATATAGTCAACTAATTTTTGACAAAGGTGCTGAAACAATTTAATGGACAAAGGACAATCGTCAATAAATGGTGCTGGAACAATTAGACATTCACATGCAAAAAAATGAACTGACACATACCTCACACTTTATACAAATGGGTCATAGACCGAAATATAAAATTTTAATTACAAAACTTCCAAAAGAAACCATAGAAGAAAACCTGATACAATAAAAAAGTCATAAAAAAAAAAAGTTATGACCTGTAAAAGAAAAAGCTGAGAAATTGGACTTTGTCAAAATTAAAATCTTAGCTCTGGGAAATACATTGTTAAACAAATGAACATACAAGACACGGACTGGGAGAAAAACATTTTAAAAGTTATTTTTATGATAAGGAACTTGTGTCTAGAATATACAAAGAAATCTTAAAAACTCAACCGTAAGAAAATAAAGCATGCAATTTTGAAAATTGGGCAAAATATCTGAGCAAACACTTCACCAAATAAAATATAAAGGTCACAAATAAGCATATGAAAAGATGTTCATCTGACAAAGTTGACAATATTTGTCATTAGGGAAATGAAAATTAAGCCCACAATGAGATACCACTACACACTGATTAGAATGACAAAACAAACAAAAGAGGACAATACCAAATATTGGCAACGATACAGGGCACCAGGAAATCTCATTCCTCACTGGTGGAGATACAAAATGATAGCACCACTTTGGAAAACAGCTTGTTATAAAATTAACCATACAATCAAGCATTCCCATTACTAGGTGTTTACTCAAGTGATTGAAAGCCTTTGCTGATACAAAAACCTGTATAAAAATGTTTATGGCAGCTTTTTTCATAGTACCTCCAAACTCTAAACAGGCAAGATGTCCTTCACCCCATAATGGATAAACAAACTGTGAGAGTCCATAAAATGGAATAATACTTAGCAATAAACAAAAATGGACTACTGATTCACTCAAGAACATGGATGAGTCTTAAAGGCCTTTTGCTAAGTAAAGAAGTCTAATCCAAAAGTCAAACCCCATGGCACGTTCTGAATCAGTATCTCTGGGCGAGGCCTGGGAATTTGTATTTTCTAGCCTGTTCCCTGATGTTGATGCTACCGACTTCAGACCACATGTGAGTGGCTCTCTTCAAACATGTATCCACCCTATTGGCCAAAAGTCTTGATTGACAGATCTATAAGGCAAGGACACAGATTGCTGAAAAGGCAAAAAAAAACTTATGCATATAGGGATGTAATTGCAAAAACTTAAATACATTCTATCTTTTGGTTTATGTATGTGTCTCTGAATAGACAGGGGCATGGGGAAAATATTTTCTTCAGTTTTACATTCTCACAACTTAGTACAACTATAATCAATTAGTAGGGACTAAATATATAGATTAACTGTGTGAATGGAGTCACAAAGCTAGAGCCCTCTTTCTTCACTAGTATTATAACGTTGGGAAACACTTAACTCCTCTCTCACTTTATCCAACTATAATATGCGAATAATAATAGTAACCGACATTACAGTGTTCTTACAAGGATACAAGGAGTTAATACCTGTAAGTTACAAGAAGTGTGCCTGACACTTAGCAAGTGCTCAGTAAATGTGAGTTGTTATTTCATTCTGCAGAAAAATATAAATAGTAATATAAATAATATAAATTTTGTTCAGTAACTAACTACATTGGAAGGAAAAGCATATGTGCTGTTTTGTTGCTAGGGAAATACAACTTGCACCAGCAGACTGATTGAATAAAACATTTTCAGAGATCTTGGGACTAGCACTAACTTTTATGTTGCCAGAAGTAATTGTGATTGAATTTTTCCTCCTCTTGAAGTTTCTATTTTTGAAATACTACAAAGGCATAACATTTTCCAAAACTTTTCCTTCTCTTTATATTGGCGATGAAAATCTCCTTAAATAAATGTAAAAGGCACAATATTGTTTCATTAGCCTCATGTACGGAAAAGACAGTGTCATTATATCTCCACTGGAAGTTATATCAGATTAAAATATAGTTTGCAGGTATGGGCTTCTTTACTTATCCAAATATAAGCACAATGTGATAAGCATTTGACTCAAATGGCAAAATTTATCAAGTTCTATTATACTCCTTTTTCAGTTACAAATAACAGAATAACCCAAATATATGTAGGGTTGGCAAGAGGATGATTTTTTAGTAATTACATTCAATTCTTTAGCTACTACCATAGATTTTATTGCCATAAGCTAAACCACGCTACCCGTGCTCTCTACAAAAGATAGCCACTAGTCACATCTGACTACTTAAATTAAAATTAAACAAAATTGGGGAGATCTTCAAGATGACAGAGGAGTAAGATGTGGAGATCAACTTCCTCCCCAAAAAATACATCAGAAATACATCTACATGTGGAACAAATCCTACAGGACACCTACTGAATGCTGGCAGAACACCTCAGGCTTCCCAAAAGGCAAGAAACACCACCACATACCTGGGTAGGGAAAAAGAAAAAAACAGAGACAAAAGAATAGGGATAAGAACTGCACCTCCGGGAGGCAGCTGTGAAGGAGGAAATGTTTCCACACACTAGGAACCACTTCACTGGTGCAGTTGAGGGGGGCAGGGGGGAAGCTTGAAAGCCACGGAGGAGAGCACAGCAATAGGGGACAGAGGGCAAAGTGGAAAGATTGCCACACAGAGGATTGGTGCCAACAAGCACTCATCAGCCTGAGAGGCTTGTCTGCTCACCCGCCGGGGTGAGTGGGGGCTGGGAGCTGAGACTCCAGCTTCAGAGATCAGATCCCAGGGAGAGGACTAGGGTTGGCTGTGTGAACACAACCTGAAGGGGGTTAATGTGCCAGAGCTAGCCAGGAGGGAGTCTGGGAAAAAGTCTGGAACTGCCTAATAGGCAAGAGACCATTGTTTCTGGGTGCGCAAGGAGAGGGGATTCAGGGCACTGCATAAATGAGCTCCAGAGATGGGCACGAGCTGCGGTTATCAGCATGGACACCAGAGACAGGCATGAAATGCTAAGTCTCCTGCTGTAGTCACCAAGAAGCCTGTGTGCAAACACAGGTCACTATCCACGCCTCCCTTCCTGGGATTCTGTGCAGCCCGCCACTGCCAGGGTCCTGTGATCCAGGGACAACTTCCCCAGGAGAACACACAGCACGCCTCAGGCTGTTGCAACATCAGGCCAGCCTCTGCCTCTGCAGGATCTCCCCACATTCCTTACCCTTCCCTGCCTGCGGCTTGAGTGAGCCAGAGCCCCCTAATCAGCTGCTACTGTTTCCCTGAAATTTCTGAGCAGAGAACAGATGCCCTCAGGTGACCTATGCACAGAGGTGGGGCCAAATCCAAAGCTGAACCCCAGGAGATGTGTGAACAAAGAAGAGAAAGGGAAATTTCTCTCAGCAGCCTCAGGAGCAGTGGATTATATGTCCACAATCAACTGATGTACCCTGCATCTGTGGAATACCTGAATAGACAATGAATCATCCCAAAATTGAAGGGGTGGACTTTGGGAGCAACTGTAGACTTTGGGTTTGCGTTCTGCATCTAATTTGCTTCTGGTTTTAAGTTTATCTTAGTTTAGGATTTAGAGTTTATTATCATTGGTAGATTTATTTATTGATTTGTTTGCTCTCTTCCTCCTTTTATGTGTATATATATATATATATATATATAATTTTTCTCTCTCTCTTTTTGTGAGTGTGTATGTGTGTACGTCTTTGTGTGAATTTCTCTATAGCTTTGCTTTTACCATTTGTCCTAGGGTTCTGTCTGTCCAATTTTTTTTGTTGTTGTTATAGTTTTTAGCCCTTGTTATCATTGGTGGATTTGTTTTTTTGGTTTGCTTGCTCTCTTCTTTCTTTCTTTTTTTTTTTCTTTTTTAAATTACTTTTAAATTTTTTTATTTTTAATAATTATTTTATTTTAATAACTTTATTTTATTCTTCTTTCTTTCTTTCTTTCTTTCTTTCTTTCTTTCTTTCTTTCTTTCTTTCTCTCTCTCTTTCTCCCTTTTCTTCTGAGCCATGTGGCTGACAGGGTGTTGGTGCACCAGCTGGAGATCAGGCCAGTGGGAGAGCAGAGTTCAGGAAATTGGTTCTACAGAGACCTCCCAGCTCCACATAACATCAAACAGCAAAATCTCTCCCAGAGATCTCCATCTCAACACTAAGACCCAGCTCCACTCAATGACCAGCAAGCTACAGTGCTGGACACCCTAAGCCAAACAACTAGCAAAACAGGAACACAACACCACCCATTAGCAGAGAGGCTGCCTAAAATCATAATAAGGCCACAGACACCCAAAAACACACCACCAGGCACAGTCCTGCCCACCAGAAAGAGAGGATCCAGCCTCAACCATCAGAAAATAGGCACTAGTCCCCTCCACCAGGAGCCTACACAACCCACTGAACCAACCTTAGTCACTGGGGGCAGACACTAAAACAATGGTAAATACAAAACTGCAGGCTGCAAAAAGGAGATCACAAACACAGTAAGTTAAGCAAAATGAGAAGACAGAGAAACACACAGCAGATAAAGGAGCAAGGTAAAAACCCACCAGACCAAACAAATGAAGAGGAAATAGGCAGTCTACCTGAAAAAGAATTCAGAGTAATGATAGCAAAGAAGATCCAAAAACGTGGAAATAGAATGGAGAAAATATAAGAAACATTTAACAAGGACCTAGAGACCTAAAGAACAAGCAAACAATGATGAACAACACAATAAATGAAATGAAAAATTCTCTAGAAGGAATCAAGAGCAGAATAACAGATGCAGAAGAATAGATAAGTGACCTGGAAGAGAAAATAGTGGAAATAACTATTGCAGAGCAGAATAAAGCAAAAAGAATGAAAAGAAATGAGGGCAGTCTTAGAGACCTCTGGAACAACATTAAGCACACCAACACTTGAATTGTAGGGGTCCCAGAAGAAGAAGAGATAAAGAAAGGGACTGAGAAAATATTTGAAGAGATTAAAGTTGAAAACATCCCTAATATGGGAAAGGAAATAATTAATCAAGTCCAGGAAACACAGAGAGTCCTGTACTGGAAAATCATAAGAGAAACATGCCAAGACACATATTAGTCAAACTATCAAAAATTAAGTTCAAAGAAAAAATATTAAAAGAAGCAGAGGAAAAACAACAAATGACATACAAGGGAATCCCCATAAGGTTAACAGCTGATCTTTCAGCAGAAACTCTCCAGGCCAGAAGGGAGTGGCAGGATATATTTAAAGTAATGAAAGGGAAAAACCTACAACCAAGATGACCCTAACCAGCAAGGATCTCATTCAGATTAGATGGAGAAATTAAAAGCTTTACAGATAAGAAAAACTAGGAGAATTCAGCACCACAAAACAAGCTTTACAACAAATATTAAAGGAACTTCTCTAGGCAGGAAAGAGAAGAGAAGGAGAACACCTGCAATAACAATTCCAGAAAAATTAAGAAAACGGTAATAGGAACATACATATTGATATTTACATTAAATGTAAATGAATTAAATGTTCCAACCAAAAGACACAGACTTGCTGAATGGATACAAAAACAAGACTCATATATATGCTGTCAACAAGAGACACACTTCAGACCTAGGGACACATACAGACTGAAAGTGAGGCCATGGAAAAAGATATTCCATGCAAATGGAAATCAAAAGAAAGTTGGAGTAGCAATACTCATATCAGAAAAAGTACACATTAAAATAAAGACCATAACAAGAGACAAAGAAGGACACTAGATAATGATGAAGGGATCAATTCAAGAAGAAGATATAATGATTGTAAATATTCATGCACCCAACATAGGAGCACCGCAATACATAAGGCAAATGCCAACAGCCAGAAAAGGGGAATAAAACAGTAACACAATCCTACTAGGGGACTTTAAAACCCCACTTTCAAGAATGGACAAATCATCCAAAATGAAAATAAATAAGAACACACAGGCTTTAATGAAACATTGAGCAAGATGGATGTAATTGATATTTATAGGACATTCCATCCAAAAACAACAGAATAAACATTCTTCTCAAGTGCTCATGGAACATTCTCTGGGATAGATCATACTTTGAGTCACAAATCAAGCCTCAGCAAATTTAAGAAAATTGAGATTGTATCAAGTATCTTTGCCAACCAGAACACTATGAGTCTAGATATCAATTACAGGAAAAAATCTGTAAAAAATACAAACAAATTGAGGCTAAACAGTACAGTACTAAATAACCAAGAGATCACAGAATAAATCAAAGAGGAAATCAAAAAATATCTAGAAACAAATGACAATGAAAACAAGATGACTCAAATCTTATGGGATGCAGCAAAAGCAGTTCTAAGAGGGAAGTTTATAGCAATACAATCCTACCTCAAGAAACAAGAAACATCTCAAACAACCTAACCTTACACCTAAAGCATTTAGAGAAAGAAGAAAAAAATATCCCAAAGTTAGCAGAAGGAAAGAAATCATAAATATCAGATCAGATATAAATGAAAAAGAAGTGAAAAAAACAATAGCAAAGATCAATAAAACTAAAAGCTAGTTCTTTGAGAACATAAACAAAATTCATAAACCATTAGCCAGACTCATCAAGAAAAAAACAAAGATTCAAATCAATAGGATTAGAAATGAAAAAGGAGAAGTAACAAGTGACACTGCAGAAATACAAAGGATCATGAGAGATTACTACAAGCAACTATATGCCCATAAAATGGACAACCTGGAGGAAATGGAAAATTCTTAGAAAGGCACAATCTTCTGAGACTGAACCAGGAAGAAATAGAAAATATAAACAGACCAATCACAAGCACTGAAATTGAGACTGTGATTAAAAATCTTCCTAAAAACAAAACCCCAGGACTAGATGGCTTCACAGGTGAATTCTATCAAACATTTAGAGAAGAGGGAACACCTATCTTTCTCAAACTCTTCCAAAATATAGCAGAGGGAGGAAGTCTCCCAAACTCATTACATGAGGCCAGCATCACCCTGATACCAAAACCAGACAAAGATGTCACAAAAAAACAAAACTACAGGCCAGTATCACTGATGAACATAGAAGCAATGCAAAAATCCTCAACAAAATACTAGCAAACAGAATTCAACAGCATATTAAAGGATCATACACCATGATCAAGTGGGGTTCATCCCAGGACTGCAAGGATTCTTCAATATACACAAGTCAATCAATGTGATAAACCATACTAACAGACTTAAGGAGAAAAACAATATGATCATCTCAATAGATGCAGAAAAAGCTTTTGACACAATTCAACACCGATTTATGATAAAAACCCTCCAGAAAGTTGGCATAGACAGAGCTAACCTCAACATAATAAAAACCATATATGACAAACCCACAGCCAACATCGTTCTCAATGGTGAAAAACTGAAACTATTTCCACTAAGATCAGGAACAAGACAAGGTTGTCTACTCTCACCACTCTTATTCAACATAGTTTTGGAAGTTTTAGCCACAGCAATCAGAGAAGAAAAAGAAATAAATGGAATCCAAACTGGAAGAGAAGAAGTAAAACTGTCACTATTTGCAGATGACATGATACTGTACATAGAGAATCCTAAAGATGCTACCAGAAAACTACTAGGACTAATCAATGAATTTGGTAAAGTAGGAGGATACAAAATTAATGCACAGAAATCTCATGCATTCCTATACACTAATGATGAAAAATCTGAAAGAAAATTAAGGAAACACTCCCATTTGCCATTGCAACAAAAAAAATAAAATACTTAGGAATAAACTTACCTAAGGAGACAAAAGACCTGTATGCAGAAAACTATCAGACACTGATGAAAGAAATTAAAGATGATACAAACAGATGGAGAGATACACCATGTTCTTGGTTTGGAAGAATCAACATTGTGAAAATGACTATACAACCCAAAGCAATCTACAGATTCAATGCAATCCCTATAAAACTACCAATGCCATTTTTCACAGAACTAGAAAAATAAAGGTCACAATGTGTATGGAAACACAAAGGACCCCGAATAGCCAAAGCAATATTGAGAAAGAAAAACAGTGCTAGAGGAATCAGGCTCCCAGGCTTCAGACTATACTACAAAGCTACAGTAATCAAGACAGTATGGTACTGGCACAAAAACAGAAAGATAGATCAATGGAACAGGACAGAAAGCCCAGAGATAAACCCACGCACATATGGTCATCTTATTTTTGATAAAGGAGTCAAGAATATATAATGGAGAAAAGGCAGCTTCTTTAAAAAGTGGTGCTGGGAACACTGGACAGCTACATGTAAAAAATGAAATTAGAACACCCCCTAATGCCATACACAAAAATAAACTCAAAATGGATTAAATACCTAAATGTAAGGCCAGACACTATCAAACTCTTAGAGGAAAACATAGGCAGAACACTCTATGACATAAATCACAGCAAGATCCTTTTTAACCCACCTGCTAGAGAAATGGAAATAAAAACAAAAATAAACAAATGGGATCTAATGAAAATTTAAAGCTTTTGCACAGGAGGAACCAAGATGGCAGATTAGAAGGACGTGCTCTCATTCCCTCTTGCGAGAACAACAGAATCACAACTCGCTGCTGTACAGTCATTGACAGGAAGACACTGGAACTCACCAAAAAAGATACCCCGCATCCAAAGACAAAGGAGAAGCCACACTGAGATGGTAGGAGGGGTGAAATCACAGTAAAATCAAATCCCATAACTGGTGAGTGGGTGACTAACAGACTGGTGAACACTTATACCACAGAAGTCCACCAACTGGAGTGAAGGTTCTCAGCCCCATGTCAGGCTTCCCAACCTGGGGGTCTGGCAACAGGAGGAGAAATTCCTAGAGAATTAAACTTTGAAGCCTAATGAGGGTTGATTGCAGGACTTTGACAGGATTGAGGGAAACAGAGACTCTACTCTTGGAGGGCACACACAAAGTAGTGTGTGCATCGGGACCCAGGGGAAGGAGCAGTCACCCCAGGGGTGACTGAATCAGATCTACCTGTTAGTGTTGGAGGATTTCATGCAGAGGCTGGGGTGGCTCTGTTTCACCATGGGGACAAGGAAACTGGCAGCAGAAGTTCTGGGAAGTACTCTTTGGCATGAGCCCTCCTAGAGTCTGTCATTAGCCCGACCAAAGAGCCCAGGAGGGCTACAGTGTTGGGTGTCTCAGGCCAAACAACCTCTGCCAACCAGAGCAACAGTCAGCTCTACCCATCACTAGTCCCTCCCATCAAGCTTCTTAGATAGCATCATTCACCAGAGGGCAGACAGCAGAAGCAAGCAGAAATACAATCTTGCAGCCTGTGGAAAAAAAACCACATTCACAGAAAGATAGACAAGGTGAAAAGGCAGAGGGCTATATACCAGATGAAGGAACAAGATAAAACCCCAGAAAAACAACTAAATGAAGTGGAGATAGGCAACCTTCCAGAAAAAGAATTCAGAATAATGATAATGAGGATGATCCAAGACCTTGGGAAAAGAATGGAGGCAAAGATCGAGAAGATGCAAGAAGTGTTTAACAAAGACCTAGAAGAATTAAAGAACAAACAAACAGAGATGAACAATACAATAACTGAAATGAAAACTACATTAGGAGGAATCAATAGGAGAATAACTGAGGCAGAAGAACGGATAAGTGACCTGGAAGACAGAACGGTGGAATTCATGGCTGTGGAACAGACTAAAGAAAAAAGAATGAAAAGAAATGAAGACAGCCTAAGAGACCTCTGGGACAACATTAAACGCAAAAACATTCGCATTATAGAGGTCCCAAAAGGAGAAGAGAGAGAGAAAGGACCCGAGAAAATATTTGAAGAGATTATAGTTGAAAACTTCCCTAACAAGGGAAAGTAAATAGCCACCCAAGTCCAGCAAGCACAGCGAGTCCCATACAGGACAAACACAAGGAGAAACACGCAGAGACACATAGTAATCAAATTGGCAAAAGTTAAAGACAAAGAAAAATTATTGAAAGTAGCAAGGGAAAAATGACAAATAGCATACAAGGGAACTCCCATAATATGGTTAACAGCTGATTTCTCAGCAGAAACTCTACAAGCCAGGAGGGAGTGGCATGATATACTTAAAATGATGAAAGAGAAGAACCTACGACCAAGATTACTCTACCAGCAAGGATCTCATTCAGATTCCATGGAGAAATCAAAAGCTTTACAGACAAGCAAAAGCTAAGAGAATTCAGCACCACAAAACCAGCTCTACAACAAATGCTAAAGGAACT
The DNA here is from genome assembly GCF_949774975.1 of Lagenorhynchus albirostris. NCBI lineage: Eukaryota > Metazoa > Chordata > Mammalia > Artiodactyla > Delphinidae > Lagenorhynchus > Lagenorhynchus albirostris. Next base: position 139,687,638 of record NC_083095.1, on the reverse strand, counting down.
TTTCTAAGTGGGAAACACAAGAGAAGAAAAAGACCTACAAAAACAAACCCAAAACAATTAAGAAGATGGTAATAAGAATATACATATCGATAATTACCTTAAACATGAATTGATTAAATGCTCCAACCAAAAGACACAGGCTTGCTGAATGGATACAAAAACAAGACCCATCTATATGCTGTCTACAAGAGACGCACTTCAGACCTAAGGACACATACAGACTGAAAGTTAGGGGATGGAAAAAGATATTCCATGCAAATAGAAGTCAAAAGAAAGCTTGAGTAGCTATATTCATATCAGATAAAATAGACTTTAAAATAATGCTACAAGAGACAAGGAAGGACAGTACATAATGATCAAGGGATCAACCAAAGAAGAAGATATAACAATTATAAATATATATTCACCCAACATAGGAGGACCTCAATACATAAGGCAACTGCGAACAGCTATAAAAGAGGAAATCGACAGTGACACAATAATAGTCGGAGACTTTAACACCTCACTTCCACCAATGGACAGATCATCTAAATGAAAATAAATAAGGAAACAGAAGCTTTAAATGATACAATAGACCAGATAGATTTAATTGATATTTATAGGACATTCCATCCAAAAACAGCAGATTACACTTCTCAAGTGTGCACAGAACATTCTCCAGGATAGATCACATCTTGAGTCACAAATCAAGCCACAGTAAATTTAAGAAAATTGAAATCATATCAAGCATCTTTTCTGACCACAACGCTATGAGATTAGGAATGAATTAAAGGGAAAAAAAAACGTAAAAAACACAAACACATGGAGGCTAAACAATATGTTACTAAATAACCAAGAGATCACTGAAGAAATCAAAGAGGAATCAAAAAATACAAATGACAATGAAAACACGATGATCCAAAACCTATGGGATGCAGCAAAAGAAGGCCTAAGAGGGAAGTTTATAGCTATACAAGCTTACCTCAAGAAACAAGAAAAATCTCAAGTACACTATCTAACCTTACACCTAAAGGAACTAGAGAATGAAGAACAAACAAAACCCAAAGTTAGCAGAAGGAAAGAAATCATAAAGTTCAGAGCAGAAATAAATGAAATAGAAACAAAGAAAACAACAGCAAAAATCAATAAAACTAAAAGCTGGTTCTTTGAGAAGATAAACAAAATTGATAAACCACTGGCCAGACTTATCAAGAAAAAGAGGGAGAGAACTCAAATCAATAAAATTAGAAATGAAAAAGGAGAAGTTACATCAGACACCACAGAAATACAAAGCATCCTAGGAGACTACTACAAGCAACTCTATGCCAATAAAATGGACAAACTGGAAGAAATGGACAAATTCTTAGAAAGGTATAACCTTCCAAGACTGAACTAGGAAGAAACAGAAAATATGAACAGACCAATCATAAGTAATGAAATTGAAACTGTGATTAAATATCTTCAAACAAACAAAAGCCCAGGACCAGATGGCTTCACGGATGAATTCTATCAAACATTTAGAGAAGAGCTAACACCCATACTTCTCAAACTCTTCCAAAATATTTCAGAGAAAGGATCATTCCAAAACTCATTCTATGAGGCCACCATCACCCTGATACCAAAACCAGACAAAGATACTACACAAAAAGATAATTACAGACCAATATCACTGAGGAATATAGATGCAAAAATCCTCAACAAAATACTAGCAAACAGAACCCAACAACACTTTAAAAGGACCATACACAATGATCAAGTGGGATTTATCCCAGGGATGTAAGGATTCTTCAATATACGCAAATCAATCAATGTGATACACCATATTAACAGACTTAAGGAGAAAAACCATACTATCATCTCAGTAAATGCAGAAAAAGATTTTGACAAAATTCAACATGGATTTATGATAAAAACTCTCCAGAAAGTGGGCATAGAGGGAACCTACCTCAACATAATAAAGGCCATATACGACAAATCCACAGCAAACATCATTCTCATAGGTGAAAAAGTGAAAGCATTTCCTCTAAGATCAGGAATGAGACAAGGATGTCCACTCTCACCACTATTATTCAACATAATTTTGGAAGTCCTAGCCACGGCAATCAGAGAAGAAAAAGAAATAGAAGGAATACAAATTGGAAAAGAAGAAGTAAAACTGTCACTGTTTGCAGATGACATGATACTATTCATAGAGAATCCTAAAAATGCCACCAGAAAACTACTAGAGCTAATCAATGAATTTGGTAAAGTTGCAGGATACAAATTTCATGCACAGATATCTCTTACATTCCTATACACTAATGATGAAAAATCTGAAAAAGAAATTGTGGAAACACACCCATTTACCATTGCAACAAAAAGAATAAAGTACCTAGGAATAAACCAGCCTAGGGAGACAAAAGACCTGTATGCAGAAAACTATAAGACACTGATGAAGGAAATTAAAAATGATATCAACAGATGGAGAGATATACCATATTCTTGGATTGGAAGAATCAATATTATGAAAATGACTATACTACCCAAAGGAATCTACAGATTCAATGCAATCTCTATCAAATTACCAATGGCATTTTTTATGGAACTTGAACAAATCATCTTAATATTTGTATGGAGATAAAAAACACCCCAAATAGCCAAAGCAGTCTTGAGGGAAAAAACCGGAGCTGGAGAAATCAGACTCCCTGACTTCAGATTATACTACAAAGCTACAGTATTCAAGACAATATGGTACTGGCACAAAAACAGAAACATAGATCAATGGAACAAGGTAGAAAGCCCAGAGATAAACGCATACACCTGTGGTCAACTAATCTATGACAAAGGAGGCAAAGGTATACAATGCAGAAAAGACAGTCTCTTCAATAAGTGGTGCTGGGAAAACTGGACAGCTACATGTAAAAGAATGAAATTAGAGCACTCCCTAACACCATATACAAAAATAAACTCAAAATGGATTAGAGACCTAAATGTAAGACTGGACACTATAAAACTCTTAGAGGAAAACAGAGGAAGAACACTCTTTGACATAAATCACAGCAAGATCTTTTTTGATCCACCTTCTAGAGTAATGGAAATAAAAACAAAAATAAACAAATGGAACCTAATGAAACTTCAAAGCTTTTGCACAGCAAAGGAAACCATATAAAAGATGAAAAGACAACCCTCAGAATGGGAGAAAATATTTGCAAACAAATCAACGGACAAAGGATTAATCTCCAAAATATATAAACAGCTCATGCAGCTCAATTTTAAAGAAACAAACAACCCATTCCAAAAATGGGCAGGAGACCTAAATAGACATTTCTCCAAAGAAGACATACAGATGGCCAAGAAGCACATGAAAAGCTGCTCAACATCACTAATTATTAGAGAAATGCAAATCAAAACTACAATGAGGTATCACCTCACACCAGTTAGGATGGGCATCATTAGAAAATCTACAAACAACCAAAGCTGGAGAGGGTGTGGAGAAAAGGGACCCCTCTTGCCCTGTTGGTAGGAATGTAAATTCATACAGCCACTATGGAGAACAGTATGGAGGTTCCTTAAAAAACTAAAAATAGAATTACCATATGATCCAGCAATCCCACTACTGGGCATATACCCAGAGAAAACCATAATTCAAGAAGACACATGCACCCCAATATTTATTGAAGCACTACTTACAATAGCCAGGTCATGGAAGCAACCTAAATGCCCATCAACATACGAATGGATAAAGAAGATGTGGTACATATATACTATGGAATATTACTCAGCCATAAAAGGGAATGAAATTGAGTCATTTGTTGAGACATGGATGGATCTAGAGACTGTCATACAGAGTGAAGTAAGTCAGAAAGAGAAAAACAAATATCGTATATTAATGCATGTATGTGGAACCTAGAAAAATGGTACAGATGAACTGGTTTGCAGGGCAGAAGCTGAGACACAGAAGTAGAGAACAAACGTATGGACACCAAGCAGGGAAAACTGCGGTGGGGTGGGGATGGTAGTGTGCTGAATTGGGCGATTGGGATTGACATGTATACACTGATGTGTATAAAATTGATGACTAATAAGAATCTGCAGTATAAACAACCAAACAAAGAAACAAACAAAAAAACAACTAATACTAAACTTTCTTTGGGTTATTTGTATGGATATATGTTAATATAAATGTTTCAGATATCACATGAAATTTCAAAAATCTTATCTGTTCTGGTATAATGTTATAAGTCATAACTCTAGTTATTACTTTAAAATGTATATCTCAGAAATAACTAAATTTCCTTGTCAATTGCATTATTATGAACTTTCATCAAATCTTTTTTTTTTTCTTTTTCCTGCGGTATGTGGGCCTCTCACTGTTGCGGCCTCTCCCGCCGTGGAGCACAGGCTCCGGATGCGCAGGCCCAGCAGCCATGGCTCACGGGCCCAGCTGCTCCGCGGCATGTGGGATCCTCCCGGACCGGGGCATGAACCCATGTCCCCTGCATCGGCAGGCTGACTCTCAACCACTGCGTCACCAGGGAAACCCCATCAAATCTTTAACCGTGGTCATTTTTAAATCTTTCGTCATTTCCAGACAGTTCTGGGTGTACTCTGATGCTTTTGTAAATATGTTCCTATAAAAGGGTTTCATCTTCAAGGAATCCATGGAAAAGACTGACAAATACAGGTTTTTGGTAACTGACTATACTACTGAACTGAATGAATAAGTATGTTCAAAACTCTAATGGAAAACTGATGAATTAATAAAAGTGCTAACAAAAGATCAAGATGAAAAAAGAAATTAATTACATGGGACTGAGTGAACTGATGAGGATGATATAATTTTTGTGACTTTCTGTTTGAATTAAAAAAAAATCCCACAAGGACTCAGAGGTAAAAAATATACAAACCAATTTTCACTGCAAAGTAAAGGAGCTGTTACAGTGGAGGATTACTGAACTGAATGTCAATATTATGACATAGTATGAGTGTGTTTCGTGTTTAGTAATTGCAATCATTGTTGCTTTTGTTGTGGTCATCCATTTACAATGCTTGGTGTCAGTTTATTTATCTCTTGTAAAAATAAATTACAGTGTGTGTGTGTGAAAAAGAAAAAAAAAAAAGCTTTTGCACAGCAAAGGAAACTATAAACAAGACGAAAAGACAACCTTCAGAATGGGAGAAAATATTTGCAAATGAAGCAATTGACAAAGGATTAATCTCCAAAATTTACAAGTAGCTCATGCAACTCAATATCAAAAAACAAACAACCCAATCCAAAGATGGGCAGAAGATCTAAACAGACGTTTCTCCAAAGAAGATATACATACTGCCAACAAACACATGAAAGAATGCTTAGCATCACTAATCATTAGAGAATTGCAAATCAAACTACAATGAGGTATCACCTCACACCAGTCAGAATGGCCATCATCAAAAAATCTACAGACAGGGCTTCCCTGGTGGCACAGTTGTTGGGGGTCCGCCTGCCGATGCAGGGGACGTGGGTTTGTGCCCCGGCCCAGGAGGATCCCACATGCCACAGAGTGGCTGCACCCGTGGGCCATGGCCGCTGAGCCTGCACGTCCGGAGCCTGTGCTCCACAGTGGGAGAGGCCACAACAGTGAGAGGCCCGCATACTGCAAAAAAAAAAAAAAGAAAAAATAAACCTACAGACAATAAATGCTGGAGAGGGTGTGGAGAAAAGGGAATCCTCCTGCACTGTTGGTGGAAAATTAAGTTGATACAGCCACTATGGAGAACAGTACGGAGGTTCCTTAAGAAAGTAAAAATAGAACTACCATATGACCCAGAAGTCCCATTACTGAGCATATACCCTGAGAAAACCATAATTCAAAAAGAGTCATGTACCACAATGTTCATTGCAGCTCTATTTACAATAACCAGGATGTGAAAGCAACCTAAGTGTCCATCAACAGATGAATGGATAAAGAATATGTGGCACATATATACAATGGAATATTACTCAGACATATAAAGAAATGAAATTGAGTTATTTGTAGTGAGTTGGATGGACCTAGAGTCTGTCATACAGAGTGAAGTCAGTCAGAAAGAGAAAAACAAATGCCGTATGCTAACACATATATATTGAATCAAAAAAAAAAGTTATGAAGAACCTAGGGGCAGGACAGGAATAATGACACTGATGTAGAGAATGGACTTCGGACATGGGGAGGGGAAAGGGTAAGCTGAGACGAAGTAAGAGAGTAGCATGGACTAATATATACTGCCAAATGTAAAATAGATAGCTAGTGGGTTGCTGCAGAGAGATCAGCTCGGTGCTTTGTGACTACCTAGAGGGGTGGGGTAGGGAGGGTGGGATGGAGGTGCAAGAGGGAGGAGATATGGGGATATATGTATATGTATAGCTGATTCACTTTGTTATAAAGCAGAAACTAACACACCATTGTAAAGCAATCATACTCCAATAAAGATGTTTAAAAAAATTAAACAAAATTAAAAATTCAGTTCCCCAGTCACACAAGTCACATTTTAAGTGCTCAATAAACATGTGACTAGAAGCTACAATATTGGACAGAACAGATATAGAACATTTATCACCATGGAAAATTCTGCTGGAGAGTTCAATTGTTCTACCGAGCTGTCTTTTGGAAGCATTTAATTAATCTCTGTGCTCTTTTGAGCACTCTTTTGGAGTGGTTAGTACTTTTATCTATAAAGTTTCTTGTCTTTATAAATGACACAGTTGATTAACTGAAGTGTCCTCATTGGGTCCATGAGTAGTTCTGAATGTGCAGAAAGCTGGTCTCAACAAACAGCTTCAGTTCTGTGTAGACCCACGGTGTGGAGCTCAATTAAAAATAACTTTGCACCTGCTCATTTGCTCAGCACAACTGAGAAGGGAAATAGGCTTCTGCATCATTCCCTGAGTCCAATCAGCCAGGCAGTCACCCTCTCCCCTCTGCCCACTCACACACCTGGTCTGCTCTCTATAAAAAGGTACAGAAGACAAATTGTGCCATATTGTCAAAATGCTGAATCTATGAATTATATTGATGCTTCTTCATGTCAGCCAGTTCCTTTTCAAGAAATCAAAACACCAACTGAGCTCATTTTAGAAGTGAGCTACCTTGATCAGACCCCAGGTAATGCAGGTATATTGAGGATGCTGGGCTCAATGAAACTGTGGACATTTTGTGATTGGAGCACAGACCTGGATTGGAAAAGATGGAGATTCTGAACTGCCAGAGCATATGAGATAACAGAGGGAGGGAGTAATGGCAAGGTGGTTTTTATAGAGTCATGCAAGGCCACGAAGACCAACTTCCCACAGGCCCAGGACATTTGCAGACATAAGCCTCTGCATTGGGCTTTCCTCTATGGAGAGGAATTCCATAAAGATGGTGTGAATGGCCCCAATGGTGATGTTCAGTAGGACAGGTAGGGACACCATCAGGTTATGATGGTCTATCTAAGATACAGGCAAACACTGCCAGACACTGCAGCTGCTTCTCTGTTCTGCTGTAGGGTCCTGAGGTCATCAAGTTTAGCCTCTGGGATGCCCTGAGATTGACATGCTACACATTAATAAGGAATATGTGGTCAGTTAGGTGGAATCTCCCTGTTCTGTGCTCCATAACTCAGTTTTTCTGGAGGTGTGGATAACAATGGGGAAGTTCTTTTTTAAAAATCTGTAAAGAAACAGAAAACAAATATACATTGCTCAAAAAGGTGCCCACACAGTGGCACTGACCAGGTGATGACCTCACTCCCTCAAGCTCAGCAGCCCAAGCCTAGGGTGTCCTGGGCTTTACCCAGGACACAAGACTGCCTATTTCACAATGTCCAGTAAAGTCATAGCTGTCACGTGCCAAGAGTCTCAGGCACAATCCCATGGGAGGTAAAGTTAGAAGCTCCTATCTGAGTATGGATTTAGAATAGGGCCAGTTTGTTACAGGGCTCAAATGCATAATGGAGTCCAGATCAGATAACCTACAGGGCTTTGTTCTTTGAGAGGGAGAATCTGACTTTGGAAATTTCTCATAGGTTCCTGGCATAATGCCCTCTTACCCAGAAAGGCCCTATCCCTCCATCTCCTGAAGGAATTCATGTTCCACTTCACTTACCTGACTTCCTGTTCACCATGGGAAAGACTCCTGGTCCAGTCTCTAGGGAGCTCCCTGACTTACTATCTATCTGGGGACATATTGATGCCTATCTCCTGATATAACTGAAGCAATGGATCCGCATATCTGGAGTTACTCAGGAGTACTTTAGACAAACATAATATATATATATATATATATATATATATATATATAAATAAAATTTTGTGGTACGTGGGCCTCCCATTGCGGAGCACAGGCTCTGGATGCACAGGCTCAGCAGCCATGGTTCATGGGCCCAGCCGCTCTGCGGCATGTGGGATCTTCCCAGACCGCGGCACGAACGCTTGTCCCCTGCATCGGCAGGCAGACTCTCAACCACTGTGCCCCCAGGGAAGCCCAAACATAATATTTTTTAAAAATTAAAACATTTTAATTAAAAATTAATTTAAAAGCTAAAAGCATTTCCTCTAAGATCAGGAACAAGACAAGGATGTCCACTGTCACCACTTTTATTCAACATAGTTTTGGAAGTCCTATCCACAGCAATAAGAAAAGAAAAAGAAATAAAAGGAATCCAAATTGGCAAAGAAGAAGTAAAATTGTCACAGTTTGCAGATGACATAATACTATACATTGAAAGTCCTAAAGATATCACCAGAAAACTACTAGAGCTCATCAATGAATTCAGAAAAGTTGGAGGATCAAAATTAATATACAGAAATCTGTTGCATTTCTCTACACTAACAACAAACTATCAGAAAGGAAACAATTCCATTTACCATTGCATCAAAAAGAATAAAATACCTAGGAATAAACCTACCTAAGGAGGTAAAAGATGTATACTCAGAAAACTATAAAACAATGATGAAAGAAATTGAAGATGGAAAGATATACTGTGTTCTTGGATTGGAAGAACTAATATTGTTAAAATGACCATACTCCCCAAGGCAATCTATAGATTCAATGGAATCCCTATCAAAATACTAATGACATTTTTCACAGAACTAGAACAAATAATTTTAAAATTTGCATGGAAACATGAAAGACCCCAAATAGCCAAAACAATATTGAGAAAGAAGAACAGAGCTGGAGGAATCACACGCCCTGACTTCAGACTATACTAGAAAGCTACAGTAATCAAAATAGAATGGTACTGGCACAAAAGCAGACACATAAATCAATGGAACAAAATAGAAAGCCCAGAAATAAACCTATACACTTGTGGTCAATTAATTTATGACAAAGGAGGCAAAAATAAACAATGGAGGAAAGACAGTCTCTTCAATAAGTGGTGCTGGGAAAACTGGACAGCTACATATAAAAGAATGAAATTCGAACACCTTCTATCCCATATACAAAAATAAACTCAAAATGGGTTAAAGACCTAAATGTAAGACTGGATACCATAAAACTCCTAGAGGAAAACATAGGCAGAACACTCTTTGACAAATCTTAGCAATATTTTTTTGGATCTGTCTCCTAAAGCAAAGGAAATAAAAGCAAAAATAAATAAATGGGACCTAATTAAACTTAAAAGCTTTTGCACAGCAAAGGAAACCATAGACAAAACAAAAAGACAACCTACAGAGTGGGAGAAAATATTTGCAAATGATATGACTGATAAGGGGTTAGTATCCAAAATCTATAAACAGCTCATAGAACTCAACATCAAAAAACAAACAACCTGATTAAAAGACGGGCAGAAAATCTAAATAGACATTTTTCCAAAGAGGACATGCAGATGACCAACAGGCACATGAAAAGATGCTTAACATTGTTAATCATCAGGGAAATGCAAATCAAAACCACAATGAGAGTGGGAATTCCCTGGTAGTGCAGTGGTTAGGACTCAGTGCTTTCACCACTGTGGCCTGGGTTCAATCCCTGTTTAGGGAACTAAGATTCCATAAGCTGCATGCCGAAGCCAAATAAAAAGAAATCCACGATGATATATCACCTCACACCTGTCAGAATGACTATAATCAGAAAGAACACAAATAACAAATGTTGGTGAGGATGTGGAGAAAAGGGAACCCTTGTACACTGTTGGTGGGAATGTAAATTGGTGCAGCCACTGTGGAAAACAGTATAAAACGTTCTCAAAAAGCTATAAATGGAACTACCATATGACCCAGTATATATTCCACTCCTGGGTATATATCCAAAAGAAACAAGAACATTAATTTGAAAAGATACAAGCACCTCAATGTTCATTGCAGCATTATTTACAATAGCCAAGATATGGAAGCAACTTAGGTGTCCATCAACAGATGAATGGATAAAGAGGCTGTGGTATATATACACAATGGAATACTATTCAGTCATGAAACAAAATGAAATTTTGCCATTTGCAACAGCATGGATGGACTTGGAGGATATTATGCTAAGTGAAATAAGTCAGATGGAGAAAGACAAATACTGTTATGATATCATTTATAAGTAGAATCTAAGAAATACAAACAACTGGTGAATAAAACCAAAAAGAAACAGATTCACAGATATAGAAAACAAACTAGTGGTTCCCAGTGGGGAGAGGGAAGGGGGAGGGGCAATATAGACATAGGGGATTAATGGGAACAAACTATTAGGTATAAAATAAGCTACAGGGACATATTGTACAACACAGGGAATATAGCCAATATTTTATAATAACTGTAAATGAAGCATAACTTTTAAAGATTGTGAATCACTATATTATGCACCTGTAACTTACATAATATTGTACATCTACTATACATCAATAAAAAATTTTTCTTAAAGAATAAGCAGAATGCCTACTTAATGTGAGGACACACTAAGAACATTTATCCCCTCGAAAGAGTGGGCTTTCTTCCTGTCATTGTGTTTTGATTGTATATTGACCAGGGAAGCATAAGAAAGGTGAAGAGCACCTGAGCCTGCCTCCGCCGCAGCTTGAGGCCAGTCCATTGGGCCAGGGGTGGTGGCATGTGTACATCCTGAAGAGCACAGCCTGTTTTAACTGCGGTCATCTGATAGTAGATATTCCTCTACAAGGATAAAATACTGAGACATGAGAAAAGGAAAAAGAGTGGCCAACGATGAACAGAAGACAGTAGCAAGGGCTTCCTGTACGTTCTGAGATTACTTCACCACAGACCCACCTTCTCCCAGCAGGTCCCTCCCATTGGCCCCTGCTCTCAGTCATGAGGAAGGCCTCATTCTCCTTGGTTTACGCAAAGCCCCAGGGGCAAGACTCCAGCTAGTCTACATTTGTCCCGTGCAGTCAGATTGCTTATCCTCGACTCCCCTTAAGTCACACAGGTACTTTAGCTAAAGGAACCCCCTATCCATTCCACCTGTTTCCCGTGAAGACCTCCCCTGAAACCCCACCCAATGGCCGAGTCAGCGTGGATCAGGTGAGCTGGGAAAGGGGAGGATTCTCACCACTTGAGTGTTCTGTGTGGGGATCTTCCTGTTAGGGTCTGGGTTACAAATACAGGAGCCACTGAAGGATACTGGGGCAGCTTCTCCTTTTCTAGATTTCTCTCTGCTTATTTCCAGAGAATAGGTAGGCAAAATAACAGTCCCCAAAGATGTACATGGCATGAGTACCTGGAACCAGTGACTACATATGGGAAAGGGACTTTGATTAAGTTAAGGATCTTGGGATGGGAGATGATCCTGGATTAACTGGGTGGGCCCAGTCTAATTTATAAGGACTTCCAAGCATGGGAGTGCTGCCAAAACTCAGCCCCTGTTCACCTGTGCTAAATAGAAATGCAGAGACAGAGTTTTGGCTGAATAGAAAAGAATAGCTTTATTGCTTTGCCAGGCAAAGGGGCTACAGTGGGCTAATGCTCTCAAAACTGTGTGTCCTACCCTGGAGGGGTAGTAAGGAGTCTTATAGTAATGGTTCAAGGAGCAGGGCATGATCAACTCGTGGACATTCATTGGTTGGTCATGAGGTAATTGGGAGTCAGCATTATCAACCTTCTGTTTTCAACCAGTCTGGGGTCTACGTGCTTGTGAGCAGCAGTTTTCATCTGGTGGGGGTCTGCTTCCTATAAAAACAACTTAGGAATGTGTGTCAGGCCTTTATCTATGTCTGTCAGGGAACTGTGAGTTCAGTGATTCTGTCACTAGGCAGACTTATAGTCTAAACTCTTATCAGTTCTCCAGCCCAACATCTATTCTTTGTTTCTCCATCTTCACGTTTCCCAATCATTAACTCTTCAGTCAGCCTTTTACTTCAAAAGACAGGGACACAGGGGCTTGTTCACAGTTTCAGGAGTCCTTATAAATTACAGAGGGAAACAAGAGAGTGTGGGTAAGAGAAGAAAATGTGATGACATTTCTGAATGTCATTCAGGCAGCCTGAATCTGAGTGATTTGGGGCCATAAACCAAGGAATGTGGGTGGTCTCTAGAAACAAAAAGGCAAGGAATGGATTCTACCCTAGAGGCTCCAGAAGGAGGGTAGCTCTGCTGACACTTCATTTCAGGGCTCTGACCTCCAGAATTGTAAGATAATAGATTCATGTTGTTTTAAATTAACTAATTTTGTGGTAATTTTTACAACAGCAAAAGGAAGCTAATATGAAATTAGAAATGTTTGGTTTGGCTACATAGCAATATGATAAATAATAATCTATAAAAACTGAAATGATTATACAAATTATTAAATACTTAGTATATAAACCTTGTAAAATTGTTCATTTTAAATTATAATACTGAACTTTGCATGGATGAAGACACAAGCCTCCACGATACAGCAAAACTGTATATGATAGTGAATTAAGAGCCAGGAGATCTGGAGTTCTGGTCCTGTTGCTGTTACAGTGTGACTTGGAACATGTTTCGGAGCATTTTAGCATTAGCAGTTCTTGAGTAAAGTAGAATTTTTCATCAAGTCTGAGTAAAGAGTAAAGAAGCTCAGTTTTTGATGCCTGTGGTTCATACCAACAGGTAACCTAGTGGAAACATTTTTTAAAAAAATACCAGATTACAATTATGGCCAGTAGAGAAAATGAAGGTGCAAGATGGTACACTGATGAAAGCGCCCTACTGAAGCCACAGGACATGCTCTCAGAACCCGTGTGTATAGCAGGAGAGACCTAAAGGTAGTCTCAGTGCCACTTCATTTCCAGACCTTTTACATCTTGAATGTGCTCTTAAGATCTCCACCAAAGAAAGTTGGAAATATGTAAATATTTTCCTATATTAAAAAAGGAAGGAAGGAAGGGAGGGAGGGAGGGAGGGAGGGAGGGAGGGAGGGAGAGAAGGAAGAAAGAAAGAAGGAAAGATTTATTTTGGGCCCTCCCTTCCCTTCCATCTACCAGTACTTCACCCCAGGGCAAAAGAACGGTGTTCTGATTCACCTTCTCTGGAAAGTAGCTGTGCACAGAGGTGAAGGTACTGACCCAGCATTGGCAAGTGCTCTCTGTACAACACCCATGCCACCCTCCCCGTGCCCATGTGTACCTGCTACACACTGACTCTGACAGCAGACCTGGACCTTTGGGTATGACTGTAAGCATCAAAATCACCCTGAGCCATCACTATTCTTCTTATTGATGCAAAGCCCCAAGCCAGCCATATTAAAAGTGTCCCCCAGGACTTCTAAATGGAAGCCAGGAGACATGGACCTCCTTCCCTCTTTGACAGTGACTCGTGAGGAAGTGAGCACAGACATGAGCACCACGCCCCAGTCTCAGGGAGGTTGTGGGAGGAGAGGGGCCAGTCAGGAGGCACAGAGCCCCCCTTCTGGTCACCACCAGCTAAAACCTGTTCTTCCCCCATCCATAGTCAATAAATCCACCTTTGAAATGTGCTGAATCATGTCTTCACCACTTGTAGCCCAAGGAATGGAGTCTATTACTGAACCGCAGCCCCAGGGACACCAGTACATCAAGGTACAATGTGTTCTCACATGGTACTCCTCTTCACCTGGTCTCCCTTTATCTGCCTGTAGCGGTAATGAGGTTCTATACCACAGCCACCTAGCAGTCAGCTCTGAGCTACTTGTGGTTTGGACTGACTTTTACACTCATCAGAAGGCTCGGGTGTGGGCTCAGGGCAATAATGGCTTCTTCAGCCCCAAAGCATTAGTGTACAGAGATGTCCTCATGAGACAGCCTAGTTTATTAGTCAAAGACTCACCCAAGAACATGTGCTATTTGCCCTACTCTACTGGATATATTTTCACACATTCACTTTTGCTATAAACAAGGAAGGTACAAGTAATGGACCTGGAACAGGATTGAGACATTGCCAACTTCCTTGGGAAAGAAACATTGTAATAATCCATTACTATCACATCTAATAGCAACTCATTTCATTATGCCCTTTATAGAAGATTGGGAATTGATCATGCACTTATTTTTTTTCCATATCCCTCACCTTTCCAGGTCTTTGTTTATAAAATAGAGTTAGAACTGGAGATGACTAAAAATATTTCCCAGAAAGCCTTAATGCTGAATGTATGGGGAAAATCTCCAAACTAGGAGTTATTATTTCAAGAAATCGATTTATGACTGAGGGCATGCAATCTAAAGGTAGTATAGAGTGGAAATGTTATCACGTATCTTGGGCTATTTTAATGTCTTTTTATGTGAGGCACAAAGATAGAACCAGAGGCATTGTTGTGGTCTCTGGAGAGGAAACTTGTCACTAAAGAAAAGACAAAGTTCACCATCACACAAGCCCATGACAGCAGAACCAACTACTGAGACTTATCCTGACTTAGCTTCAGAATGCTTAGTGTCTCCACGTTTGGAAAAGCATCTCATGTACTTCTCTGACAAAGCAATAAGCAAAGTGACTTAAACGGCTCAGGAATTGGTGCTGACTTAAGGATGGTAGAGACATGCTTGCACAAGTTCAGAGGTAGGTCAGGTCACTACTTTGAACTTCACCATCCCTCTGCCCTTGTTTCTCACCTGACTGGGGCCTCTGGGCAGAGCTGGTCTGTGTACTTCTCTTCCTGGGGACTGGCCAGGCTGGCACATCAGAGTATGCACTTAGGGAATTCTGTGTCCTTCTGGTGAGATTTAGTTCTCCATCACTAACCAACTGAAGCCAGAGAGAATCTCAGCACCAACATAGCTGGGTGTACAAGACAGCTCAGTTGAAAAGGAAGGTGCATTTTGTCTTTTCCAGTGTCACACACCTAATGACAGTGGGCCAGGGACAGGGAGGAAGGGGAACGTCAGGGACAGAAAACCCAGGCAGTTTCAGCAATTTGGTCCTTCAAGAAATGACTTTTCCCATGACCTGATTTTTAATTTTTAGGGACCGTTTTCAATTTGGAAGAAAAGTCTCCAAAAGAGCGTGAGAAAGTAGCACAGCAAGAAGCATATAAACACACGTGAGCCAGTGAGTCGTGGTGGCTGCTGCAGCTCATCTGCTGAGCACATTCTGAGTCTTTCCACACAAAGTCTTTTGCAATTCATGACTGAAAAAACACACTTACCTTGAGAAAGCAGAAACTTGAGTCCCATCAGGCTCCAGGCTTGCTTTGAGCCCTTCCAACACAGGTGCAGGCAGACCCTCTGGGCTTCCTCTTGCATCCTCCCAACTCTCACTGCACACACAGAAACAGGCCACATCCAACTTCAGGTGACTTATTAGAGCTTCATAAATGATAATGATCAGTTTTAAAAGAAAAATTATGATGGAGCTTTTCATTCACAACCTCATTTTGCTACTCATGTAAAAAGGAAATATCACATCACCCATCACTGCATTTGCAATGATGCAAGAGTAACATTGCCTCACTTCATAAAGATGAGAAACTGATAAAAAATAAAATGCTTTTCAATCATTTGTTTCCAGGAGCTGTGAGTAGCCCAGATTAAAATTAAAGTATGACACCTGTGGGCCACAGATATTACTAGGTAGTTGCATTGACTTATACATCTGATGAAGAAAAAAAGGGTCCTTAGAAAACTAGCTCTCCTGAGTAAGAAGCAGCCTCCTGCCAGAGGCAGGAGTTTCAAAATACTTGGCTGCATTGTTACTGGGAAACAAAACCCAATGTGGCAACACCAAAATGTTAAAACTTGGCCCAGTTGTGTGTTTCTGAACCATCTGTGGTTCCTCAGTGTTCTTTCCAATAGGAGGAATGGTCCTTATGTTAGAGTGAGGTTTCCAAATACCTTGGAATGCATCCGCAGTCCTCTATTTACTTTTGGGCAAGATCAGGAGTTGGGGATGTTCTTGCTACCCAGCCTGAAGAAATTGATCACCAAGGGAGGAAAACATTGAGGGTTGAGCTTATAAATCTGACTCCAATAACCAATCAATTCTGTTTTTGTACATTTAGAAATAATGTGGAAATAAGGTCTTGAACATGAGTCATGCCAAGTGAATATTTAAAGGTTTGAAACCTGTGCTAACAAGTTGTTTATGGATTTAAGCTGCCCCTTCTGTTCACAGCATGAGATAATTTCATGGTTTCTCTAGACCATTTTACCAAATACAGAATAAGTGGATTTAATAGTCCAGTGAACTGATAATCACAGAAAAATATGCAATTCTCTAACATGTTAAGATTTACTAGGCAAAGTTATTTATGGACTTGAAATTATTGTAAGACATGAGAATAACAATAGGAATCCTGGCGGTGTAAATGAGAAAGATATTCATTTTAGAGACCATGAGGAAATTTGGGGGAAAACATTATATATTTCTTGATATCTCATCTCTGTGTGACTCCTTGCATTCAAGTTTGTGTCTAGTCTCTGAACTGAGGGAAGAAAAGATTTCTGGTGTATTCTTAAAATAAATGGGCAATGTTTTTAAACAATCCATCAAATTATAATCGGAATATATCATGACCTTTGCTATTTTTGTTAGCACCTGAATAGATACATTGTTGAATTGTGGAAGGGATTATGGAAAACCATTTTTCTGTAAGCACACTTTCTTTTCAGACTCTTCGATTCAGTCTGTTTTATGTGCCCATACTTGACCAAAGATAATATGGAGAATTATAAGCAGTATTTTTATAAGTAGAGAGGTAGAGTCATGAGTCTTTACACTAGGCTATAAAGTGGGAATTATTTATGGAAATATAGCTAACTGACAGAGAGGAAAATTGTGTGAGAAATTCACTCAACAGAGAGACAACTGCATTTATACAAACTGTTCCTTCTTGTGCTATAGTCACAGAATTAGTTAATTTTTATTTTAAGAGCAGTAATACTTGGCTAACTAGTCCTCTTAATATGAAAAAATCAGCCATATTTAAAAAATGGACAGAGTAGTGGGGAACAGAGATGGGGAGGAGAAAGGGAGAAGCAGTCCATTTGGGCTGCTGTGACACAGGACCACAGACTGGACAGCTTACAAACAATAGATATTCATTTCTCAGAGTTCTGGAGGCTGGGAGTCCAAGTCAAGATGCTGGCAGGTTCAGTGTCTGGCAAGGACCTGCTTCCTTCCCAGTTCATAGACATTTGTCTTCCAGCTGGGTCTTCATAAGGCAGAAGGGGCCAGCTAGCTCTCTAGAGTCTCCTTCATAAGGGCACTAATCTCATTTAGGAGGGCTCTACCTTCATGTCTTGGACACCTCCCAAACAACCCACTGCTAAATATCATCACATTGGGGATTAGGATTAAACATGAATTTTGGGTGGAAACAAACATTCAGTCTATGCCAAGGTCCTCAACCTGCTGCGCTCTTATCTAGAGTCAGTTTCCCCGGGCTAGGCTCAACCACCTGGAGGGGCCTTGAAGGACAGAAACGGAGTATGTCTGTGATTCAGTGCTAGCTACCTCTGCTCTGTTCCCAAGCAAAGCCTGTAAAATTTCCCTTTGTTGAATATAACCAAGGATGACTACATGATATTGCCTAATCTAAAACCCTTAGTGAATAACCAAGAGATCACTGAAGAAAGCAAAGAGAAAATAAAAAATACCTAGAAACAAATGACAATGAAAACATGATAACTCCAAACCTATGGGATGCAGCAAAAGCAATTCTAAGAGGGAAGTTTATAGAAATAGAATCCTACCTCAAAAAACAAGAAACATCTCAAATAAACAACCTAACCTTACACCTAAGCAATTAGAGAAAGAAGAACAAAAAAACTGCAAAGTTAACAGAAGGAAAGAAATCATAAAGAACAGATCAGAAATAAATGAAAAAGAAATGAAGGAAACAGTAGCAAAGATCAATAAAACTAAAAGCTAGCTCTGTCAGAAGATAAACAAAATTGATAAACCATTAACCAGACTCACCCAGAAAAAAAGGGAGAAGGCTCAAAGCAATAGAATTAGAAATGAAAAAGGAGAAGTAACAAGTGACACTGCAGAAATACAAAGGATCATGAGAGATTACTACAAGCAACTATATGCCAATAAAATGGACAACCTGGAAGAAATGGACAAACTCTTAGAAAAGCATAACCATCTGAGACTGAACCAGGAAGAAATAGAAAATATAAACAGACCAGTCACAAGCACTGAAATTGACACTGTGATTAAAATCTTCCAAAAAACAAAAGCCTAGGATTAGATGGCATCACAGGTGAATTCTATCAAAAATTTAGAGAAGAGCTAACACTTATCCTTCTCAAACTCTTCCAAAATATAGCAGAGGGAGGACCACTCCCTAACTCCTTCTACGAGGCCACCATCACCCTGATACCAAAAACAGACAAATATGTCACAAAGAAAGAACACTACAGGCCAATATCACTGATGAACATAGATGCGATGAAAAATCCCCAACAAAATACTAGCAAACAGAATCCAACAGCACATTAAAAGGATCATACACCATGATCAAGTGGGGTTTATCCCAGGAATGCAAAGATTGTTCAGTATATGCAAATTAATCAATGTGATACACCATATAAACAAATTGAAGGATAAAAACCATATGACCATCTCAACAGATCAGAAAAACCTTTCAACAAAATTCAACACCAATTTATGATAAAAAACCCTCCAGAAAGTAGGCATAGAGGGAACCTTCTTCAACATAATAAAAGCCATATATGACAAAACCACAGCCAACATCGTTCTCAATGGTGAAAAACTGAAACTATTTCCAATAAGATCAGGAACAAGACAAGGTTGTCCACTCTCACCACTATTATTCAACATAGTTTTGGAAGTTTTAGCCACAGCAATCATAGAAGGAAAAGAAATAAAAGGAATCCAAATCAGAAAAGAAGTGAAGCTGTCACTGGTTACAGATGACATGATACTGTACATAGAGAATCATAAAGACACTACCAGAAAACTACTAGAGCTAATCAATGAATTTGGTAAAGTAGCAGGATACAAAATTAATGCACAGAAACTTCTTGCATTCCTATACACTAATGATGAAAAATCTGAAAGAGAAATTAAGTTAACACTCCCATTTACCATTGCAACCAAAAGAATAAAATACCTAGGAATAAACCTACCTAAGGAGACAAAAGACCTGTATGCAGAAAACTATCAGACACTGATGAAAGAAATTAAAGATGATACAAACAGATGGAGAGATATACCATGTTTTTGGATTGGAAGAATCAACATTTTGAAAATGACTATAGAACCCAAAGCAATCTACAGATTCAATGCAATCCCTATCAAACTACCAATGGCATTTTTCACAGAACTAGAACAAAAAATTTCACAATTTGTATGGAAACACAAAAGACCCCGAATAGCCAAAGCAATCTTGAAAAAGAGAAACGGAGGTGGAGGAATCAGGCTCCTGGACTTCAGACTATACTACAAAGCTACAGTAATCAAGACAGTATGGTACTGGCACAAAAACAGAAATATAGATCAATGGAACAGGATAGAAAGCCCAGAGATAAACCCACACACATATGGTCAACTTATCTTTGATAAAGGAGGCAAGAATATATAACGGAGAAAAGACAGACTCTTTAAAAAGTGGTGCTGGGAAAACTGGACAGCTACATGTAAAAGAATGAGAGTAGAGCACTCCCTAACACCATACACAGAAATAAACTCAAAATGGATTAAATACCTAAATGTAAGACCGGACACTATCAAACTCTTAGAGGAAAACATAGGCAGAACACTCTATGACATAAATCACAGCAAGATCCTTTTTGACCCACCTCCTAGAGAAATGGAAATAAAAAGAAAAATAAACAAATGGGACCTAATGAAACTTCAAAGCTTTTGCACAGCAAAGGAAACCATAAAAAAGACAAAAAGACAACCCTCAGAATGGGAGAAAATATTTGCAAATGAAGCAATTGACAAAGGCTTAATTTCCAAAATTTACAAGCAGCTCATGCAGCTCCATATCAAAAAAATAAACAATCCAATCCAAAAATGGGCTGAAGACCTAAATAGACATTTCTCCAAAGAAGATATACAGATTGCCAATAAACACATGAATGAATGCTCAACATCACTAATCATTAGAGAAATGCAAATCAAAACTACAATGAGGTATCACCTCACACCAGTCAGATTGGCCATCATCAAAAAATCTACAAACAATAAATGTTGGAGAGGGTGTGGAGAAAAGGGAACCCTCTTGCACTGTTGTGGGAATGTAAATTGACACAGCTACTATGGAGAACAATATGGAGGTTTCTTAAAAAACTACAGATAGAACTACCATACGACCCAGCCATCCCACTACTGGGCATATACCCTGAGGAAACCATAATTCAAAAAGAGTCATGTATCACAATGTTCACTGCAGCTCTATTTACAATAGTCATAACATGGAAGCAACCTAAGTGTCCATCAACAGATGACTGGAAAAAGAAGATGTGGCAATGGAATATTATTCAGCCATAAAAAGTAATGAAATTGAGTTATTTGTAGTGAGTTGGATGGACCTAGAGTCTGTCATACAGAGTGAAGTAAGTCAGAAAGAGAAAAACAAATACCATATGCTAACACATATATATGGAATCTAGTAAAAAAAATGTGGTTCTGAAGAACCTAGGAGCAGTATAGGTATAAAGACGCAGATGTAGAGAATGGACTTGAGGACATGGGGAGGGGGAAGGGGAAGCTGGGACAAAGTGAGAGAGTGCATGGACTTATATATACTACCAAATGTAAAATAGATAGCTAGTGGGAAGCAGCCAAATAGCACTGGGAGATTAGCTCGGTGCTTTGAGACCACCCAAAATGGTGGGATAGGGAGGGTAGGAGGGAGACGCAAGAGGGAAGAGTATGGGGATATATGTATATGTATATCTGGTTTACTTTGTTATAAAGCAGAAACTAACACACCATTGTAAAGCAGTTATACTACAATAAAGCAGTTAAAATAAATAAATCAATAAAATAAAACACTTACCTGTCATTTTCATCCTCCTATCATGTGCCCCTTCCCTTCATTGAAGCGACCCCAATATTTAGCCCCTTGAGCCTTCTAAGTCACTTAAGCTCTTCCTTTTATGGAAATATGAAGGCATCCATTGTCAGCTATTTATATTTTGCTTGATTACTGAATCGAATTTAGATTAGATTAGATTCAATTATATTAAATACAAATGTTCTGAAAAGCATTTAAATTTGGGGGCTCTGTCTCTTTCACTGTGGAATAATGGATTTTGTCATCATGGTTAAAGGAGCTTCAAATATTTGTAAGGAGGAGAAATATCCTAGGGATTGAGAAAATGTTTACCTTGCTCAAGTAGAGCTAAAAATAAATCTATTTTTTTTTAAATTGAAGTATAGTTGATTTACACTGTTGTGTTAGTTTCAGGTGTACAGGACAGTGATTCAGTTATACATATATATACATATATATGTGTGTATATGTATATATATATTTTTCTCACATTCTTTTCCATTATATGTTGTTATGAAATATTGAGTATAGTTTCCTGTGTTATACAGTAGGTGCTTATTGGTTATCTATTTTATAGATAGTGTGTATATGTTAATTCCAGACTCCTAATTTATCCATCCCACATCCCCTTTGGTAACCATAAGTTTCTCTTCTATGTCTGTGAGTGTGTTTCTGTTTTGTAAATAAGTTCATTTTTATCTTTTTTTTTTTTTTTTAGATTCCATATATAAGCTATGTCATATATTTGCCTTTCTCTGTCTGGCTTACTTCACTCAGTATGATAATCTCTAGGTCATCCATGTTGCTGAAATGGCATTTTCATTCTTTTTCTTGGTTGAGTAACATTTCATTGTGTATATGTGTGTGTGTGTGTGTGTCTATATATATATATATATATATATATATATATATATATCTCACATTTTCTTTATCCATTCATCTGTCGATGGATGCTTAGGTTGCTTCCATGTCTTGGCTATTATAAGTAGTGCTGCTGTGAACACTCGGGTGCATGTACGTTTTTCAATTCTAGTTTTAACCAGATATATACCCTTGAATGGGATTGCAAGATCATATGGTAACTCTATTTTTAGTTTTTTTAAGATACTCCACACTGCTCTCCATAGTGGCTGCACCTATTTACATTCACACCAACAGTGCAGGAGGGTTCCTTTTTCTCCACACCCTCTCCAGCATTTATTATTTGTAGACTTTTTGATGATGGCCATTCTGACTGCAGTGAGGTGATACATCATTATAGTTTTGATTTGCATTTCTCTAATAATTAGTGATGTTGAGCAGATTTTCATGTGCCTGTCGGTCATCTGTATGTCTTCTTTGGAGAAATGTCTATTTAGATCTTCTGCCCAATATTTGATTGGGTTGTTTGTTTTTTTGATATTGAGCTGTATGAGCTGTTTGTATATTTTGGAAATTAATCCCCTGTTGGTCACATCGTTTGCAAATATATTCTCCCATTCTGTAGGTTGTCCTTTCATTTTGTATATGGTTTCCTTTGATGTGCAAAAGCTTTTAAATAAATCTTTAGAAGATTTTTAAAGGGAAAAATTCTTTTTTTTTAAGTTTCTTCTCCCAAAAATCCCTCCATTCTGATGAGGACAAGCCAGAGACTGGTCCTGGGTACATAGTGCCAGGAGCAGCTCAGAGTAAAGAAGTCTGGGAACCAGGAGTCTGGCTTGTCTAAGAACTTGTCAGTAGCTTTGCAGATTCATACGTACCCTCCTTTTATTTCAAGATTTCTAAATATGATGCTTTCTGATACGTTTTAACACTGTTGTCTATATTACATCTTGGAATTTGTCCATTGATCAGTCAGTCACATAGTTTAGTTTTTTTTTCTTTTTAAACTATCACCCTGGATACTGGCTCTAGAGTTCTGGAGAAAGTGCTAAATCGAAGATGTAATTTTGAGAGTCACTAGTACCTACATGGCATTGAACATCTGAATGTGGGGTGAGATTATAGAGAGAGTGAGAGAGAGAAGAGGACCCAGGACCAGGCCTTGGAGTACTCCAGTTTTAAAAGGTCAAGATGAAGAGGCATCAACAGTTAACATCTGAGAAGACGCTGCTAGTGAAGTGGGAGGAAAACCAGGCAGGTGCTGTCTCCTGGAAGCCAAGTGAAAATCTTTCCTATGGAGAGGAAGCAAGACTCATGGAGGATCCCATTCCCATCTCGGCTGCTTACATTTTTTGCATGTACACAATGAATGATTACATTTTCTCCTAGTGCTTTGAAGTTTGCATAACAATTCCATAAATTGTCTAATTTTATACCCAAACAGTAAGGAGTAGGTAGTCAGGTATTAGTCCACAATTTTGCAGAGGTGAAATCCAAGGTGCAGAAAGATCAAGTGATTGGTGTTTGAATCCAGAAAACCATAAGGGAATAAGAGAAAGAGCCAAAATTAGAACAAAGTCTTCCAAGACGGGGCCAGTGTTCTTTCTTCTACCACCTGGTGCCCGGAAATACGACTCCACCATTTTTCAATCCAGCTAGGATTGGCCTGTGAGTTTGGTGTGGATGGAGGTGCATAAAAGCTTTCTGACCCTCAGGGCATCTGGCCTAAACTCATTTCACTCATCTATAAATTCTAAGTTCTTTCTTTGCTATTCTGCTGGCCTGAAGGTCTCCTACTCTCTGAATGCTTATAAAGTGTCTATGGACACACGAATATGTTTAAAATGTTAAATAAAATTTCCAGGCAGTAAGTGCCAAATGAGCCACTCAAGAACAAGGCTGATCTTGACCCAGTAGTCCAGAGGGTTGGGTGAAAGCTTTCCAGCCAGGCTGCTCTTGTTTAAGTAGGCCCCACCTGGCTCTGTGTAATCTGGGTTTGTGGCAAGTTACTTAAAACTCTCTATACTCCCAAATTTTCATTTTTTAAATGGCATAATGTTAACAATAATAAATGGAAATTCATAGAGGTTTGAAACATAAACACCAAGACAATACATATAATGTATTTAGATTGGATCTAGTGCATAATGAGTAATCAATGGATTTCTGAAAGACTTCTTTCATCCTGCCCCTTCCCAAGACCAATTAGAAATCATCCTCTTTGCTGGCAAAAATCAGAATGCATGACCCCACTCATTTAGCATATTTTATTACATTCACACCAGCTGGGGACTCTGAAGGCATTGACCAACCATGCATTTTCCATCTTAATGTTACTAATATGCTTTACACATAAAAGGAACACAGTCAATGTTTTTAGAAACAATGAATTATTAAATTTTACAGGTACTGCCAAGGCAAATGACAAATGGAAGGACTAAATGGTAACTTCAGCGAGCTGACAAGCTTCCCTAGTGCAGTGGGCTCTTGAAGTAAAGTGCCATTTGACCTCAGACTGGCCCATGTTCAAGGAAGGGTCAAGAATAAGACATGAATGAGATAATCATGCCTCAGATAGGCATCTACAACACCTGTGTGAATTTCAAGATTTCTATTATTCCAGAGTATACTTTTTAATGAAGTCTTTTAGAAAATAGAAATAATTGAAACTATAATTTTGAGAACTTATTAGATTCAGGAAATACAATTTGTAACAGTATTTATTAATCATGGCAGAAATAATAAAAGAATGCATGCTTCAAAAAGACAATTAGATGGAATGTCTTCAGGGCTCAGTGTAGGTCATTTACGATAACATTATGATGATTGATTTTATTTTTATTGCATCTCCATCATCAAACAGCATTCCTGTGCTTGCTGGGTACACAAATTCAACACTTCCTCAGCAATTTCACTGCAAGTTAGCATTAAATAATGTACAGAACAAAACATATTAAAATTGTAGTTGTTTTAAATTATTTACTCTGACATTTTTTTGACATAGTTATTACTCTCTCCCCAGGTAATTACTATAAGAAAAACAACTTATAATGAAATAAAAGAAAGTACTAGTAAGGGAAATTTCCAATGTTCTATTATTTTAGCTGCCAAACTGTGCAGAACAGAACTAAACTTTGCCATCTTTTAAAGATAATCAGAAGTACCTGCAAGCAATCTGAACAAACTGCTTAAAATAGTTAATGCATGCTCCATTAATAATTGATGCTCCTCATGGTCCAATGGCCCTTTTTAGCCTGGTAAATGTTTCTGATGGTACTCTCCTTCTGCAGGATTTTTGTCCTTTGCTAGTTGTTTTCTGCCTCTGTTTATCACCTAGTTGGCTATCTAGTTTGGGAATTTAATGTCAGTGCTTATCATGCTAAGTTGGAAGGAATAAATAGGTGGTGGATAAATGCTAGCCTTGCAGCAGGAATTATTTGATTTGATAGTTCACTGGAAATAGCTTAGTTAGAATATGGATTTGCGAGTGCTAACTGTGTAAAAGTGAATTCTTGACCTCATTACTTCCTTCTATACAATTGGCCTTTTAAAGTAAACTTTATAGCACAATAGTGAGCAGATATTTGTACGTACATTTAATCAATAAATCAGTCCATCCACATTGTCAGTTCTGAGATGAGTCTGTCACAGACACAAAGTCTTATCAGGTTCTTTTATCTGACTTGTATCACTGAACATGCTTTGAACCCTTCACTAGTACTGAATAAAATGAATTACCCCTATTTTAGGTGACACAAGAGAAGTTGAAAATGGAATAAAAAATGTTAGAACCCATTAAAGAAAAACAGTGTTTGTTTTTAGTTGAATGGTTTAAACTTGAGTATTTACATCTAGAACTGTGAAGAAAATGTATTTTTTCACTCAAAAAGTATATATATTTATCAAGTGCCTACTAAAACTCAAGGATTGAGCTAGGGCTATAGCAATGAATAATGCTGACACAACTCTCAATCTCATGGCTAAATTAAACACACAATCCCAACTCACTGACAAATTTTGTGAAAGGGAAGATTAAAAGTGTATAAGGAAGGGCATCTCAGTATTGGGGGAAGGTTGGTCAGGGAAGCCTTCTCAGAAAAGTGAGAATAATTGATGTTAATGTGTTAGTTTATGGAGGGAAAGTCAGAAGTCATATGATAGCAGTGGTGTTCCAGATAGAGGTAACACCTAGATAAAGGCTATGTCCCATAATATGGTCCATTTTAGGAAGGAATTCAGCATCAATGAAGGGCAGGGTACAAAGGTTGAAAGACAATAGCTACAGTTACAGAGGCACACGTTCTTTTAATCAATGTCAAGGAGTTAAGACTTTATCCTAAAAACAATGAAAACTGACACAAGGATTTTATGAAAGGAAATCATGTGACATTCATGCTTTATTAAGATGTCTCTAGATATATATGCAAATGTAAAGGAACAAAACTGTTGTTATACTACAGTTCAGATAAGTGAGGGGCCTGGTCTAGGGTGCTGTTGGTGGAGAAAGAAGTAAATTAACTGAGTCTATTTAGGAGGTAACATTGGCCAAGCTTGGTGATTGACTATGAGAAAGGGGATGGTGTCCAGGTTTTTGGCTTGAGCACGTGAGTTGACAGTAATATCATCACCTTAGACGTAGAACTCAGGTAGATGAGCAATAAAAGGAGATTTTGAGTTTAAGATTGGAGGTTCTGTGGGATGTACACATGGTAAAATCCAGTAGGTAGTCTAAAACCCGGAAGAACAATTTCTGTTGAAAATAAAGATTTCTGGTAATATACACATGGTAATGTACACCATTAGAGTAAGCAAAAATGTGTGCAGAGTCAGAAGGAAAAAGGGCTTGGAATAGAACCTGGTGGGGGCACCAAGATATAGGAAAAACAGAGGAAGAGAAACATACAAAGGAGGCTGGGCAGGTGTGGTCAAAGGTAAGAGGACTCTGTGGAGTGTGTGTGTCCTGGAAGTCTCAGGGATGTTTTTTATTTTTATTTTATTGTTTTACTTTTTTGAGAGGAAGCCGTCAACGATGCCAAATATTATATAAAGGACAAGAAAGATAATGAATGGAATGTGCAGAGTCATAATACACATTTATAATTATTTAGCCAGGTTTGCTGACTCCTTGACACATTAATCATCTTCATCTTTTTCCTTATGCCCCACCTGCCATCATAACCATCTGCTCTGTAAGGACACAACTGTCACAGTCTTGTCTTCAGGCACACAACAACTTTCTTTAACCAGTAACATTTCAATCAATGTCAAACACATTTGCCACAAACACTCTTCCTCGGGCTTATATATTCAGAAAACTAGTTTTCTAGTTTGTGGCTGAAGAACGAAATGAGCATGGGCTAGTGCAAACATAATTCACTTGAGTTTAAACAAGGTTGCCAGTTCAAATGACTTTTTGAATGATTATTTTCATCTATCTTGACAACTTCTGAGGTAATAAATCAGAGCATCCATGCCATCAAGAAGATAGACCCAATCAGGGAAAATATTTTTTTTGACTGAAGTATAGTTGTTGTGCAATATTATGTAAGTTACAGGTGTACAATATAGTGATTCACAGTTTTAAAGGTTATAGTCCATTTATAGTCATTGTAAAATATTGACTATATCCCCCATGTTGTACAATATATCCTTGTAGCTTACTTTATATCTAACAGTTAAGTATAAAGATAGCTCCAAATAGGGAAAATATTTTTAAGTCAGCATATTTTATTGTTTTGATAACAACCCTAATTTTAACACAAGTGTACATTTAAAGTCTATTCTCTGAAACGCCACCATTCTGAAGTGTTGTACAAAATGTACATATGTGATTCATAATTGCCATTTCAATGATTTTAACTTATTACGATCAATGACAATACTTCTGTATTATATAAAATCCTGCTAGTATATTGAAAAGAAAAATAAAGATTACAACATTTCGGTGGTTTTACCTTGTCTCTAGTGAATAATGATGAATAGTCTTTGGCAAGGATATGAACTATGAAAAAAAAATTTTGTATGTTAGCAAGAAATACAGACTATAATACTAGATTCCATTTAGTGATAGAGAATGTCAAATATAAGGCAAGACTATAAATATGTAAATACATTAGAAACTAATTTAAAATTTTAGAACTGTGCTTATTCATGAAACAAAATGTTCATGTGTAGTTTTCTTATTAATGTCTCTAGTTATATTTGCACATCCAGCTACATGCCAGACATTTATTATTTGATGATAGGAGATACACTTAATAATACTGCACAAAAGTTCTTTCTTTGGCCGCAAAAATCATTTGCTAAAATGTGGGATTAATTTTCATGGTGAACATTGATTAGACACCACAACAAAATGTCTGTGATGCCAATGGGTCTATTGTCAATGTAAATAAAATCCTCTTTAAACCTCTGTAGGCATTGCCCTTTTTGTGAACTTTATTCAGTTTCCAAGCTTTACCCAACTCTGACAGGAAGATGGGCTGGAGATGGAGAAGAATATAAAGGAAATCAAAGTTTTGCCCTTAAAAACATTTTGTGAGACTTCCGGGAAGATGGCGGAAGAGTAAGACGCGGAGATCACCTTCCTCTCCACAGATACACCAGAAATACATCTACGCGTGGAACAACTCCTACGGAGCACCTACTGAACGCTGGCAGAAGACCTCAGACCTCCCAAAAGGCAAGGAACCCCCCACGTACCTGGTTAGGGCAAAAGAAAAAACTAAACAGAGACAAAAGGATAGGGACGGGTCCTGCACCAGCGGGAGAGAGCTGTGAAGGAGGAAAAGTGTCCACACACTAGGAAGCCCCTTCGCGGGTGGAGACTTCGGGAGGCGGAGTGGGGGAGCTTGGGAGCCGCGGAGGAGAGCACAGCAACAGGGGTGCGGAGGGCAAAGCGGACAGATTCCAGCGCAGAGGATTGGGCCGACCGGCACTCACCAGCCGAGAGGCTTGTCTGCTCGCCCGCCGGGGCGGGCGGGACTGGGAGCTGAGGCTCCGGCTTTTGTCGAAGCGCCGGGAGAGGACTGAGGTTGGCGGCGTGAACACAGCCTGCAGGGCGTTGGTGCGCCGCGGCTGGCCGGGAGAGAGTCCGGGGAGGGGTCTGGACCTGCCGGAGAGGCAAGAGACTTTTACGTCCCTCTTTGTTTCCTGGTGCACGAGGAGAGGGGATTAAGAACGCTGCTTGAGAGAGCTCCAGGGATGGGTGCGAGCCGCGGCTAAGAGTGCGGAGCCCAGAGACAGACATGGGACGCTAAGGCCGCTGCTGCCGCCGCCAGGAGGCCTGTGTGCGAACACAGGTCACTAGCCACACGCCCTTCCGGGGAGCCTGTGCAGCCCGCCACTGCCAGGGTCCCGGGATCCAGGGACGGCTCCCCCGGGAGAGCTCACGGCGCGCCTCAGGCTGCAGCGTCACGCCGGCCTCTGCCGCTGCAGGCCCACCCCGCACTCCGTGACCCTCCCTACCCCCCAGCCTGGGTGAGCCAGAGCCTCCGAATCAGCGGCTCCTTTAACCCCGTCCTGTCTGAGCAAAGAACAGACGCCCTCCGGCGACCTACTCGCACAGGCGGGGCCAAATCCAAAGCTGAGCCCCTGGGAACTGTGAGAACAAAGAAGAGAAAGGGAAATCTCTCCCAGCAGCCTCAGAAGCAGCGGATTAAAGCTCCACAATCAACTTGATATACCCTGCATCTGTGGAATACCTGCATAGACAACGAATCATCCCAAATTAAGGAGCCCTGTGGATGCAAGGCTCTTGGGGCTGCAGCCAGGAGTCAGTGCTGTGCCTCTGAGGTGGGAGTGCCAACTTCAGGACACTGGTCCACAAGAGGCCTCCCAGCTGCACATAATATCAAACAGCAAAAATCTCCGAGAGATCTCCATCTCAACGCCAGCACCCAGCTTCACTCAACGACCAGCAAGCTACAGTGCTGGACATCCTATGCCAAACAACTAGCAAGACAGGAACACAACGCCACCCATTAGCAGAGAGGCTGCCCAAAATCATAATAAGTCTACAGACACCCCAAAACACACCACGAGACGTGGACCTGCCCACCAGAAAGACAAGATCCAGCCTCATACACCAGAACACAGGCACTAGTACCCTCCACCAGGAAGCCTACACAACCCACTGAACCAACCTTAGCCACTGGGGACAGACACAAAAAACAACAGGAACTATGAACCTTCAGCCTGCAAAAAAGGAGACTCCAAACACAGTAAGATAAGCAAAATGAAAAGACAGAAAAACACACAGCAGATGAAGGAGCAAGATAAAAACCCACCAGACCTAACAAATGAAGAGGAAATAGGCAGTCTACCTGAAAAAGAATTCAGAATAATGATAGTAAGGTTGATCCGAAATCTTGGAGATAGAATGGACAATAGAATGGACAAATTGCAAGAATCAGTTAACAAGGACCTAGAAGAACTAAACATGAAACAAGCAACGATGAACAGCACAATAAATGAAATTAAAAGTACTCTAGATGGGATCAATAGCAGAATAACTGAGGCAGAAGAACGGATAAGTGACCTGGAAGATAAAATAGTGGAACTAACTACTGCAGAGCAGAATAAAGAAAAAAGAATGAAAAGAACTGAGGACAGTCTCAGAGACCTCTGGGACAACATTAAACGCACCAACATTCGAATTTTAGGGGTTCAAGAAGAAGAAGAGAAAAAGAAAGGGACTGAGAAAATATTTGAAGAGATTATAGTTGAAAACTTCCCTAATATGGGAAAGGAAATAGTTAATCAAGTCCAGGAAGCACAGAGAGTCCCATACAGGACAAATCCAAGGAGAAATACGCCAAGACACATATTAATCAAACTGTCAAAAATTAAATACAAAGAAAACATATTAAAAGCAGCAAGGGAAAAACACCAAATAACACACAAGGGAATCCCCATAAGGTTAACAGCTGATCTTTCAGCAGAAACTCTGCAAGCCAGAAGGGAGTGGCAGGACATATTGAAAGTGTTGAAGGAGAAAAACCTGCAACCAAGATTACTCTACCCAGCAAGGATCTTATTCAGATTTGATGGAGAAATTAAAACCTTTACAGACAAGCAAAATCTGAGAGAGTTCAGCACCACCAAACCAGCTCTACAACAACTGCTAAAGGAACTTCTCTAGGTAAGAAACACAAAAGAAGGAAAGGACCTTCAATAACGAACCCAAAACAATTAAGAAAATGGGAATAGGAACACACATATTGATAATTACCTTAAATGTAAATGGACTAAATGCTCCCACCAAAAGACACAGATTGGCTGAATGGATACAAAAACAAGACCCATATATTTGCTGTCTACAAGAGACCCACTTCAGACCTAGAGACACATACAGACTGAAAGTAAGGGGATGGAAAAAGGTATTTCATGCAAATGGAAACCAAAAGAAAGCTGGAGTAGCAATTCTCATATCAGACAAAATAGACTTTAAAACAAAGACTATTAGAAGAGACAAAGAAGGACACTACATAATGATCAAGGGATCGATCCAAGAGGAAGATATAACAATTGTAAATATTTATGCACCCAACATAGGTGCACCTCAATACATAAGGCAAATACTGACAACCATAAAAGGGGAAATCGACAGTAACACATTCATAGTAGGGGACTTTAACACCCCACTTTCACCCATGGACAGATCATCCAAAATGAAAATAAATAAGGAAACACAAGCTTTAAATGATACATTAAACGAGATGGAGTTAATTGATATTTATAGGACATTCCATCCAAAAACAACAGAATACACATTTTTCTCAAGTGCTCATGGAACATTCTCCAGGATAGATCATATCTTGGGTCACAAATCAAGCCTTGGTAAATTTAAGAAAATTGAAATTGTATCAAGTATCTTTTCTGACCACAACTCCATGAGACTAGATATCAATTACAGGAAAAGATCTGTAAAAAATACAAACACATGGAGGCTAAACAACACACTACTTAATAATGAAGTGATCACTGAAGAAATCAAAGAGGAAATCAAAAAATACCTAGAAACAAATGACAATGGAGACACAAGGACCCAAAACCTGTGGGATGCAGCAAAAGCAGTTCTAAGGGGGAAGTTTATAGCAATACAAGCCCACCTTAAGAAGCAGGAAACATCTCAAATAAACAACCTAACCTTGCACCTCAAGCAGTTAGAGAAAGAAGAACAAAAAAAACCCCAAAGCTAGCAGAAGGAAAGAAATCATAAAAATCAGATCAGAAATAAATGAAAAAGAAATGAAGGAAACAATAGCAAAGATCAATAAAACTAAAAGCTGGTTCTTTGAGAAGATAAACAAAATAGATAAACCACTAGCCAGACTCATCAAGAAAAAAGGGAGAAGACTCAAATCAATAGAATTAGAAATGAAAAAGGAGAGGTAACAACTGACACTGCAGAAATAAAAGAGATCATGAGAGATTACTACAAGCAACTCTATGCCAATAAAATGGACAATCTGGAAGAAATGGACAAATTCTTAGAAAGGCACAACCTGCCAAGACTGAATCAGGAAGAAATAGAAAATATGAACAGACCAATCACAAGCACTGAAATTGAAACTGTGATTAAAAATCTTCCAACAAAGAAAAGCCCAGGACCAGATGGCTTCACAGGCGAATTCTATCAAACATTTAGAGAAGAGCTAACACCTATCCTTCTCAAACTCTTCCAAAATATAGCAGAGGGAGGACCACTCCCTAACTCCTTCTACGAGGCCACCATCACCTTGATACCAAAACCAGACAAGGATGTCACAAAGAAAGAAAACTACAGGCCAATATCACTGATGAACATAGATGCAAAAATCCTCAACAAAATACTAGCAAACAGAATCCAACAGCACATTAAAAGGATCATACACCATGATCAAGTGGGGTTTATTCCAGGAATGCAAGGATTCTTCAATATACGCAAATCTATCAATGTGATAAACCATATTAACAAACTGAAGGAGAAAAACCATATGATCATCTCAATAGATGCAGAGAAAGCTTTTGACAAAATTCAACACCCATTTATGATACAAACCCTGCAGAAAGTAGGCATAGAGGGAACTTTCCTCAACATAATAAAGGCCATATATGACAAGCCCACAGCAAACATCATCCTCAATGGTGAAAAACGGAAAGCATTTCCACTAAGATCAGGAACAAGACAAGGTTGCCCACTCTCACCACTCTTATTCAACATAGTTTTGGAAGTTTTAGCCACAGCAATCAGAGAAGAAAAGGAAATAAAAGGAATCCAAATCGGAAAAGAAGAAGTAAAGCTGTCACTGTTTGCAGATGACATGATCCTATACATAGAGAACCCTAAAGATGCTACCAGAAAACTACTAGAGCTAATCAATGAATTTGGTAAAGTGGCAGGATACAAAATTAATGCACAGAAATCTCTGGCATTCCTATATACTAATGATGAAAAATCTGAAAGTGAAATCAAGAAAACACTCCCATTTACCATTGCAACAAAAAGAATAAAATATTTAGGAATAAACCTACCTAAGGAGACAATAGACCTGTATGCAGAAAATTATAAGACACTGATGAAAGAAATTAAAGATGATACAAATAGATGGAGAGATATACCATGTTCTTGGATTGGAAGAATCAACATTGTGAAAATGACTCTACTACCCAAAGCAATCTATAGATTCAATGCAATCCCTATCAAACTACCACTGACATTTTTCACAGAACTAGAACAAAAAATTTTGCAATTTGTATGGAAACACAAAAGACCCCGAATAGCCAAAGCAGTCTTGAGAACGAAAGAAGGAACTGGAGGAATCAGGCTCCCAGACTTCAGACTATACTACAAAGCTACAGTTATCAAGACAGTATGGTACTGGGACAAAAACAGAAAGATAGATCAATGGAACAGGATAGAAAGCCCAGAGATAAACCCACGCACATATGGTCACCTTATCTTTGACAAAGGAGGCAGAAATGTACAGTGGAGAAAGGACAGCCTATTCAATAAGTGGTGCTGGGAAAACTGGACAGCTACATGTAAAAGTATGAAATTAGATCACTCCCTAACACCATACACAAAAATAAGCTCAAAATGGATTAAAGACCTAAATGTAAGGCCCGAAACTATCAAACTCTTAGAGGAAAACATAGGCAGAACACTCTATGACATAAATCACTGCAAGGTCCTTTTTGACCCACCTCCTAGAGAAATGGAA
This sequence comes from Lagenorhynchus albirostris, assembly GCF_949774975.1. Lineage (NCBI taxonomy): Eukaryota > Metazoa > Chordata > Mammalia > Artiodactyla > Delphinidae > Lagenorhynchus > Lagenorhynchus albirostris. The sequence goes on along the minus strand of NC_083095.1, from coordinate 139,653,269 downwards.
ATAAAAACAAGAGTAAACAAATGGGACCTAATGAAACTTAAAAGCTTTTGCGCAGCAAAGGAAACCATAAAGAAGACCAAAAGACAACCCTCAGGATGGGAGAAAATATTTGCAAATGAAGCAACTGACAAAGGATTTATCTCCAAAATTTATAAGCAGCTCATGCAGCTTAATAACAAAAAAACAAACAACCCAATCCAAAAATGGGCAGAAGACCTAAATAGACATTTCTCCAAAGAAGATATACAGAGTGCCAACAAACACATGAAAGAATGCTCAACATCACTAATCATGAGAGAAATGCAAATCAAAACTACAATGAGATATCATCTCACACCAGTCAGAATGGCCATCATCAAAAAATCTAGAAACAATAAATGCTGGAGAGGGTGTGGAGAAAAGGGAACCCTCTTACACTGTTGGTGGGAATGTAAATTGATACAGCCACTGTGGAGAACAGTATGGAGGTTCCTTAAAAAGCTACAAATAGAACTACCATATGACCCAGCAATCCCACTACTGGGCATATACCCTGAGAAAACCATAATTCAAAAAGAGTCATGTACCAAAATGTTCATTGCAGCTCTATTTACAATAGCCCAGAGATGGAAACAACCTAAGTGTCCATCATCGTATGAATGGATAAAGAAGATGTGGCACATATATACAATGGAATATTACTCAGCCATAAAAAGAGACGAAATTGAGCTATTTGTAATGAGGTGGATAGACCTAGAGTGTGTCATACAGAGTGAAGTAAGTCAGAAAGAGAGAGACAAATACCGTATGCTAACACATATATATGGAATTTAAAAAAAAAATGTCATGAAAAACCTAGGGGTGAAACAGGAATAAAGACACAGACTTACTAGAGAATGGACTTGAGGCTATGGGGAGGGGGAAGGGTAAACGGTGACAAAGCGATGAAGAGGCATGGACATATATACACTACCAAACGTAAGGTAGATAGCTAGTGGGAAGCAGCCGCATAGCACAGGGAGATCAGCTCGGTGCTTTGTGACCGCCTGGAGGGGTGGGATAGGGAGGGTGGGAGGGAGGGAGACGCAAGCGGGAAGAGATATGGGAATATATGTATATATATAACTGATTCATTTTGTTGTGAAGCTGAAACTAACATACCATTGTAAAGCAATTATACTCCAATAAAGATGTTAAAAAAAAAAACATTTTGTGATGTCATCTTAGGAGATTGAGGCAGAATCTCTACAAGGACGATTATTTAGGAGGGTAAAAAGTAGTTAAAGCCAGGACTTCCCTGGCGGTCCAGTGGTTAAGACTCTGTGCTTCCACTGCAGGGAACTCAGGTTCGATCCCTGGTCGGGGAACTAAGATCCCACGTGCTGTTCTTAAAACTAGGTGAACCTTGTGTGAAATGTTCTGATCACTCCAGAGTTCTCTCATTGTTCTGTTTAGGCACACAAAAGATGATATGAGAGAATACAGCCATTTCTGACACACTAGAATTTGATGATTAATTTAATTGGCATAATATGGTAGTTAAAGTTGCTGGACAGTACTCAGACACATTGCAGTCTGTCTCATTCTTCTTGCCTTCTTTCTCATACATGGATGCAAAATGTTTGCCACAGCAGGGTGTTGGAGCAAGAAGCAGGGATAGGTAAGAAATACATGTAAGTTGCAGGCATGTGTAAGAAACTTTAGTGAACAATTTAGTCATGTGTCTTCATGAGATTCTTATACCTTGAGATTTATTGAACATGTTTAATATTTTCCACTGGCTTTTTCTATGGGTTGGAGTTGTCATAAATTCACAAAGACCATCTTTATTGTATTTTCTTTCAGAAAAAGTCATTGGAGATATTTTAAACCAAAACTAAGCAGGATGTCTGCCTGCCTTTTTCTTTCCTTCTTTCCACCCTCCCTCCCTCCCTCCCTCCTTCCCTCCCTCCCTCCTTCCCTCCCTCCCTTCCTTCCTTCCTACCTTCCTTCCTTTCTTTGTTTTGTCTTGTTTTTGAATAATGGTGTGAATCAAATACAGGTTAAAAAACAGCATGGAAGTGGTATTGGCTAGCATAAAATGAATGTTTCGACTTGCTAAATATTCAGTTATTCATTATATGATCTCTTGCAAAAAAGGAGTGGGTGATCCTTCTTATTTCCCATATGCTGAATACCCTGCTGTAGATACTGTTGTCATGGATACTGCTTGCTGAGCTCCCACAGACCTTGACTCACCAGTGTTTACAGGGATTGATAGACTGAAACTAAATGTTACACAACAGCACGTTGTGCTTGCTGCAAGACTGGCAGGGCAGGCACGACAGAACTCTGTGTCCCCTTCTGGGTGTACTCTGATAAGGTTAGAAGAAGCCATCATCAGACCATTTACTTTTCACTACTTTTTTGGACAGGAGGGGAAGGGCAAAAAGGAGGCACCTGCAGAGAATAGGTAGGTGAAACAGGTCCATAAGCCTGAATAGGTCAACCTAAGTAGGAAAATCATAATCAGAACAATCTAAGAAGGTAAATACAGTTTATGAAATGTCAGATCTGTCAGCTTCAGCAACTGCAGTTTCTGTAGCCTTTAATCACCTTGAGTTCAAAGACCAGGTTTCATTCATGTTAGAGCTTCCCTAATTACCTGGAAACACATTGCACCCAGAAGGTAATCTGTAATCCTTTGCTGAATTAAATGTGAACTTTTTGCCAGTTTCCTTCCATTTCCTTAAGCAAAAAAGAAATATCCACTGAACCAAGTGCCTCTAGGGAAGAATGATTTTTACAATAGCTAGCCAGCAGGGCTCTGGCCTCACCCATCGCAGTGAACTTTGATGATGGCATGGGTCTGAGCTGGTCCTGGAAGCCGCCTGCTATGTGCAGCACTAACCACCATCTGGGGCTAGCGGGGAGGACCCAGGTGATGGGGATGGGAACCGGGGAAACAGGGGCACAAGGATTGAGAGCAGTAGCTCTTTGCCAGCTCATATGGATATTTTGAATATTTTAACAGTTGCTATGACGTGCTGTCACAGATGAATGGAATAGTGACCCTTCCCACAGGGTACTGGGCAGGACCTCCCCATGGTGTGTTAACATCATGAACGTTAATGTTTCCAATAAGAAACTTTGGCCAGATTCTACCATCTTATAGATGGTCCCTTTGAAAATTTCAAATACTTGGTAAGAGTCATTAGTGAGCAAGGTGTTAGCTTTCTCAGTGAACTAGATTGTCACCGAATATAGACCACTCCCAGGTCCCACGTGTGGTGAGGAAACAGAGCTTCTCTGGATGAGGAGGGGCAGCTCTGACCCACAGGATCAAGTCAGAGTGCTGACCGTGCTGCATACGCTGCAGACAGTTCGTGCAAAACTGTCTCAAGCATTGACCCATTAGCTTCAGCTCTGAGACCCCTTAGAAGCAAAAGAACTTGCAGTTGTCTCTAGAAAAGCTGTTTGGTATGATGTTTAAGTGAGACAATGTCTAGAAATTTGGCCAGTTCTGGGTAGTTTTAGAGGCTAGCTAAAGACCCTCTTTTGGCATGTTGGTGCCTGCTTTTTCTGTCATGCAAACAGCCTGGTCATTAGAACTGCATACCACCTCCCTTCCCCCAGAACATTTTGTGAGGTTTTCTCTATTGCTGCCTATGGGGAGCAGGCTCAAGGGAGCATGTTGGAATTTGTGGACTTTCCTTACATTTTTATATCTTATTTCTATTTGTTAAGGGCCTCTCCTGTGCTAAATTGGCTTAAATTGTGTCCCCACACAATCCATATGTTGAAGCCCTAACCTCCAGTATCTGAGATTGTGATTGTATTTGTAGACAGGGTCTTTAAAGAGGTAATTATATTAAAATGAGGTCATAAGGGTGGGCCTTATCCGATCTGCCTGGTGTCCTCATAGGAAGAGGAGATTAGGACACGACATGCACAGAGGAAAGACCACGTGAGGACATGGGGAGATGATCATCTGCAAGCCAAGGAGAGAGGCCTCAGGAGAAGCCAGCCCTGCTAACACCTTGATCTTGGACTTCCAGCCTTCAGATGGTGAGAAAAAAACTGTCTGTTGTTTAAACCCCCCACTCTGGTATTTTGCTACAGAAGCCATAACAAATTAATACCCCCTGTAAATTATCATGCTTGGCCCATAACACTGCATCAGATGGAAGAAAAGTGTCAAAAGATCTAGCCCCCCACTCTCTGAAAGCTCTGCTTTGTGTGAGTCTCCCTTCTGTGGTCGTTTTCTGATTCCTCTGTGGCCGTGGCCCCTGTGTGTTCCCTCTTACCTGTCCTGGTTGCCTGTCCATCTCTGACACCCTGCTTGCAGGATCTGACTGCTTCCCTGTGGTTGCCTTCCTCTCTCCTCTGTCCATCTTGGCCCCATCAGCCTGCCCACCCAATACCTGGTCTCTCTCACAAGTCCTTGCCATCTTCCTTATGGACTCTGCCTCCTCCCCAGTCCTTCTCTTAGAAATGTGGACCCAGACTTCTTAGTGTGCACCTTCTTGGGGTGGACTAGAGCAGAGAAGAGAAGGCTGGAGGGAGCTGTTAGCCTCCTTATCTCAAGAAGCAAAAAGCTAAGTGGCTGGACACTGGGGAAGTAAGTATACCTTACAACTTCCTTTTGTATTTCTTTCACATAGAAACTATTATTCCTCGTAGTAAAACTAGAGTTGCCCTTGTAAAAATGTGTATAGATAAAGATTTATCTTATCTGTGTCCAAAAGCATATGTATACAGCATTTATCAAATGTCTTACAGAGATGCACAGATACGTGTAGAGCATGTTTACACTCATACGAGTATTAGCAGGATTCCTGTTTTATTTTAGTCTTGCCGCATCTTATCAGGGGACTGGGGAGAAAAATTAAGCCAGGATGGACAGACCTGGAGATGGGGACATGAGTCCATTCTGCTGCTAGAATCACTTCATTGCAAGAGACTCCTTTAAAAATCAAACAAATGTTGCTGTTTTTAAAGACACAGACATAATTTAGAATCCTGAACAGACATGGAAGGCTCACAAGGTGACACTTGGGGAAACTCAGGTGAGGGTAGTTTACACATTGCAAACTTGTGCATAATGTGCCAGGCAGAGCAGGTGCTCACTGCCTTTAATGAAGCACTATTTATAACAACTGTACTTTGGAAAAAACCAAGTTGGGATGGGAGGAAATGGGGAGACAACCTGACACTGGTCTTTCAAAAATTAAGTGCTTAGTTATCTTTTTTATTTGTTTTTGAGTATAATGCTTTATAATGCTGTGTTAGTTTCTGCTGTACCGTGAAGTGAATCAGCTATACGTATACATATATCCCCTCCACTTGGACCTCCTTCCCACTTCCCCCTCACCATCGCACCCATCTGGTTCATCACAGAGCACTGAGCTGAGCTCCCTGTACTATACAGCAGATTGCCACTAGCTATCTGTTTTACACATGGTAGTGCATATATGTCAATCCTAATCTCCAAATTCATCCCACCCTCCACGTCCCCCACTATGTCCACACGTCTCTTCTCTACATCTGCATCTCTATTCCTGCTCTGGAAATAGCATCATATGTACCATTTTTCTATATTCTACATATATGCATTAATATACAATATTCATTTTTCTCTTTCTGACTTACTTCACTCTCTGTGACAGACTCTAGGTCCAGCCACATCTTTACAAATGACCCAACTTCATTCCTTTTTATGGCTGAGTAATATTCCATTGTATATATGTATCACATCTTCTTTATCTATTCATCTGTCGATGGACATTTAGGTTGTTTCCATGACCTGGCTATTGTAAATAGTGCTGCAGTGAACATTGAGGTACATGTGTCTTTTTGAATTACAGTTTTCTCAGGGTATATACCCAGGAGTGGGATTTCTGGGTCATATGGTAGTTCTATTTTTAGATTTTGGAAGAACTTCCATAAGGTTCTCCACAGTGGCTGTATCAACTGACATTCCCAACAACAGTGTAAGAGGGTTCCCTTTTCTCCACACTCTCTCCAGCATTTACTGTTTGTAGATTTTTTTGATGATGGCCATTCTGACTGGTGTGAGGTGATACTCATTGTAGTTCTGATTTGCATTTCTCTAATAATTAGTGATGTTGAGCATCATTTCATGTGCCTCTTGGCCATCTGTAGGTCTTCTTTGGAGAAATGTCTGTTTAGGTTTTCTGCCCATTTTTTGATTGGGTTGTTTGTTTTGATATTGAGCTGCATGAGCTGTTTGTATATTTTGGAGATTAATCCTTTGTCTGTTGCTTTGTGTGCAAATAATTTCTCACATTCTGAGGGTTGTCTTTTTATCATGTTTATGGTTTTCTTTGCTGTGCAAAAACTTTTAAGTTTAATTAGATATCATTTGTTTATTTTTGTTTTTATTTTCATTACTCTAGGAGGTGTGTCAAAAAAGATCCTCTAAGAGTTTTTATACTGTCTGATCTTACATTTACGTCTTTTATCCATTTTGAGTTTATTTTTGTCTTTGGTGTTAGGAAGTGTTCTAATTTCATTCATTTACATGTAGCTGTCCAGTTTTCCCAGCACCATTTATTGAAGAGACTGTCTTTTCTCCATTGTATATTCTTGCCTCTTTTATCATAGACTAGGTGACCACAGGTGTGTGGGTTTATCTCTGGGCTTTCTATCCTGTTCCACTGATCTATATTTCTGTTTTTGTGCCAGTACCATACTGTCTTGATTACTGTAGCTTTGTTGTATAGTCTGAAGTCAGGGAGGCTGGGTCCACCAGCTCCGTTTTTCTTTCTCAAGATTGCTTTGGTGATACAGAGTCTTTTGTGCTTCTTTACAAATTGTAAAATTTTTTGTTCTAGTCTGTGAAAAATGCCATTGGTAATTTGATAGGGATTGCATTGAATCTTTAGATTGCTTTGGGTAACAGAGTCATTTTCACAATATTGATTCTTCCAATCCAAGAACATGGTATATCTCTCCATCTGTTTGTGTCATCTTTGATTTCTTTCATCAGTGTTTTATAATTTTCTGCATACAGGTTTTTGCTTCCTTTGGTAGGCTTATTCCTAAGTGTTTTATTCTTTTTGTTGCAGTGATAACTGGGATTGTTTCCTTAACTTCTCTTTCTGATCTTTTGTAGTTAGTGTATAGGAGTGCAAGAGATTTCTGTGTATTAATTTTGTATCCTGCAACTTTACAAAATTCATTCATTAGCTCATGTAGTTTACGGGTGGCATCTTTAGGATTTTCTAAATATAGCATCATGTCATCTGCAAGCAGTGATAATTTACTTCTTTTCCAATTTGGATTCTTTTTATTTATTTTTCCTCTCTGATTGCTGTGGCTAGGACTTCCAAAACTGTGCTGAATAATAATGGTGAGAGTGGACATCCTTGTCTTTTTCCTGATCTTAGAGGAAATGCTTTCAATTTTTCACCATTGAGAATGAAGTTTGCTGTGAGTTTGTCCTCTACAGTCTTTATTATGTTGAGGTAGTTTCCCTCTATGGCCATTTTCTGGAGAGTTTTTATCATAAATTGGTGTTGAATCTTGTCAAAAGCTTTTTCTGCATCTATTGAGATGATCATATGGTTTTTATTCTTCAGTTTGTTAATATGCTCTATCACATTGATTGATTTGCATATATTGAAGAATCCTTGCATCTTTGGGATAAATCCCACTTCATCATGGTATATGATCCTTTTAATGTGTTGTTGAATTCTGTTTGCTAGTATTTTGTTGAGGATTTTTGCATCTATGTTCATCAGTTATATTGGTCGTAATTTTCTTTTTTTGGTATACCTTTGTCTGGTTTTGGTATCAGGGTCATGATAGCCTTGTAGAATGAATTTGGGAGTGTTCCTTCCTGTGCAATTTTTTTGGAAGGGTTTGAGAAGGACAGGTGTTAGCTCTTCTCTAAATGTTGATAGAATTCACCTATGAAACCATATCGTCCTGGACTTTTGTTTGTTGGAAGATTTGTAATCACAGTTTCAATTTCATTGCTTGTGATTGTCCATTCATATTTTCTTTCTTCCTGGTTGCCTTGGAAGGTTGTACCTTTCCAAGAATTTGTCCATTTCTTCCAGGTTGTCTATTTTATTGGCATATAGTTGCTTGTAGTGGTCTCTTATGATCCTTTGTATTTCTGTGGTGTCAGTTGTAATTTCTCCCTTTTCTAATTTTATTGATTTGAGTCCTCTCCCTTTTTTTCTTAATGAGTTTGGCTAAAGTTTTATCAATTTTGTTTATCTTCTGAAAGAACCAACTTTTATTTTTGTTGATCTTTATTACTGTTTTCTTCATTTTAATTTCATTTATTTCTGCTCTGATCTTTATGATTTCTTTCCTTCTACTAACTTTTGGTTTTCTTTTTTCTTCTTTCTCTAGTTGCTTTTGGTGTAAGGTTATTTGTTATTTGAGATTTTTCTTGTTTCTTGAGGTGAGATTGAATTGCTGTAAACTTCCCTCTTAGAACTGCTTTTGCTGCATCCCATAGGTTTGGGGTCATTGTGTTTTTGCTGTCTTTTGTTTCTATGTATTTTTAAATTTCCTCTTTGATTTATTCAGTGCTCTCTTGGTTATTTACCAGCACACTATTTAACCTCCATGTGTTTGTGTTTTTAACAGTTTTTTTTCCTGTAATTGATGTCTCATCTCATAGCATTGTGCTCAGAAAAGATGTTTGATATGATTTCAATTTTCTTAAATTTTCTGAGGCTTGATTTGTGACCCAATATGTGATCTATCTTGGAGAATGTTCTGTGTAAACTCGAGAAGAAAGTGTATTATGCTGCTTTCAGGTGGAATGTCCTATAAATATCAATTAAATCTACCTGGTCTCCTGTGTCATTTAAACCTTGTGTTTCCTTATTTATTTTCTGCCTGGATGATCTGTCCATTGGTGTAAGTGGGGTGTAAAAGTCCCTCACTATTATTGTGTTACTGTCAATTTCCCCTTTTATGGCTGTTAGCATTTGTCTTATGTATGGAAGTGCTCCTATGTTGGGTGCATAAATATTTATAATTGTTATATCTTCTTCTTGGATTGATCCCTTGATCATTATGTAGTGTCCTTCCTTATCTCTTATAACAGTCTTTAAAGCCTATTTTATCTGATATGAGTATTGACACTCCAGCTTTCTTTTGATTTCCATTTGCATGGAATATATTTCCATCCCCTCCCTTTCAGTCTGTATGTGTCCCTATGTCTGAAATTGAACTCTTGGAGACAGCATATATATGGGTCTTGTTTTTGTGTCTATTCAGGAATCTGTGTGTTTTGGTTGGAGCATTTAATCCATGTACATGCAAGGTAATTATCAATATGTATGTTCCTATTACCATTTTCTTAATTGTTTTGGGATTGTTTTTGTGAGTGTTTTTCTTCTCTTGTGTTTCCTACCTAAAGAAATTCCTTTAGCATTTGTTGTAAAGTTGGTTTGGTGATACTGAATCCTCTTAACTTGTGCTTGTCTGTAAAACTTTTGATTTCTTCATCGAATCTGAATGAGATCCTTGCTGGGTAGAGTAATCTTTGTTATCGGTTTTCCCCTTTCATCACTTTAAATATATCCTGCCACTCCCTTCTGGCCTGCAGAGTTTCTGCTGAAAAATCAGCTGATAACCTTATGAGGATTCCCTTGTATGTTATTTGTTTTTTCCCTTGCTGCTTTTAGTATTTTTGCTTCGAATTTAATTTTTGTTAGTTTGATTTTTATGTGTCTTGGTGTGTGTCTCCTAGGGTTTATCCTGTATGAGACTCTCTGCACTTCTCAGATTTGGGTGGCTATTTCCTTTCTCATGTTAGGGAAGTTTTCAACTATAATCTCTTCAAATATTTTCTCAGACCCTTTCTCTTTCTCTTCTTCTCCTGGGATCCCTATAATTCAAATGTTGGTATGTTTAATGTTGTCCCAGAGGTCTCTGTAACTGTCCTGAATTCTTTTCATTCTATTTTCTTTATTCCACTTCTTGGCAGTTATTTCTACTATTCTGTCTTCCAGCTCACTTGTTCATTCTTCTGCCTCAGTTATTCTGCTATTGATTCCTTCTAGAGTATTTTTCATTTCAGTTATTGTGTTGTTCATCACTGTTTGTTTATTCTTTAGTTCTTCTAGGTCTTTGTTGAACATTTCTTGTATTTTCTTGATCCATGCCTCCATTCTATTTCTGAGATTTTGGATCATCTTTACTCTGAATTCTTTTTCAGGTAGGTTGCAAATTTCCTCTTCATTTGTTTAGTCTTGTAGGTTTTTACCTTTTTCCTTCTTCTGTAACATATATTTTTGTCATTGCATCTTTTTTTTGATGGGTGGGGCTGTGTTCTTGTCTTACGGGTTGTTTGGCCTGAGGCATCCAGCACAGGAGTTTGCAGGCAGTTGTGTAGAGCCAGTTTTTGGTGCTGAGATGAGGACCTCCAGGAGACCTCACTCCAATTAATATTCCCTGGGGTCTGAGGTTCTCTATAGTCCAGAAGTTTGGACTCAGTGCTCCCACCACAGGAGCTCAGGCCTGACCCCAGGCCTGGGAGCCAAGATCCTGAAAGCTGCACAGCATGGCAATAAAAAGCAGAGGGCAGAACCATAACAAAGAATAAAAAATAATATGAAATTAGAAAAATTAAAAAATTTATTAGAAAAAATAAAAATGTAAATGAAACCACAGTAAAAAGGTAAAACAGAACCACAACAGCAGAAAAGAAAGAAAGAAAAAAAAAACCAGAAAATGCCTTGGCTGTTGGGGGGCTTCTTAGGCTCGGGCATGGCTTAGGTGGGGTCTGGGGCCTAGGCTTAGGACCTGCACGGCTGGAAAAGGACCTTGGGGGTTTGGAAGTTTGGGGCTTAGTCCTGGCACAGCTGGTGGGGGCCTTGGAATTTGCAGGCTTTTGTCCATGACTCCAGCAGGCTTGCTGGGGGCCAAGTGGATGGGGGAAATGCTGGGCACATTCCCCTCTGATCCCCTGATCCCACAAAGGTCTCTCCCCATCCCCGCTGATCCCATCACCATGAGTGTGCACCTCCCGAGCACAGTAACTCCTCCTCTCCCCCAGCCGCCCCTCAGGGACTCTGGTACCATCTAGTCTCTAGTTTTCCTCCCCCACTCCCTCCCATGGCTCCAGGACCCACATGGTCAGAGGTGGCCTCAGATGGCAGAGGATAAGGCCAGGGACCTCAGCAGACTTGCCGGGGGCTGAGTGGGAGGGGAAAATGCAGGCTACCTTCCCTTCTGATCCTCCCATCCCCTGAAGGTCTCTCCCCATCCCCATTGATCCCCTTGCTTTGAGTGGGTCCCTTCGGGTATAGGAACCCCTCCCTATCCCCCTGCCCCTTAGGGGCACTGGTCCCATCTAGCCCCTATTTCTCCTCCCCCCTCCCTCCCCACTACATCCTACACAGTCACTCAGGGGTTCCTCCCATCCCCTTAGGTGTCTGAGGTCCCCCACCAGCACCTGGTAAGTGTCGTAGTTGTGAGGAGATGCAAACTCCATGTCCTCCTACTCCGCCATCTTGACTCCGCTCTGTCAAGAGCTTAGTTATCTTAAATGGGACGGCAAAAGGAGAAATCTGGAGTTAAATGGCTATTTGCCCTGATTATGAATTCAGTTAAAATTCTCCACCAAACTGGAAGAAACCTAAACCAAAGTATTTCTAACATTTTATGAAGCTTCAAGTTGAACCGGAAATAATGAAAGCACATGCCAAAAAGATTGCCATCCAGATCGAGTCTGCTTATTAAAAGAAGGAAATGTACCTACTGTTTACATGATCCTTTAAACCACTTTTAAAGAGACTGAATTAGTTCATACTGTCAGTGTCATTAAAGGAGGAAAAGAGAAAACAGAAAGGCAAGAAACATAGTAATGAAAAAGTAAAAACAAAATAAATTAAAAATAGTATGCTTTTCTGGTTGCTGGAAGTTAAAATCTTGTTAAAGTAGTCAATCTTGTGACAAATATACATGAAAATCTCTGAATGTTGACAACTTATTATATTGCATGTGAGTTTAGAATAGATGCTCTTCCCAAGTTTAAAAAAAATTAAAACAACAACAAAAATCTATAATCATATCCCTCTTACTCAAAAGGCAGAAAAACAGATAGAGCCAAAAATAAAGATATACAACAGATATGAAAAGTGCCTCATGTAAGAGATTCTGTTTAGAGCTTTTTTTCCCTTGGAGATGATATATTTAATCTTCATGGGAATGAGAATTAAAAAGTTGAGTGTTTCCCTTTATGATCTGGCTGACTGAGAGCTCAGAGCCAAACTTATGATTCAGTTATAACAGCTGTCATGTATTTCTTCCTGCTTGCTAATTCATATTTATATACTTTATTTACTTTCCCTGGTCCAGAGTGTGAATTTTTTATAGTGTTAACTTTTTAAAAAAAAATTACCCAAGAAACACCCATGGCTCTTGAAGAACACACTAGAAATAAACAAATAAGAATTAGCCACAAATCTGTATGTTCCATCATTCAGGACAGCCATCCCATTGCACTATCCTACAGCCTCTGGATGTGCATTTATGTATGTGTTAACATGTAAATGAGATCATGCTATATATACTGATGTAGATTCTTTGTTTCACTTTTATCATAAGCATGAATCAATGTCAATAATCACATATGAAATATTAATGGCTCTTTTAGCATTCTGTTATATGGAGATACCATTCAACCTATCAAGTCATTTCCAAATTTTTGATATTATAAGCAATGCTGAAATATGTCCTTCTTGCTAAATCTTTGTAGATGTCCTCATAAATAAGCTTATGATAAATTTCTAGGAATGAAATTGCTGGGTCAAGCATAAACAAATATTTTAGACTTTTAACAATGATCACCGACTGCATTATTCAGATAGTGGCATCAGTTGATACTCTTAAACCAGACAAATATTTTAAAAATGCATTTATCCTTACCCCACCAACACTGAGATCGTCTTTTTTCTAATTTGATAGCTTAAAAATCATGTTCTTCAAATGAAAATATCTTAGATAATTATGAAATTCGATAAAAATTGTTTTTCTGACCTCACCACTCCTCTGTTCAGAATGCTATGCCAACGTGCTGTGTCTCCCCTCCCTTTATACTCTCATCCTCAGCCAGCGTCTCCTGACCATGTTCTATCTACAAATTCTGTAGACTTCAAGGATCTTGAACTTGACCATGCCTCATGTGAGGTACTGAGTTTTCAAATCATGACAATTATTCAGCAGCTCATTTCTAGCCCTTTTCCTTTAGCACCTCTCCCCCACCATCCCTCCCAACCCCCATACCCCCCAACACATGTGCCCAAAGCCATCATCTTAACCACTTCAGGTCACTTTTCAGTATAATAACATGTTTATAATTCACAATCTGCTAGACCTTAAAGCAAGCTAAACACTCTGAGATTATAAAGCACGACCTGGAATTCTAAGCAGAGAAAAAAGTTCAATAAAATGTATGACCATTTTTTCTTTTTCTTTTTGGCTTGTAGATTTAAATAGCTTTGGAAGGGACTTACCTGCTGTAAAGTTGCAATGTTTTCTATTAGCCATTTTATGGTTTTATTTTCTTTAAGTTCTTAGGTTCTTGTGAAATTTATCCTGGTTTATGATACCCTCCATTTGGTTTTTCAGTTGTCCCAACACATTTTTTCCTGCAGTTATATTTTTTATTGAGGTATAGCTTACATATAGTAAAATACACAGACTAAATGTTCCATTCTGTGAAGATATAAAATATTTCCAATATTCCAGAAAGTGTCCTTGTAAATTCAGCAACTCCCCCCACCCAAACACAACAGAGAAAACTACTTTCTGATTTTTGTCATCATAGATTACTTTAGCCTCTGGTTTTGTTCTAGAACCTAATAAGATTGGAATCATACAGAATATGTTCTTTTGGGATGGTACAGATGATATAGATATAGATATAGACATAGAGACAGAGACAATCCCAGGCAGGATGGGGACAACTCAATTCCCTACCAACTCAGGTGGGCTGGAGCTGAGTCAGAGCCCTTAGAATTAGAAAAGAATAAAGTAGTGGATTGTTTCTTGCTCCTGAAAGTTGTAGGATTTTACCTCCATTTACACCAGTTGTTCTCAAACTTTTCTGCATATTGGATTCATCGGGGAAACTTAAAAAAATACTGATATCTGAGTTTCACCTCCTCCACCCCACCTCCGCAGAGATTCTGATTATCTTTTCAGGTTACAACTTAGATATTTGGAGTTTAAGAGTATCCTCTGGTGAATGTAATGTGCAGCCAAGGTTGAGAAACAGGAATTTGCATGAGAGCTTCAAGTGCATTAACATCTCACACATTTTAAGAGCTTCACATTAAGATGCAGATTTTGATTCAGAAGGTCTGGGGGCCAAGAGCCTGCATTTCAAGCAAACTCTGAGTTGATATCAATGTTGGCTCATGGACTGTAGTTTGAGAAGCAAGGGATGTAAATGTTCTTTCTGACAGTTTCCTTAGATTCAAGACTGTCTTTTAACTCCCCTGCAACCCTGAAATTCACCCCAAAGCTCATCCTGATGGAGACAGGAGTGGTGTTCTTAATCATACCTTCTGTGTGTCCTCTCCCACGTATTAGAGCTCCGTGGGCCCATATTCTGAACCCTTTTCTTCTCTTGCTTAATAATTTTTGCTTAGACTACGACAACTTCTGTACACCAAAAACTCACAAACATTTCTTTAGCTCATATCTTCTTCCTGAGTGCCAGACCGGCATGCCCAACTGCTCCCATGACATTTCCTCTTGAATGTCTTATAGAATTCTTAGCATAACCTTCAAAACTGAAGTCATGATTATCTTTTACAACCAAATATGACCTTCCAAAATCTTTAAAAAATATCTAGATAGATATATACATAATGATAGATGATAAATAGATACAGATTGATAGATGATAGATAGGTAGATATAGAGATGGGTGATAGATAAATATAGATATAGAAAGAAGAGGAGGGGAGAGGGAGAGAACTACCACCTAGACAATTGTTCATGGAAGAATCTGGACGTCTTCCTTCATACCTTATACACCCCTTCCTTCACATCCAGCCACCCATTCCTGTTAATCTGCAAAATGTATTTTGACTCTTTTTGCTTCTTTCTGTGTCCACTACGACCAACCTCGCCCAAGCTCTGGTCCATTTTTACCCTAGTTCTTCTAAAATATATGTTTTCCAAAACAAGTGTTATTTTCTTAAAATGTAATTCAGATTATGTTCTTATCATGTTTCAAACTGTTTTGTAGTTCTCAGTGCATTTAGAATAAAATTCAAAATCTTACTTAATAATGTTTCTGGTTATCTTAAATGTTTCCAAAAATGATGACAATGTCATATGATTTGAATGTTGACAAGTACTTTGCTGTATGGTAAGGAAGTCATAAGAAGTAGAGGCTGTGAGGAAGGTTCTGTGAATGAAGGTGAGAATACACCCACTGTTAGGATGACGACCAGAAGTATTTTTGCTTTTGAGACTTAGATAAAATTGTCTCCACCCTGATGTAGAATTGATCAATGATAAGGTGTGAATTGCATAAGAAAACCAAAGTCTTTTGGGTAAAAAGGGTTGTATGTAACTCCACATTGTTTCTCCAAAGATTTGGATACTATCAAGGTATATTAGGGCTCCCTGTTCCAGAGCTCAATGGCAGAAAGTTAAATAAATGCTCTGAAATTCAGTTACCTTAGAGGAGTACAGTATTACAATCAGCATAAGAACTTGTGATTTCTTCGAGGCTAAGGACTGACCTTAGCTCAGTGTCAGAGGGCCTTGGGCTGAAAGCCCCCTGGAACACTTGAACTTCCAAGAGCATTGTTGGAGTTTTTAACTACTGGGTCATAATCATGGTAACAAATGGAGATCACTACAGAGGCTCCTGTCTGGATGGAGACAGGAAAGGGCAATTCAGAAGCAGTGGACAATTGCCATCTGTCAAAGAGCCTTAAAATAATGTTTAATAATGAGAGTGTCAGGTAGCGGGAGGTGAGAGCAGGCTGTGATGGGCCTTGTGTGAGACCAGTTCTCTCTCATCAGGTTTGTGGATGAAGCTAAGTTTCTTGTTTTCAGAGAGACATTTAGCTTCTGGTAATGGGGATGGGAAGACATGGAGAACTTCAGGAGGGAGACACTGGCCTTCCTGCTGATAGAGCTGGTGGATGGCAGAGGATTCAATGGAGAAAGAAGACGAGGAAGAGAAGGTGAGGGCGAGATGACAATAATTGTACCCTAAGCTCGTGGTTTATATCACAGCAGTTACATTTTGTCACCGTCATTGGAGATCTTTACAAATCCTTATCTAGAATTGACTGAATAAAACTGTATCACTGATGCCACTTTATTCTCTAAGTCATTCATTTGTTCATTTGTTTAACAAATATGTTTTGAATTTCTCCTGGGAACTAGGTATCCAGGACAATTCTATGTGCTGAGGTTACAGCCATGAACAAAACATTCCAAAGCTCCTCTGTTATGGAGGCCACATTCTAGTGGTGGGGCTGTCAGGAACTTGACAATAAACGCAAAAAAATACGTCAAATGTGTAGTATGTCAGATAATGAAATGAGCAATGACAGAAAATGCCACAGAAAAGGTAGCCAGGGAGTGTACACTGGGGATAAATTTTAAGGAGGAAGGTTGGGGAAAACCTCTTTGAAAAGGTGAAGCCTGAGGAAAGACCAGAAAATGGGAAAGAAGACGGTCATGTGCATACTGGGGGAAGATGGTTCCAGGCTGCAGGCACAGCAAGTGCAAAGTCCCAGTGGGCATTCGCCTCAGAGCTCAAAGACAGCGCGGCTGGGTGGATGAGAATGGGAAGGGAGGCAAAGGGGAGGATGGATCTTTCAGGTCCTTTGAAAGCCACTACAAGAACACTGACCCTGAGTGATATGGGAAGACAGTGGAGAGTTTTGAGCAGAGAAATAGTGTAATTTGTCTTATTTGTTAACAGGATCATGCTGGCTGCTGTGTGTCGAATCAACTGTAGGGAGGAGGGGAGGAAGTAGGAAAGTCACTTAGGAGAGCACGACACTAGTCGGGGGAGGGATGGAGCTGGCTTGGGGATGGCCAGTGTTGTAAGGCAGAGGCCACAGGATTGGTCCCTGGATCAGAGGTGGGGTGTGATAGAAAGTAAAAAATCAGAAAGCTTCTAAGGTTTTTAGCCTGACAACTTCCATTAACTGAGATGAATAGGGTGTGGTTAGAGCAAGTTTGTGAAGAAGAACAAGCTGAGGCATGTATTAGACATTCACATGTGGCCCTTGAAGATATAAGACTGAGATTCAAAGGAAGAGAACCAAACTGGAGACATACATTTGAGGGTGAAAGTGGTCAAGGGGTATAGATGATGTCTAAAGCTGTGAGACCACATGAAATCATCAAGAGAGACACAGAAAGGCCCACGTACCAAGCCTGGAGGCATTTCAACCTTAAGAGACTGCAAAGATGGATAGGAACCGTGGAAGGAGAAAATTGGGGCCCATGTGGGTGTCCTGGCAGCCAAGTCAAAAGACATACACTTCTAGGAGGAAGTAGCCATCACTAGGGAAAATGCTCCTGATAAGCCGAGTAAGATGAAGACTTAAAATTGACATTGGGTTTAGTTAAATAGGGGTCAAACTAATGTTTGAAGCAAGACCAAGAAGTCTAGTATCAAGGATGGGTATAGACCCTTCCTAGATAGAAGTAAACTGTGAAGAGTTTGGGTTTGGAGGGTTCTTTAAGATGCTCTAAAACCTGGCTCCTCAAAGTATGGTCCACAGACAAGCAGCACTGGCATCACCTGGGAGCTTATTAGAAAAGCAGAATCTCAGAGCCCACCCAGATCTGCTGAATCAGAATCTGCTCTTAGAGCAAGATCTCTGGCCCATCTGTCTGCTTGGCAGAGTTTTAGACACACGGCTATAAAACACCTGGACCAGGGTTCCTAACACCCATGGTGATGGTGCTGATGGCACGGACCCTCCTGATGCTGTGTTTCTGCAGCTGGTGTCAGAGCGAGGAGAGGCTGGGGTTCACATAATGGTTGGGGCTGAGTGCTCTTAGGTTTTTAGCAAAGAAGGTAAAATGACCCTTTTCTGGTTCCTGCTACGTTCATGGTCTCTTCAGACCTGAGCGTCGACTTGTTCACCTCAGTTCAAAGAGTTCACTATGGCTTCTCTATTTTTGTGGACGCTGCCTTGCAGTTAACCCCTCTCCATCAGGCACAGAGATTGCAAGCATTCTGCTGACTCCCGGACTTCCACTGCCTGCAGTTACCTAAAGTGCCTTGTCACCTGATCCCTCCCTCCTGTAAGGCCTCTGCCTTCTGACACCTGTGCCCAAGAGGGGGTAGATCTAATTCATTCAATGGATTGTGTCACACACAATGTGCTTGTAAAGGGTTCCATAAAGAAATACATTTGAGGAACACTGTGAGGGTCTCCTGCAGAGGTGGGGGGTGGCTGTGGCTCACCACAGGGACAAGGACACTGGCAGCAGAAGTTCTGGGAAGTACTCCTTGGCATGAGCCCTCCCAGAGTCCACCATTAGCCCCACCAAACAGCCCAGTGAGGCTCCAGTGTTGGGTCACCTCAGGCCAAACAACCAACAGGGAGGGAACACAGCCCCACCCATCAGCAGACAAGTAGATTAAAGTTTTACTGAGCTCTGCCCACCAGAGCAGCAGCCAGCTCTACCCACCACCAGTCCCTCCCATCAGGAAATTTGCACAAGCCTCTTAGATAGCCTCATCCGCGAGAGGGCAAATAGCAGAAGCAGGAAGAACTACAATGCTGCAGCCTGTGGAACAAAAACCACATTCACAGAAAGATAGACAAAATGAAAAGGCAGAGGACTATGAGGGAACAAGATAAAACCCCAGAAAAGCAACCAAATGAAGTGGAGATAGGCAACCTTCAGAAAAAGAATTCAGAATAATGACAGTTAAGAGATCCAGGACCTTGGAAAAGAATGGAGGAGAGGGTGTGGAGAAAAGGGAACCCTCTTGCACTGTCCGTGGGAATGTAAACTGATACAGCCACTATGAAGAACAGTATGGAGGTTCCTTAAAAGACTAAAAATAGAATTACCATATGACCCAATTACTGGGCATATATCCTGAGAAAACCGTAATTCAAAAAGACACATGCACACCAATGTTCATTGCAACACTATTTACAATAGGTAGATCATGGAAGCAACCTAAATGCCCATTGACAGCCAAATGGATAAAGAAGATATGGTACATATATATAATGGAATATTACTCAGCCATAAAAAGGAACAAAATTGGGTCATTTGTAGAGATGTGGATTGACCTAGAGACTGTCATACAGAGTGAAGTAAGTCAGAAAGAGAAAAACAAATATCGTATATTAACACATATATGTGGAATCTAGAAAAATGGTACAGACGAACCATTTTGCAAGACAGAAATAGAGACAAAGATGTAGAGAACAAATGTATGGAAACCAAGGGGGAAAAGTGGAGGGGTTGGTGGGATGAACTGGGAGATTGGGATTGACATATATACATATATGACATATATACACTAACATGTATAAAATAGGTAACTAATAAGAACCTGCTATATAAAAAATAAATAAAATAAAATTCAAAAAAAGTAAACAAAACTTTAGTTTTCTACACTATGTGTAGAAAATCTCATTTTTTGCTGTAGTAATGACATATATTAATACTTTAATAAAGTTTCAAGAATGCTATATGAGAATTAAAAATTCTGAATGCGAATATATATTTGCATTAACTAGAATGATTATACATGTTAATGCAAAGTGAAGAATAAAGAACATTTGTTTAGCTAAAATATGTTTATTACATTCAAGCTATCATCCAAAAAACTTCCATTTTTACATATAAATAAATGCAGAATTTAAGAATTGTAAAAACCAACATTAAAATCTGTGATAAGACCTTTTTTTCTTTTTTCTTTCTCCATCTTAGTTTTAGTCTGAATTACACTTTCCCACAGTTTTATTTATTTTAATTTTGGAAAGAACATGTTACATGAGATCTACTCTCTTAAATGTTAAGTGTACAAGATATTATTGTTGACTCTAGGTACAGAGTTGGACACAGATCTCTAGAGCTCACTCATCTTCTTGCTTGATTGAAACTTCAAGCCTTTTAATTAGAAACTCTCCTTTTCCCCTCCTTTCAGCCCCTGGCAACCACTGTCCACTCTGATTCTATGAATTTGACTATTTTAGATCCCTCACATAAGTGGAACCATGTAATATCTGTCTTTCTGTGATTGGCTTATATCAGCATAATGCCCACAAGGTTCTTCCATGTTGTTGCCATTGTGAGTATTACCTTATTTATTTTTTTAGGGCTTAATAATGTTTCATTGTATGTATATATCACATTTTCTTCATTCATTGATTCACTGATAAACACTTGGGTTATTTCTACATCTTGTGAATAGTGCTGCAACAAGTGCTAATACTTATTTGAGATTCTGATTTCAATTCTTTTGGATAAACTCCCGGAAGTGGGATTGCTGGATCATATGGTAGTTCTGTTCTTATTTTTTGAGGAACTTCCATACTGTTTTTCATAGTGGCTGCATCAATTTGCATTCCCATGAACAGTGTGCATGCTTTGTAATTTTTTATTGAAAGCTGATGTTTTCTATGTGTGTACATTTTATGCGTGGAAATGAGCATGGCTTTTCTTCTGCTAGGTCTATAATAAGGGGTTTTGTGTTTGTCTCTTCTGGAATTGGACTGGGTTTGAAATTTGTTGTTTCTGTGTTCTTATCAGTGCACCATTGCAACTTCTGTGAACCTGACCTTGGAGGTGTGGACTTCTCAAGTGCTCCTGCCCCATCTCCAGATGTGACGCTGTCTTCTCTTCACACATATTCCTGCCCTTCCCCAGGGTCTGGGCTTCTCTTTTACTCTGTCCCCTCCCACAGTGCAGTTTTCCAAGGGTATCCATCAGTGAGTGTCCTTCATGTTCTGGGTGCCCTAACCCTTCAGATTTTAAGCCTTTTAATCCTTAGGGGAGCTGAATCTCAGCAAGTCTGTTCCTCTGTCACCTGCAATGCGATTCCACAGGAATCTTAGGTCTTACAATTTGCCCACTCACAGCCATTGTCACCTCTGATCTTTCTCACTACTCCCACCTCTCCTGTGGGCACTTAGTAGATTCCTGGAGGAAAAGCCTCCAAGAGATTAGATATCCCTAGGTGTGCAGCTCACAGGGGCCTCACACATTCTTACTAGCTCACAGGCTGCCTTCAACAGTTCATTAAAAATGTTTCGTTCACTCTCCTGTCTAGATGTTCCCTGGTGTTTAGTGGTGTTTATCGCAGGTAAGTAAATACTTAGGACCTGTTTCTCCTTGCTGGTTCCTGTCCCTCTTTAGATTTTGTGCCAATTTATTTACTCTGTAACCTCATCTTTCTAATAGGTACAAAAGAAGTCATTAATTTGAGGATTTCCAAGATTTTCCTTGTTACATGGGTGAGAGCAATATGCGTTCCACCTCTCTATATCTCTGAATTGAAATCAAATAACTCTGTGTCCTCTTAAACATCAGGTCTGCAATTTAAGTAGTACTGAAGATAACATTTATTTATACTTTCTGATCCTAGGAGCCAACATGTTTATTTGGTAAAGGGCAATCTCATTTTTCCCATTCATTTAATGCCAAATATTAATTTAAAAAAAGATATCCAGTTAATTACTAAAAATAGAATCTACTTAGTAAATCAGAATATTGCCGGTCAGTGATTAAGGCAGCATTCAGTTACATTTTCTAAATATATTTTATCCCTACTTAGCAAACTCTAAATGCACTATTCTTTTTTTTTTTTTAAGTTTCCAAGATGTGTGTGTGTGTGTGTGTGTGTGTGTGTGTGTGTGTGTGTGTGTGTTTAACATCTTTATTAGGGTATAATTGCTTTACAATGGTGTGTTAGTTTCTGCCCCATAACAAAGTGAATCAGTAATACATATACATATGTTCCCATATCTCTTCCCCCTTGCGTCTCCCTCCCTCCCACCCTCCCTATCCCACCCCTCCAGGTGGTCACAAAGCACCGAGCCGATATGCCTGTGCCATGCGTCTGCTTCCCACTAGCTATCTACCTTACGTTTGTTAGTGTGTATATGTCCATGACTCTCTCTCGCCCTGTCACAGCTCACCCTTCCCCCTCCCCATATCCTCAAGTCCGTTCTCCAGTAGGTCTGTGTCTTTACGCTTGTCTTACCCCTAGGTTCTTCATGACATTTTTTTTTCTTCTTAAATTCCATATATATGTGTTAGCATACAGTATTTGTCTTTTTCTTTCTGACTTACTTCACTCTGTATGACAGACTCTAGGTCTATCCACCTCATTACAAATAGCTCAATTTCGTTTCTTTTTATGGCTGAGTAATATTCCATTGTATATATGTGCCACATCTTCTTTATCCAATCATCTGATGATGGGCATTTAGGTTGTTTCCATCTCCAGGCTATTGTAAATAGAGCTGCAATGAACATTTTGGTACATGACACTTTTTGAATTTTGGTTTTCTCAGGGTATATGCCCAGTAGTGGGATTGCTGGGTCATATGGTAGTTCTATTTGTAGCTTTTTAAGGAACCTCCATACTGTTCTCCATAGTGGCTGAACCTATTCACATTCCCACCAGCATTGCAAGAGTGTTCCCTTTTCTCCACACCCTATCCAGCATTTATTGTTTCTAGATTTTTTGATGATGGCCATTCTGACTGGTGTGAGATGATATCTCATTGTAGTTTTGATTTGCATTTCTCTAATGATTAATGATGTTGAGCATTCTATCATGTGTTTGTTGGCAGTCGGTATATCTTCTTTGGAGAAATGACTATTTAGGTCTTCAGCCCATTTTTGGATTGGGTTGTTTGTTTTTTTGTTATTGAGCTGCATGAGCTGCTTGTAAATTTTGGAGATTAATCCTTTGTCAGTTGTTTCATTTCCAAATATTTTCTCCCATTCTGAGGGTTGTCTTTTGGTCTTGTTTATGGTTTCCTTTGCTGTGCAAAAGCTTTGAAGTTTCATTAGGTCCCATTTGTTTATTTTTGTTTTTATTTCCATTACTCTAGGAGGTGGGTCAGAAAGAATCTTGCTGTGATTTATGTCATAGAGTGTTCTGCCTATGTTTTCCTCTAAGAGTTTGATAGTTTCTGGCCTTACATTTAGGTCTTTAATCCATTTTGAGCTTATTTTTGTGTATGGTGTTAGGGAGTGATCTAACCTCAGACTTTTACATGTATCTGGCCAGTTTTCCCAGCACCACTTATTGAAGAGGCTGTCCCTTCTCCACTGTACATTCCTGCCACCTTTATCAAAGATAAGGTGACCATATGTGCGTGGGTTTATCTCTGGGCTTTCTATCCTGTTCCATTATGTATCTTTCTGTTTTTGTGACAGTACCATACTGTCTTGATTACTGTAGCTTTGTAGTATAGTCTGAAGTCAGGGAGCCTGATTCATCCAGCTCCTTTTTTCGTTCTCAAGTTTGCTTTGGCTATTCGGGGTCCTTTGTATTTCCATACAAATTGTGAAATTTTTTGTTCTAGTTCTGTGAAAAATGCCAGTGGTAGTTTGATAGGGATTGCATTGAATCTATAGATTGCTTTGGGTAGTAGAGTCATTTTCACAATGTTGATTCTTCCAATCCAAGAACATGGTATATCTCTCCATCTATTTGTATCATCTTTAATTTCTTTCATCAGTTTCTTATAATTTTCTGCATACAGGTCTTTTGTCTCCTTAGGTACGTTTATTCCTAGATATTTTATTCTTTTTGTTGCAATGGTAAATGGGAGTGTTTTCTTGATTTCACTTTCAGATTTTTCATCATTAGTATATAGGAATGCCAGAGATTTCTGTGCATTAATTTTGTATCCTGCTACTTTACCAAATTCATTGATTAGCTCTAGTAGTTTTCTGGTAACATCTTCAGGATTTTCTATGTATAGTATCATGTGATCTGCAAACAGTGACAGCTTTACTTCTTCTTTTCCGATTTGGATTCCTTTTATTTCCTTTTCTTCTCTGATTGCTGTGGCTAAAACTTCCAAAACTATGTTGAATAAGAGTGGTGAGAGTGGGCAACCTTGTCTTGTTCCTGATCTTAGTGGAAATGCTTTCCGTTTTTCACCACTGTGGATGATGTTGGCTGTGGACTTGTCATATATGGCCTTTATTATGTTGAGGAAAGTTCCCTCTATGCCTACTTTCTGGAGGGTTTTTATCATAAATGGGTGTTGAATTTTGTCAAAAGCTTCCTCTGCACCTATTAAGGTGATCATATGGTTTTTCTCCTTCAATTTTTTAATATGGTTTATCACATTGATAGATTTGCGTATATTGAAGAATCCTTGCATTCCTGGAATAAACCCCACTTGATCATGGTGTATGATCCTTTTAATGTGCTGTTGGATTCTGTTTGCTAGTATTTTGTTGAAGATTTTTGCATCTATGTTCATCAGTGATATTGGCCTGTAGTTTTCTTTCTTTGTGACATCCTTGTCTGGTTTTGGTATCAAGGTGATGGTGGCCTCGTATAAGGAATTTGGGAGTGTTCCTCCCTCTGCTATATTTGGAAGAGATTGAGAAGGATAGGTGTTAGCTCTTCTCTAAATGTTTGATAGAATTCGCCTGTGAAGCCATCTGGTCCTGGGCTTTTCTTTGTTGGAAGATTTTTAATCACAGTTTCAATTTCAGTGCTTGTGATTGGTCTGTTCATATTTTCTATTTCTTCCTGATTCAGTCTTGGCAGGTTGTGCCTTTCTAAGAATTTGTCCATTTCTTCCAGATTGTCCATTTTATTGGCATAGAGCTGCTTGTAGTAATCTCTCATGATCTTTTTTATTTCTGCAGTGTCACTTGTTACTTCTCCTTTTTCATTTCTAATTCTATTGATTTGAGTCTTCTCCCTTTTTTCTTGATGAGTCTGGCTAGTGGTTTATCTATTTTGTTTATCTTCTCAAAGAACCAGCTTTTAGTTTTATTGATCTTTGCTATTGTTTCCTTCATTTCTTTTTCATTTATTTCTGATCTGATTTTTATGATTTCTTTCCTTCTGCTAGCTTTGGGGTTTTTTTGTTCTTCTTTCTCTAATTGCTTGAGGTGCAAGTTTAGGTTGTTTATTTGAGATGTTTCCTGCTTCTTAAGGTGGGCTTGTATTGCTATAAACTTCCCCCTTAGAACTGCTTTTGCTGCATCCCATAGGTTTTGGGTCGTTGTGTCTCCATTGTCATTTGTTTCTCGGTATTTTTTAATTTCTCCTTTGATTTTTTCAGTGATCACTTCACTATTAAGTAGTGTATCGTTTAGCCTCCATGTGTTTGTATGTTTTACAGATCTTTTCCTGTAATTGATATCTAGTCTCATGGCATTGTGGTCGGAAAAGATACTTGATACAATTTCAATTTTATTAAATTTACCAAAGCTTGATTTGTCACCCAAGATATGATCTATCCTGGAGAATGTTCCATGAGCACTTGAGAAAAATGTGTATTCTTTTGTTTTTGGATGTAGTGTCCTATAAATATCAATTAGGTCCATTTTGTTTAATGTATCATTTAAAGCTTGTGTTTCCTTATTTATTTTCATTTTGGATGATCTGTCCATCGGTGAAAGTGGGGTGTTAAAGTCCCCTACTATGAATGTGTTACTGTCGATTTCCCCTTTTATGGTTGTTAGTATTTGCCTTATGTATTGAGGTGCTCCTATGTTGGGTGCCTAAATATTTACAATTGTTATATCTTCTTCTTGGATCAATTCCTTGATCATTATGTAGTGTCCTTCTTTGTCTCTTCTAATAGTCCTTATTTTAAAGTCTATTTTGTCTGATATGAGAATTGCTACTCCAGCTTTCTTTTGATTTCCATTTGCATGGAATATCTTTTTCCATCCCCTTACTTTCAGTCTGTATGTGTCTCTAGGTCTGAAGTGGGTCTCTTGTAGACAGCAAATATATGGGTCTTGTTTTTGTATCCATTCAGCCAATCTGTGTCTTTTGGTGGGAGCATTTAGTCCATTTACATTTAAGGTAATTATCAATATGTGTGTTCCTATTCCCATTTTCTACATTGTTTTGGGTTCATTATTATAGGTCTTTCCCTTCTCTTGTGTTTCTCGTCTAGAGAAGTTCCTTTAACATTTGTTGTAAAGCTCGTTTGGTGGTGCTGAACTCTCTCAGATTTTGCTTGTCTATAAAGGTTTTAATTTCTCCATCAAATCTGAATGAGATACTTGCTGTGTAGAGTAGTCTTGGTTGCAGGTTTTTCTCCTTCATCACTTTCAGTATGTCCTGCCACTCCCTTCTGGCTTGCAGAGTTTCTGCTGAAAGATCAGCTGTTAACCTTATGGGGATTCCCTTGTGTGTTATTTGTTGTTTTTCCCTTGCTGCTTTTAATATGCTTTCTATGTATTTAATTTTTGACAGTTTGATTAATATGTGTCTTGGCATATTTCTCCTTGGATTTGTCCTGTATGGGACTCTCTGTGCTTCCTGGACTTGATTAACTATTTCCTTTCCCATATTAGGGAAATTTTCAACTATAATCTCTTCAAATATTTTCTCAGTCCCTTTCTTTTTCTCTTCTTCTTCTGGAACCCCTAAAATTCGAATGTTGGTGCGTTTAATGTTGTCCCAGAGGTCTCTGAGACTGTCCTCTGTTCTTTTCATTCTTTTTTCTTTATTCTGCTCTGCAGTAATTATTTCCACTATTTTATCTTCCAAGTCACTTATCCGTACTTCTGCCTCAGTTATTCTGCTATTGATCCCATCTAGAGTACTTTTAGTTTCATTTATTGTGTTGTTCATCGTTGCTTGTTTCATCTTTATTTCTTCTAGGTCCTTGTTAACTGTTTCTTGCATTTTGTCCATTCTTTTTCCAAGATTTTGGATCATCCTTACTATCATTATTCTGAATTCTTTTTCAAGTAGACTGCCTATTTCCTCTTCATTTGTTAGGTCTGGTGCATTTTTATCTTTCTCCTTTATCTGCTGTGAGTTTTTCTGTCTTCTCATTTTGCTTATCTTACTGTGTTTGGGGTCTCCTTTTTGCAGGCTGCAGGTTCGTAGTTCCCGCTGTTTTTGATGTCTGTCTCCAGGGGCTAAGGTTGGTTCAGTGGGTTGTGTAGGCTTCCTGGTGGAGGGGACTAGTTTCTGTGTTGCGGTGGATGAGGCTGGATCTTGTCTCTCTAGTGAGCAGGTTCACATCTGGTGGTGTGTTTTGGGGTGTCTGTGGCCTTATTATGATTTTAGGCTGCCTTTCTGCTAATGGGTGGGGTTGTGTTCCTGTTTTGCTAGTTGTTTGGCATAGGTTGTCCAGCACTGTGGCTTGCTGGTCGTTGAGTGAAGCTGGGTCCTGGTGTTAAGATGGAGGTCTCTGGGAGATTTTCGCTGTTTGATATTATGTGGAGCTGGGAGGTCTCTTGTTGACCAGTGTCCTGAAGTTGGCTCTCCTACCTCAGAGGCAGAGCCCTGACTCCTGGCTGGAGCACCAAGAGCCTTTCATCCACACGGCTCAGAATAAAAGGGAGAAAAAGTAGAGAGAATTAGTAGAAGTATGAAGAAAGAAAGAAGGAAAGGAGGGAAGGAAGGAAGGAAGGAAGGAAGGAAAGAAGGAAGGAAGAAAGAAAGAAAAAGAAAGAAAGAAAGAAGCAAAGAAGGAAAGAAGGCAAGAAGGAAAGAAAGGAGGGAGGGAGGGAGGGAGGAAGAAAGGAAGGAGGGAAAGAAGGAAAAAAGACAGAAAGAAAGAAGATACAGTAAAATAAAATAAAGTATAATAAAGTTATTGAATTAAAAAATACTTATTTAGAGAAAAATAAAACAAAGGGACGGATAGAACCTTAGGGCAAATGTTGGAAGGAAAGCTATACAGACAAAATCTTACACAGAAGCATATATATACACCCTCACAAAAAGAGGTAAAGGGGAAAAAATCATAAATCTTGCTCTCAGAGACTACCTCCTCAATTTGGGATGATTCGTTGTCTAAAGGAGGGAAGGAAGGAAAGAAAGAAAGAAAGAAAGAAAGAAAGAAAGAAAGAAAGAAAGGTAAAGCATAATAAAGTTATTAATTAATTATTAAGAAAAAAAATTTTTTAAAAAACCAGGGACGGATAGAACCCTAGGACAAATGGTGGAAGCAAAACTATACAGACAAGATCTCACACAGAAGCATACACATACACATTCACAAAAAGAGGAAAAGGGGAAAAAATCATAGATCTTGCTCTCGAAGCCCACGTCCTCAATTTGGGATGACTCGTTGTCTGTTCATGTATTCCACAGATGCAGGGTACATCAAGTTGATTGTGGAGCTTTAATCCGCTGTTTCTGAGGCTGCTGGGAGAGATTTCCCTTTCTCTTCTTTGTTCTCACAGCTCACAGAGGCTCAGCTTTGGATTTGGCCCTGCCTCTGCGTGTAGGTCGCTGGAGGGCGTCTGTTCTTTGCTCAGACAGGACGGGGTTAAAGGAGCCGCTGATTCGGGGGCTCTGGCGCACTCAGGCCGGGGGGGAGAGAGGGGCACTGCGTGCGGGGCGGGCCTGCGACGGCAGAGGCCGGCGTGACGTTGCACCAGCCTGAGTCCCGCCGTGCGTTCTCCCGGGGAAGTTGTCCCTGAATCCTGGGAACCTGGCAGTGGCGGGCTGCACAGCCTCCGCGGAAGAGGGGTGTGGAGAGTGACCTGTGCTCGCACGCAGGCCCCTTGGTGGTGGCAGCAGCAGCCTTAGCGTCTCCCGCCCGTCCCTGGGGTCCGTGCTTTTAGCCGCGGCTCACGCCCGTCTCTGGAGTTCCTTTAAGCAGCGCTCTTAAACCCCTCTCCTCGCGCACCAGGAAACAAAGAGGGAAGAAAAAGTCTCTTGCCTCTTCGGCAGGTGCAGACTTTTCCCCGGACTCCCTCCCGGCTAGCCGTGGTGCACTAACCCCTTCAGGCTATGCTCAAGCCGCCAACCCCAGTCCTCTGCCTGTGCTCCGTCCGAAACCGAAACCCAAGCCTCATCTCCCAGCCCTGCCCGCCCCGGCGGGTGAGCAGACAAGCCTCTCGGGCTGGTGAGTGCCGGTCGGTACCGATCCTCTGTGCGGGAATCTGCCCGCTTTGCCCTCTGCACCCGTTGCTGTGCACTCCTCCGCGGCCCCGAAGCTCCCCCCTCCGCCTCCCGCAGTCTCCGCCTGCGAAGGGGCTTCCTAGTGTGTGGAAACTTTTCCTCCTTCACAGCTCCCTCCCACTGGTGCAGGTGCCGTCCCTATTCTTTTGTCTCTGTTTTTTCTTTTTTTTCATTTTCCCTACCCAGGTACGTGGAGAGTTTCTTGCCTTTTGGGAGGTCTGAGGTCTTCTGCCAGCCTTCAGTAGGTGTTCTGTAGGAGTTGTTCCACGTGTAGATGTATTTCTGGTGTATCTGTGGGGAGGAAGGTGATCTGGGCGTCTTACTCTTCCGCCATCTTCAAGGTCCCCCTAAATGCACTATTCGTAAGTGATTCAATAAATGCAAATATTTGATTGAATACTCTTTTTTTTCCCCTAGTCCTGTGGTATATGTTGACTTAACAGAAAAAACATGTTACTGTGACTGTTCAAGAATTATGTTTTTAATTACAAGGAAGCAAACTGCACAGGACCCATACGTCCAGCTTTGCTTATCAAATTTAATCAAAACTTCGCAACTGCACTGGGTCTTATTACAGAATTAAACTGAAATTCTCCTGAGAAAATATTCTTCTTACAAGGTTGCAAATATTATTTTTGTTTCATTTCCTCTGCAGTTCAATCCAGAAATAGTAGATAATGCAGTAATAATCTATTCTGTAAAGTTTCATAAATTCACTTTCCAGCCTTAGTCTCCTTGGCTCACCCTGAATGGTTAGGGCCAGTCTTTGTAGATGTAACACACACAGACACACACACACACACAGAGGCATGCGTGCACTTGCGCATGTGCACACACACTCACACTTTGAGGCACATGCCTTGCTTAAGACCAGTTAACTCCAGTGAAGCTTAGCATCTCAGAGCCTTATTGTAAACAGCTTCCTCCTCTGCCAGAGGCCCCTTTGTCTTGTCACATTAGCAGAGCTATACTGTAACTAACCTTAAACCAAGCACCCCCATCCTCTACTCATCTCCAGCCCAAGCACACCTTTCAAATCTTTTGATCACACAATATCTTGCCTAACCTGTTAGTTCTTTCCATAAATCAAAGAAGTAGAAATGAAGAATAAGTAATTAACAGATGACCAGATCTCTTCCCTAGCTTTCCCTAGCTTCTGTGTGAACAAGATAGCATCTAAAGAAAGATCACAAGAAGTCAACAAGCCTGCACACATTGGGGGATGGTGATGACTCTGACCCCTTATCTCAGTGATTAACTGCGATTACTTCCCCTTTCATTCAAAAACTTTCATGGCTGAGCAGAAACTTCGGAGTTGGTTTTGGAGACACTGAGTCTGCCTTCTCCCCAGATTGCTGGCTTTCTGATTAAATGCAACATTTTCCATTTTTACCAACACTTGGCTCTTGAGTATTGATTTTAGAGCAGTGAGCAGCTGGACCTGAGTTTGGTAACTTTATGGTCAATCCCTAGACCCATGAGATTGGTTCTGATGTTAGTTCTAATCTTCCTTTGAATCCCACGTCTTGGATCATGTTTTTTTGATCCAAGTGGGGCAGAGCTCATCGGGGGCCTCTCTAGGCTTCTGTGGCACCAGGGCAGGTTTCTGGGATGCAGGGAGCACCTGACACTGTGCTTGTTTCTTTAGGTGGAAAGATGGACAAGTGTAATACCAGAAAACCTACTGCTTTAGTGGCCTGTTTCTCTGAGTTGCATCTGCAACTTGGGTTTATGTTCTTCACGTTTAAGAAGTGGTCACAGCTGCCCCTGGGTATTAAAGGCACTCCCCCAATGCAGGGACTACCCTCTGAATGTCTTGCTGGCATGATCCTAAATTCCCTGCATGGTTAGTCTCCCCCCTTCCCAAGTTAATCAGGACGTTGAATTGCTGCCAAGCTTTTAAGCAAATTACTTCCTAGCAAATTGCTTCCTAGCAAATTACTCAGCTTCTCCATGCTCAGTTCTCTCTGTAGAATGGGGCTAAGAGTTCCTGACTCATAGGGATGTTATGAGAACTGAACGCAGAGCCCGTAGAGTGGGGGGCTGGCACATAGCAAGCTCACAATAAATAGCACTTCTGCTGCTGCTACAATAACTGTGATTACTACTGATTTTTCTCATTGCAAAGGCCCTCAACAATTTCCTCTTGTACCTAAAATTCAACACAAATTCCTGACAGAGGCTGTGAGGCCTGTGCCATCTGCCTCACCTCTCTACCAACCTCATGTCTCTCCTGCACTCCACAGCAGCCCACCTCCAGTTTATCCTTTGGCCCACCATGAGCATCAGTGAGCCATTGTCTGTCAGACCCACACCTGCCCTCCGCACTGCTCTCAGTGCTGACCTAGGGCCCTAGGTCACACGTCTGCCTGCCAGCTGCTCCTGGAGGCTGACCACCAGGGTGCTGGACAGAGGGAATGCGGGCTGGGGGTCTACGGCTCCCCTGCTTTATGTTCCTGTCAGTGGTGCCTAGACGAAGGCCCTTCACTGTGTCTGCAGCAGCTGACCCAGCCTCTAGCCTTTCTGGTGCTGCCAGAACAAGCCTCAAGGCACCTGGGCAAAGGCCCCATCACCAGAACAACTGGCAGCACCATCCTCAGGGGTATGGCCTCACTCCAGCCTGGCCCGTTACTCCCTCCCACCTGCCTCCTCTCTCTGTACAGCATGCAGCCACTTGTTCTGGGGGACCTCAGCATCCTGGTATGCTTTCTGTGTTTCCCAGACAAGGCCTTTGCTTATGCCACTCCCTTAGCTCGGAGGGTTTTCTCCTCTCTCCCACCCTCTCCCACCCCTGCCCCTGGACTGGCTGCTGAGTCATCCTTCAGGTACTGGCTTAAAGCTCTCCCTGGCCTCCCCATCTAAAAGGCTCTCACTTCTTTGTACTTAGTGTATCATCCACTAGTTTCATTCCTAGTATTTCTCAAACTTTGTAATTACTATTTACATTCAGCTTAAGCTTTATAAGGGCAGCAACAATATTTCTTCTTCATCTTTAACACAAGTTTAACTTCGCGATCAAACAGTGCCTGGAACACAGCAGGTAATCCCTAGACGTGTCTCTGTAGAGTGGATGCATTCCTACCATCTTGTGACTTTGAGTAATGAAACTCCTTTTCAAGACCTGCCTTTTCATGGCCTATGCCTGTTGTTTCTCCTGGTAAACAAAGAACAAAGTGTGCTGCATTTGTTGTGAATGTTACTTCCTCTGGGTAATTGAAATACAAAATTTTTCGCTAACCAAATATTAAGAATAAACCTTATAAAATTACATGGCATTGTTAAAATGATCCTTTTAGGGACTACAGAGAGGTAATTTTTTCCTTTTGCTCTTTTTAAAATGGGGATAATATCAATAAAGCAGTTAACCTCCCACATTATATCAATCAATTTTGGCAAGCATACCCACCAGGGTCCATAGAAAACTGCATTACACTGAATCGTGTTTTTTATCATGGTCCCACTGTGCCCCGAGCATTTCTCTAAGTACCAAGAAGTTAGGGAGAGACATTTTAATCCATGGCCTCAGTGCTGATGGATTCATCTGTGCTCTTCGACATTTCCTGTTTTTAAATTCAGAGAATTTCCCTTTATAATATTTGCCTTCATTATGAAGCTTGGCCTCACAGGCCACAAGTCTGATTTTCATCTCATAATATTGCTTATTTCCTGTTAGGCTATTTTTATGTAAACCACATTGTAGGCAACCTGCTCTGAGAGACAACTAAGTGTGGAAGATTGTGGAGTCAACCAAATGTGCAGAATGGCCACACTGAAAACTGTTTCTCACACTAGAGGAGATGCTGTGAACAGCCTGAGGAGGTCCGTGATGCTCACTTTTGTCTAGTGGGGTGGAGGTAGACAGCCTGACAATCTATGGCTCTATTACCCATAAGAGTCCGGGTACCTAGGACTGATCTTAGATTTTTCTTCTCCCCACACCCTTCCATTTCTGCTTTCTTGATCCTTTCATCTTAAGATATCTCAACAAATCTCATTTGTATGATGGTTCAAATACCCCTCAAATGTTAATTACTCCCAAACATACATCTCTAATCCTATAATTTGTCTCTTCCTTTCTGGCTATTCTCTTACCTGGAGTACTGTCAGTGCCCTCACAGTCTCTTCCTCCAAGGACTCACCTGAGATGCACCTCCTCTGTGGTACTCGCGTCACCTGTCAATCCACGTGCTGTTCACTCCACTCTGCCTCATGTGAGATGGGTCATTGAGGCAGATCCTCAAACATTTCCAGCTTTCTTCTCTCTGGGCCCAGGATTATGACTGCTTTTCCTTGGCCTGTTGGAGATTGGGGAAGCCAATAGAAGGCTTCATTTCTGGTGTGGGACACTAGGACTCTGCCTGTGTACAGCACTGAACTACACTTGAGATGATAGTTGCTCTGTCAACTGGAGGGCTTATGAACACCTGAGTTCCCACCAACTAGGGATGGATGGGGAGCATTTGCAAGGTACAAACCTTTGCCGCTTTAATCAACTAGATTTGAAGGTTGTTTATTACCTCAACACATCATGGCTTAGCCTGTATTAGACTCACTTATGTAAATGAGCTTCACCTGTTCCAAAGTCCATGTAATTTAATGACAGACATCAGCCTCTACATTTTAAACCACACACAAGGTCATTTCACCCAGTAGTTGCTCAAACAAGGTTCTTTGAATTGATATATATTCAATAAAACCACACCTAGAAGTAAAGAAAAATGTGTGTGCTATTGATTGAAAAAAATACACAACCTAGAAGTTGAGAATTATGTTTTATTTGGCTAACTTTCTGAGGACTTCAAGCCCAGGAGACAGCCTCTCAGATAGCTCTGAGTGACAGCTCCAAAGAGGTAAGGGAGGAGCCAGGACATATAGAAGTTTTGTAACCAAAACCACGTAGTCAGAACATCAAACATTACAGTTAATTAAAGAAAACCAGACATCTCAAGTTAAGGAGTTTAGTGCTTTGCTATGTATAGGAAGATGCAAGCATCTGGGCTCATTGAAATCATCCCTCTGATATGCACCTCAGCTCTCTGGGGATAGTATCCTGTGCTTTCCCATCCTGAGTCCCCTCAGGGTGCACCATTCGGCTGGAGTGGCTGATGGCCACAACATCTTTTGTGTACTCATATGGCAGGCAACATTTTTCATCCATGGGTGTGTTTTTAAGGAGGTGGAAAAGTTTCCTTTCTAACTGCTGAAATGAAACATGCTGTATGGATACACTGGTTACTTTTGGCAATGTTCAAGATGTAACTAAGTAAATGCAATATTGGGTATATTTTCAAAAATGAAAATTAAATTGTTCTGATTTTACAAAAACAGAGCTTTTATTTTCCTGACACATCTATTTCTCAGGACAATAAAAAATATTTGCTTTATCATATTAAGTGATTGTTTGGCTTTTAAAAAGGGACAGTTATCATTTATTAAAACCTCTTATAAGCTCGGCACTGAATTAGCAGAGTCAAGTTTTGAAAACAATAATATCTAGGAAGTGAGTGGCAATTTTCACCCAAGGAAATCAAAGCTTCTGTTCAGAATGAGTTTATGTCCTGGTATGTTATGTCCCATGCTACAGGGATGTGAAAACTCAACCATATCCAATTGAACCAGGAAAGATGCAAGTCTTCTGTAGGATAGGGTTTGGCCCAACACAGGCTGGATAGAATCATAGAGGGGACTCCTTGCACAGAAGTGCTCCCTGGAAGAGAGATCTGATAGTCAGACCAATGGAATTCCTGTTAGAATGAGATGGCCAGGGTACCTATCAGGTTGTCAATTCTTTTGGTTTTTTGGTGTATAAATCTATTCCATGGAAGCTCAGTGTCAAGGCAGAGGAAGCAAGTGTCAAAAGTCATTACACAGTCATAGAGTGAGAATGAGGAATATAAAATGAAGTTAAGAGCTTGCAACTGATTAGAAAGCAGTTCTCTGTTTTGCTTTTGTATCTCCTTTTGTATCCTGATAGCCTGCCAAGGCATGCCCCAGGCAGCTTAGAAAGAAAAGACTATTTCTTACTCTGCAAGAATATGAAAAGTAGGATCCTTATTTTCATTACCACAGTATGCCTTCATAAATGCAAAATCATTTGAAAGAGACTAAGTACAACTTGTGACATAATAAATACATCTTTGGTCTCTGTCCTCAGTTCCTGACACGGAGTTCCTAAATCTCTTGGAATCTCCCGAGTGATAGGAGTGTCTTTTGTTCCAGTGAAGAGACTTTTGCTGGACTCCTGGAGGGCTTCAGGATGGGTGCTGGTCACCAGAAAGACCAAGCTATGATTAGGAGCTTGGAACTTCCAGTCTTACCTCCCATCCTCTGAAAAGGGGAGTGGGGGAGGGAGGGTAGGGAGGTGGGGGGTGGTGATTGACTCAATAACTGATCATGTCTACCTGATGAAGGGTCCATAAAAATCCCTAAACTACAGAGTTTCAGGAGCTCCAAGTCAGTGAATATATCCAGATGCTGGGAGGATGACCCAACCCAGCTCCATGGGAGTGAAGTTCCTGTGCTAGGGACACGTCAGGACTGGACTCCACGTATTTCTTCATCTGATTGTTCAGCCATATCCTTTATAATAAACCAGTAAACATAAGTTTTCCCTGAGTTTTGTGAGCCATATAACAAATTATCAAATCTGGGGAGGGCGTTGTGGAAACCTACAGTTTATAACCAGTTGGTCAGAAGCACAGGTGACATCTAGGATTTGCAACTGGAGACTGAAGTGGGGGCATCTTGTGGAGCTGAGCCCTTAACCTGTGGGGTCTGCACTAAGTCCAGGGAGTATGTGCCAGGACTGAACTGTAGGACACCCAGCTAGTGTCTGAAGTGTGGGAAAACTGCATGCACATCTGTTGTCAGAAGTGTAGTGAGTGGAGGAAGCAAGTTTCCTTCTACAACGCTAAGATATTAAAAAATGAATCATAAAAGCTGATCTATTTTGACATCACACAACCTCAGATTTTCTTCTGATTTAGGAAATATAAGTGACCATTTTCCTGAACTGGCTTTTTTTTTTTTTTTTTGAAAGGAGCAGTAGTAGTATCCCTGGAGTAATGCAGATATCAACTGTGATTTAATTTTGAGATCTTTCATAGTTGTTGTTATCACATTTGGAAATCTATGGCTGTGTTTTACTCCACTATTCAGACTTCTCTCTTTATTTATTGATCACTAAGGGCATTCCAGATGGTTGATGGGGGAGGGACCTCAGAGCCTGATCAGATGATGTCTCTATTAACTCTTCCAACAAATTCTGTGACTACTGGAGACTTTAATTTGCTGAGTTTTCTTCAGATACAGCAACTTTGTGTGTAGATTAAATGACTAAACATTTGTTTTTGTTTTTTAACCCTCCCAGGGGGAAGAAAATATTACAAACTAAAATCTTAATAGAAAATATTATGATTTTTACTGATAACAAATTGTAAAACAAGTTTATGATATTTATTTGCCTTGGTTCACAATTCCTCATTTTATCCCTAGAGCAATAGAAGCAAGACATCACCTAAATCTTATAATTATGATCATGGCCAGGTTAAAAAAAAATCTAGATTATGAAGTGTTTGCTAAGTTTAGCCATTGATATAAGTTGCAAATTGATATAATACCTTACTCAAAATATGTGCTGATTTTGTGGATTTATTGTGGGTTTATACATTATAGTTCAAATATGTTTTTTAAGACATAGCCTGAAAAATAGCTGTCAATATGCTTTAGACCTTAGACAATCTGAAACAATTTGAGGTGAGAAAGAGATCAAGACACATATAT
Source organism: Lagenorhynchus albirostris (assembly GCF_949774975.1). Taxonomy (NCBI): domain Eukaryota; kingdom Metazoa; phylum Chordata; class Mammalia; order Artiodactyla; family Delphinidae; genus Lagenorhynchus; species Lagenorhynchus albirostris. The sequence continues at coordinate 139,616,419 of NC_083095.1, read as the reverse complement.
GTTCTTTCTATCTTAACTGAAGGCAAGATCCTGAGCAATGCTGTGACGTTATTCACCAGATGTTCTGTCTTCTATGTTCCTAATGACTTCATCCTACCCTCCCACCATCCACTTCCTCTACTTAATGGGATTGTGTCTTCAGTTTTCAGTGCAAGAGCTGAAGGGAAGGAGGAAGATGCTCTGAGTTGGCCACATCCAGCAGACTGGGGCCTCCTGGGCCAGGTCACTGCCGTTCCTGCCCCCTGACTGTCTGGCCTCCATTGGGGTTTTCCACACCTCAGGACTAGTTACTAGCTTCCCTAGCTTCCGGTGGTGCACTCAAAGCTGAGTAAACTCATGTGTGTTTGCCAAGTGACTGCCTGAATTTTTAAAAATTGAAAAAATATTACTGGGTCTTATAGGTTAGAAGAAGATACCTAGGGTTACAAAACTTTTAAAATGTATATAGTAATACAATGTCCATGGAAAAAAATAACAATTAAACCAGTCTATTTACCACTGGTATATTTACCCACATGCACAGAAAATGATTTTAGAATTTTGGAAGACACTTTATATTTTCCTTGTTGTTTCCTCAGTTTCCTATGGGCTCTTGAATACTATGGAACTGTGAAAACTTCTGTATATGTTTTGCATTGTTGCCATGAGAAATTACTGCAAACATAGTAGCTTGAAACAACACAGATTTATTGTCTTATAGGTCTGTAGGTCAGAAGTTAAACATGGTCTCACTGGGCTAAGATCAAGGTCTCAGTTAAAGTCAAGACAAGGAAATGGATTTCCTTCTTTTCCAGCTTCCCGAGGCCACCCTCATGGCCCTTCCTCCATCTAGAAAGCCAGCAACACAGCATCTTTCTGACTCTTCTTATGTTTTCATAACTCTCTGACCAGCTGGGAAAAGTTCTCTGCTTTTAAGAACTCATGTGATTAGACTGGACTCCCCAGGACCACCTCCCCATCTCGAGAACTTTAACTTATCTGCACCTGCAAAATCCCTTGACAGGCAACATAGTCACAGGGTCAGGGGATCAGGACGAGGACATCTTTGGTGGGAAGCATTATTCTACAGACCACAGCTCCTTACATGTGGGCCCTGCTGGGGAATGCCTGGATTAGATTCCCCAAAAGGGAAGGTGATAAATGGGTTTAGTCTGAGGAGTGGGGGAAAGAAAAGCTGAGAACCAGAAAATGGCCGATTTCCTCTGAAAATGTTGTTTAGTGACTACTGGGGAAAATCATCTGGCTTGATTTGTGGCACATCACACAAGATTAGGATTTGCACTGAGCTCCTTTGAAATCTGTTTTTACACCACCAGGTCCACAGATTGACATGATGTTTCTGGAAAAAACAGAAATGAAGCTTAGACCACTGTCCTTCTTTGTTTGCATGTCTGGGGTAAGTGTGGTCCAGGACAGAGATGCGTGGAGGTGGGCACATTTGCCCAGCTTTGGGCTTTGCTATCATAAGCAGATGCAGCCTCCCTAAATACACCAGCATTAAACAGCCTGGATGCTGCAGGGGCCCTGAGTGTTCAATTCAATCTTTGTGTTAGTTATTCCTTGATTTAAAACTCTTATCTTCCTTTTTACTACATTTTCTTTCCTCAACTGTGATTATTCGTTGAACAGAGGGAATTTACTTAATTTTCTTAATTATAAAAGAATGTCTTCCAGATTTTAATAGCTTTTAAAAAGTAGATGTGGGGCTTCCCTGGTGGCGCAGTGGTTGAGAATCTGCCTGCTAAAGCAGAGGACACGGGTTCGAGCCCTGGTCTGGGAGGATCCCACATGCCGCAGAGCAACTAGGCCCGTGAGCCTAGTTGGCCCGTGAGCCAACAACTACTGAGCCTGCGCGTCTGGAGCCTGTGCTCCGCAACGAGAGGTCGTGATAGTGAGAGGCTCGCGCACAGCGATGAAGAGTGGCCCCCGCTTGCCACAACTTGAGATAGCCCTCGCGTGGAAACGAAGACCCAACACAGCAAAACTAAATTAATTAATTAATAAACTCCTACACCCAACATTTTCAAAAAAAAAAAAAAGATGTGTCATGTAAAAAAATATGTCTTTGATATGTGTATTGCACTGAAATGTAATTCTGTACATTTTGAGATACTTCTATGCAGACTGTAACCTGTTATATATTACATTGCAATAAAATTGCCTTATTTTTTTCACATTTTATTATTCCTTTTACACAAAATAAAGGTACTGAATGTACTGTGAGATTCTGAGGGTGTTTTTTACTGCAGTTTTGCAAAGATTTAGTTGCATATTCATAACCACTGGTGACATGGTGCCAAGCGCTGAAACAATTGTTCAGTGAATTCTTTGCATGACACTTCAGGGGAAACGATAAAAGTGCTGAAGCTGGGTTCTATTTTAAGATCTTTGGCTGATGATTGTTAGAACTGAATAAAGGAACATTGCATAGCTACAGAAAGGTTCAAGAAGAGGAGAAACAAAGCATAGATGATTTTTTTAAATTACAAATTTATTTATTTATTTATTTATGGCTGCATTGGGTCTTCATCGCTGCATGTGGGCTTTCTCCAGTTGCGGCGAGTAGGGGCTACTCTTCGTTGTAGTGTGCAGGCTTCTTATTGCAGGGACTCCTCTTGTTGCAGAGCAGAGGCTCTAGGTGCATGGGCTTCAGCAGTTGTGGTGTGCGGGCTCAGTAGCTGTGGCTCACGGGCTCTAGAGTGCAAGCTCAGTAGTTGTGGTTTACGGGCTTAGTTGCTCTGAGGCATGTGGGATCTTCCTGGACCAGGGATCGAACCTGTGTTCCTGCATTGACAGGCAGATTCTTAACCACTGTGCCACCAGGGAAGTCCCAGCATAGATGATTAGTTAGAAGAAAAAATTAATGTAGAGTATGGCCCACACTGTATTTCATAAATATTGAATATTGGATAATTGAAATCGTTCTAGTTCTAGAATAACTGCTCCAACTTATGTTTAAAAAGTTAGTGTTTGCACCTATTTCTTGATAGTTAATACACAATCCCTAAAGATCTTATCTATTAAGTAATATAGGAAAAACAAAAGCCATCTTGTTGAAATATTATTCCAACTGATAAAAAAATGGTAAGCAGAACTTCTTGCCTCAGAAGAAACTGAGGCAAATGAATTCAAATGTCTTACCCAAGTTCTCACACCTGGTAGTGCTAACCAGAAATCTAGTCTTCTCATTTCTTTCCCTGAGATTTTTCTAGTGTGCTGTGCTGAAGCTCATGGAAACATGCTCTTTGTTATGCAATAATCCCTGTTGCAATATGAATTCACTTATCACAGTGAAGAGCAATGACAAGGAGAAATTCAGTACCCAACTGTTTAATCAGTTTCTCCTTTGCATATTTGTTCAACAAATCTCCTGTTCTAAGGAACAGGAGAAATGACTTGATTCAGACAAGAACTTTTTAAAAGACAAGCTTATTCTTTGAGTTAGGGTCAATATCTTCTAATAAGCTGAAAAAAAAAAAAGACCTTGGAGGCTTGCTTCTCAGCAGAAGCTCATGATTTCCATCTCTAGGAGAAAGGGAAGAGACAAAGGAAAAATCAGCTCATAGTGGTTTTTTAAAAAATTACCAATTTGGGCTTCCCTGGTGGCGCAGTGGTTGAGAGTCCGCCTGCCGATGCAGAGGACACGGGTTCGCGCCCCGGTCTGGGAAGATCCCACATGCCGCAGAGCGGCTGGGCCCGTGAGCCATGGCCGCTGAGCCTGCGCGTCCGGAGCCTGTGCTTCGCGACGGGAGAGGCCACAACAGTGAGAGGCCCGCGTACCGCAAAAATAAAAAAAAAGTAGGAGGATAGATAATTTCCAAAACTGTATTTTGCAAACTCCAGTGAAACAATGGAACCGGCAGTATCAGTGGCTGATAAAAGCATTAGGCGAAGGGTTACAGGGAACTTTATAATGGGTGGAGTGAGTTAATGCCACTTGACCCTGTTTCTTATTCTTAATGTCAGTAAACGAGGGACAACCTGGTAGTGTGTGCTTCTGACCCTGTGCAACAGAAAGCACCCCACCACTTATAAAGTATTCTTGACCAAAAAGCTGCACTTCAGCCAAAGGAAGGCTCTCTATGGGTCTACAATCAGCTTCAGAATATGCCAGCAGGAAGCAGTAATTCAAATCCAAAGTGTAAAATAAATCTCAGGACAATGGATGCAATTTCTTTAACAAAGGCATGGCACAGAAAAGGGGTGGGGGTGGGGGTGTTCTTGAGGAACAAAGGCTCAGGAGACCTACAGACCATATGCAGCGTGGGCCTTGCCTGCATCCTGATTCAAGCAATCCAATCATTAAAAGACATTTTTATTCTTTGGGGGACAATCCAGGAACCTTGTACGTTGACTGGATATTAGATGAAGATGATAAGGAATTAATGTTATTTTGGGACGTTGTGATAATGGTGTTGTGCTTATGTTAAACAAACAAAGCCATCATCTCATAAAGGTACCTACCAAAATATTTGCAAGTGAAATTAAATGGGGTTTGCTTTAAAATACACCAACTCTTCCCAGAAAAAATGGTAGGAGATAGAGGAAATGGAAAAAAGTAAATGAACATTTGACACAGGAACAGCAGAATGGAAATGGTTTTTGGAGCCATGTGATGGGTTCTTGGTGGTTCAGTGTTCTGTGTAATCTGCTTGTAACATGTTTGAAAATTCCATTAAGATCTAAAAAGAAAGTAAAAAGCCCCTGCTGCTTTCTTCTTCTTTGTTCAATATGATATGTCAGTTACCGACAGTTACAAGAACAGAATCAATGTTCAATTTTTTGCTTTTGAAAAACATATGTAGATCAAATTCTGAAATTAATTTTTCTTTTTTCTCCATCCTTATGGAGCTTACAGTCACATTTTTATTTCACCACACAAATGTTTTCAGAATTCTAAGAAGCAGAGTATAGGTTTCATCTGGCAAAGGGCAAGCAGCCTTATTTATAAGGACATATTTAAAAGTGATTTAGGTACAGACGATGTACTGGAAGATAGTAAGTATGAATGTTAGAACAGTTAATGAAAACAACCTTCAGGGGCTTTTTATATGTAAAAGTGTATCCTTCAGATGTTCAAAGCATATTTATTTACATTAATGTATCTTTTAAAAATGGCAGCAAACTAGACCAGCTGAGACTTGATTTTTTCACTTTACACGTGGACATTCCACATTAGTATATATAGGTCTACTTCATTCTGTTCATGCAGTGACTGCATAATAGTATACTTTTGGATATACCATAATTTATTTCACCAGTCCCTCAGTGATGGGCTTGATTTTCCTCAGAGACACCTTACCCTGCACTGGCACATATGTGCATAAGTTTTGAGCAGCATAGTTAATGAGACAAAGGTTATGCATTTAAAAAAATTTTTTAAATATCTTTATTGAAGTATAATTGCTTTACAATGATGTGTTAGTTTCTGCTTTATAACAAAGTGAATCAGTTATACATATACATATGTTCCCATATCTCTTCCCTCTTGCATCTCCCTCCCTCCCTATCCCACCCCTCTAGGTGGTCACAAACCACCACCGAGCTGATCTCCCTGTGCTATGTGACTGCTTCCCACTATCTCTCTATTTTACATTTGGTAGTGTATATATGTCCATGCCACTCTCTCACTTTGTCACAGCTTACCCTTCCCCCTCCCCATATCCTCAAGTCCATTCTCTAGTAGGTCTGTGTCTTTATTCCCATCTTGCCCCAGGTTCTTCATGACCTTTTTTTTTTTTTCCTTAGATTCCATATATATGTGTTAGCATATGGTATTTAATTTTCTCTCTATGACTTACTTCACTCTGTATGACAGACTCTAGGTCCATCCACCTCACTACAAATAACTCAATTTCGTTTCTTTTTATGGCTGAGTAATATTCCATTGTATATATGTGCCACAACTTCTTTTTTTTTTTTTTGCGGTACACAGGCCTCTCACTGTGTGGCCTCTCCTGTTGTGGAGCACAGGCTCTGGACGCGCAGGCTCAGCAGCCATGGCTCACGGGCCTAGCCACTCCGCAGCATGTGGGATCTTCTCAGACCAGGGCACGAACCCGTGTCCCCTGCATTGACAGGCGGACTCTCAACCACTGCGCCACCAGGGAAGCCCTGTGCCACGTCTTCTTTATCCATTCACACATGAAAGAATGCTCAACGTCATTAATCATTAGAGAAATGCAAATCAAAACTACAATGAGATATCATCTCACACTGGTCAGAATGGCCATCATCAAAAAATCTAGAAACAATAAGTGCTGGAGAGGTTGTGGAGAAAAGGGAGCACTCTTGCACTGCTGGTGGGAATGTGAATTGGTTCAGCCACTATGGAGAACAGTATGGAGGTTCCTTAAAAACCTACAAATAGAAATACCATATGACCCAGCGATCCCACTACTGGGAATATACCCTGAGAAAACCATAATTCAAAGAGTCATGTACCAAAATGTTCATTGCAGCTCTATTTACAATAGCCAGGACATGGAAGCAACCTAAGTGTCCATCAACAGATGAATGCATTTAAAATTTTGATAGCTATCACCAGTTTTCCTCCAGAGGGCTGTCTCATGATCTACATTTACAAGGTAAATGAGAGTGAAAGTGCTTCTTCCCTCACAATCTCACATGACATAGGAGAGGATTTCCTGATTTTGAAGGCCTTTTCAGAACCTATGCTGCAAACAGTGGGCATCCTTTTAGAAAAGACTGTTGCTTGGAAAGGATGGATAACAAATAGTAAACAGGTAATATTCAGCCTTACTTAGCCTGGAGAAAGGCAGGTATAAAGCTGAACTCACTGTCCTCAATAGTTTTCAAGTCATAGTTGCTTTTGTTTCCGGCAATAATTACACTATTTATTTTTTCATTTCCTTATATAAGGGTTATATAGATTGCCAAAGGTTTAAGGAAATGTAGAAATATTTATTCACAATATTAATGTAACTTTAAAGCTTTTAAATCTTTGTTAATAGCAATAACAAAGAAGACTATTTACAAAGGAAGAAAGGGAAGCAGCTGCCTTGCAGTTCTGTAAAGAATTAAGCTAGAAAACTAGGCCTGCAGTTGCTAAAAGGTGTTCATAGATTTAGTTAACAAAGTGTCGGGCCAGTCAATAAACTCAAAAATTTGATCTCAAGATAAATATCAAATATTAAAACACTGCCTCTAATTTTTACATGGGTGAAGCCGAACCCTAATGATTGCATTTTCCTCACTTCAGACCAAATTGGAGAACACTTTGTTTATGGCCCTCGGACGGATGCTGATAAAATGTCAACGGGAACTCCTTTTCAGTACTCAGTAAAAGAAAATGATTCACCTTGTGTATACAATTACTATTCTTGACACCCTGCTTTCTAGTTCCTGAGTTAAAAAGTACCAGAGGTGCCAAAAAAAAAAAAAAGATTTAGGTACAGACGGATGTACTGGAATCTAGTAACTATGAATGTTGGAGCAGTTAACAAAAACAGCCTTCAGGGGCTTTTTGTATATAAAAGAAAGGAAAATGAAAAAAAAAATCATTGCACATTCTCACCTTAGCCATGGAAAACCCTTGTGATGATTCATTCTATTTTCAGATAACTTATTCACATAAAAGTCCTGAAATACAATCTCACCAAGTGCCTGATGACATATTAATCACTGAACGCTCTTCACGGTCTTGGCTGCAGACTTTGATCTCTACACAGTGTAGGGCTGGAGAAGACAGCCTGTGTTAAATAAAGGTTGACAAAGCCCAACAGACTTGGGGCTTCCCAGACACCTGTTTTGTTGATGAGACTGGGACTCTGGTCTCTCTGACTCCAAGCTCATGAAGACAAAGAGGGGACATGTTAGGGGAAATTCTCTTTAAATGTTTGCTTATCCTCCCTTTTGATGTTTCTATATTTTAGAACATAGGAAAATGAATTCCACAAACAAGTTTCTCCAGGTCCATTCTTCTCACTGTTGTATCTTGCTGGATAATCAGTCCCCATCCCTCTGAATTGGCTGTTTCTCCAATGAGAGGAAGATAACAGAAGTGAGCCTAGGAGAATAGAACACAAAACCTATTGCAAGCACATTACTCCTTGGCAACTGGAATAGGTCTAATATGCTCTGGAGACAGCCAAGCCACTGCAGTCATTTATCTATCTGCTCTGCTCCCATCCCTGTTTTAATCAGTTCTGCAAAGCTGCCACAGAGTGAGTACCTGAGAGCACTCACCTGTGCACAAGCTGCGGGACTGTGATGCTGGAAAAGGACATGCTTCCCTTTCAAAAGCAGCAAAAACACCCAACAATCCAATTTATCAGAACTGAATTTTTAATTAAAGGGAGAGGAGGGGAAAATTGATCCAGTAACAAATACATCCAAGGGTTTCATGGAGTCTATTTCTCCTTCCCTCCTGTCAGTCAGACATAAACTTCACCACCAGCAAGAAGCAGGGGTGTCAGTGTTACCACACTCAGGTTCAGCTGCTCGCTGCTCAAAAGCCAATAATCGAGAGGCAAGTGTCAGGAGAAAGGAAAGGGGCTCTAGTCAGAAAAGCCAGCAATCTGGGAGAAGCTGGACTCTTATCCAGGGACCAACTCTGAAGATTTTCCTAAGCCATGACAATTTTTAAAGGGAAAAAGGGGAAACAATCTCAGTTAATCATTAAGGTAGGAGGTCAGATTCTTCATCATTTTTCCATTGTGTGCAGACCTGCTGCCTTCTCCTGATCTTCCTTTGGATGCTGTATTGCCTGTGTGGTCCGCCTGTAAATTTGCTAAGGGGAACATGGGGGTAGAGATTTAGTCATTCTTTAACTACTTAATTCTTCATTCTTATTCCTTTAAATCCAGGAAAGGAGTCAACAGGTTAGGCAAGGCATTGTGTATATTCAGTAGAGCAAAATCAGGAGTTAGGTGAAATGTTTCCTAGTGATCTCATTTTTATAATTAAGGTCTGAGGAAAACAGAGATGGGCAAACAGAAAAGGGGCAAAAGAGCTGCTTACAAATCCCCACTTGTCAGACATCATTCCATTTCTATGGGATTAAGGGTGGAGGTCTGTCTTCTGTAACTTCTTCATGCTGACATAGGGGGCCGTATTCTTAGAGTGGAAGATGTTGACATGGGTCTGTAGCATCTCTTTACTGACAAGTTTAGTTGCCTGCTTACATATATGGGCAGAGCAAGCTACAATTATTCTAATACCCACAAAAATATAGATTATTATGAGCAATAGTGTTAATCCCATTATTTTATCAGACACTGAGTCTGTGACTATTGTCCTAATCATTAACTGCTCGACCCTGCTCTCTTGTGACTCTGGGAGGCCTGAGAGACTTCAGCTTTTCTGCAAACAAGAGAGAGGAGACATAGAGGGGCCTTTGTACTTGAGGAGGGGGGAGGCACAGGGTTCTGCTCGGTTCCATCAGCACACTCTGAACTGATGTCCATCAGCAATTTTTCTTCTGGAGTATTGTTTGCTGTGTTCCTTGTCATTCACAAAGATGCTGAGAGAGAAGCTTCCAGGCAGTTTTTCTTTTGTTTTAGATTCAAAACCAACAAACACATATTTCACTAACCTCTGTAGTCTTGGATATGGGGGGCATTTTTCTTTCGTGGCCCTATCCTCACTCAGCATTAAGTGTGGCCCTTATTCTGCTTTGGCTCTCCAGTTCCCCACACAGCATTAGAAGAGACCGAGTCATTAGTAACGAGTGCGGAGTGCTGTTCGGTGGAAGAACTACTTGCTGAATAAGTGCAAGTGAAAGGATTTTACAGACTCTGGAGAATATCAGCATGCAAGATGGTAATACAAATCTACTTACTGATGGACTTCTCAAGGGATTGTGATGTGCAATCCACAAAGGAAGGAAAAGGTCAGAAGGAAATAAAACAGTTAAAATCACACAAAACATACAGATAAAACTGTATTTGAATTGGGTTTATTTTTGATGACTTGCCATATCAACACAGGCATGACTGGGCCTGACCACATTTCCCAAAATGTCTTTTCTGGGACCTGTCTCTTCAGCTCCACAAAGCAACACAGAGAAAGATGCAGATCACCGACTGAACAAGTTTCCAGTCCTTGTAAATCTGGCTTGCTGACGGTTGAAAGGCCTGCAGCCCGTGCCTCACGTGGCCTGCCCAGCAGATCTCCTGCAGCATCATTGAAACTCTCTGCCTTGCTCTGTCACCGGTGTGTCCGCCTCAGGAGTCAGGAGATGGACGCCGCAGAGTGATGGCTTCAACCGGGAAAGCGGGTGAGGACAGACGGTGTTTCCTGAGCCCAGGGGACCCTCAGCTGGGAGGAGAGAAGAGGAGAAGCCCCTCTTGTGCAGCTTGAGATTCAGGACAGCTTACTTGGCTCATTCTCCTTTTGGCCACATGTTTATTCCCCCCTTTCAACAAACGGTCTTATGGAGATTTACCATGGGTTCCAATGGCTCTGGAATTTTCCTGATGTTTTGGTTCCCCAGAGCTGTCCCTTTAGCCCGAGTTTCTCTTTTGAGGCTTGAGTCCTGAATCCACCACAGGCCTTTGTTTTGTGGTAAATTTACCCAAGTGTGGCCATTCTGAGGGAACCACAGAATCCTTGATTCAGAGCTCTCTGCCTACCATCTGCCACCCGTCCCCAGCCCTAATCTGGCCCTCACTCTCTCCCTAGAAGCTTGTGGTATGGTTAGAGGCACTTTTTATAAGAAAGTACTGGGCCTTATTTGGGGTCCAAACAGGATTTTCTGTAACATCCAACTCTCATTCTCATGATGCCATCCAAGGAGACAGAATGAGTCAACTAGGTCTTGTACCTCGGGGCTGGTAAACATCATATCCCAGCATCCCAGGGCTTACAGACATCACACCCTGGCCTCCCTTCAGACCAGGGGGGTGATTCCTAGGAAGCCAGCTAAAAGATAAAAACAAAGGAAAAAGTCTAAGTAGGGATACCAGAGGCTGTGCATTGCAGAAAAAACAGATACATAGAATTAGTCCAATCCAGAGATACCAAGCAAATAAGCTACAGGAAGGGGGGATCAGTATTCATAGTTGCTACACTATATTCTCTAAAATGTCTAGTGTCCAACAATAAGAAATGTGAGACATGCAAAGAAACAGAAAAGTATGGAGAAAGAATGGTCCATATAGAGAGAAAAATAACAGTGGTAGAAATTGCCTTTGAGAGGCAAATATTTGAGAGCATCCAAATACTTAAAAGTAGTTATTACAAATATGTTGACAGAACTAAAGGAAACCATGTTTAAAGAATTAAAGAAAGACATGATATGGCAACTCATCAAATAGAGAATATCAATAGAATTTTTTAAAAAACTAATGTAGATGTTGGAGTAAAAAATTACATAACTGAAATGAAAAAGTCATTAGAGTGGTTCAACAGAAGATTTGAGTTGGCAGAGGAAAGAATCAGCAAACTTGATAATAGATTAATAGAGATTGTGTAGACTGAAGAACACAAAGAAAAAATAAACAGAGCCTCAGAGAAATGTGGAACAGTATAAACACATCAAGATAAACATAATGGGAATAACAGAAGGAGATGAGAGAGAAAGGGGAAGAAAAAATAGAGAAATAATGGCTGAAAACTCCCCAAATTTGATTAAAAAAAAAAAAAACTCTAATTAACACATCCAAGAATCTGAGTGAACTCCAATTAGGCAATTTTATTTTTAAACACAAAGAGATCCTTACCCAGACAAAGTCACAGATGAAGAGAAAATCTTTTAAGCAACAAGACTCATCTACTTGACTTTATATACCAAGACACATGCACAGAATTCATGTACACAATTCATCATGTACATGAGAACCACAAAAAGAGTAACAGTTGACTTCTCATCAGAAATCATGGATGATACAGAGCATTGGCCAAGATGGTGGAGTAGGAAGACCTCCTCCCATGGGCACACCAAAATTACAACTATTTACAGAGAAACTATCAAAGAGAACAACCTGTAAAGTAGCAGAAAAGACCCACACCCCTGAGTAGGTGATGCACACATAGGAGGATAATCACAATTACAGAGGCTCTTCCCAAGGAGTGAGGGGATCAAGCCCCACATTGGGCTCCCCAGCCTGGGGGGCCTACAACATGAAGACAACCCCCAGGAATATATGATTTTGAAGGCTAGTAAGGCTTGATTTCAGGGGAGCCAGAGGGCTGTTAAAGGATGCACAAAAAAAATCTCACATGCTCTGAGACCCAGGGCAGAAGAAGTAATTTGAAAGGAGCCTGGGTCAGACCAAACTTGTTGATCTTGGAGAAGACCCTGGAGAGGCAGGAGGCATCCAGGACTACCACGGGCACATAGATGCTGGTGGCAGCCATTATTGGGAGCTCATTCTACTACAAGGACACAGGTGCTGGCAAGTGCCATTTTAGAATCCTCCCTGTAGCTTTATTGGCACTGGGACCTGGGCCCAGCCCCCACCAGTGGACTGACACCTGCTCTGGGATGCCCAGGTCCCATGGCCAGTCATTCTGGGACTCGGCCTCACCCACAAGTGGGCAGGCACCAACTCTAGGGCGCCCCAAGAACCAATCCAGTCCACCAGCAGACTGATACCAGCTCTGCCCCTTGGAGGTCCAAGGCAGTTTCCTCAGGATCAAGCCCCACACACTGGTGGGCAGTCACAAGCTCCCACAATTGCTAAATTGTAGCAATTTGTTTTGGATCTGTTTTCTAAGGCAAGGAAATAAAAGCAAAAATGAGACCTAATTAAACTTAAAAGATTTTACACAGCAAATGTAACCATCCACAAAACAAAAAAGACAACATGCTGAATGGGAGAAAGTATTTGTAAATGTTATGACTGACAAAGTGTTAATATCCAACATATATGAGCAGCTCATACAACCCAACATCAAAACAACAAACAACCCAATTAAAAAATGGTCATAAAACCTGAAGAGACATTTTTCCAAAGAGGATGTGCAGATGGCCAGGAGGCACATGAAAGGATACTCAACATCGCTAAACATCAGGGAACGAACTGCAAATCAAAACCACAATAATAGGGCTTCCCTGGTGGCGCAGTGGTTGAGAGTCCGCCTGCCGATGCAGGGGACACGGGTTCATGCCCTGGTCTGGGAAGATCCCACATGCCACAGAGCGGCTAGGCCTGTGAGCCATGGCCGCTGAGCCTGTGTGTCCGGAGCCTGTGCTCCGCAATACGAGAGGCCACAATAGTGAGAGGCCCGCGTACTGAAAACAAAACAAAACAAAACAAAACAAAAAAAACACAATAATATACCACCTCACACCTGTCAGAAAGACACTAAAAACAGAACTACTATATGATCTAGCAATTTTATTCCTGGGTATATCCAAAGAAAACAAAAACACTAATTTGAAAAGATAGACACACCCCAATGTTCATAGCACCATTATTTATAATCACAAGATTTAGAAGCAACCTACGTATCCATCAACAGATGAATGGATAAAGAAGATGTGGTATGTATATGTGTAATGTGCTTGTTTATATGTGTGTGTGTGTGTATATATATATATACTACTCCACCATAAAAAAAAAATGAAAATTTGTCATTTGCAAGAACATGGCTGAACTTGGAGGGTATTATGCTAAGTGAAATAAGTCAGACAGAGAAAGACAAGCACCGTATGATATCACTTATAATGGAATCTAAAAATATAACAAAAAAGAAACAGATTCAGAGAAATAGAGAAAACACTAGTGATTACCAGGGGGTAGAGAGAAAGGGGGAGGAGCAATATAGGCATAAGGGAGTAAGAGGTACAAAGTACTGTGTATAAAATAAATAAGCTACAACGATATGTTGTACAGCACATGGAATATAGCCAATATTTTATAATAACTATAAAGAGAGTATAACCTTTAAAAATTGTGAATCACTATGTTGTACACCTGGAAGTTATATAATATTGTAAATCAACTATACCTCAATAAAACTTTTAATTATAAAATAATAAAGTTTGGGGCTCCCCTGGTGGAGCAGTGGTTGAGAGTCCGCCTGCTGATGCAGGGGACACGGGTTCGTGCCCCGGTCCGGGAGGATCCCACATGCTGCAGAGCAGCTGGGCCCGTGAGCCATGGCCGCTGGGCCTGCACGTCCAGAGCCTGTGCTCTGCAACGGGAGAGGCCGCAATGGTGAGAGGACCACATACTGCAAAAATAAATAAATAAATAAAATAAAGATTAACATAGTATTCTTTTTTTTTAAAATATCTTGATTAGAGTATAACTGCTTTACAATGGTGTGTTAGTTTCTGCTTTAAAGCAAAGTGAATCAACTATACGTATACATATATTTCCAGATCCCCCCCCCAGCTCCTTATCCCACCCCCTAGGTGGTCACAAAGCACTGAGCTGATATTCTGCTATGCGGCTGCTTCCCACTAGCTATCTCTTTTAAATTTGATAGTGTATATATGTCAATGCCACTCTCTCACTTCGTTGCAGCTTACCCTTTCCCTTCCATGTGTCCACAAGTCCATTCTCTACATCTGCATCTTTATTCCTGTCCTGCCCCTAGGTTCTTCACAACCATTTTTTTTTAAGATTCCATATATATGTGTTAATATATGGTATTTGTTTCTCTCTATCTGACTTACTTCACTCTGTATCACAGTCTCTAGGTCCATCCACCTCACTACAAATAACTCCATTTCATTTCTTTTTATGGCTGAGTAATATTCCATTTTATATATGTGCCACATCTTCTTTATCTATTCATCTGTCAATGAACACAGGTTGCTTCCATGTCCTGGCTATTGTAAATAGAGCTGCAGTGAACATTGTGCTACTTGACTCTTTTTGAATTATGATTTTCTCAGGGTATATGTCCAGTAGTGGGATTGCTGTGGCATAGAGTAGTTCTATTCTTAGTTTTTTAAGGAACCTCCATACTGTTCTCCATAATGGATGTATCAATTTCCATTCCCACCAACAGTGCAAGAGGGTTCCCTTTTCTCAACACCCTCTCCAGCATTTATTGTTTGTAGATTTTTGATGATGGCCATTCTGACTGGTGTGAGGTGATACCTCATTGTTGTTTTGATTTGCGTTTCTCTAATGATTAGTGATGTTGAGCATCCTTTCATGTGTTTGCTGGAAATCTGTATATCTTCTTTGAAGAAATGTCTATTTAGGTCTTCTGCCCATTTTTCGATTGGATTGCTTGTTTTTTTGATATTGAGTTACATGAACTGCTTGTAAATTTTGTAAATTAGTCCTTTATCAGTTGCTTCATGTGCAAATATTTTCTCCCATTTTGAGGGTTGTCTTTTGTCTTGTTTATGGTTTACTTTGCTTTTCAGTTTCATTAGGTCCCATTTGTTTATTTTTGTTTTTATTTCCATTTCTCTAGTAGGTGGGTCAAAAAGGGTCTTGCTGTGATTTATGTCATAGAGTGTTCTGCCTATATTTTTCTCTAAGAGTTTTATAGTGTCTGGCCTTAAATTTAAGTCTTTAACACATTTTGAGTTTATTTTTGTGTATGGTGTTAGGAAGTGTTCTAATTTCATTCTTTTACATGTAGCTGTTTAGCTTTCCCAGCACCACTTATTGAAGAGGCTGTCTTTACTCCATTGTATATTCTTGCCTCCTGTATCAAAAATAAGGTGACCATATGTACATGGGTTTATCTCTGGGCTTTCTATCCTGTTCCAGTGATCTATATTTCTGTTTTTGTGCCAGTACCATACTGTTGTGTTTACTGTAGCTTTGTATTATAGTCTGAAGTCCAGGAGCTTGATTCCTCCATCTCCATTTTTCTTTCTCAAGATTGCTTTGGCTATTTGCGGTCTTTTGTGTTTCCGTACAAACTGTGAAACATTTTGTTCTAGTTCTGTGAAAAATGTCATTGGTAGTTTGATAGATATTGCATTAAATCTGTAGATTGCTTTGGGTCATATAGTCATTTTCACAATGTTGATTTTTCCAATCCAAGAACATGGTATATATGTCCATCAGTGTCTTATAGTTTTCTGCATACAGGTCTTTTGTCTCCCTAGGTAAGTTTATTCAGAGGTATTTTATTCTTTTTTTGCAATGTAAATGGGAGTGTTTCCTTAATTTCTCTTTCTGATTTTTCATCATTAGTGTATAGGAAAGGAAGATATTTCTCTGCATTAATTTTATATCCTGCTACTTTACCAAATTCATTGATTAGCTCTAGTAATTTTCTGATAGTTTCTTTAGGATTCTCTATGTACAGTATCATGTCATCTGCAGAGTGACAGCTGTACTTCTTTTCCAGTTTGGATTCCTTTTCTTCTCTGTTCGCTGTGGCTAAATCTTCCAAAACTATGTTGAATAATAGTGGTGAGGGTGGGGAACCTTGTATTGTTCCTGATCTTAGAGGTAATGGTTTCAGTTTTTCACCATTGAGAACAATGTTGGCTGTGGTTTGTCATATATGGCCTTTATTATGTTGAGGAAAGTTTCCTCTATGCCTACTTTCTGCAGGGTTTTAATCATAAATTGGTGCTGAATTTTGTCAAAAGCTTTCTCTGCATCTATTGAGATGATCATATGGTTTTTCTCCTTCAATTTTTTAATATGGTGTATCATGTTGACTGACTTGTATATATTGAAGAATCCTTGCATTCCAGGAATAAACCCCACTTGATCATGGTGTATGATCCTTTTAATGTGCTGTTGGATTCTGTTTGTTAGTATTTTTTTGAGGATTTTTGCATCCATGTTCATCAGTGTATTGGCCTGTAGTTTTCTTTCTTTGTGATATCTTTGTCTGGTTTTGGTATCAGGGTGATGGTGGCTTCGTTGAATGAGTTTGGGAATGTTACTCCCTCTGCTATATTTTGGAAGCATTTGAGAAGGATAGGTGTTCTCTCTTCTCTAAATGTTTGATAGAATTCGCCTGGGAAGCCTTCGGGTCCTGGGCTTTTGTTTGTTGGAAGATTTTTAATCGCAGCCTCAATTGTCAGTGCTTGTGATTAGTCTGTTTATATTTTCTATTTCTTCCTGGTTCAGCCTTGGAAGGTTGTGCTTTTCTAAGATTTTGCCCATTTCTCCCAGGTTGTCCATTTTATTGGCATAGAGTTGCTTGTAGTAATCACGCATGAACCTTTGTATTCCTGAAGTGTCAGTTGTTACTTCCCCTTTTCATTTCTAATTCTATTGATTTGAGTCGCCTCCCTTTTTTTCTTGATGCATCTGGCTAATGGTTTTTCAATTTTGTTTATCTTCTCAAAGAACCAGCTTTTTTTTCTTGATCTTTCCTGTTGTTTCTTTCATTTCTTTTTCATTTACTCCTGATCTGATCTTTATGATTTTTTTCCTTCTGCTAACATTGGGTTTGTTTTTTTTTTTTTTTTCTTTCTCTAATTGCTTTAGCTGTAAGTTTAGGTTGTTTATTTGAGATGTTTCTTGTTTCTTGATGTAGGATTGTATTGCTATAAACTTCCCTCTTCGAACTGCTTTTGCTGCATCCCATAGGTTTTTGGGTCATCGTGTTTTCATTGTCATTTTTTTTCTAGATACTTTTTGATTTCCTTTTTGATTTCTTCAGTGATCTCTTGTTTATTTAGTAGTATATTGTTTAGCCTCCATGTGTTTGTATTTTTTACAGATTTTTTCCTGTAATTGATATCTAGTCTCATACATTGTGGTTTGAAAAGATACTTGATACAATTTCAATTTTCTTATATTTACCAAGGCTTGATTTGTGACCCAAGATATGATCTATCCTGGAGAATGTTCCATGAGCACTTGAGAAGAAAATGTATCCTATTGTTTTTGGACGGAATGTCCTATAATTACCAGGTAAGTCCATATCATTTAATGTATCATTTAAAGCTGTGTTTCCTTATTTATTTTTATTGTGGATGATATCTCCATTGGTGAAAGTGGGGTTTTAAAGTCCCCTACTATGATTGTGTTACTGTTGATTTCCCCTTCTATGGCTGTTCGCATTTGCTTTATATATTGAGTTGCTCCTATTTTGGGTGCATAAATATTTACAATTGTTATATCTTCTTCTTTGATTGATCCCTTGATCATTATGCAGTGTCCTTTTTGCCTCTTGTAATAGTCTTTATTTTAAAGTCTATTTTGTCTGATATGACAATTGCTACTCCAGCTTTCTTTTGATTTCCATTTGCATGGAATATCTTTTTCCATCCCCTCACTTTCAGTCTGTATGTGTCCCTAGGTCTTTTGTAGACAGCATATATACAGGTCTTGTTTTTGTATCCATTCAGCCAGTCTGTGTCTTTTGGTTGGAACATTTAATCTATTTACCTTTAAGGTAAATATTGATATGTATGCTCCTATTACCATTTTCTTAATTGTTTTGCATTTATTATTTTACATCTATTCCTTCTCTTGTGTTTCCTGCCTAGAGAAGTTCCTTTAGCATTTGTAGTAAAGCTGGTTTGGTTGAGCTGAATTCTCTTAGCTTTTTCTTCCTTGTCAAGGTTTTGTTTTCTCTGTCAAATCTGAATGAGATACTTGATGGATAGAGTAATCTTGATTGTAGGTTTTTCCCTTTCATCACTTTAAATATGTCCTGCCACTCTTTTTTGGCTTGCAGTGTTTCTGCTAAAAGATCAGCTGTTAACCTTATGGGGATTCCCTTGTATGTAATTTGATGTTATTCCCTTGCTGCTTTTAATATTTTTTCTTTGTATTTAATTTTTGATAGTTTGATTACTGTGTGTCTTGGTGTGTTTCTCCTTGGATTTATCCTGTATGGGACTCTCTGCACTTCCTGTACTCGATTGGCTATTTCTGTTCCCATGTTAGGGAAGTTTTCAACTATAATCTCTTCAAATATTTTCTCAGACCCTTTTTTTATTCTTCTTCTTCTGGACCCCTGTAATTTGAATGTTGGTGCATTTAATGTTGCCTCAGAGGTCTCTGAGACTGTCCTCAATTCTTTTCATTCATTTTTCTTTATTCTGCTCTGCAGTAGTTATTTCCACTATTTTATCTTCCAGGTCCCTTATCTGTTCTTTTGCCTCAGTTATTCTGCTATTTATTCCTTCTAGAGAATTTTTAATTTCACTTATCATGTTGTTCATCATTGTTTGCTTGCTCTTTAGTTCTTCTAGGTCCTTGCTAAACGTTTCCTATATTTTCTCTATTCTGTTTCTACAATTTTGGATAATCTTTACTATCATTACTGTGAATTCTTTTTCTGGTAGACTGCCTATTTCCTCTTCATTTGTTTAGTCTGGTGGGTTTTTCCCTTGCTACTTCATTGGCTGTGTGTTTCTTTGTCTTCTCATTTTCCTTAACTTACTGTGTTTGGGGTCTCCTTTTCACAGGCTGCAGGTTCATAGTACCTGTTGTTTTTTGTATCTGCCCCCAGTGGGTAAGCTTGGTTCAGTGGGATTGTGTAAGCTTCCTGGTGGAGGGGACTGGTGCCTGTTTTCTGGTGGATGAAGCTGGATCTTGTGTTTCTGGTGGGCAGGTTTGACTCCTGTGGTGTGTTTTGGGGTTTCTATTACCTTATTATGATTTTAGGCAGCCTGTCTGCTAATGGGTAGGGTTTTGTCTCTGTCTTGCTAGTTGTGTGTCATGGACTATGCAGCACTATAGCTTGCTGATCATTGAGTAGAGCTGGGTGTTAGTGTTGAGATGGAGATCTCTGGGAGAGCTTTTCCTGTTTGATATTACATGGAGCTTGTAGGTCTCTAGTAGGTCAATGTCCTGAACTTGGCTCTCCCACCTCAGAGACACAGGCCTGACACCCGGCCAGAGCACCAAGACCCTTCCAGCCATATGGCTCAGAAGAAAAGGGAGAAAAAGAGAAAGAAAGAGAAAAATAAAATAAAGTTATTAAAATAAAAAATTATTTAAAAAATATTTAAAATTTAAAAAAATTAAAAAGCTATAAAAAAAAGAGAGCAACCAAAGCAAAAAACAAATCCACCAATGATAACATGTGTTAAAAAACTATACCAGAAAAAAAAAAGGGACAGATAGAACTGTAGGACAAATGATAAAAGCAAAGCTATATAGACAAAATCACACAAAGTCCACCGCCTCAATTTTAGGATGGTTCGTTGTCTATTCAGGTATTTGAGAGATGCAGGGTACATCAGGTTCATTGTGGAGATTTAATCTGCTGCTTCTGGGGCTACTCAGAGAAATTTCCCTTTCTCTTCTTTGTTCACACAACTCCTGCAGTTCTGCTTTGGATTTGCCCCCGCCTCTGCATGTAGGTCTCCTGAGGACAACTGTTCTTCACTCAGACAGGACAGGGTTAAAGTAACAGCTGATTAGGGGGCTCTGGTTCACTCAGTCTGGGGTGAGGGAGAGGTACTGAATGCAGGGTGAGCCTGCGGTGGCAGAGGCTGGTGTGACATTTCAACTACCTGAGGTGTGCCGTGTGTTCTCCTGGGGAAGTTATCCCTGGATCACGGGACACTGGCAGTGGTGGGCTGCACAGACTCCTGGGAGGGGGAAGTGACCTGTGCTTGCATACAGGCTTCTTGGTGGTTTCAGCAGCAGCCTTAGCATCTCATGCCTGTCTCTGGTGTACACGCTGATAGCAATGGCTCATGCCCTTCTCTGGAGATCATTTAGATAGTGCTCTGAATCCCCTCTCCTCACGCACACTGAAACAATGATCTCTTGCCTCTTAGGCACTTCCAGACTTTTTCCTGGACTCCCTCCTTGCTAGCTGTGGCACACTAGCCCCCTTCAGGCTGTGTTCACACAGCCAACCCCAGTCTTCACCCTGGAATCTGACCTCCGAAGCTGGAGCTTCAGTTCCCAGCCCCACCCATCCCGGCAGGTAAGCAGACCAGCCTCTCAGGCTGGCGAGTGCTGGTCAGCACTAATCCTCTCTGCAGGATTCTCTCCGCTTTGCCCTCTGCACCCCTGTTGCTGTGCTCTCCTCTGTGGCTCCGAAGCTTCCCCCTG
Organism: Lagenorhynchus albirostris; assembly: GCF_949774975.1. Classification (NCBI taxonomy): domain Eukaryota; kingdom Metazoa; phylum Chordata; class Mammalia; order Artiodactyla; family Delphinidae; genus Lagenorhynchus; species Lagenorhynchus albirostris. Next base: position 139,595,546 of record NC_083095.1, on the reverse strand, counting down.
CCCCTGCCTCCCCAATCTCTGCCAGTGAAGGGGCTTCCTAGTGTGTGGAAAGTTTTTCTCCTTCACAGCTCCCTCCCCAAGTGTAGGTCCCATCCTTATTCTTTTGTCTCTGTTTTTTTCTTTTTTCTTTTGCCCTACCCCAGTATGCAAGGAGTCTCTTGCCTTTTGGGAAGTCTGAGGTCTTCTGCCAGCATTCAGTAGGTGTTCCGTAGGAGTTGTTCCACATGTAGATGTATTTCTGATGTATTTGTGGGGAGGAAGGTGATCTCCATGTCTTACTCCTCCACCATGTTGAACATCTTCCTCCTAACATAGTATTCTTAAGATTAAAAAAAACACATTGAATTTAACACAAATCGCAGATCAAAAATATCATATATATATAACATTGGTGAAAAGTAAAACCCCAACACAGAGAAATTAGCTTGTGCTATGGGTATTATTATTGTCTATACATTGGTATCCAATACATATAATACGTATTTTTCTGAAGAGTGGGGGAAAAATGGAATAGAACTAATACTTACAACTATATAAATATATATAATTCTACAAGTTTTTGAATAAAAGAAGTTATAAGAAGTAATTTTGAAAGGACTGGCTGTACTTCTGATTTTGGCTAAGAAAAGTAAATTCAGAGCTTTGTCAAATAAAAATAATACACATTTAAAAAGAAAAAATGAAAGATGTAGTATAAAATATATTGATTGGCACATAGCCATTAAGTGGGAGATGATATAATTTCAAGGTGAGAATAATAGAATCCTTAGTAATAAAAGAGGTGATGAAGGTGTTAGACAATTAGTATAAATGTAACTTCTCAAACAAAATACAAAGTATTATATAGGCAAAAAGAACTATAAAAATAAAATAAATGAAAAAAGAAAAGAGAAAAGACAACATAATAAGATACACATAGTAGCTATGAAATAATACATATAAGAAATGGGATAAAATAATATGTCCATATCAACCAAATATATCACTTAATCAATATATGTGAAAGAGCTTATATTGCCTATTTAAGTAAAAAAAAAATGATTTTCTTACTGGTTTACAAAGCAAAAGAAATGTATATGCTCCATATAAAAGAGATGCCTAAAACAAATATATTATAAGGTCTAAAAATAAAAGGATGTGTAAAAGTGTATAGCAGACAGAAATCAGGGGTACAATGTAAATATAGGACAAGGTAAAATTCAGGCCAAAAAGTATTAAACTAGACAGAGACTCCTTAAAATACAAACAACAGATTTATCAACAAATATACAATTATAAATATCTACATACCAAATAGCATAGCAACAACCTGTACCAAGTAGAAACTTTAGGAAATTTGAGGAGAAGAATATAGAAACACATTAATTATTAAGGAGATTGGGTTGTTTTTTTTTTCACACAGCACTGTTACTATAAGACTCAACTGGATAAACTATATATATGTATAAATATAAATATATATGTATATATATAGTTTAAATAGAAACCAAACTACATGATTAATATTACAGGTATTGTGAATTTTATGGACTTTGTATTCAAAATCACAGAGAATACAAATCTTCATTTCAAGTGAACATGGGACATTCAAAAAAATTAACCATTTATTGTTAGGTATAAAGAAAACCTCAATAAATTCCACAAAGTAGAAATAATATATAAAAAGTATTTTACCACAGTGCAATGGCAGTAGAAATAAATGTTAAAATATCCAGCTGGGTGTTAAAAAATCTCAAACAACTCTTAGGTCAAAAATATTGATAATAAAATAAATACATGAAAATCTATGAGGTACATTTTAAGCAGTGATAAATTTTTAATGTAACCTCAAACACTATTTAGACAAGAATAACCTCTAAGTGAAAAAAATTAGAAAAAAGAAGAAGTAAATCAAAAGAGAGAAGCAGAAAATAATGAGGAAGATAACAGAAAAGTAGTATTTGAAATCCATTTTGAAAATTGACTCTTTGAAAAATCAATAATATAATCATTATATATCTCAATCAAGATAAAAAAGGAGAAAGCAAAATACATAAGTTATATCTAGAGAGAAATAGACATTAAAACATAGGAAATTTCTAAAATTATGAGATCATTTTCTCAATACTAGGCAAATAAAATTGAAATCCATTTTTTGAAGTCAATAATTGAAATCAATAATCAAGTATTGATTGAATAATTTAATCAATATTTGAAATCAATTTCTTAGAACATTCATAATTTATCAAAATTAATATCAATAGAGATAAAAGTTTAATAGACTAATATTCATAGATGAAATAGAGAAAGTTTCCATGTGCCCCCCTTCACCAAAAAAAAAAAAAAAAAAAAAGACATCAAATCCAGATGATTTATCAAGGGAATTCTATCAAATTATTTAACAATAACAAGATTCTAATTTCTTTAATTGTTTGGGAGCATAGAAAAGAAAAAGCATATTGATCAACAATGCATCCAAAACCTGTCAAATATTATACCCAAAAGAAAAATACAGTTCAATCTCACTTACAACTGCAAAAATTCTACATAAAATATTAGCAAGAAAAATCCTATAGCACATTTAGTATGCATGGTGAAGAAGAAACTCTAGGACTCTCAGGAATTTAAGGATGGCTCAATATTAGAGATATATTAATGTATTTCACCCTATTAATAAACCTAAGAAGAAAACTCATAATTAGATACTTCCATAGACTCTGAGATATTACCTGACACTCATTCCTGGTTTTTAAAAATGCTTAACATTTTACCACATTAATAGATCATATTCAGATACTTCAACAGAGAGTAAAATAATATTTGAAACAATTTGATATAGGACTAGATAAAATTCAAGCCAAAAATTATTAAACTAGACAGAGAATCCTTAAAATACAAACGACTTACCTCTAATTTTTTAAAAGCTTAATAATTGATCATCCAAAATTGTGCAAAACCTACATGTAATTACAAAAGACAAAGTAGAATGCATGGAAAGCCATCATATACATTTTTGGGTAAAATAACTCAGTATCATATGACTTCCTCAAGTTAACATAAAAATTTAATGTGAGCCCAGTAAAAATACAATTTTTTCATCTGGGCAGACTGATTGACTCTAAATTTTATGTGGATAAATAATCAAGAATCGAGAGGACAACCATGAAAAAGAACAACTATGAATGGAATTATTTCAACCAGATATTAAGACATAGTATGAAGAACTGTGATTCAATAGTAATACTAACACATGAAAAGACTACAAACAAATAGAATAGAAGAGAAAGTACAGAGTTAGTCCAAACTGCATTTTGAAATTTGGGATGACATGCATGTGTATTAGTTATCTAGGCTGTGTAACAAATTACTATAAATTTATCAGCTAAAAATCAACACTCACTTACTATCCTACAGTTCTTGCAGGTCAGGAGTCCAGCATGGCTCAACTGGTTCTCTGTTTAGTGTCTCACCAGGCTGAAATCCAGGTTGTCACTGGAGCTGTGGTCTCTCAAAGAGTTGGCTCGGGGGAAACCAATTTCCCATCCCCTTTAGGCTGATGGCAGAACTCATTTTCTGTGTCTGCAGAACTGAAGTTTTCAGTTCCTTGCTGAGGGCTTCTCTTAGCTCCCAGAAGCCACCTGCAGTCTTTGTCACGTGGGCTTCTCAGACATGGCCACTTATTTCATGGCAGCTTTCTTCTTCAAAGTCAGCAATGCAGAGAGATTGAGTCTTCTGTGGCATCATTTAATCATGAGTGTGGCAACCCATCACCTTTGTCATGGAATGTAAGGTAGTCACAGGAGTGACACCCTATCACCCTTGCCACAATCTGTGGAGGAAAACTAAAGATGTAAATACCAGATGTGAGGGTCATTTTAGGCCACCAGAATGTGACCTCTCAAATCACTGGGAACAATGAATATTTGATAAAAGGTGTTAAAACTGGATAGCCAGAAAATAATAAGGGCATATATTTATCTAACATCATGAAACCAAATAATTTCCAAAGGATTAGATATTCAAGTCTAAAAATGAAACCATTCAAATACTAGAAGAAAACATGGATGCATGTCTCTATGATTTGGGAATGAAAAAAGGCTTTCAAATGTAACTTAAATTTGAGAAATCGATAATTTCACTACATTAAAAAAGGCTTGGCAAAAAAATCATAAGCAAAGTCAAAAGACAAATAATCTTGGGGAAAATATTTTTAGTTCACATCATAGCCAAAAGGACTCATTTTCTTAGCATATAAAGAAGAAAATTCTGTCTTTTGTTTTCTAAGAATACAAAATTAGTAATACAACCAACTAACTAAGCATATGAACATGTAAAGATACTCACTTTTAGTAAAATAAATGCACATTAAAACTGTATAAAGATACTCATTCCTTACCCAGCAGGTTGGCACAAATCTAAAACCTACCAACCCACTCTGTTATTGGCAAGGTTTTGGAGAATCATTAACTAAATGGAAGGGAATTTGGAAAAATCTTACAAAATTGCAGATGCACTTATCTTTCTATCCAGCTCTCTCACTTTTTGGGAACATCACTTCAAGATTCACATCAACAAATACCAAACAACATATTTCCATATTTATTCAGAATACATTAGGATAAAGTAAGCCAAAATCCAATAATAGTGTTGAATACACTGGTAACAAACAGGCTAAATAAACTATGAAATAAGATAATGTGAACTATGATGTGAATAAAATAAGAAAGAACTCTTTGTATTTTAAGTACAAAAAGCAAGATATATATATATATATAGATATATATAGATATATATATAGATATATATGTATATATACATACACTATGCTTTATTGTGTGTTCAGAAAAGGACTTTTGCACATATTTACAAAACTTACCCATTGTATAATACTTTTTGTTTACGTTAGATTGAGGGTCCTTGAAGCAGAGGTTTTCCTATGTGTTTTTGTTTTGTCCCCAGTGCCTGGGACACATGAGATACTTGCAATAGACATAAACAGGCTATTTCCTCTCTCTGTCTTCTTTGTCCTTTTCCAGGGATTTCATATAGATTCTTTGGGGACCATTCTTTAATTAGCTTTAACAGTAGAATTGTGCTCCACACCTTATGTTTTGTGCTCCAAGCATCTTAACTGAGTTACTTCTGGTCTGCAGTTCCCAACAATTGTTGAAGACCCTCCTGTCTTCCTTGGTTGCTTGGTAACACCATTCAGTGATTACGTATTACTGCCCTAATTAACGCCTCAAATAAACATTCCAAGAACTCTGGAGAAATATTCGATCCTTTCCACTTACCCTCGTGGAGGAATTCCTCCTCCTGCCCTTGAAGATGCATGGCCAGAATTTTTGTTACGTTTTCTACATGCATTCTGTCACAGTGCTGAGGAAGAAAGGTTTCTTCAACTTACCTCCAGCCTTCACGGTTTCATTTTCTCTGTTTTTGCAAAAGATTAGATATAATTCAAAATTAATGCAGGAGAAACCTGATATTCCACCTGGGCTGAGACATCACTCTGTTTTGGGGTCTGCACCTTTATGGAAACTTTTGGGATGTGAAAATGTATTCAACCTACTGATCTGTTTCTTTCTATCAAGCCAATTTTCATTCTTTTTCACAACTAAGTGTACTGAAGGTATGTGTATGTGTGTTTCTTTTTTACATCTTTTCTTGTCAAGTATATATTTGCATTATCTATTTCTTTTAAAAATTGCCCAGGTAACAAAATTTATAAGCGTGTTCAAGGATGAGGTGATTACCTCATAAGGTCAACTGCAAGAAAGAAATCAACAATAACAATAACAACAAAAAAGAAAACTATAAGAAGGATCAGTGAGGTATTAAGAAAACATATTTGATTATTATTGCAAAAATTTATTATAAATAAATTTATGATAAATCAGAAACAAATGAAAATGATCACTCATAATAGAGAGGGATGGAGGTCTCTTAGTCTATCTTTTTATGTTGTCATGAGCTCTACACTTTTTTCAAATAGCTAAGAAAAAAATAGTGAGATGGACAGATGAGAGAAGATTGATACATAGGTGACAGATACATAGATTATAGAAAAGAAACTGATGGAAGATGGATGAATAATAAATAAATAGAAGACAGATAAATGATATATAAATCTCATGTGTCAAAAATCATTAGAATGAGGTGATTCCTGACATGGAAAAATGCCAAAATAGACAAAAGAGAATATATTTAAGTCTTGAGTCCCATAGATTCCTAAACTACAAACATTTATTGAGAGAGACTTCAAGTTAATATGGTGGCAATAAAGTATTAACACACTCTTAAAAAATAAAGACAACCTATGGACTGGGAGAAAATATTTGCAAATGATGCTACTGGCAAGGGATTAATTTCCAAAATATACAAACACCTCATACAGCTTAATATAAAAAAACAAAACAAAACAACCCAATCAAAAAATGGGCAGAAGACCTAAATAGACATTTCTCCAGAGAAGACATACAGGTGGACAACAAGCATGTGAAAAGATACTCAATATCACTAATTATTAGAGAAATGCAAATCAAAACTACAATGAGGTATCACCTCACATGAGTCAGAATGGCCATCATTCAGAAGTCTACAAATAACAAATGTTGGAGAGGGTGTGGAGAAACAGGAACCCTCCTACACTGTTGGTGAGAATTTAAGTTGGTAGAGCCACTATGAAAAACAGTATGGAGGTTCCTTATAAAACTAAAAGGAGAATTACCATATGATTCTGCAATTCCACTCCTGGGCATATATCCAGAGAAAACAGTAATTCGAAAAGATACATGTACCCACATGTTCATAGTAGCACTATTTACAATAGCTAAGACATGGAAGCAACCTAAGTGTCCATCAACAGATGAATGGATAAGAAGATGTGGTATATGTATATATATATATATATATATATATATATATATATATATATATATATATATATATATATACACACACACAATAGAATACTATGCAGCCATAGTAAAAGAATGAAGTAATGCCATTTGCATCAACATGGATGGACGTAAAGATTAGCATACTAAGTGAAGTAAGCCAGACAGAGAAACACAATATCACATGATATCACTGTTTGTATGTGGAATCTAAAAAAATGATACAAAGGAACTTATTTACAAAACAGAAATAGACTCAGACATAGAAAACAAACTTATGGTTACCAAAGAGGATAGTGGAGTGGGGAGGAGGGATAGGAGTTTTGGATTAACATATACACATTATTATATATAGAATAGGTAAAGAACAAGGACCTACTGTATATATAACACTGGGAACTTTATTCAATATCTTGTAATAAACTATGATGGAAAAGAATCTGGAAAAAATGTGTATCTGAATCTCTTTGCTGTACACCTGAAACTTTGTAAATTAACTATTTAACACAACATTGTAAATTAACTATAGTTCAATTAAAAAAGATTAATAATTAAAGAACAGCAACTGAAAATAGCAGAAAGGATGACAACCACAATAAAATGACTTCCTATTCAGTGAGTTGGGACTAATGTAAGGAGAGAAAGCATAAATTCCTAGAGGACTAAAATTCCTAGAGGTCACAAAGCCTGGAGTTGAAGAACATGAATTCCCCAGTAAAGAAGTGAGGGAGATATTGCCGGCAGGCAGTATGGAACACAGGATGTTGTAAAGCTGTGAAGTGGACGATGTGTTTGGGTCTAACATCAGACCTGGAGGACTATCAGCCACAGCAGGTTGATTGTACATTTTCTGTCAATGACAAAAAAACTGTTGAGTATTAAGTGGAAGCACATCTCAAATTTATCTTCTGGAGAGAGCTCATTGGCTGCAGGGGAAATCTGGGTTGGAAGATGAGACAGGAGGCCATCCACGTGGTATTCATCAGCATGGCAACCATACAAAAAGCTCTGGAAGCTCCTGACTCAGTGACTACCTGGACTCAAAGTTCACACCCTCAGGGCAACTAAGAACAAGTCCTCTCAGCTGCTGGATCCCCAGTGCCTGGCACTCTGACTAGCACACGTTTCTGAAGTTTCTGGTTTAAGTTATTAGAAAGAGAGGAGTGCCTTTTTTAAAAATAGGAAATATGGGAAAAGGTGCTCTGAGGGTAGAAACTACAGAATTCAGATTTATTTGTGGTGAAGAAATAGAGTCAGGGTCTAGAGAAAGGGCTGGTAAACTTTGGGAGAGTTACATAGGTAGGAACCCAGAATTGCAGGGCGGGGGTGGTGGTGGGGGTGGTGGGGTGGTTTAAATGTATGTGAAGCAAAGTGAATGCCTATAAGGCTAGGCTAGTATATCTTAACATACATAGTTCAGACCCCTCAATTCTGACTACCTTATTAACTTTTAATTTCACACTGATCCTAAATGGCTGTGCTTCAGAAGACCCAATAAGAAAAGGAAAATTGCTAGACCAGTGGTTCCTAACTCTGGCTGCACATTTGAATAATTGAAGGCACTTTACAAATGACGATGCTGCCCGGTACCCACCTCTGACCAACGATAGAAGAATATCTGGGGTGGGGTTCCGGAGCCCAGGTCTTCAAGTGATTAAATTGTACAGCCAAGAGTGAGAGCCACAGACAATAGTAAATACAGGGGATATTCAAAAATAAAAATTTTTCTTCTTTTAATCTTTATTGATGTGATAATTTCATTAATTATTCTTGTAAAATATAGAGCCTTAATTTGGAAAGAGTCTGGGTAATTATAGATTTATTTATAAATTTATAGTGATGAAGATTAATGAAATCCATTGTTTGAGTTGGACTCTTAAGAGTAATGATTGAACTGGAGTTTTAGACATGAATCTTGGTTCAGTCCACCGTTGAACCAGAGGGACCTCTGGTGTCACTGACAGATGTAATATGTCTAATGGACAGATTGTACATTTTCTGGTCAGTTTTTACTGGACCTCAGATTAATCATCTGAAAAAATAAGATGTCTGAAAAAAGTAAGGTTTCTAGATGTCTTTTTAAGTCTAAAATACATGATTTCTCTTATGACCTCTTAACTTGAAAGGAAAATTGGGTCATTTTCATTCTAGTCACTTTGAATTTCTGAGAACAAAGTTGCTATATAAATTCATAATAAAAAGCTAATATTGAAATGTTTATTTAAAAAGCTATCCATAATTTAATATGCCACTTTTATACCATGTTTTGTATATTATTCTTAGAAAACATATTTCTGTCAACTTGTATACCTATCTATATCAATATACTCATATTTCACACATGCACAATGTACATACAAGCATGAAAGGTATTTATTTTGACAAAATCTATGATTCATATTACAATTTAGTTTACACATCAAGCTTGGGAAATTATGAGGTACTTGGGTTTATTCTTGGGACTCCATTTGTATAGAACTAAGTTTGTGTATTCAACTTTCTCGAATGTTTCTATAATCTAGCTCTCATTCAGCATCTCCACACTCTGATTTACCTAGTTTAGCCCCTACCCTCTTTATAATGTGTTAACTTCCTCATTGGTCTCTTGTTGTATCTTTAGAGACCTGCAGAAATATGAAAGCTGGAAGAAAAGTGTCAGTGAGTATCAGCCTTGGATCTACATCACCATCACCAATTTAAAATAGGAATTTCAAAATTTAAAGTGTGATTTATACTACGCTCTAACTATAAAACCAAAGATAGACAGACAGGTTGACATAAGTCTTCTACTGCTCCCCAAAGTAAACCACTGCCCAGAGGGAGGTAGGGTCAGCATGCACATCTTCCTGCCCCATCCTCCAGACATGCCTCCTCCATCCAGGTGTGGGTCTCTGGTAGTGACTGCAAAGATGAAAATGCTTTGACAGTCTCAATAGAAGGACCCTGAGTTACATCTTGGAGGAGATCACCCTCCAAGACACTTCCTACACCATGGAATCTATGGGCCATGACTATGAAAACACAGGGGCACACAGTCTGAAAGAGGAAAGTGGGCAAATTGCTGAGCAGGGCCCTACGAGAATGGCACACAGGGTGGGGGCATCTATGCTGATATATGTCAATTTTCCATCAATTTTACACCCACAGCATTTAACAAGAGACACAATGAAAAGCAAAGCCCCATTTGAACCTAATATGTGTTTTTATTCACATGAATTCTACACTTGCACTTATCCTTTTATCCTGAATTCACATACATTTTATCCTTGTAAGTTCTCTGATCACTCTACAATGTCATTAGACCTAAAAACTACAGATGATATACTATACTTAAAATTAAGAATATAGTAATGACTAGAAAGTTAATAATGTATAACATAATTGCAAGAACATTTCCAGCCCAGTTAAACAGCTATTTTAATTTTTATTTCATTTTATTATACTAACCATCTTCCCCATCAATGAGTGTTTATCCTTTCCCAACAATTGATGCTGAACTTTAACTCCACTGTAGTGGATTGAATGGCATCCCCCCAAACTCACATCCTCCCAGAACCTCAGAATGTAATCTTCTTTGGAATTGGACTTCAAAGAATCTTGAAATAATCCTGGATTTAGAATGGACCATAAATCCAACGACTGGTATCTTTATAAAAGAAAGGAGAGGGTGGTTTGAGAGTCACATGGAGAAGAAGACCATGTGAAGACGAAGATAGAGTCAGAGGCTGGAGTGATGCATGTACAAGTCAGGGAAAGCCAAGGATCCTGACTTGGTGAAGTCGGAAGAGAGAAGACAAGCAGAAGAAAGGAGACAAGCAGGGGATGGTTTTGCCTCATAGCCTCCAGAAGGGACAAGCCCTGCTGTCATCTTGATTCAGACTTTTGACCTCCTGAACTGTGAGAGAATAAATTTCTATTGTTCTAAGCCACTTAGTTTGTGGTAACTTACACAGCAGCCCAAGGAAAAAAAATACACCCACATTTAAAGGTCAGTATCAGGGTATTGGTGTGTGGAGTCCTGTCTGCTGGGTTGGCTGCTAGGTGTCCCTCTTCCCTGAACTTGGAGCACAAGGGCTCCCCTTTGAGATTCAAAAGGTACAGATGTTCCTACAGGTGGATGCAAAGTCTAGGACCTCCACTCCCCATAGTCATCCTTCAATGTCCTGCTCTCTTCCCTCCTCACCTCCCTGGCCAGGGCTACTCTGCCTGGATGTGTGTCATGATGAACTCAAAGGAGCGGGCACCAGTCCCAGTGTTCTCATGTTTCCCCAAACCTGTCTGGATATTGCCCCCCTGAACAGGCCAAGGACAATCATGTCTGTATGTCTCTCTCTTTCCATGGAACTTCTCACACAGCCCTTCCTGTCAGGGACTCTCCTCACAGCCTGTGTCTGTCATATGCGATGGCTCACAGCAAAGCTCTCTTCTCAGGTCTCCAAATTTGGCTCTGGATCTGGGAAATCTAGGATCTCAACATGACTGACTCTGAAAAGTGTGGTTGAAACTGGATACTGAACAATGGCTTTTCTATTGGTTGTGGTGGTATCTTCCCTCTCTCAGAATCAATACATGCTGTTGATTCAATGGATGGGAAGATATGGGGCAACCTGCTTTACTGCCAATTAAAATACATTAGCTGGCCATTTATCAAGATGTTACCAAACTTGCACAAACCTCTTAGATAGCCACATCCACGAGAGGGCAGACAGCAGAAGCAAGAAGAACTACAGTCCTGCAGCCTGTGGAACAAAAACCACATTCACAGAAAGATAGACAAGATGAAAAGGCAGAGGGCTATGTACCAGATGAAGGAATAAAATAAAACCCGAGAGAAACAACTAAATGAAGTGGAGATAGGCAACCTTCCAGAAAAAGAATTCAGAATAGTGATAGTGAAGATGATCCAGGAACTCAGGAAAAGAATGGAGGCAAAGATCGAGAAGATACAGAAATGTTTAACAAAGACCTAGAAGAATTAAAGAACAAACAAAAAATACATGAACAATACAATAATTGAAATAAAAACAACACTAGAAGGAATCAATAGCAGAATAACTGAGGCAGAAGAACGAATAAGTGACCTGGAAGACAAAATGGTGGAATACACAGCTGCAGAACAAAATAAAGAAAAAAGAATGAAAAGAAATGGAAACAGCCTAAGAGACCTCTGTGACAATATTAAATTCAACAACATTTGCATTATAGGGGTCCCAGAAGGAGAAGAGACAGAGAAAGGACCCAAGACAATATTTGAAGAGATTATAGTTGAAAACTTCCCTAGCATGAGAAAAGAAATAGCCACCCGAGTCCAGCAAGTGCAGAATGTCCCATACAGTATAAACCCAAGGAGAAACAGGCCAAGACACACAGTAATCAAATTGGTAAAATTTAAAGACAAAGAAAAATCATTGAAAGCAGCAAGGGAAAAATGACAAATAACATACAAGGGAACTCCCATAAGGTTAACAGCTGATTTCATAGCAGAAACCCTACAAGCCAGAAGGGAGTGGCATGATATACTTAAAGTAATGCAAGGGAAGAACATACAACCAAGATTACTCTACCTGGCAAGCATCTCATTCAGATTCGATGCAGAAATCAAAAGCTTTATGTACAAGCAAAATCTAAGAGAATTCAGCACCACCAAACCAGCTCTACAATAAATGCTAAAGGAATTTCTCTAAGTGTGAAACACAAGAGAAGAAAAAGACCTACAAAAACAAACCCCAAACAATTAAGAAAACGGTCATAGGAACATACATATCTATAATTACCTTAAACGTGAATGGATTAAATGCTCCAACCAAAAGATACAGGCTTGCTGAATGGATACAAAAACAAGACCCATCTATATGCTGTCTACAAGAGACCCACTCCAGACCTAGGGAGACATACAGACTGACAGCGAGGGGATGGAAAAAGATATTCCGTGCAAATGGAAATCAAAAGAAAGCTGGAGTAGCTATTTTCATAACAGATAAAATAGACTTTAAAATAAGCAATTTTACAAGAGACAAGGAAGGACACTGTATAATGATAAAGGGATCAATCCAAGGAGAAGACATAACAATTATAAATATACATGCACACAATGTAGGAGCACCTCAATACATAAGGCAACTGCTAACACTTATAAAAGAGGAAATCAACAGTAACACAATAATAGTGGGGGATTAAGTGATTAACACCTCACTTAACCAATGGACAGATCATCAAAAATGAAAATAAATAAGGAAACAGAAGCTTTAAATGACACAATAGACCAGATAGATTTAATTGTAATTTATAGGACATTCCATCCAAAAACAACAGATTACACTTTCTTCTCAAGTGCACACGGAACATTCTCCAGTATAGATCACATCTTGGGTCACAAATCAAGCCCCAGTAAATTTAAGAAAATTGAAATCATATGTAAGCATCTTTTCTGGCGACAATGCTGTGAGATTAGAAATGAATTACACTGAAAAAACCCTAAAGAACACAAACATATGGAGGCTAAAAAATACGTTACTAAATAACCAAGAGATCACTGAAGAAATCAAAGAGGAAATCAAAAAGTACCTAGAGACAAATGACAATGAAAACACGATGATCCTAAACCTATGGGATGCAGGAAAAGCAGTTCTAAGAGGGAAGTTTATAGCTATACAAGCCTACCACAAGAAACAAGAAAAATCTCAAATAAACCATCTAACCTTCATCTAAAGGAACTAGAGAAAGAAGAACAAGCAAAACCCAAAGTTAGCAGAAGGAAAGAAATCATAGATCAGAGCAGAAACAAATGAAATAGAAACAAAGAAAACAATAGCAAAGATCAATAAAACTAAAAGCTGGTTCTTTGAGAAGATAAACAAAATTGATAAACCATTAGCCAGACTCATCAAGAAAAAGAGGGAGAGGACTCAAATCAATAAAATTAGAAATGAAAAAGGAGAAGTTACAACAGACACCAAAGCATCCTAAGAGACTACTACCAGCAACTCAATACCAATAAAATGGATAACCTGGAAGAAATGGACAAATTCTTAGAAAGGTATAACCTTCCAAGACTGGACCAGTAAGGAACAGAAAATATGAACAGACCAATCCCAAGTAATGAAATTGAAACTGTGATTAAAAATCTTCCAACAAACAAAAGACCAGGACCAGATGGCTCCACAGGTGAATTCTACCAAATATTTAGAGAAGAGCTAACACCCATCCTTCTCAAACTCTTCCAAAATATTGTGGAGGAAGGAAAACTCCCAAATGCATTCTATGAGGCCACCATCACCCTGATACCAAAACCAGACAAAGATACTACAAAAAAAGAAAATTACAGACCAATATCACTGATGAATATAGATCAAAAATCCTCAACAAATTACTAGCAAACAGAATCCAACAACACATTAAAAGGATCATACAACATGATCAAATGGGAATTATCCCAGGGCTGCAAGGATTCTTCAGTATATGCAAATCCATCAATGTGATACGCCATATTAACAAATTGAAGAATAAAAACCATATGATCATCCCAATAGAGGCAGAAAAATCTTTTGACAAAATTCAACACCCATTTATGATAAAAACTCTCCAGAAAGTGGGCATAGAGGGAACCTACCTCAACATAATAAAGGCCGTATATGACAAACCCACAGCAAACATCATTCTCAATGGAGAAAAACTGAAAGCATTTCCTCCATGATCAGAAACGAAACAAGGATGTCCACTCTCACCACTATTATTCAACATAGTTTTGGAAGTCCTAGACATGGCAATCAGAGAAGAAAAAGAAATAAAAGGAATACGAATTGGAAAAGAAGAAGCAAATGTGTCACTGTTTGCAGATGACATGATACTATACATAGAGAATCCTAAAGATGCCACCAGAAATCTACTAGAGCTAATCAATGAATTTGGTAAAGTAGCAGGATACAAAACTAATGCAAAGAAATCTCTTACATTCCTATACACTAATGGTGAAAAATCTGAAAGAAAAATTAAGGAAGCACTCCCATTTACCATTGCAACAAAAAGAATAAAATACGTAGGAATAAACCTACCTAGGGAGACAAAGGATCTGTATGCTGAAAACTGTAAGACACTGATGAAAGAAATTAAAGATGATACCAACAGATGGAGAGATATATTATATTTTTGGATTGGAAGAATCAGTATTGTGAAAATGACTATACTACCCAAAGCAATCTACAGATTCAATGCAATCCCTATCAAATTACCAATGACATTTTTTACAGAAGTAGAACAAAAATTCTTAAAATTTGTATGGAAACACAAAAGACCCCGAATAGCCAAAGCAGTCTTGAGGGAAAAAAACGGAGTTGGAGGAATCAGACTCCCTGACTTAAGACTATACTACAAAGCTACAGTAATCAAGACAATATGGTACTGGCACCAAAACAGAAACATAGATCAGTGGAACAAGATAGAAAGCCCAGAGATAAACGCATACACCTATGGTCAACTAATCTATGACAAAGGAGGCAAGGATATACAATGGAGAAAAGACAGTCTCTTCAATAAGTGGTACTGGGAAAATTGGACAGCTACATGTAAAAGAATGAAATTAGAACACTCCCTAACACCATACACAAAAATAATCTCAAAATAGATTAGAGACCTAAGTGTAAGACCAGACACTATAAAACTCTTAGAGGAAAACATAGGAAGAACACTCTTTGACATAAATCACAGCAAGATCTTTTTTGATCCATCTCCTAGAGTAATGGAAATAAAAACAAAAATAAACAAATGGGACCTAATGAAACTTCAAAGCTTTTGCACAGCAAAGGAAACCATAAACAAGATGAAAAGACAACCCTCAGAATGGGAGAAAATAGTTACAAACAAATCAACAGACAAAGGATTAATTTCCAAAATATAAATCCAATATAAACAGCTCATGCAGTTCAATATTTAAAAAACACACAACCCAATTCTAAAATGGGCAGAAGTCCTAAATAGACATTTCTCCAAAGAAGACATACAGATTGCCAAAAAGCACATGAAAAGCATCTCACCATCACTAATTATTAGAGAAATGCAAATCAGAACTACAGTGAGGTACCACCTCACACCAGTTACAATGGGCATCATCAGATAATCTATAAACCACAAATGCTGGAGAGGGTGTGGAGAAAAGGGACCCCTCTTGCACTGTTGGTGGGAATGTAAATTGATACAGCCACTATGGAGAACAGTATGGAGGTTCCTTAAAAAACTAAAAATAAAATTACCATACGATCCAGCAATTCCACTACTGGGCATATACCCAGATAAAACCATAATTTAAAAAGACACATGCACCCCGATATTCATTGCAGCACTATTTACAATAGCCAAGTCATGGAAGCAACCTAAATGCCCATTGACATACGAATGGATAAAGAAGATGTGGTACCTGTATACAATGGAATATTACTCAGCCATAAAAAGGAATAAAATTGGGTCATTTGTTGAGATGTGGCTGGATCTAGAGACTGTCATACAGAGTGAGGAAAGTCCAAAAGAGAAAAAACAAATATCATATATTAACACATATACGTGGAACCTAGAAAAATAGTACATCTGAACCAGTGTGCAGGGCAGAAATTGAGACACAGTTGTAGAGAACAAACATATGGACACCAAGGGGGGAAAGTGGTGGGGGGTGGGGGTGGGGTTTTGATGAATTGGGCTATTGTGATTGACATGTATACACTGATGTGTGTAAAACTGATGACTAATAAGAACCTGCTGTATAAAAAAATTAAATTAAATTTAAAAATATATATATTACCTATACACACAGTCTACTATCCATTCAATGATTCAGTTTTCGAGTATCTACTGCATTCTGGATCCAAGAGATCACAGAACATTCTTGTCTTCAGTAACCTCACAGTATACAAATGTAACCCTAATGATAATAGCAGTTACAAAACAGCGTAACAAGGTCCCAGTAGGTTTAATTGCTAGCTTATGTGAGAACAAAATATCACGGTTTCCTGCCTTCCCCTCCAGGACTGTCACATGCCTGCCCCCATCACCTTTGTATGGCTGGTCCCCTAACCGACAGTGATTATTACAACTATTTAAACAGACTGGTGGCCCAAACACTGTGTGAACAAAACAGTGGCCAGTCAGCATGAATACAGCTGTAGACAACCAATGTCAGTCCTGCTCTTCACTTGCTAAGTTTCCTGATTTCTGGGAATTGAAGGCCTTTTAAAATTTTTTCATAGAGTTGGGGGTGACTCCATGAACCTTGCTTTCTCATCTGGAGGTGAAGTAGTGAACCATTCTCTGCCCAGTAGAAGGATGGTTCCCCTTGGCCTCTAGGGGGAGCCCAAGGCCCTTCACTGTCCCCCTCTCAATCACCAAAAGAAGAACTGGAATCACTTTGTTCATGGTTTCTTTTGCTGTGCAGGAGCTTTTTAGTTTGATATAGTCTCACTGTTTACTTTTTATTTCATGGCTTGTTCTTTAGGTGTCATATCCAAAAAATAATTACCAAGACCCCTGTCAAGGAGCTTTATTCCTTTATGTTTTCTTTTAGGGGTTTTATGGTTTTGAGTCTTACATTTAAGTTTTTAATCCATTTTGAGTTACTTTTGCAAATGGTGTAAGCTATGAATCAATCCAGTTTCATTCTTTTACATGTGAACACCCAGTTATCCCAGCACCATTTATTGAAGACACTGTCTTTGCTACGTTAAATGTTCTTGTCTCCCTGGTCAAATATTAGTTGATTGTATATACTTGGATTTATTTCTGGGCTTTTGATTCTGTTCCATTGATCTATTTGTTTTTATGCCAATACCTTACTATTTTGATGACTATACTTTTAAAGCATATCTTGAAATCAGAAAGTGTGATGCCTCCTGCTTTGTTCTTCTATAAACCATCAACAAAGTGAAAAGACAACCTATGGAATGGGAAAAAATATGCAAACCATATATCTGATAAGAGTTAATCCAAAATTTATAAAGAACCCATACAACTACTCAATAGCAAAAAACAAAACAAAACAAAACAAATAATCTAATTTAAAAAATGGGCAAAGGACCTGAATAGACATTTCTCCAAAGAAGAAATATGAAAGGTGAACAAATACATGAAAAGATGCTCAACATCACTAGTCATTAGGGAAATGAAAAATAAAACAACTATGAGGTATCATGTCACACTTGTTAGAATGGCAATTATTAAAAAGACAAGAAACAGCAAAAGCTGGTGAGGATGTGGAGAAAAGCGAATCTTATGCACTATTAGTGGGAATGTAAATTTGTGCAGCCACTGTGAAAAACAGTATGGTGGTTCCTAAAAAAAACTAAAAATAGAACTACCATATGGTCCAGCAATTCCAGTCCTGGGAATATATCCAAAAGAAACTAAAACACTAATTTGAAAAGACACATATACCCTACCCCAATGTTCATTGCAGCATAATTTATAATAGCCAAGACATGGAAACAAACTAAGTATCCATTGATGAATGAACAGATAAAAATGTTGATACACACACACAAACACACACACACACACACACACACACACACATACACAATGACATATTATTCAGCAAAAAAAAATTAGTAAACCCTACCGTTTTCAACAATGTGGATGGACCTTGAAAACATAATGCTAAGTGAAATAAGTCAGATGCAGAAACACAAATACTGCATGATCTTACTTATATGTGAAATCAAAAACAAAGCAACACCAATAACAAAAACCAAACTCATAGAAAAAGAGATCAGACTTGTGGTTACCAGAAGTGGAAGTTAGGGGGAGGGAAAATTGGATGCAGGTGGTCAAAAGGAACAAACTTCCAGTTATAAGATAAATAACCACTAGGGATGTAATATATGACATGATGACTGTAGCTAGTACTGCTGCATTAAATTGTTAAGAGGAAAGTTGCTAGGAGAGTAAATCTTATGAATTCTCATCATAAGGAGAAAGTCTTTTTCCTTTTTTCTTTCTTTCCTTTTTATTGTATGTATATGAGAAGATCTGAACATAGTGTGGTAATCATTTCGCAAAATATGTAAATCAAATCATCATGCTGTATGCCTTAAGCATATGCAGTGATGTATGTCAATTATTTCTCAATAAAACTGGGGAAAAAAGGAATTTGTATCAAGAGAATGACATTCAGGTGTTCCAGGAGGACTGCCTCTGCTGTGACCTCCTTATCGTCACCTTTCAGAGAAGATGAAGAGCACAGGTGCTCTCTACTCTCTCCATTTCCTACAGCCCAAGGAGGTCCCCTCCCTTTGTACTGTTTCAGCCTCTTGGAGCAGCCAGTTTCTGAGGCCCTTTGTCATAGGGTGATGGAATACATGTTCTCTTACCACTTCTGTCCCTGGATCTTCCTTCTGCTGCTAGCTGGGAGGTGTCCCCTCGCTAGGGGTACCGGATAAGATACAGGACGCCCAGCTAAATTTGAATTTAAGATAAACAGCAATAAATTTTTAGTACCAGTGTCCTAAATGTTGCATGGGTGCCAACAGCATAGGGCTGGGCCCTCTAGTACCCAGAACTCTGCCTTGGGCTGGGAGCAAGAACTTGTTGAAAAGCCCTGCCTCTTGTGGCCAAGTTGGTACTAGCATGTTCCTGGACCATGACTTGATATCCTGGTGAAGCTCTCTTAATTAGACATGACTTTCTCCAGCACTCTGAGCTCACTTTGCAAGCAAACGCATCCAACTCACTGGGCAGGGAAGGAGTAAGCCTTGTGGTCCCAGGGTTAACCCATTGCACAGACCCAAGACCCATATCCATCTTGTTAGAACCTGCTCTAGAAGGACTGAGAATTAGGGTGTGGGGTGTTTTTTTTTGATGCCTGAAATATATAAGGTTTAATTTGACAATTAAAAATGTAGTTATGTTTTACATCCCTTAATCATGATTAAGAAATGCACATTACCCAAACGGCTTTCAGCTATGACTGAAAGCGGTGACATTCTGCTTGTGGCATTCAGAGTTCTATCTTTGAATGTCATGGTAATCACTTGCTTTCCTTCAAGGCTGTCGTGTCTGGCATGAAATGGAAGAATTTAAAATACCACCTCAGCGGGCTTACGTCCAACATAGATGGCACTTTTGAATGTGCAGTTAATGATTTCATGTGGGATATATTTCAATGAGAAAGTGAGACAAGTGGTAACTGATGGTAAAAGTAAAACATAATAATAAATAAATACTTCTAACAGAATTGTAGTGATATTCAAGGCTACAGATAAGAAATCTGAGATTCACTCACTCGCGATGTAGCCAGGCTGGATAAATTCATCTCCCCTTCATTTATTCAGAGCAGATGCTCTAAACCAGGTGAAGATTCTCAAGCTGGCCCTCAGTCCTGAGGAAGCACAGGGACAAACACAAGGGACTAGCACTGGGGAAGGAGTTCTGCCCCCTCGACTGCCCAACCCCAGTACACGTGTGGCATAGAATAGATGTTCAATTAGCATTTGTTGAATTAATCTCTTGACTTAAAATTACAGGAGAAGGATGATACATACCTGGGTAAATCCTCCCCCGTGTTGCACAGAAACTCACCATAAATGGGTGAAGTTGGCATCTTCCTTTTCTGCAACTTTCTCCTATCCATTGGCCTCATGCATCCTGAATAAAAGATGCCAGAATATGCCAGAAACCCCTTCTGAGAAACTGCTGGTACTTTCAGCATTTTGTGCAATCATCATGAGCTTAAGAATCAGGGTACACTTACATTCTCATGACATTTCAACCCTCACTCATTGATAAATGTACAAGTATAAAGTGATTCTCTAATTTAGAAAGAGCAAATTCTCATATTTAGCAGGTCTATTTCTGATACAGCTCACATAGCATCATTTCAGGTATAGCCAATGATTAAATTCAATCTTGGAAGTAATTCAGTCTAGCAAGCCTGCAGGAAAGTGGCAGATGAAATATAATGTGAGCAAGAGCAAAATAACACATCTAGAAAAAGAAAAAGAAGCTTAAGCTATTTTCATAAGATTCTGAGCTCTGAACTTTTAGCGGTGATCCAGGAAATGGACCCGAGATTCACTATAGACCATTTACTGAAGACATTGCTTAAATGTGCTGCTCCTACCAGAAAGGTCAGCCAAATGTTTTGATTGGACTGGACACAATCCAGAACGCATTACCTTACCCATGTGCAAAGTCATGATGCCTCTTATGTCCTGAAGTTCTAGCTGCTGGACAAGAAAGGCTGGGTCAGACTAGAATCAGCTCAAATAAAGGAAAATAAAATAATCACTAAGCTGATGTTAGAAGGGATATACTGAATCTCTTTTAGATTGGGTGATAAATAAGAAAAGGAGATAAGACTGAAACTGGTAAAACAAAAGTTAGACTTCAGCTATGCCTTTGGAATTTCATGTGTGTGCTTAGAAGAAGAGGATAGTAATATTAATTTGCAAAACAAGAGAAAAAAAAGTGGTAATGTTGGAAAACCTAATAAAATCTAAAAGACTTATGATAAATACATCTTTTATAGTTTGATTTTATTGAGAACAAATAGTATTTGGGAGAATATTCTTAACATATTTTGAATGGAACAACATTCTTGCATATATATACATTTTTAATATTAATTTTTAAGTTTTTAAACCATTTTGAATTGAAGTATAGTTAATTTACAATGTGTTAGTTTCAGGTGTACAGCAAAGTGATTCAGATATATATATAATATATATTATTTTTCAGATTCTTTTCCATTATAAGTTATTACAAGATATTGAATATATTTCCCTGTGCTATACAATAGGTCCTTGTTGGTTACCTATTTTAAATATAGTAGTGTGTATCTGTTAATCCCAACCTACTAATTTATCCCTCCTCGCCTTTCCCCTTTGGTAACCATAAGTTTGTTTTCTATGTCTAAGTCTATTTCTGTTTTGTAAATAAGTTCATTTGTATCATTTTTAAAGATTCCACATATAAGAAATATCTTATGATATCTGTCTTTCTCTGTCTGGCTTATTTCACTTAGTATGACAATCTCTAGGTGCATCCATGTTGCTGCAAATGGCATTATTTCATTCTTTTTTATGACTGGGTAATATTCCACTGTGTATATACACTGCATCTTCTTTATCTGTTCATCTGTTGATGGACACTTAGGTTGCTTCTATGTCTTGGCTATTGTAAATAGAGCTGCTATGAGCATTGGGGTGCATGTATCTTTTTGAATTAGAATTTTCTCCAGATTTATGTCTGGGAGTGAGATTGCAGGATCATATGGTCCTGTGTATATTATGAATGGAACAACATTCCTTCAAATTCTTCACCCCAGTAGCAACAAGTACACTCAGTGCCCAGAGACTGGTTTCTCTTATCATCCTCTGGTTAAGGAGAACCAGGCCTCTTGGAGAGGTGGCCGATTCCAGGGTTGGGGCATAAGATGAGGCTGGGAATCTTGTAGTGCTCAGCAAACCAAATGATGGGTTTGTCAAGGGGACACTGGTCAAAGCTGAAAGAATTGGGCAACAAAATTAATGACATCATACTGGACTATAATCCAGAGCATAAAGTAAATATCCATGATTCCATACTGATACATATATGAGAAGTGGGAGTAGACAAATGTCTATGCAAAAGAATTCTAAATAATTTATGTAGCTATTCTGCCCACAAAGAGGTGGCTGGCTTAAGTCCCCAGCCCTTAAGCATGGACTTCCTTTCTAGGTGACTTCCTTCCACAGTACAGAGCATGAAAAGGGGGAAGAAGAGTAAATCTAAAGTGGGGAAACCTGGCCAACATGACCTCAGCCAGTTCAGCAGGGATGAGTCATGTGGACCATGGGTGCCCTTGATGTGATGTGATGGGCATGGCAACTCCCAAAACCCCACAAACTCAGCGTAACCATGAGAAAAGCATGACACAAATCCAAACTGAAGGACATTCTACAAAATACCTGACCAGTACTCCTCAAAATGGTCAAGGTCATCAAAAACAAGGAGGGTCTGAGAATCTCTTATAGCCAAGAGGAGCCTAAAGAGACATGATGACTAAATGGCATGGGGGACCCTGCATAGGGCCCTGGCACAGAAAAAGGAGAAAAAGTGAAAACTAAGGAAATCTGAATGAAGTATAGACTTTAAAATTGTTTTATAGTGCCATGACAAACCCAGATTTCTAGGATCAATATTCTTCAAAATATTTTTGAAATGAGAGAAAATATAAAAGTAAATATAAGGGAGGAGGTGGCCTGAGTTGGGGAAACCATAGTGAACTGGCACACTTGGAAATTCAGGCCTCTGTGTCCTGAGACTCTTTCTGAAGGCAAAATCAGATGGAATAATTGCTGTCAATACAGCAAGAAAAACAGCACCTTGGCCTCACAGCAGCAAGCAACTAGGAAGATTTTTTATATTTCTACTTAGTAATCACATTTCAATAAGAAAACGAAGCATTGACATGAGCTGAGGGAAAATGCCATAATTATACACCAGGCTAATTTAAAGTACACTTCTCACGGGTGACACTGAAACGAGGAGGGCTGGGTCCTTTCATGACTGTCAGGGAACCTGGTTTTGTGAAGTTTCTGTAGACGTGGTCCCACTGATATCATACAATGGAGCTGAAGAGCAGGATACTGTTGAAAGGGTAACATAAGAGCTTTTTGCTTTCTTTAAGGAGCAGTAGACAGTCCTGTGCACACAAGTCCTTTGTTAATTTACTGCAATCAGCCAACAACTTGCCTTGAGCATTTGACTCTGCACCTGTCACTGCATCCATGGTTGGGGACATAGATGGACATAAGATTCACAAAGCGAGGATCTTGCCTTCAGGCCATCAGCAAACTAATATTTCCAAGGTGGAGGTTAAGTGTCCTTTGGAAGTATGCCCAGGTACTGGGGGCACCAGGACAGGGTCTTTGACTTTGAGGACAGGTGACATTGTCCTGGAGGACATGACACCTGAAAACCAAAGTGTGGTGAAGGTGAGATGTTGGGGTGGGTGTGATGAGTGCTGTGATGGAACACGGTGCTTGAGGGCAAGTGCCAGGCTGCCAGCCACCCTCTGCTGTGCCGAGGAACCATGGTTTTCATCACGGGAAACTTCAGCAGAGGAATGACGTATTCAGTCTTGCACTTTAGCACTATGGAAACCATGCAGAAAATGGTCTGGATGACAGAATGATTGAAGGTATAAAAGCAGCTATCAGCCTGATACAAAATCCAGAAAGGCCTGACCCAACAGAGGTGCTCCTGGAAAAAAAAAAGCAATGGGTTAGAGAAGCTGTGATTTTAATGACTAGGCAAGATGTGGAGCCGGGTCCGAGGGTTGGCACCGGTGTGAGTGCAGAACAGTCTCCACCTTCTGGAAATCAGATGGGCAATAGTCAAGGAGAGGTGATGAGTATCACAAAAGAGAAGATCTGGGCACTACTGGCAGTGGAGCCAGGACTTCTGTGACCAAGGGAGGAGGGGAAGGTGCCCCAAGGGTGGAGCAGTTAGGCTGAGAATGAAGAGTGAGCAGTGCCTACCAGTGAAAGGGGTGCCCACGTGGATGCAGAGGACGGGGCTCCGACAGAGGTGGCAGTCTTCCCCCAAGGCAGGGAGAGACAGAGGCTGGGACTCTGCTGGGGAGAGAGGGGAGGGGCTGATGCAGACGAGGCTGGAGGGGGGCTGCATAAATCTGCTAAGGGTTTCTCCTTCTAAGGACCACAGACGCCATCAGAAGAATTTAAACAGGAAGACCGTGGTTTGCAGGGTCAAACATTTCATCTTTCTACCATATGGAGAAATAATGAGCGTCAGACAAGAGTGGATACAAACGGCTTGTCAGGAGGTGGGTGTGGGTGAGAGATGATGGTGGCTTGAACTAGGTGGTCTACAGTGTAGATGGAGAGAAGTGGAGAGTTTCAGAAGCTCTTTGGGAAGTGGGATGAGAGCTGTGGAGGATGTGAGGAGACAGGCTTCCTGAAGACAGGGCATCGTTCCCGAGCAGAGAAGCCGGGCCTGGGCAGGCTTGCCCACATGGATCTGTACACTGGGTTTGGACATTCCGCACTAGAGGATAATTGGACAGTAGTCTGTTTGCTATGTAAGACTGGAGATGAAAGAAAAGTAAGGTAGGCATGGGAGTCATTCACATGCAAAAGTATACAGAAGGTGCAGTGCAGAATAAATCAATCATGGTAGAGCACAGAAAAGAAAATGACCTGAAGACAAAAACATTAAGGAACCGCAGTGTTTAAGATGTGGGCAGAGCAAGATGAGCCCTTAACTACCAACAGTTTAACACCAGCTTTACTGGAAAGGAAAAGAAAAGGTCCCGAATTGTAGTTTTTGACAATTTCCATGGTATAAATACCCACACCTGAGCTGGTTTCAAGTACCAGTGTGACATCAGCTGGCTAGCAAAATTACTGAAAAGGGAACCATTGCATATGGAGAGCCAGGACTAGCCCTGCGGCCTCACAGAGAACAAAGAAGGGAGAAAGACAAGAGAGGATGCTCTCAAGGGAGGTGAGGTGAGAAGTTCTGAGAGGGAGCATTGAAAGACCAAATGCTGCAAAGAAGTTAAATGTCATAAAGACTGGAAAGTGACTTCTGGACTTTGCAGCTCAGAATACCACTAACTTGTTAGAGCAACTTTTACGCTGCTGGGGCTGGAGTTTGGCAGCAAGCCATTCCGAGCTGATGGAGGAGAGAAAATGCTGAGTGCCTTTCTCCTTAGGAGGATCCAAGGGAGTCGGACAGCCTGTCTTGCTTTTAAAATCCCTGAATTCAATAAAGGCTGAGAAGGTAATAGACTAACAACTGGAAAGAAACCCCTCCTCTCGTGTTTTTAGAATGTTTGCAGCTTTTAGAAAGTTGCCACCTCCCTTCATGCAACGGCATGCCAAGGTAATTACAAACAAAACAGCAACAACAGACCAGAGGTCTCTACTCAGGAGCCATGCAGAACACGATGTCAGCTCCTCCCTGAGGCATTGTGACCCAGCCGGGTGCCTCACCTCTTCTGTATAGGCAACGAGGCCAGCACCTGAAAGCTGGCTTACAGCAGCCCACTGCAGGGTAAAGGCTGCTCTCCCGGGCCTCATGGTGTCAAGTCCCTTACCCAGGGGGGAGGGGTCGGAGAGAACCAGGTGGGAGGAGAAGGGATTTCCCCAAGTTATACAAACAGCAAAAGGCCACACTGAGGCTTCTTTCTAGTATTTCTGACCCTATACCCAGGGGCCCTCCCAGTTCACCGCTATCAAAATAATCCAAATAAAATCAGACAAAAAAGGGATAGTAGTTCAGGGGAAAATTTTTTTTAATTTACAAAGCGAAGTCACATTACTTTTATGTGATATGTTGAAATAACTGATGCTTGCTCAGAACCGACCATATACCCATCATACGATACAATTCGAATCCACTTACTTGCGTTCTTTTTTTCAAACTCTGGCAACAGGTCTGTGAAGTGGGTACTAGTATTCCACCAGTTTTAAAGGTGGATAACCTGGTGTTCAAAGAGGTAAAGTCCTGACTTGCTCATAGTGGCAGTGTGGGTGAGGGTGGGCTTCTGTTACATATCCCTGTGGTGAGTCAGTCCTGGCAGCTGGTGGCTGTGTGAGTCCCCTGGACTCCCCTGGTCCCTCCAGAGCCATTCACTCTCCCAGTCCCCTGAGCAATCAAAGCAATGTAAAGTCTGGTGACTGTCCCATGTTCTCAGAAGCATGCCTGCAGAGAGACTTGGTTAAGTCTAGAAAGGGCAGGGGCAGTGGATGAGAAAGAAGATGCTAACAAGGGAGGGGGTGCAGGAAAGGTGAGGCAGGGAGAACAGCGCCTGCTGCCAGCTGGGGCGGGTGGACAGGACTTGGAGATGAGCACCCTCAGGTCTGCAGGTAGCAGTGCACACCCTAGGGTACAACCCAGCTGCCACCTGAAGCCCTGGACACTGTGCCTCTTAACAGAGGTGGGAGCTTGCCTGCCTCATTGTGAATTAGGGCAGGGAGGCAGGGATGGAGGTGGACTGAGCAAGTCTGTTTTGCACTGATGCCTGTGTCAACACACTAACACTCATTTTACTGGAGGGAATGTATAGCCAAATAAAAATCAGTGGATGAGCTTTGGCTTCAGCAACAGGAAGGTCGTTTTCTTCTGTCACTATTTTTCTTCCACTCAGGTTTATTTTCATATCCAGGACTTGATGTTAATTATTAAAGTCATTTAATTTGACTGGAGCAGAGCTATTTCTATGTTATAGTTGTTCACAGTGTCTCACTTATTTTCAACTGATGGGAGATCCTGTTGCAGGAAGCATTGTGGGAGTCTGGCTGTATGGTAGGTTTTCAACAGCAAACTCAGAAAAACCATAGCAACCTAGTTCCCATAGCACAAGTGGAACATGAGAATACCAAGATGCCCTGGTCAGTCATCCAAAAGGTCCTACCTGGGGCTCAGCACTCTTCCTGTGCAGTTAGGTTGGGGGAGGGGGGAGGAAACCAGCAATGACCTTCAAGACTCTGTTAGGTTGGAGAGTGTATTAGTTATCTATTGCTTTGTAACAAATAACCACTGATGTAGCAACTTAAAACAATACCACTCCTTACCTCAGAATTCTGTAGGGCAAAAGTTCAAGAGGGCTCATCTGAGTTCTCTGCTCTGGGTCTCACAAATCTAAATCAAGGTGTTATCTGGACAGGGCTCTTATCTGGAGACTGGGGAGAATCTGCTTCTCAGATCGTCCAAGTTGGTAGCAGAAGTTAGTTCCTAGTGGTTGCAGGATTGAGGTCCCCATTTCCTTTTGACCTGTCAGTCAGGGACTGCTCTCAGCTGCAAGAGGCTGCCCACACTCTTAGACATGTGCAATGCCCTCCACATCTTCAAGCCACCAATGGTGTGTCAAATCCTTCTCATGCTTGAAAACTGATTTTCTCTTCTGCACCCAGATTGAAAAAACTCTGCTTTTAAAAAGCTTGCCTGGGGCTTTCCTGGTGGCGCAGTGGTTGAGAATCTGCCTGCCAATGCAGGGGACACGGGTTCGAGCCCTGGTCTGGGAAGATCCCACATGCCCCAGAGCAACTAGGCCCGTGAGCCACAACTACTGAGCCCACGTGTCTGGAGCTTGTGCTCTGCCAACAAGAGAGGCTGTGACAGTGAGAGGCCCGCACACCGTGATGAAGAGTGGCCCCCCGCTCGCCACAACTAGAGAAAGCCCTTGCACGGAAACGAAGACCCAACACAGCCAAAAATAAATTAATTAATAAATTAAAAAAAGAAAAAAAAAGCTTGCCTGCCTGACTGCTGCCCCACCACGTAACATCCTTATCAACTTTAAAGTCAACCAACTTGGGATAATAATTACATCTAAGAAATCCTTTTGCAGAAGCCCCTAGATTAGCATCTGAATAACCAGGAAACAAAATCTTGGGGGTCATCTTCAGAATTGTATCTGTTGACTGAAAGAAGTGCACAACCTAAAAGTTCTTTTTGACGGACAAAACTGAGGACATAAGCCTGGGATGCAGCCTCTTAGCTCTGAGGGACTGCTCCAAAGAGGTAAGGGAGGAGCCAGGATTTATAGGAGTTTTTGCAAAAAGACCAGGTAGTCAGAACATCAAAAGATTACTGTTAATTAAAGGAAACCAGACATCTCATGTTAAGAAATTTAGCACTTTTCTATATATGGGCATATGCAAGAGTCTGGGCTCATTGAAATCATTCCTTTGATATGCACCTTGGCTCTCTGGGGCCAGTATCCTGTTCTTTCTCATCCTGAGTCTCTTCAGGGTGCACCATCAGTGGTGGCTGCAGTGACTGAGGGCTTGATGATGGGCATCCTCTTTCCATCGTGAGCTTCCTCAGGTCTCACCATCAGGGTGGCTATAATATGATGGCTTGATGGCCACAACATCCTTTGTTTACTGATATGGCAGACAGTATCTTTTCACTCACATATGTATCAGAGATGAGACAGCCCCCAGGGACTCTGATGAACATGACACAGTGTAAACCAAGTGAAAATGCACACACACAGCCAAGGAGACTTTGGCTCCTTGGGGAGAAGTCTTTGAGCCGTAGGTGAGGAAGGGTGCAGGTAAGGAAAGGAGCAGGTGAAAGAAGAGAAAGAAGATACTGCTGGCCAAGAAATTCTGGTGACAGGTCTGTAAGGGAGCCAAGCCAAGTAAAGGTAATTAAAGGAAGTGACAAGGCAAGTATTAATTAAGGAATAGTGAGTAACGCTCCACATATTACCTGCCATTTAAAAGTCAAGCATGCCCCAGCTCCTTACACTAAGCTTCTAATTAATGAAATGAGGCAGGGAGACCACCATTCTCCTTTTCATGGGGGAGTTTTGCAATGCTGTAGTGTGAAAATGCATCATTCTCGTATGAGTTTCCCAGGGCTGCCATAACAAAAGACCATAAACTCAGTGGCTCAGAAGACTACAGTCTGGAAGCCAGAAGTCTGAAGTCAAGGGTTGGTTCCATCTGGGGGTCATGAAGGAGACTCTTCCTAGCCTCTCCCAGCTGCTGGTGGTTTGCTGGCCATCTTGGGCATCCCTTGGCTTGTAGCAGCATCCCCCCTTCTGTGCCTTCATCTTCATGCTCCCTGCATGCATGTCTGTCTCTGTGTCCAATTTCTCTTTTTTATAAGGACACCAGTCACAGTGAGCTGGGGCCCACCTTACTCCAGTTTGACCTTAATTAAGAGCTGCTCTTAACTGATCACATCTGCGATGACCATTTTCCAAATTAAGCCACTTCCTGAGGTACCAGGGGGTTAAGACTTCAACATATGAATTCTTGGGGGACAGAGTTCAACTCATAGCAGTCGTCTTTGCCTAGGGCTAGACAGCCCTCCTCAGTTGGAAGTAAGGATCATAGAATTTATACTTTATTTCTATAAATTGAGTGAGTCAAACTCTAGGTCAAGTTCAATCTCTTGCTTCTCAAAGAGTGTTCCTCAGACCAACAGCTCTGGCATCACCTGGGAGCTTGTAGGAAATGCCAAATGTCAGGCCCCACCCCTGACTCACTGAGTCAGAACCTGCAAGATTTCCAGAGGACCTTTTTGCATGTTTAAATTTAAAAGGCAGTGTTTCATCCACCTTGTCAGAAATGGTTAAAAAATTCTGCAGAGAAAAACCATACTGTTAACCGCAAACCAACATTGTAAAGAAATTAAAACTAAGTTTTTGAAAGAGGGGGCATAATAACCTCAGTTTAGTTGATTTCTGATAAAGTGATAGATGTGGCTCAGAAATAAATTTAAATGGTTGCTTATTTTTATTTATTTATTTTTAATTTAATTTAATTAAAAAAAACCCTGAAGTCATATCCACAACAAGCAGTGTAGGAAATGTTTGCATAGTCTTTTTAGTTTTGTTTTGTTTTTGTTTTTATTTATTTTTGGCTGCGCCAGGTCTTAGTCGCAGCCCACAGGATCTTCATTGAGGCCTGCGGGATGTTTTGTTGCAGCGTGCGGGCTCTTTGTTGCAATGCGCGGGCTTCTCTCTAGTTGTGGCATGTGGGTTTTCTCTATTTAGTTGTGGCTCACAGGTTCCAGGGCATGTGGGCTCTATAGTTTGCATCACACAGGCTCTCTAGTTGAGGCACGGGAGCTCAGTAGTTGAGGCACGCCGGTTTAGTTGCCCTGTGGCATGTGGGATCTTGTGAGGTGGATTCTTTACCATTGGACCACCAGGAAATTCCTGGTTGCTTATTTTTAAAAAGGATGCAACCATTCGGGACTATAAGAGGCTTCTGCATGTTCACTTAAATGGTGTAGATCGAGAGCCAGACAATAGTTATTCACTAACCAAATCTTCACTGAGCCCCACAATTTGCCAGGTGCTTCAATAAGCAAAACATTCGTCAGAATCTTGGCTGTCCTATGTGCTGGGGTTATACACCTCTGTAAGCCTCAGCTTTCTCATCTGTAAAATGGCTCCAGTACAAGCTGACCTCAGAGGTTTGGGGAATCCAGCAACAAGGTGGGTGGGGAGCTTAGCACAGTGCCCGGTGCGGGGTGGGTGCAGAATAAATGCTACCTGACGCTGTTCCTGCCGGTCAGTGCTCCAGTCTCTGTCTAGATGGGAGGGTAACAGGGGAAATAAGACACTGATGTAGGTACCAGGCAGTACAGGAGTGCAAAACAAAAAAGGTAAAAAGTAAAAGCACTTTGAGGAGTGAAAAGCAATGAAGCAAGGCTTTGCAATGAGGAGGCAACTTCCTGAAGGGCCTGTCATTGAGGTGGTAGACAAGTATACTTGGGATTTGAGAGACAGAGAAGGAAGAGGAGGAGGCATCCACCATCCCTTTGAGATTTATCCCACAGAGGTAGCCTCTTTCTGAGTCATCCTGAGAAGGTGGGCAGGCCCTGACTTTACCGTGCATCTCAGGTGGTGGCAGCCCTGCCTGGTTCATCAACGAGGAGCCCCGTGCAAGGCATCAACCTGCAGCTGAAGCCTCAACAGCAGGACCCCTCCCCTCCCTTCACCAGTGGTCAGCGACCCTACCAGGGCACATAGGATGGGGGGCAGTGCCAGGAGATAGAGGAATTGTGCTTCTTTTCCCCCTTGCCTTCTCCTTCTTTTAGTTTGGATGACTGCTCTCTTCTGTTTAATTTTGGGCAGATTGTGGTTTTGAATAAATGTGTTTCTGGCCCAGTAGAAGGCTTTGGAAAGAAGAATGCTGGCCTGGGCCAGCAGCCACTGCAGCCGGAGAGACCAGGAAGGGACCAGTTGGCCAGACAGGGAAGAGGACCCACAAATAGTGGAAGCCAACTCTTTTCTTCCAGGGGTTTTTCTTGAGAGATTCCCATGCCTGGGGACCTCTTTACCTGCAATTTCTACAACAGTCACAGTATTGCATTCCTGGGGTGCCGTGTTTCTTCATCCCTGCCATCACCCCTCCCAGCCATCTCTGGAGTGGCTCCAGCTCCCCTCTCTGGTCCAGAAGACACATTGGCATCTGCTCCTGACAGACTGGACCAAGGTGGGTGGACCAAGGCCACCAGAGCTGTCAGAGGCTGCCTCAGCCTCTAGGGCGCCCAGAGCATCAAACACAGTAGTAGCATCTCCCAAACCAAGACTTGCAAGACTTGCAGAGAGTTCTTAGAAGGCCTCTCTCTAGCTCTGCGACATAAAGTAGAGAGCCACAGATACCTCCACGTGTGTGGTAAGGGGTGTGGATCCTGCATGTGGCAGCCATGCTCACATCAGGAAGATCACCACCACCACCACCACCACCACCACCACCACCACCACCACCCCCCCCCCCGTCCCCCTGCTCCTGCTCTCTCTCTCTCTCTCTCTCTCTCTCTGTGTCTCTAAAGGATGAGAGTGTGAAACCTGTAAGAAGATCTTTTTCTTTTGTAAATTTTGCACCAGGTGGTCTGACACATCACTTTGCCATCACACTTCAACTGTGTCTTGCTGCCTGAGAAAATTTCCATTTTAGCTCCTGTTATAAGCATTTTCATGCAACAGACTCAGCTAAGAGGACTTCTGAGCAGAGAGGAAGTAGGAGCTGGGTCAGGTGGAGGAAAGTGGAGGCTGCAGGTTGGACTTCAGTGTAGACAGTGTCCAAAGGGTGTAATAAACCAGGACCTGGCCTGGGCAGAACACACTTTACAGTAATGAGCCCTCACACTCAACAGATGAATCTAGAAAGAGGGAAGCAGGATGTCAGATCCCATCTGTGTGGTCAGAGTTGAAGGGAAGATGTAGGTCTTAACTTGTCATGGTCATGAGGGAAGGACAGGGCTGTGCTGCAGGCTTTGGCTGGAAGGATACACACCTTCCACAGACCTACCCACAAGACTGATTCTAGCCCCCTCCTGAACTTCTGCCTGCCCTAGAGTCCTCCACCCTGGCTGAGCAGTGGGGTCCCCAGGGCAGCTTTTAGAATGCTACCAATACCCTTTCCCCACACCTCGAGATTCTTTATTAGTCTGGGTACAGTTTGTGTTTCTGTCTTTAAAGCTCCCATGGTGATTATTGTGAGCACGTTAGAGGTGAAAGTGCCAGTTAGGGTAGGGCTGAGGAAGGCAGTGGCTGACAGGAGGCTGGAAAGGTGGGCTTGGTCCCTTTATATAAAGCCTTCAGCGCTGGACTGTAATTTACATGTAGCACAGGGATTATGCTGACAAACTGGGGATGGGAAATGATATGATTGAGCCTGTGTTTAAAGTGATGAATTTGGCTGTTTTGTGCAAGATGGTTTGGCTAGAAATCAGAGACCAGTGGGAAAGCTATTGCAAAAGGAGATGTGAGATGAAGATATCAAAAGCAAGATAAGGGCCAGGAGGAAATTCCAGATCCTAAGAATATCTCAGCCCTGAAGTGCAGGTGCTGCCGCCTGAGCCACCCGGGTGCAGAGGCAGCTAGCTGGTAATTAGCCCGCATGCATCCCATTGTCACCTGAGACCCTGGCTGCTGGCTAATTAGTGCTTCCTGGAGGAAAAGGCAGCTGGTAGTTTCCTTTCTAATTCCAGTACCGACGTCCCAGTTTAACATAATAAAAGGATTCTCTGGCAGGGGAGTGAGGCAGAGGAGATGAAAGGCAGAGGTGACCAGGGGGCCCTCCAGTTGTTCAGAGGTGGCTTGGGGCCAAAGTGAGCATTGCAGGTCTCAGCAGAGGGACAGCCAGAGTTCTGCTCCAGTGTCAAGTGTCAGGCTTCTTCTAAATTTACACAGTTGGATGATTGAAACTCATAGGAAGATCAGTGTTATCTCGATTATATTTGATCCTTGAAATCTTAAGTATTGCTGTTTATCTTTTAAAAAGCATAGAGATACCCACAGGCCCAGCAGTAGTGCTGAGACATGAGTCACCCTGGGGTCTTCCACCCCCTGACAGGAGATCGGGAGGCTGGAGGGGCCTTTCCAAGGTCACACAAGGCTCTGGTAAGACCTTTTCCTTGGAGAGTAGGCTCTTCTTGGAAAGATCACCCCACCTGGGGTGTATATCCCAAAGATTGTTTTTCCTGCCTCACTAGAGCATTGAGAGGCTCTCCCTTGATTCTTGCAATGAGAACCTGGTGAAATTCCTGGAGGTAACGCACGAATGTGTGATGACTTCCCTAAGCCTGGGACTCCTGAAGGGTCTCACTCCCAGACTATCCTGTACTTAGTATAATGGTTCATTTTATGGAATGACTTGGTTAGGCAGTAGTGACAAGTTATTTGGTCAAACACCCATCTAGATGTTGATATGAAGGTTTTTTTTTTCTAGATGAGATTAACACTTAAATTGACAAACTTTGAGTATAGCAAATTATCCTCTGTGGTGTGAGTGGGCCTCACCCAATCAGTTGAAGGCCTTAAGAGAAAAGGTGGACCTCCCTGAGCAAGAAGGATTTCTGCCTCCAGGTGGCCTTTGGACTTGAGACTACAACATAAACTCTTCCCTTGAGTTATAGCCTACAGCCTTGCCTTGTAGGCTTTGGATTTGCCAGTCTCCACAACTGAATGAGCTGATTATTTAAAATTACTCTCTCTCTGTATTATACATGTGTATGCATATCTACATATATGCGTCCTATTGGTTCTGTTTCTCTGGAGAACCCTGACTACTACACGTAGTCTCCAGCAACTTGTCAGAATTACCCTTTGAGCATTCCTACAAGTTTATGGCTCCAGTGGCTTCTGCTCCAGGTAAGCAGACCTCAGCTGTGGCTCTCTATGTTCTCCCGTCTCTCCAGATTTGGGCGATGGTTTGCCCTGTGATTGCAGTTCTCTGCTGGTTCCAGGAAAAGTCATTGATTTTCAAATTGTTCAGATTTTTCTTGTGGCAAGGGTAAGAGTGACTCTTTCCAAGTTTGTTAGATGTTAGACCTAAAACTGAAGTCCTCCACACACTTAAACTTTTTCTAAAATTAATTTTTACCAGTTATGCTTATTTCATTGGAAAGCCATTCTACAGAGTTCCTTACCCTGCTATGCAGGAACTGGAACTTGGGAGTTCCATTTTTAATGACACTTATAGCTAATATTTGTTGAGTGCTGAAGCTGGAAACTCCTTAAGGTTTTTTACATGCACAATCTAATTTAATCCTTATAAATACACTGTGAGGGGGTTTCCCTGGTGGTGCAGTGGTTAAGAATCCACCTGCCAATGCAGGGGACATGGGTTCAAGCCCTGGTCTGGGATGATCCCACATGCCATGGAGCAACCAAGCCCGTGTGCCACAACTACTGAGACTGCACTCTAAAGCCTGTAAGCCACAACTACTGAAGCCCACGTGCCTAAAGCCCATGCTCTGCAACAAGAGAAGCCACTGCAATGAGAAGCCTGCACACCTCAACGAAGGGTAGCCCCCACTTGCCACAACTAGAGAAAGCCCGCACACAGCAACAAAGACCCAACAGCCAAAACTAAATAAATTAAATAAATAAAAATTTTAAAATACCGTGTGAGGAAGGTTTTATTATTATGCTCAATTTTCAAATGAGGAAAGAGACTCAGAGATATTAAGGAACTTACTTAAATCACATTGTGTGAGGAACTTCCAGAGGTTCAGCAAAACTAGAATTCAGAATTCTGTAGGAGAATGGCAGAGACCAGATTAGAGAAAAAGGAAGGGCCTTATAATCTAGAGCAGTAGAGATGTAAGTAGTATCCAATAGAAATATAATGAATAGAAAGTGAAATAGAATACAGACCTCTGTGTAATTAAAATTTTTCTTATATCACATAAAAAATAAAACTAAACAGGTAAATTAATTTTAACAATGTATTTTCTTTAATTACAGTATATTCAAAATACTATTATTTCAATATATAGTCAATATAAAATTATTAGTGAGGTACTTTATTTCCTTTTTTTGTACCAAGTCTTTGAAATCTGGTGTGTGGTTGGCACTTCTTATGTATTTCTATTTGGACTTTTGAAGTGTTCAGTAGCAGTCCAAGAGTAAACTCTTGCTATTTTTACACTTATGGTTGCTGTGCACAGATGAAAGGCCTTGTGCAAACTTTAGGAAGATTACCAAGGAGGCAATATAGAGGGTGCATGGAGGCGGAGCAGAATTGGAGGCTCAGAGATAAGAAGGGGGTCTTGGAGTTCACCAGGAGAGAAATTACAATGACCCAAGCAAAGCAGAAGAGAGATGAGAGAACAGAAAATAGATATAAAAACACTACATTACATCCATACATTTATAATAAAATTCAACAAGACTTGGTGACATGTTGCATGTTGGTGATAAGGAGAGAAATGTCTAGGATAATTTCTAGTTTCTTTCAGTTGGATGGGCACTTTTATCTAAGTCCCATTACCTGACAAGGATTTAAGGCATCCATCCATCCAAATTTATAGGTTCAAGAAGCATAATAACCTAAAACAGAATAAACCCAAAGAAATCCATGCCAAGTCACATAAAATAATGAAAACTAAAAAAAAAACAAACTTAAAGCTAAGAAAATACAAACACATGGAGGCTAAACAATACAGTACTGAATAACCAAGAGATCACTGAAGAAATCAAAGAGGAAATCAAAAAATACTAGAAACAAATGACAATGAAAACACGATGACCCAAAAACTATGGGATACAGCAAAAGCAGTTCTAAGAGGGAAGTTTATAGCAATACAATCCTACTGCAAGAAACAAGAAACATCTCAAATAAACAATCTAACCTTACCCCTAAAGCAATTAGAGAAAGAACAACAAAAAACCCCCCAAAGTTAGCATAAGGAAAGAAATCATAAAGATCAGATCAGAAAGAAATGAAGGAAACAATAGCAAAGATCAATAAAACTAGAAGCTGGTTCTTTGAGAAGATAAACAAAATTGATAAAACATTAGCCAGACTCATCAAGAAAAAAAGGGAGGGCTTCTCTCGTGGCGCAGTGGTTGATGGTCTGCCTGCTAATGCAGGGGACACGGGTTCGGGCCCTGGTATGGGAGGATCCCACATGCCATGGAGCAACTGGGCCCATGAGCCACAAATACTGAACCTGCGTGTCTGGAGCATGTGCTCTGCAACAAGAGAGGCCGCAACAGTGAGAGGCCCGCGCACTGCAATGAAGAGTGGCCCCCACTTGCCGCAACTGGAGAAAGCCCTCGCACAGAAATGAAGACCCAACACAGCAAAAATAAATTAATTAATAAACTCCTACTCCCAATATCTTCTTAAAAAAAAAAAAACAGAGAAGACTCAAATCAATAAAATTAGAAATGAAAATAGACAAGTAAAAACTGACACTGCAGAAATACAAAGGATCATGAGAGATTACTACAAGCAACTATATGCCAATAAAATGGGCAACCTGGAAGAAGTGGACAAATACTTAGAAAA
Source organism: Lagenorhynchus albirostris (assembly GCF_949774975.1). Classification (NCBI taxonomy): domain Eukaryota; kingdom Metazoa; phylum Chordata; class Mammalia; order Artiodactyla; family Delphinidae; genus Lagenorhynchus; species Lagenorhynchus albirostris. The sequence continues at coordinate 139,558,411 of NC_083095.1, read as the reverse complement.
GCACAACCTTCTGAGACTGAACCAGAAGAAATAGAAAATATAAACAGGCCAAACACAAGCACTGATATTGAGACTCTGATGAACAATCTTCCAACAAACAAAAGCCCAGGACCAGATGGCTTTAGAGGCGAATTCTATCAAACATTTAGAGAAGAGCTAACACCTACCCTTCTCAAACTCTTCCAAAATATAGCAGAGGGAGGAGCACTCCCAAACTCATTCTACGAGGCCAGCATCACCCTGATACCAAAACCAGACAAAGATGTCACAAAGAAAGAAAACTACAGGCCAATATCACTGATTAACATAGATGCAAAAATCCTCAACAAAATACTAGCAAACAGAATGAAGGACTTGAGGGCACAGGGAGGGGGAAGTGGTAGCTGCGACAAAGTGAGAGAGTGGCATGGACATATATATACTACCAAATGTAAAATAGATAGCTAGTGGGAAGCAGCCGCATAGCACAGGGAGATCAGGTTGGTGCTTTGTGTCCACCTAGAGGGGTGGGATAGGGAGTGTGGGAGGGAGACACAAGAAGGGAGAGATTATGGGGATATGTGTATATGTATTGCCAATTCACTTTGTTATAAAGCAGAAACTAACACACCATTGTAAAGAAATTATACTCCAATAAAGATGTTAAATAAATAAATAAATAAAGGGAGGAAAATAAATGGTGCTAAATGGAAGTCAGTTTTTCACAATTAATTCCAAGTGATATAATGTTGATAGCAGTGAACTGTAAGTCACATATATATATTGTAATTCTGTATTCCAGAGCCACTGTGGAAACTATGCAAAGAGCCCTAAACATAAATCAAGCAAGATTCTAAAAAATGTTCAATAATCCACAGGAAAGCAAGGGAAACAGGGATGAGAAACAGAATAAACATACAGAAAACAAATAATGCAGTGTCAGACTTAAGCCCTGAGAGATCAATAATTATCTGAAATATAAGCAGTCTAAATTCAGCAAAAAAAGACAAAAATTGCCATAGAATATAAAGAAATATGACTCAACTATATGCCATTAGAAAGAAACTCGCTTCTAATTTAATGACATTTGTAGGCTGAAAGTAAAAAAATGGGAAAAGATATAAGCATTAGTTTAAAAACCTGGGAATGACTGTATTAATACCAGATAAAATAGATTTCAGAGCAAAGACAAATACTAGAGAAAAGAGGGACATTACTTATAATGATAAAATAATCACTCACCAGGAAGACATAATAATCCTAAATGTATATGAATCAAATGACAGAATATGTTTGACAACAGAATATAAAGAACAAAAAACACAAAATACGTGTGAAGCAAAAAACTGATAGAACTGAAAAGGGAAATAGACAAATTCACAATTATAGTTGGAGACTTCAACACTCCCTTCTTACTAACTATTAGACTATAAATCAGCAATGGAGAAGACCTAAACAGCACAATCAACAGGATCCAGTTGAAATCTATAGAACACACCACTCAACAACTGCAGATACACTTTTTATTCAAGTGTATATGGAACATTCCCCAAGATAAACCACATCCTGGGACATAAAACTATCCTCAACAAAATTAAAAGAATTAAAATAATAATGATTGTGTTCTCTGACCATAATGGAATCAAAGTAGAAATCAATAACAGAAAGACAACAGGAAAATCTTTATACACATGGAAATTAAACAAACACTTGTAAATAATCCATAGATCAAAAAGGAAGTCTCAAAGGAAATATAAATACATATCAATAGAATGGAATGTAAATGAAAATACAACATATCAAAATATGTGGAATGCGGGCTTCCCTGGTGGTACAGTGGTTGAGAATCTGCCTGCCAGTGCAGGGGACACAGGTTTGAGCCCTGGTCTGGGAAGATCCCACATGCCGCGGAGTAACTAGGCCTGTGAGCCACAACTACTGAGCCTGCGCGTCTGGAGCCTGTGCTCTGCAGCAAGAGAGGCCGCAACAGTGAGAGGCCCACGCACCGCGATGAGGAGTGGCCCCCGCTCACCGCAACTAGAGAAAGCCCTAGCACAGAAACGAAGACCCAACACAGCCAAAAATAAATAAATAAATTTAAATAAATAGATAGATAGATATGTGAAATGCAACTAAAGCAGTGCTGAGAAGAACATTTATAGTACTAGGAACTTACATTAGAAAAAAGAAAGGGTCTTAAATTAAGAATACAAATTCCCCATCAAGAAAAGGGAGGAAATAAACTCAAAGAAGCAGAAGGAAGAAAAGAGTAAAGACACCTGCAGAAATCAATAATGTTGAAAGTAGGATAATAGAAAAATGAATGAACAGAATGAATGAAACAAAATCCTGCCTCTTCAAAACATCAGTAAAATATCTCTAGCAACACTGACAAACATAAAAAGAGAGAAAACACAATCACCAATTTTTGGAAGTAATAAGGGAAATAATCGTAGATTTTACAGCCATTAAAAAGATAATAAGAGAACACTAAAACAACTTTACACTCATAAATCTGAAAATTTAGAAGAAATGGATTAATTCCTCAAAACCCACAAATTACCAAAATTCAATCAAGATTAAATAGGCAATCTGAATATTCTTGTTACCATTAAAGAAATTGAATCTGTAATTTAAAAGCTCTTGAAAAAGAAATCAGGGGAAGCCCACATGACTTAATTTCAAAATTATATTAAACATTTTTAAAAGAATTAACACCAATTTTGCACAATCTCTTCTAGATAACAGAAGAAAAGGACATTTCCAATTCATTATCTGAAGATAGTATTATCCTGATAACAAAACCAGAAAAAGGCTTTATGAGAGAGAGAGAGAGAGAGAGAGAGAGAGAGAGAGAGAGAAAGAGAGAGAGAGAGAGAGGGAGAGAAAGAGAAAGAGAGAGAGGGAGGGAGAAAGACTGCCTACAAGCTAAAATCTCATAAATTTAGAGGCAAAAATTCTCAACAAAATATTAGCAATCAATGTATAAAAATATTATACACCTTGATCAGGTGGGAATTTTTTCAGCTCTAAGAGACTAGTTCAGAAAATAAAAATCAATGTCATCTACCATATCAACAAATTAAAGAAGAAAAATCATGTCATCGAATCAATTGACGCAGAAATGTATTTGGCCACACCCATTCATGATAAAAATTCTCAGCAAGTTCAGAATAGAGGAAAATTGACTCAACTTTGTAAAAGCCATTTAAAAAAACTTACAACTAATATCATACTTAATGTTACAAGACTGAATGTTTCCCCCTAAGATCAAGAACAAGACATGGATGTTGTCTCTCATCACTCTTAATCAACACAGTACTTGAAGTTCTAGCCACTACACTAAAGTAAGATGGAAATAAAAGTCACACAGAACCGAAAGAAAGAAGTGAAACGTCCCTGTGTGCAGAGATGGCATGATTATCTACATAGAAAATTCCAGAAATCTACCACCACACCCCCCCTAAAAAAAGCAAATAAAAGTTCTCCTGGAACTAAGACATGATTCCATTAAGTTCTCAGGATGCAGGATAACCTATAAAAATTGTATTTCTATATACTAGTAAGGAGCACATAGACACTGAAATTAAAAATACAATTTCTTTTTTTCTTTTTTCTTTTTTTTTTTTTTGCGGTACGCAGGCCTCTCACTGCTGTGGCCTCTCCCATTGCGGAGCACAGGCTCCGGATGCGCAGGCTCAGCAGCCATGGTTCACGGGCCCAGCCGCTCCGCGGCATGTGGGATCTTCCCGGACCGGGGAACGAACCCGTGTCCCCTGCATCGGCAGGCGGACTCTCAACCACTGCGCCACCAGGGAAGCCCCAATTTCATTTTTAATCTCTCAAAAAATGAAATACGTAGGTGTAAATCAAATAAAACATGAACTGAACTTGTATGCAGAAAACTGTAAAATACTGATGAAAGAAACTAGAGAACTTAAATAAATGGAGACACATACCATGTTCATAAGTCCAAAGACTCAACATAGCAAAGATAGCAAGTCTTTTCCAATTGATTTATAGGTTTAATCCAATTTCTATCAAAAGGGTAGAAATTTTTTTTGTTGATGTAGACAAACTTATCTAAAAATTTACATTGAAATACAAAGACCCTAGAATAGCTATAATAATGTTTACAAAAAGAGAAGAAGTGGAAGTAATCACTATACCTGATACCACTGAGAATTCAGGGTTTGTGTGTTAGTACAACATACTTAAGCTTACTAACATGAAAGGTTTTGAGCAGGGGAGTGAACTTACTTAATTTACATGTCATCAGGGTATCTCTAGCTTCTGTGTTGCGAATAGGCTAAAATAAGTGAGCAAGAGCCTGAAATCATCCCAATAACCCAGACGAGATGATGTTAGCTGCACTGTAATGGTGATATTGGAGTTCATGGTTTCTGAATATATTTTGAAGGTAGATTCAACAGGATTTTCTGATGAATTAAATGTGGAGCATGAGCATAAAAGAGGAGTCAAAGATTGCTCCAAGATTTTTATCTCAAGCAACGGAAGAATACAGTCTGTGTTAGCTGAGGACAAGACTATGTGAAGTGGTGGTTTGGGAAGATGGAAGAGGGGATTGGAGAGTGTGAGATGTTAAGATTGAAATGCCTGGGGATGTGTAGGTTCAGGGAAGAGGTCCAGGTCAGGAGTCATGGGATGCGGGAGGACAGAAGCTCTGCCTGTCTAGCCAGGTCTCCAGCAGCTGTTGCTACCAGGGGCATGGCGTGGTTGTGGGGGTGGTTACTGTTCTTTCTCCAAGTGCCTTCCACCAGTGACATAACTCAGATGAGAAACACAGTGTTTGAAAATTCACACTTCTCCAGTTTTAGCTGGAGGCTAAAAAATCTTTCTCCTTGATGCAATCTTTGCTGGGCCCCAATGTTTTCTAACTGGAGGGAAGCTAATGTGACCTGTAACTACATTTTGCTCCCCAAGTGAGAACTTCAGCTACTGAAAATGAAGTGTAAACTAAGATGTGCATGATCAAGATGTGCTTTGTCTCAGAAACAAAGAATATTATCGTGTGAGGGGAGAATATTCCTTCTGTGAGCATGACTTGGACTTTGCTCTGGCATGCAAGAATAAACACTGGCTTTCTGCGGCAATTAGCATTTTATTCTTTCCTGAGTTGTGGGAGACACCAGATATCAATGGGTTTCCCTTTGCCATGAAGAAGAGGAATGAGTCAGAGCCAATAAAATTATTTCATGTCTTAAATTTTCCTCTTTGGTGAAGGTTAGTCAAGGTGGGATTGGGGCAGGGAAAGTATTTCCAAAGCCTCCTGCTGTGGCTCTTGCTGAACCAATCTTGGGTCCATGTGCCATAGTGCAGCAAAGCCAATCTACTGACATTGGGCTGTGGTGAAGGAAAGTGCAATGGTTATTGCAGGAGCCAAGCAAGGAGTCCAAGAAGCTAGTGCTCAAATGGCCCAAACTCTTCTATGTTGTTCAGGGAAAGGTTTTTTTAAAGACAGGGCAAGGGAGAGGGTTGTGGAGTGTGTCATCAGCTCATGGACATTCTTCTGATTGGTTGTTGGTGAGGTAATCAGGAGTCAACATCATCAACCTTCTGGTTCCAACCCATCTGGAGTCTACATGCTTGTGGGCAGCATGCAGCTAACTTCTTCCACCAGGTGTGGTTTCAGTATCTACAAAACAGCTCAAAGGATATGGCTCAGAATATTATCTATAGTACTTGAGGAAGAACTAAAGGTCCTTGACTTTTTTTTAATGGCTAAACTATTATTATTTTGTCTTGCTTTGGTGTTTTCCTTTGTTTCTATATTTTCTCACTTAATCTGATTAAATTTATTCATTGGAACTCAGGGAAGGCCTAAGAGGCTAATGTTTTTCTATAAACAAGAGGCAGACACAGGACATGGGGGGCGGGGGGGTGTCCCAGAAAGGTCCCATAGGGGATAGAATTCAGAAAAGAGGATGAGCTGCAAATGTATAAATTGGGTTTGGGGGCTACTATTGATGAAAAAAGGATTTTTTTCTTCTCACCCCCTGTATATGAACCCACCTCCTTCATCACCAGGGAAAGGAGTCTGTATTCCAGTTGGGCTGAGTGGACAAATCAGTGATGTGTCTGATTGCTAGAAAGCTCACGTGGTTGAATGTTGTGGTCTCACTAAAAGAAAAAATAAATTGTCAGGAGGAGTGCAACCATTTAGTTTTCTCTCTCTTCATTTTTCTCCTAAACACATGTGAGAATCCCATTTTTTTCAATGTAGGGAAGCAACTGCTGGCAAGATTTTGAGTTTGGGTTTTGAACTGAAAGAGTTCTGGCTAGACCTTGGGCCTGTCTCTTGTGCTTCAATACAGTTGATCAGATTTATGTATTGGAGTTTGGAGGAAAAACTCAGTTAAAATGTACAAAAGTTGGATTTCTTATTTCCTGTTGCCTTTGTTCACATTTCTACTTGGGAACTTCTGGGAGCTGGGGATGCTTGGTATGGAGGTTAAGTATGAAGTATTACTTACTTCCTCTGGTTTAATAGGGTTGGAAATCTGACCACTAGGAGATCCTATATCCTCCCTTAACAGAGATGTTGGCAGTGTCTGTGTGTCAGGGAAAAGAGGGGGGTGGGTTTGGGGAACCAGACTTAACCCACTAGCTGTTAGGAAAGTTACTTCTCTCTACACTTCAGTTTCCTTATCTGTAACATGGAAGTCACAATAGTTCCCATTTTATAAAGTTGTTGTATGGATTAAATGTTCTAAGAAATGTAAACAACTTAGAACAGTTTCTAGCATGAGTTTCTGTGATCATTATTTTCTGCTTGTAGGATTATAATCAAGGCTATGATGAGATAAATCAGGGAAAGTAAAACTCTGTCTAGATAACTTTTACTGTCCTTTCTAACACTGAAAATGTTTGAAATCTTGACTTTTTTTTTTTTTAATGGCTGAGATACATTCATCTACCCACATTTTACAGATGTCACTTCTTATGAGTGGCAGTGTGGAAGGGATGTCAAGGGGTTTTTTGATGGTATCAGACACAAGATCTTGATCACAACATGGCAGTATAAATCAGGGCCAGTCATTTGGGGATGAGGAACCTGTCTCAGATGGAGGAAGCAAAGTGCTCAGGTAATAATAGCAAAAGCAGTCATGAGATGATGGGCATTAGCCAAGCAGTCATGGCTATGACAAGAAAAATACTAGCAGGGATCAGGGGGTTTAAGCAATGCCTAAAATTGCAGGAATCTAAATAAAGTGTTGGACAAAAGAAAAAAGGGAAGGACTGCTAGATCATCTGCCTATTATTCCAGTGACTAAGAACAAGACAGGCCAGCAAACAGGGCATGTGAGAGACTGAGCAGTAACTCATGAGGTTTTAAACTGTAGTGGAGATTCCTGAATACATCTCATGTAACGTCTGAGGTAAGGATCTATGTGGGCACCTAGCTGCAAACTGATAGATTAGAGATCAGAAGGAAGTCTCCATCAATAAGTGGCAGAATAAAGGGTACATTCATTCAGTTACACTGAAACTGTTGACTCATTCATCAGTGGCAGTCAGACAGACAGTAGCAGTATGAACGTTAGGGAATCACCTCCTTGAAGACCAGAGTTAGAAGTAACCTCACGCCCCCACCCCCCACCTGTGGCAGTATTGTCTCTCTTCTTAATTGAGTACTATTCTTCAGAGTACTCATCTCATAGAACCACTCATTCTGATTCTGACAAGATAAAAGTAGAAAAGAACTAGAAGGTAGGAGTTGTCATATTTATTTCCTTTCTTCTGATTTTGTTGGTTTTAATTTGCTTCTCTGTTTTAAGTTTCATAAGGTGGACACAGAGGTCATTGATTTGAGGACTTCTTTTTAAAATATAGTTATGTGAATTTCCCTCAAATCACTACTTTTACTATTATGAATTTCCCTCAAATCACTACTCTAACTGCATCACACAAGATTTGATATACTGTGTTTTAATTTTTGCTCATTTCAAAATTCATTCTAATTTCACTTTTGATTTCTTCTTTGATTCATGTGTTACTTAGAAATATGTTATTTAGTTTCTTAGTACTGCTGACCCTTAAACAACATGGGTTTGGCTGTTGCACCCACTTATACATGGATTTTTTTGAATAAATACATAATGCAGTACTACACAAATCACAGTTGGGTAAATCCATGAATGTGGAATCTCGAATACAGAGGGCCAACACTTGACTGCACAGAGGTTTGGCATCCCTCACCCCCACCTTATTCAAGCATCAACAGAATTTGAGGATTTTTCAGAGACCTTTCTGTGAATTCCAGTTTACTTCCATTATAGTCAGAAAATTGATCTGTATGACTTGAATGTTTTTAAATTTATTGAGACTTGTTTTATGGTCTATCATGGTAAATGTTTTCTGTGCACTTGGAAATAATATGTATTATGCTGTTGTTTGCCTATTCATTCTACAAATTATCAGAAGAAGAGTGTTGAAATTGCAAATTACAATTATGGATTTGTCTATTTAGTCTTGAAATTCTATCAGATTTTGCTTTCATGTACATGGAATTTTTGTTATTAAGTATTTAAAAACCCTTAAGATTACTGTGTCCTCAGTGAACTGACCACTTTATCATTATAAAATGATCTTTTTTGTTCCTGGTGATATTTTTTGCACTGAAATGTACTTTGTCTGATATTAAAATACCTATTCATGATATTGTCATCATGAGCAGGTATTTGTCCTCTTTTCACTTTTAATCTCTTTATGTCTTTGTATTTAAAATAAATTTCTTGTAGGTAGCATATAGTTATTTCTTGTTTTTTTATACAATCTGAAAATCTTTTAATTGAGGTGTTTAAACCATTTACATTTACTGTGGTCATTGGTGAGGTTGGGTTTAAGTGTACTGTTTGCTATATATTTTCCACTTGTTCTATCTTTTCTTTGTTCCCTTTTTCTGACTTTTCTATCTTCTTTTGGATTGAGTTAAATTGAAGGTTTTGTGTGTGTGTGTGTGTGTGTGTGTGTGTGTGATTTCATCTCAACACTTTGTTGGCTTTTTAACTGTAACTTTTAAAAACTACTTGCTTTAGGATGTATAGTATGTATCTTTGACTTATCAGCTCACTGTCATGTAATATTGTACAACTTCAAATGTGGCATAAGAATCTTACTCTTCCATTGGCCCAGCCTTTGTGCTATTGTTGTCATATATTATATACTTCCATAATATGTTACTTTTGCTACGTAGTCAATTTTCTTTTACAGAGATTAAAACTAAGGGGAAAAAGTCCTTAAATTTATCATTTTTGGTGTTCTCCCTTCTTTTGAATATATCCACATTTCTGTCTGGTATCCTCTTCCTTCTGCTCTGCAGTTTTGTTTTGTTTTTTTTTTGTAGTATAGATCTGCTAATGATGAGTCGTTTCAGCTTTTATTTGTCAGAAATGGCTGTTGTCACCTCTGTTCCTTTTGAGTGGTTCTTTCAGATAGCTTCCTCACATGCATGTGCTGATCAGTACTCAGCTGGAAACTTGAGAAGGAATTGCTTCAGATGTTTTGAGCTCTCTGCACTCTCTTCCTTTGTTCTGAGAACTCTGGCTGCCTTGGTCTTCTCATACTCCCAATTCTATCTTTTTAAATTTAGGTAATAAATTTAGGTAATTTATTTAAATTTTTAAAAAAGTTCATCCATTATTCTTATCCCCACCTCCTGCCTCTTCCAACCACCACCAATCAGTTCTCAGTATCTGTGAATTCATTATTTTTTAGATTCCACAGGTAAGTGACATCATAAGGTATTTGTCTTTGTCTTATTTCACTTGGCATAATGTCCTCTAGGTCCATCCATATTGTTGCAAACGACAAAATGTCCTTTCTCACTGCAGTTGCTATTATCGCCAGTCAGTGCATTGTGATGCACAAGGGCTAGTGTGAAATGGAAATTTCTCCTTTAGGAACCAGGAAATAAATTACAAATAAAAGAATGTTGAGCCAGTGAAAGGAGATGGTATCTCTCTGGGTATCAGTGTTGACTGAATGCAGAGAGCCTGGAAATTTATTCAGGAGTTTTTGGAACTCTAAACAAAAAAAAAAAATCACTGAACATCATCAGGCTTCTCAAATTCTATCCAGAATTGAAACCAGAATGTAAACACCTTGAATTTTGCTGGTTTTGCTTACTGATATTCTACAGTGTCTAAAACAGTGTCTGGACTCCATCTGCAAGAGCACTGGAATCACAACTAACTGCTAAACAATCATCAACAGGAAGACACTGGAACTCACCAAAAAAGATACCTCACATCCGAAGAAAAAAAGAAGCCAAAATGAGACAGTAGGAAGGGCACAATCACAATAAAATCAAATACCATAACTGCTGGGTGGGTGACTCACAAACTGGAGAACACTTAGACCACAGAAGTCCACCCACTGGAGTGAAGGTTCTGAGCCCCATGTCAGGCTTCCCAATCTGGGGGTCTGGCAACAGGAGGCGGAATTCCTAGAGAATCAGACTTTGAAGGCTAGTGGGACTTGATTGCAGGACTTTGACAGTACTGGGGGAAAAAGAAACTCCATCCTTGGAGGGCACACACAAAGTAGTGGGGACCCTGGGGAAGGAGCAGAGACCCCATAGGAGACTGAACCAGACCTACCGGCTAGTGTTGGAGGGTCTCCTGCAGAGGTGGGGGGTGGCTGTGTGTCACTGTGAGGTCAAGGACACTGTCAGAAGAAATTCTGGGAAGTATTCCTAAGGGTGAGCCCTCCCAGAGTCTGCCATTAGCCCCACCAAAGAGCCCGGGTAGGCTACAGTGTTAGGTCACCTCAGGCCATACTAGAATGAATCAATAGCAGAATAACTGAGGCAGAAGAACGGATAAATGACTTGCAAGACAGAATTGTGGAATTCACTCCTACAGCACAGAATAAACAAAAAACAATGAAAAGAAATGAAGACAGCCTAAGAGACCTATGGGGCAATATTAAATGCAACAACATTCGCATTATAGGGGTCCCAGAAAGAGAAGAGAGAGAGAAAGGACCCGAGAAAATATTTGAAGAGATTGTAGCAAAAACATCCCTAACATGGGAAAGGAAATAGCCACCCAAGTCCAACAAGTGCAGAGTGTCCCATACAGGATAAACCCAAGGAGAAACAGGCCGAGACACATAGTAATCAAATTGGAAAAATTTAAAGACAAAGAAAAATTATTGAAACAGTAAGGGGAAAATGACAAACAACATACAAAGGAACTCCCAGAAGGTTAACAGCTGATTTCTCAGCAGAAACTCCACAAGCCAGAAGGGAGCAGCATGACATATTTAAAGTGATGAAAGGGAAGAACCTACAACAAAGATTACTCTACCTGGCAAGGATTTCATTCAGATTTGATGGAGAACTCATAAGCTTTACAGACAAGCAAAAGCTAAGAGAATTCAGCACCACCAAACCAACTCTACAACAAATGCTAAAGGAACTTCTCTAAGTAGGAAACACAAGAGAAGACAAGGACCTACAAAAAAAAAAAAAACGGAAAACAATTAAGACAATGGTCATAGGAACATACATATCGATAATTACCTTAAATGTGAATGGATTAAATCCTCCAACCAAGACAAAGGCTGTCTGAATGATTACAGAAATAAGACCCATCTATATGCTGTCTACAAGAGACCCACTTCAGACCTAGGGAAAATACAGAGTGAAAGTGAGGGGATGGAAGAAGATATTCCATGTAAATGGAAATCAAAAGAAAGCTGGAGTAGCAATACTCATATCAGATAAAATGGATTTTAAAATAAAGAATGTTAAGAGATAAGGAAGGAAACTACATAATGATGAAGGGATCAATACAAGAAGAAGATATAACAGTTATAAACATATATGCTTCCAACATAGGAACATTCAATACATAAGGCAACTGCTAACAGCTATGAAAGAGGAAATCGACAATAACAAAATAATAGTGGGGGACTTTAACACCTCACTTACACCAATGGACAGATCATCCAAAGAGAAAATTACTAAGGAAACAGGTTTAAATGACACAATAGACTAGATAGATTTAATTTATATTTATAGGACATTACATCCAAAAACAACAAATTACACTTTCTTCTCAAGTGTGCATGGAACATTCTCCAGGATAGATCACATCTTGGGTCACAAATCAAGCCTCAGTAAATTTAAGAAAATTGAACTTATATCAAGCATCTTTTCTGACCAAAATGCTATGAGATTAGATACGAATTACAGGGGGAAACATGTAAAAAACACAAACATATGGAGGCTAAACAGTACATTGCTAACTAACCAAGAGATCACTGAAGAAATCAAAGAGGAAATCAAAAAATACCTAGAGACAAATGACAATGAAAACATGATGATCCAAAACCTATGGGATGCAGCAAAAGCAGTTCTAAGAGGGAAGTTTATAGCTATACAAGCCTATCTCAAGAAACAAGAAAAATCTCAAATAAACAATCTAATCTTACACCTAAAGGAACTAGAGAAAGAAGAACAAGCAAAACCAAAATTTAGCAGAAGGAAAGAAATCAAAAAGATCAGAGCAGAAATAAATGAAATAGAAACAAAGAAAACAATAACAAAGATCAATAAAACTAAAAGCTGGTTCTTTGAGAAGAGAAACAAAATTGATAAACCATTAGCCAGACTCATCAAGAAAAAGAGGGAGAGGACTCAAATCAATAAAATTAGAAATGAAAAAGGAGAAGTTACAACAGACACTGCAGAAATACAAAACATCCTAAGAGACTACTACAAGCAACTCTATGCCAATAAAATGGACAGCCTGGAAGAAATGGACAAATTCTTAGAAAGGTATAACCTTCCAAGACTGGACCAGGAAGAAAAGAAAATATGAGCAGACCAATCACAAATCATGAAATCGAAACTGTGATTAAAAATCTTCCAACAAACAAAAGTCCAGGACCAGATGGCTTCACAGGTGAATTCTATCAAACATTTAGAGAAAAGCTAACACCCATCCTTCTCAAACTCTTCTAAAAATTTGAGGAGGAAGGAACACTCCCAAACTCATTCTGTGTGGCCACCATCAACCTGATAACAAAACCAGACAAAGATACTACAAAAAAAGAGAATTACAGACCAATATCACTGATGAATATAGATGAAAATATCCTCAAGAAATTACCAGCAAACAGAATCCAACAACACATTAAAAGGATCATATACAATGATGAAGTGGGATTTACCCAGGGATTCAAGGATTCTTTAATATACGCAAATCAATCAATGTGATATACCATATTAACAAATTGAAGAATAAAAACCATATGCTCATCTCAATATATGCAGAAAAAGCTTTTGACAAAATTCAACACGGATTTATGATAAAAACTCTCCAGAAAGTGGGCATAGAGGGAACCTACCTCAACATAATAAAGGCCATATATGACAAACCCACAGCAAACATCATTCTCTCTGGTGAAAAACTGAAAGCATTTCCTGTAAGATCAGGAACAAGACAAGTTTCCCCACTATCACCACTCTTATTCAACATAGAGTGGAACTCTAGCCATGGAACTCCTAGCCATGGCAATCAGAGAAGAAAAAGAAATAAAAGGAATACAAATTGGAAAAGAAGAAGTAAAACTGTCACTGTTTGCAGATGACATGATACTATACATAGAGAATCCTAAAGATGCCACCAGAAAACTACTAGAGCTAACCTATGCATTTGTTAAAGTTTCAGGATACAAAATTAATGCACAGAAATCTCTTGCATTTCTATATACTAATGATGAAAAATCTGAAAGAGAAATTAAGGAAACACTTCCATTTACCAAAAGGATAAAATACCTAGGAATAAACCCTCATAGGGAGACAAAAGACCTGTATTCAGAAAACTATAAGATACTGACGAAAGAAATTGAAGATGATACCAACAGATGAAGAGATAAAGCATGTTCTTGTATTGGAAGTATCAACATTGTGAAAATGACTGTACTACCCAAAGCAATCTACAGATTCAATGCAATCCCTATCAAATTACCAATGGCATTTTTTACATAACTAGAACAAAATATCTTAAAATTTGTATGAAAACACAAAAGACCCCAAATAGGGAAAGCAGTCTTGAGGATAAAAAAAATACGGAGCTGGAGAATCAGACTCCATGACTTCAGAGTATACTACAAAGCTACAGGAATCAAGACAATATGGTACTGGCACAAGAATAGAGATATAGATCAGTGGAACAGGGTAGAAAGACCAGAGATGAACGCACACACCTGTGGTCAACTAAGATATGACAAAGGAGACAAGGATATACAATGGAGAAAGACAGTCTCTTCAATAAGTGTTGCTGGGAAAACTGGACAGCTACATGTAAAAGAATGAAATTAGAACACTCCCTAACACCATACACAAAAATAAACTCAAAATGGATTAGAAACCTAAATGTAAGATCAGACACTATAAAACTCTTTGAGGCAAACATTGGAAGAACACTCTTTGACATAAATCACAGCAAGATCTTTTTTGATCCACCTCCTAGAGTAATGGAAATAAAAACAAAAATAAACGAATGGGACCTAATGAAACTTCAAAGCTTTTGCAAGCAAAGGAAACTACAAACAAGACAAAAAGACTCCCCGAAGAAGGGGAGAAAATATTGCCAAACGAATTAACAGACAACGGATTAATCTCCAAAATATATAAACAGCTCATGCAGCTCAATATCAAAAAAACAAACAACCCAATCGCAAAATGGACAGGAGACCTAAATAGACATTTATCCAAAGAAGATGGCCAAGAAGCACATGAAAAACTGCTCAACTTCACTAATTATTAGAGAAATGCAAATCAGAACTACAATAAGGTATCACCTCATACAAGTTAGAATGGGCATCATCAGAAGATCTACAAACAATAAATGCTGGAGAGGGTGTGGAGAAAAAGGAACCCTCTTGCACTGTTGGTGGGAATGTAAATTCATACAGCCACTGTGGAGAACAGTATGGAGGTTCCTTAAAAAACTACAAATAGAACTACCATATGACCCAGCAATCCCACTACTGGGCATATACCCTGAGAAAAACATAATTCAAAAAGACACATGCAGCCCAGTGTTCATTGCAGCAGTATTTACAGTAGCCACGTCATGGAAGCAACCTAAATGCCCATCAACAGATGAATGGATAGAAGATATGGTATATATATACAATGGAATATTACTCAACTATAAAAAGGAATGAAATTGGGTCATTTGTAGAAATGTGGATGAATCTAGAGACTGTCATACAGAGTGAAGTAAATCAGAAAGAGAAAAACAAATATATTAACACATATATGTGGAACCCAGGAAAATGGTACAGATGAACTGATTTGCAGGGCAGAAGTTGAGACCCAGATGTAGAGAACAAACATATGGACACCAAGGGGTGTAAGCAGCAGGGGAGGGGTGAGGTGGTGGTGCTGTGATGAATTGGGAGATTGGGATTGACATATATACACTAATATGTAAAAGATGGATAACTAATTAGTACCTGCTGTTTAAAAAAATAAAATAAAATTCAAAAAAGTTTTTGGTAACATATTTTCAACAGATGAGATTAAAAAGAAAAGTCCTTACTAATGGCTGAATAATATTCCATTGTAAATGTACCACATTTTCTTTATCCATTCATCCATTGTTGGTCACAGGTTGTTTTCACATCTTGCCTATTATAAACAATGCTGCATATGAACATAGGGGTGCAGATATCTTTTTTGGGTTAGTGTTTTCATTTTCCTCTGATAAATACCCAGAATTGGAATTGCTGGATCATATGGTAGTTCTATTTTCAACTTTTTGAGGAACCACCATACTGTTTTCCGTATGGTTGCACCAATTTACATTCCCATCAATAGTGAACAAGTGTTCTCTTTTCTGCATGTGTTCACCACACTTGTTATTTCTTGTCATTTTGCTAATAGCCATTCTAACAGGTGTGAGGTAATAACTCACTGTGGTTTTGATTTACATCTCCCTGATGAACAATGATGTTCAGCAAAAATGTCTGTTCAGAGCCTCTGCCCATTTTTTAATTGGATTTTTTTTTGCTATTAAGTTGTATGAGTTCTTTATATATTTTAGATATTAGCTCCTTATCAGATATATGATTTGCAATTATTTTCTCCCATTCAGTAGATTTCATTTTCATTTGTTGGTTTCCTTTGCTGTGCAGCAGCTTTTTAGTTTGATGTAGTCTCACTTGTTTATTTTTGCTTTTGTTGCTTTTGTTTTTGGAGTCAGAGTTAAAGAAAAACTCATTGCCAAGGCCTGTGTCAAGGAGTTTACCACCTATGTTTTCTTCTAGGTGTTTTATGGTTTCAGGATTTATGTTCAGACATTTAATGTATTTTGAGTTAATTTTTGTGTATGGTGGAAGATAATGGTCCAGTTTCATCATATTGCATACAGCTGTTCAAGTTTTCTAACACCATTTATTGAAGAGCCTTGCCTTTCCCCATTGTTTATTCTTGACTTTTATGTTGTAAGTTAATTGGCCATATATGTGTGGGTTTATTCTTGGACTTTCTATTCACTTCCATTCATCTATGTGTCTATTTTTATGCCAGTATCATACCATTTTGATTACTATAGCTTTATAATTTAGTTTCAAATCAGGGAGTGTGATGCCTCCAGGTTTATTCTTTGTTCTCAAGATTGCTTTGGCTATTTGGGATGTTTGTGATTCTGTACAAATTTTAGGATTGTTCTATTTATATAAAATTACTATTGAAATTTTGATAAGGATTGCATTAAATCTGTATATTGATTTGGGTAGTATGGGACATTTTAACAATATTGATTATTCCAATCTATGTGCATGAAATATCTTTCCATTTATTTCTGTCTTCTTCAATTTTTATCATTAATGTCTAGTAGTTTTAAATACGCAGGTTTACATACCACAGCGAGATCTGCTCGGTGCTTTGTGCCCACCTAGAGGGGTGGGATAGGGAGGGTGTAAGGGAGATGCAAAGAGAGGAGATATGGGGATATATGTATATGTATAGCTGATTCACTTTGTTATAAAGCAAAAACTAACACACCATTGTAAAGCAATTATACTCCAATAAAGATGTTAAAAAAAGAAAAAGAAAAAGAAATACCCAGGCTTCCACCTCCTTGTTTAAATTTATTCCCAGATATTTTATTTTTTTTGATGCTAAATAGGATAGTTTTCGAATTTCTCTTTCTGATAGTTACTAATATAAAGAAACACAACAGATTTTTGTATGTTGATTTTGTATTCTGCCACTTTACTAAATTTATTTTTTAGTTCTTTTTTTGATGGAATCTTTAGGGTTTTCTATATATATAGTGTCATCTGCAAATAGTGACAGTTTTATTTCTTCCTTTCTAATTTGGATGCCTTTTATTTCTTTTCCTTGCATAATTGCTCTGGCTAGGGCTTCCAATACTATGCTGAATAAAAGCAGCAAGAGTAGATATCCTTGTCTTTTTACTGATCTTAGAGGAAAGCTTTTAGCTTTTCACCACTGAGTAAGTTAGCTATAGGCTTATCACATATGGCCTATATTATGTTGAGGTATGTTCCCTCTATACCCACTTTCTGGAGAGTTTTTATCATAAATGGATGTTGAGTTTTGTCAAAAGCTTTTTCTATACTTATTGAGATGATCATTTTTTTCCTCTTTTTTCGAGAAAAAGAACTTCTTTTCTGTTCTTTCTTTTTTTTAACATCTTTACTATATAATTGCTTTACAATGTGGTGTTAGTTTCTGAATCAGCTATATGTATACATATATCCCCATATACCCTCTCTCTTGCATCTCCCTCCCACCCTCCCTATCCCACCTCTCTATGTGGTCAAAAAGCACTGAGCTGATCTCCTTGTGCTATAGAGCTGCTTCCCACTAGCTATCAATTTTACATTTGGTAGTGTATATATGTTAATGCTACTCTCTCATTCATCCCAGCTTACCCTTCCCCCTCCCCATGGCCGCAAGTCCATTATCTACATTGGTGTCTTTATTCCTCTTCTGCCCCTAGGTTCGTCAGAGCTTTTTTTTTTTTTAGATTCCATATATATGTGTTAGCATATGGTATTGGATTTCCCCTTTCTGACTTACTTCACTCTGTATGACAGACTCTAGGTCCATCCACCTCACTACAAATAACTCAATTTTGTTTATTTTTATGGCTGAGTAATATTCCATTGTATATATGTGCCACATCTTCTTTATCCCTTCATCTGTTGATGGACACTTAGGTTGCTTCCATCTCCTGGCTATTGTAAATAGTGCTCCAATGAACATGTGGCACATGAAACTTTTGAACTATGGTTTTCTCAGGGTAAATGCACAGTAGTGGTATTTCTGGCTCATATGGTAGCTCTAATTTTAATTTTTTAAGGAACCTCCATACTGTTATCCATAGTGGCTGTATCAATTTACATTGCCACCAACAGTGCAAGAGTGTTCTCTTTTCTCCATACACTCTCCAGCATTTATCGTCTGTAGATTTTTTGATGATGGCCATTCTGACTGGTGTGAGGTGATACCTCATTGTAGTTTTGATTTGCCTGTCTCTAATGATTAGTGATGTTGAGCACCTTTCATGTATTTGTTGGCCATCTGTATATCTTCTGTGGAGAAATGTCTATTTAGATCTGCCCATTTTTGGATTCAGTTGTTTGTTTTTTTGATATTGAGCTACATGAGCTGCTTATATATTTTGGATATTAATCTTCTGTCAGTTGTTTTATTTGCAAATATGTTCTCCCATTCTGAAGGTTGTCTTTGTGTCTTGTTTATGGTTTCCTTTGCTGTGCAAAAGCTTTTCAGTTTCATTAGGTCCCATTTGTTTATTTTTGTTTTTATTTCCATTTCTCTGGGAAGTGGTTCAAAAAAGATCTTGCTATGACTTCTGTCACAGAGTGTTCTGCCTATGTTTTCCTCTAAGTCTTGTATAGTGTCTGGCCTTACATTTAGGTCTTTAATCCATTTTGAGTTTATTTTTGTATACAGTGTTAGGGAGTGTTCTAATTTCATTCTTTTACATGTAGCTGTCCAGGTTTCCCCAGCACCACTTATTGAAGAAGCTGTCATTCTCCATTGTATATTCTTGACTCCTTTACCAAAAATAAGGTGACCATAGATGCATAGGTTTATCTCTGGGCTTTCTAACCTGTTCCATTGATTTATATTTCTATTTTTGTGCCAGTACCATACTGTTTTGATTACTGTAGCTTTGTAGTATAGTCTGAAGTTGGGGAGACTGATTCCTCCAGCTCTGTTTTTCTTTCTCAAGATTGCTGTGGCTCTCGGGGTCTTTTTTTTGTGTGTGTGTGGTACACGGGCCTCTCACTGTTGTGGCCTCGCCCATTGCAGAGCACAGGCTCTGGACGCACAGGCTCAGCAGCCATGGCTCATGGGCCTAGCCGCTCCATGGCATGTGGGATCTTCCTGGACCGGGGCACGAACCCGTGTCCCCTGCATCAGCAGGCAGACTCTCAACCATTGCACCACCAGGGAAGCCCTATTCAGGGTCTTTTGTGTTTCCATACAAATTGTGAAATATTTTGCTCTAGTTCTGTGAAAAATGCCATTGGTAGTTTGACAGGGATTACACTGAAACTGTAGATTGCTTTGGGTAGTATAGTCATTTTCACAATGTTGATTCTTCCAATCCAAAAACATGGTATGTCTCTCCATCTGTTTGTACCATCTTTAATTTCATTCATCAGTGTCTTATAGTTTTCTGCATACAGGTCTTTTGTCTCCTTAGGTAGGTTTATTCCTAGGTATTTTATTCTTTTTGTTGCAATGGTAAATGGGAGTGTTCCCTTAATTTCTCTTTCAGATTTTTCATCATTAGCATATAGAAATGCAACAGATTTATGTGCATTACTTTGCATCCTGCTACTTTACTGAATTCATTGCTTAGTCCTAGTAGTTTTCTGGTAGCATATTTAGGAATCTCTATGTATAGTATCATGTCATCTGCAAACAGTGACAGCTTTACTTCTTCTTTTACAATTTGGATTCCTTTTATTTCTTTTTTCCTATGATTTCTGTGGGTAAAACTTCCAAAACTATGTTGAATAATAGTGTTGATAGTAGGCAACCTTATCTTGTTCCTGATCTTAGTGGATATGGTTTCAGTTTTCACCATTGAGGATGATACTGGCTGTGGATTTGTCATATATGGCCTTTATTATGTGGAGGTAGGTTCCCTCTATGGCTACTTTCTGGAGAGTTTTTATCATAAATGGGTATTGAATTTTGTCAAAAGCTTTTTCAGGATCTATTGAGATTATCATTTTGTTTTTATCCTTCAGTTTGTTAATATGGTGTATCACATTGACTGATTTGGGTATATTGAAGAATCTTTGCATTCCTGGGATAAACCCCACTTGATCATGGTGTATGATCCTTTTAGTATGCTGTTGGATTCTGTTTTTTAGTATTTTGTTCAGGATATTTACATCTATGTTCATCAGTGATATTTTCCTGTAGTGTTTTTTGTGTGAGATCTTTGTCTGGTTTTGGTATCAGGGTGATGGTGGCCTTGTAGAATGAATTTGGGAGTGTTCTTCCCTCTGTTATATTTTGGAAGAGTTTAAGAAGGGTAGGTGTTAGCTATTCTCTAAATGTTTGATAGAATTCCCCTGTGAAGCTATCTGGTCCTGGGCTTTTCTTTGTTGGAAGATTTTTTTTTTTACATCTTTATTGGAGTATAATTGCTTTACAATGGTGTGTTAGTTTCTGCTTTATAACGAAGTGAATCAGTTATACATATACATATGTTCCCATATCTCTTCCCTCTGCGTCTCCCTCCCTCCCCCCCTCCCTATCCCACCCCTCCAGGTGATCACAAAGCACCGAGCTGATCTCCCTGTGCTATGCAGCTGCTTCCCACTAGCTATATACCTTACGTTTGGTAGTGTATATATGTCTATGCCTCTCTCTTGTTTTGTCACAGCTTACCCTTCCCCCCCCCATATCCTCAAGTCCATGCTCTAGTAGGTCTGTGTCTTTATTCCTGTCTTACCTGTAGGTTCTTCATGACATTTCCTTTTTCTTAAATTCCATATATATGTGTTAGCATATGGTATTTGTCTCTCTCTTTCTGACTTAGTTCACTCTGTATGACAGACTCTAGGTCTATTCACCTCATTACAAATAGCTCTATTTCATTTCTTTTTATGGCTGAGTAATATTCCATTGTATATATGTGCCACATCTACTTTATCCATTCATCCGATGATGGACACTTAGGTTGTTTCCATCTCTGGGCTATTGTAAATAGAGGTGCAATGAACATTTTGGTACATGACTCTTTTTGAATTACGGTTTTATCAGGGTATATGCCCAGTGGTGGGATCGCTGGGTCATATGGTACTTCTATTTGTAGGTTTTTAAGGAACCTCCATACTGTTCTCCACAGTGGCTGTATCAATTTACATTCCCACCAACAGTGCAAGAGGGTTCCCTTTTCTCCACACCCTCTCCAGCATTTATTGTTTCTAGATTTTTTGATGATGGCCATTCTGACTGGTGTGAGATGATATCTCATTGTAGTTTTGATTTGCATTTCTCTAATGATTAATGAAGTTGAGCATTCTTTCATGTGTTTGTTGGCAGTCTGTATATCTTCTTTGGAGAAATGTCTATTTAGGTCTTCTGTCCATTTTTGGATTGGGTTGTTTGTTTTTTTGTTATTGAGCTGCATGAGCTGCTTATAAATTTTGGAGATTAATCCTTTGTCATTTGCTTCATTTGCAAATGAGTCTTGATTGCTTCATCAGTAAAATGAGATGATGTTACCAATTTCTCAAGGTTGTTGCAAATATCAATGAAATAATATTTACAAAATATTCAGTGCCTGACACATTGTAAGCCCTTACTCAGTGAGAACCATTAGAGGAAAAACTTTTATCTTTCAGGTGGGATGTAGATGTGAAAAAGAACATGATCTTCTTGGTCTGGATTTTGTGGAGTCAGGACATCTAGATAAACTCTCCTGGTCAAGAGATGTTAAAGACAATGCTGCCCACAGAGGGGGAAACTGAAGCTTGGAAACACCACCTTCCTAGGTTCTCCTTTGAGCTCTCAGGTGCAGCTGAACTGGACCTTTATCCCAGAAGATGAGCTCCAATTTTTTAATAAGACTGCAGTGATTCCCTGTACTGTATCACTATTTTTTATTACCAATTTGTAGCCTTTATAAATGTCTTTCAAATTTTTAACATTTTAACACCTCAATTTTCAGTTGTTAAATCTAAAATGCCTATAAAGTGGTGACAAAGAAGATACTTTCAGAAGCAGCTCAGGTAGACAGAGCTGGGACCACAGATCTCACCCACCAAGAGGGCTGTGTGTATGTTCTGGCCAGTGTGACCTTGTGTTTAACAGCTTGATCTCTGGAGCCTGACATGGTGAAATGCCAGTTCAGCCACCTGCTAGCTTAATGTCTTTGGACAAATGATTTAACTGCTCTGTTCTTTCATTTAGAGGAAATAATATTACCTAATTCATAGACTTGTAAGAAATTAAATGAATTTAATACATATAAAGTACTTAACACTGTGTATAATACATAGTAATACATAATATTCATGTTACTAGTATTAGTTCATTAAGGAAAGTATCATTTTCTCACAAAGGATGTTACATACAACCACCTTTGATTCCTCAGAATTAGTGCAGAACACTAAGCGCCTTGCTTGTGTGAGGGCCAAGATGTCCATGGAGAAGTGGACAAGAGGCCATGCAGCTGGGGGTGTGGGGTTGTAGTGGTCTGATCCATGGCACACAAATTATAAGGCCAATCAACAAAAAGAGGGAGAAATCCCACCGATGTAACCACCATCAAAACCCTCTGTTGTTGGTTACGAACAGCCATCTTTTAAATATTTAGTTAGTTAGTTTTTTTACTTGAAGTACAGTTGATTTATAATATTGTGTTAGTTTCAGGTGCATAATAAAGTGATTCAGTTATATGTCCATATATATTTATTTTTTCAGGTTCTTTTCCCTTATAGGTTATTACAAAATATTGAATATAGTTCCCTGTTCTGTACAGCCATCTTTTAAAAAACTATTAGACCACAACTTACTTAGAGTTGGTCTGTATATAAAGATGATGTCATTACAGGGCATGGCCCAGCTGCTCCAGAAACAGCTGAGTGCTGGAAGGCCAAGGGATTAAGGCTTTCACAGCTGCTCCACTTCCATCACTGGTCCCTCATTACCGCCATACCCCAGGCAAGGCCAGCGCTATTGATCTTGATTGTTAGAAATGCAAGTTGTTTCCTGGCACTTCCCAGGTGCATGTTGAAAATACTACCTCTATTCACTGATCTACGCTGATACCAGCCTAGGATTCATCTGTCGCATCTCCCTGGGCATGAACTCCTCTTCGCCTGGGCAACCAGCTAGAGAAGCCAACCCTCCTAGCAGCTCTCAGTTTTAGGGATTTACATCTGTTGTTTTTGAAAGCAGAGAGGTCTTCCTCCCTCATCTTCTCAGAGGGCTTATTTTCAATGCCAGGTTTCTGGGAAGGACTGAATCTACCTTCAAACGCCATGTTACTGAGCTTCTAGCATCTTTCTCTGGGTTCCCATGTTTCAGATATGCCTTCCCCAGGCTCTGTCTTATTCAGATCAATACCAGCAAAGAGTATTGGTATGGCTACAATCCAGTTATGCTTTGATTACTTCATCACAAACATAGTATAAACCCTATACTCATAGCATATCAGGGATGGAAAAATCTATTGGCTCTGTCTGCAGCCCTGAGTTCTGCTGCTTCCTTGTCCTCCATATCATTGCTTGTGCTTATTTTCTCATTTATTCTGAAGCGATTGCTCCATACTCTACAGGAAAGAGGAGAAATATTGATATATTGATAATAAACTATACT
Organism: Lagenorhynchus albirostris; assembly: GCF_949774975.1. Classification (NCBI taxonomy): domain Eukaryota; kingdom Metazoa; phylum Chordata; class Mammalia; order Artiodactyla; family Delphinidae; genus Lagenorhynchus; species Lagenorhynchus albirostris. The sequence goes on along the minus strand of NC_083095.1, from coordinate 139,534,542 downwards.
ATACCTTCTAGGCAGAAACTTGTAATTGTAGGCTTTAGGGACAACAATCATTTTCTTGTGGAGCCTTTAAATAGGGAGGATTCCTGTGAGGTAGAAAGAGTCTTTGTGAAAATAGATGAAGAATATTGAGAGGGAAGCATTTCAATCGCTGTTAGCCATCCTATATAATAACAGAAAAAATACCACACACTTCCTTTTCCTTCTTAAACACAGATTCTACTGTATTGTATTGTGGAATCTACCAATTACAGAAGAAGAGTGATCTAAAAAATTGCAAGCTGTATATCTAATGATCAAATTCTTCATGAAGAAAAATAAACAAAATTTTACAGTCTAGCCAAGATTAGACCTAGTCAACTTAAACTCCAGAGAATTACTATCTCAAGATATTTCAGACAGAAATCTGCTCAATACTAAGAGTTTGGGTTCCCCTATGGATTCCCCGGTTTCTTGAAAGATTCCATGTATGAGAAATTTGTAAAGCAATTTCTGTAGGAAAAACTACATTTCCTGAAGGATTAAAAAATTTTTTTATTGAAGTATAGTTGATTTACATTGTGTTAATTTCTGCCATACAGCAAAGTGATTCAGTTATACATACAAATATATTCTTTTTTCATATTCTTTCGCATTACGGTTTATCACAAGATATTTAATATAGTTCCCTGTGCTATACATTGTTGTCTATCCATTCCAAATATAATAGTTTTCATCTGCTAACCCCACACTCCCAATCCATCCTTTTCCCCCCTCCCCCAGCACAGCAACCACAAGTCTGTTCTCTATGTCTGTGAGTCTGTTTCTGTTTCATAGATAGGTTCACTTGTGTAGTTAAAAAATGTTTTAAATAGAGATAGAAATTGAGACTTTGTTGCTAGCAACTCAGGAAGCCCAGAGCTAGGGGGTTGCAAGGAGAGAATTCTCATCCTTGCAGCTTGAGAGATTCACTGTTTGACTTTCCTGAAAGAATTATTGCCTGGAAGAGTAAAGTGGCTTTACTCATCTCACTCATCTTCCTGTTTATGATCTTCTTCATCTGTGGCCTTTCTGAGCCATGTCTGTGTCAGGGGCCTAAGGATTTCTCCTTCCAAATGCAGATAAGTGTCCAGGAAAACCCCATTTACAGAACAACCTTCCAACAAGTATTTCTAGTGGAGATGTCTCCACCCAAGCGCAGGTAACAGCAGCGTCTCCACTGTCCCTTCTGGGGGAGCAAGGCTTTTGTCAGGTGCTCTGGAGTTTGCTGTCCTTGTGTTATCAACAGTGATAATCTGTTCGTGAAGCATAAGGAGTCTTCCAGAGAGTGGTTCACAAGAGGGGGTGAGGTAGACCTGGAATGCAGATTTATTGAGAGAGGGCTCTTTGAAATCAGACAACAGGAGGCTCTATATCTGTTTGATCAATTAGCAGTCTTAGACTAGACCTCTGTTTTGTCGTTTGAAACCCAGTAAACCATTGCTATTCAAATCTCTTTCTATTTCCTCACATGTAAGAAGAAATTACATTTTCTTACTAAGTTTCCAACAGACAGGGTCCAGAATGTGGGAAGGATAAACAATGAAGAAAATCAAGCTTTGTTGCATTAATGTGTAGCCATGTGGTGAGACACCCAACTACAGGGGAGTGTTTATGGAATTTTAGGACATCAGGGCTTTCACTGCAAAGGAGAGGAAGATCGCTATTACACCCAGGTCTCACCTTGGAATTGGTTAGACACATCCACAGTTGCAGATGTGGCGGTTACATTTGCTCCAGTTATGAGAGGCATGAATGGCCCAGCAGTGGCTTCCCAGCAGCCACTGCTAAGGTCCAAAGCTGCTCTTGTGTACACCTGTGATTGCAGTCACTAATTAGTTATTATCTATTAAGCTTAGGAAATTCTCCTAAAAAATTCTACGATTCTAGGTATGTGTGTAACATTGTGGAGATCTGTATTGGTGAATGCAATTTTCATGGTAAACACCTTCTCTGAAACATTATCATTTGATAGCATAAGAAATATGCACAACTTTTCATGCTTGTGCATTTTTCCATTTGGGTGCCATTCATTGGAGGAAACCAATTAATATTGGTCCTCCAGGTCAATGACTGTCTCTCACTGACATTCCCGGCTCCTCCCTCTCCATGTGACACACAGGAAAGGCAGAACAAATGTTTACTGAACCAAGTCTGGATATTGGGTGGAAAAGTTCTTTCCCTTGACAAGCTTTATGTTTGAAGCTGTTAAGAATTATCTTATGGTTTAAAAATATCTCTCTTTAGACAGCAGTTGTTATGAATTGCCCTTCACCTTGTCTGACCAGTGGCAAGGTTTCAGGGGAGCCTTCAGAGCAACAGAAAAGTCAATTGTAAAAGTCAGTGGAGCCCACCCAGCCCACACGATCCATGGGGCAGGCAATGGAATCATTGAGAATGGTGGATCTATCCTGCAGAATGAGAATTCTATATCATTTTGTATAGTTTAAAAACTGTTGTAGTTCTTAATATTTTACAGTGAGGTTTTGATGTTGATTTCTATTTTTCTCATTAAAAATAGCAGAAACAACAGTAACCAATCAGCCAAGTGTAGCTAGGAATAATCTGTCTTCTGCAACCAGGCATATTGCTCTCATCTGTTTCTGTAATCTCTGCAAGTCCCACACTGTCTTCCAGAATGTTCTTCCAACTGCATGCAGCCCAGTGAATAGACCCTCCAAGTGACTTCTCCACCTACACAACTTGGCGTTAGATGTTTCCTGGCTTTTCCTGGATACTCTCTGCTGGAGGGGCTGAGTCCCAAAGTCCAGTTTGGGCTCACAAGGCTTTGTTTCATCAAAGATTCCAGGCTGTCAACAGCTTGGCTGCAGTGGTAAACCTAGACAAAAGGTCAGCACCCCCTAAAGAGACCAGTGCCCATGAACTTTATGTCACCAGGGATCATGTTTTGATAAGCACAAATAAGAAAACTCCCCAGAAATCTGAGTCGACTCAACTTTCCCTTGTCAGAGATTCATAACCACCTCGGCACAAGCCACCCCTCTCCAAATCTTCCCTGTGTCACAAAGGATCCCTGAGCACAAGTAAAGAAAAAGAAATTCTCGGGAAATGCAGTACCCCTCTCAGCCATGGAGAAAGGAGGTTCCTGGGCAAAGCCCCTGGACATCATGCTTTGATTGCCAGGCACCTTCTGCGTGGGTTCTACATACAGGTGCAGTAGGGGTCCAGGCAGGTGAAGGAGAGGATTGCCCTGAGCGTGGACATGCCCATGAGCTTCTCTTATTCTTGCACTTTCCCTCCTGCATGTAGATTATTAGTAAATGACGACACCTTAATTTAAAATTGTGTGTCCTTTGGTCATATTTTGAGGGATTTTGACAAGGAAGCAAGTCCAGAAATGGTCAATTTAAGGAAAACACATGAAGTACTGGTTTTCACAGTGAAGTGACATCGTTTTAGATCCTGAGGATGTTGTGACCCCAAACCCTGTATTCCTGGGTGATGAACAAAAGTCATTAGAATGTGCCATGAGAATGTGCAATAAAACGAAGCAATTCAAACCAGATTGTGGAAAACAGCTAGCAAAGCTGCGAGAGCTAACTCTAATCCTGAACAACAGGGTGGATTCCACAAAGTTCCTGCTGCTCTTGGTGGAGAGATTTCCACAGACCCAGAGGCCCATTTGTCTTATGCAGCAGAGCTGAGCTCAGCTGAGCAGACAGCCTTTGTATTTAGTCGGCACCAGTCCCTCACTGCCTGTGACAGTCACTCTGTGATGAATGCCACAAGATCTTTCCTGCATTGCCATTCTCTGCACTTTTCTACTTGTTAGTCTTGTCAGTGGTGTATGTTTAAATTCCTTGAAGGAAGGAGTCAACACTTAACACTCCTTTCTAACTCATTTAATACAGTGCCTTTTGCATGTTCTTTACCATTTCTCTGATCTTTAAAGAGAGAATTGAAACATAGCCCTTCACATATAGAGGGCTCATTGTATGACCCTATATAAAGCCATTAAAATGCAGAAGACATAGTCCCTGGCTTCATGCTGTGACACTGCATATCCACCTGTGGTCTTACCTCATTCTGAGAGAGACATTTAAAAATCATCTTTTGAATTTTGGACCTGCTTTTGAAAAAAAAAGAAAAGCAAAATATTTCCTCCTGGCCTAATAGATCTGACTAAAGGATAGTTTTATGACCAAAGAAATATATTTGATGAGAATGTTCTCTACTTAATTTATTTTTATTTGATCTTTATTGGATTATAATTGCTTCACAATACTGTTAGTTTCTGTTTCTCAACAAAGCAGATCTACTTAATTTATTCTTTATTCCATTTTTTCCTTTTATCCATATTCAGAATCATTAACTTTGCTACAGAGGGCAATGATACAGGCCATTTGTCAAGACTGGTGGCTGAAAGTCTTGGAAAACTTTTGGAACTAGTCAACACTGGGTGTTTGGTGACTTTTGCAGCCCTAACTCAGCTACCATTGAGATATCTATTGTCTAAACAAGACCGAAGTCTGAAGAAACCTGTCTGAGTTCTTGGAGGAACAGAACTGTCCCTCATGCAGCCCTTCCTCAAACTTCAGAGTTACTAAGCTGTCTGATCTTGTCCCCTGCTTCCTTGAAAAGCCTCCTCAACACCAAACTTTTATTTAGTTCCTGACAACATTAATCAATCTTCAGGAGATTAGTAATCAGTGTCACTAACACCCTCATCCCCATGTATGGATGCCATGATGGTTCCCTAAATTCCTCCATCTCATGCCCTAGAGGAAATGCAAGGGTGTTAGTGAAGGAGGGGCTTGACATGGGAAGATGTGGAAATAGAGGTCATACTTAATATATTTTGGGGAGGCAAGTATCATAAAAAGAAACCTCCTTCAGTGACTATTCATATGCCCTCCCTTTGCCACTGTGATGTTTTAGAACTTTAGCAAAGGAAAGAGAAGGGTGAAGAATGGGGACTGAAGATAGTACAGTGAGGAGCGCCAGGACCAGGCTCAGGATTCCAGCTGAGACAAAGACCCTCAAGGTTCATAAGCCAACAGGCAGCCACACGCTAGCTGGGGCCAAAGGCCACCTTCAGCTCTGGGGCCCCAGCACCACTAAGATAACCTCTGCCTTCAGGATGATACGTAAGTGCAGTTGCCTTTGGTAACTCTTTTGCCAGAAATTTTGAAGAGAAATGAGCATGTAGTTCTACATTATCCTTGATCCTTAACTGGTATAAAATTTTCCATGAAGATATTGTCTAATACTTAAGTAGAAGAGTTTTGTTGGCAAATGGACTAGAAATTGTGTGAATAAGAGACAGTTGAAGAGGTATGTAAACAAAAGAGGATATTAAGTGGATACATCCTAGTTACCTTCAAGCATTTTAAAAACTGTGTGAAAAAAATATCTGTTAATAGATATAGCAGCAGAAGTTTTCAACACTTGAAAGTTTACAAACCAGGAGATTTATTCAAGATTGTGGGGGAGAAGGACGTGCTCTCACTCCCTCTTGCAAGAACACCAGAATCACAACTAACTGCTGAACAACCATCGACAGGAAGACACTGGAACTCACCAAAAAAGATACCCCACACCCAAAGACAATGGAGAAGCCACAATGAGATGGTAGGAGGGGCACAATCACAATAAAATCAAATCTAATAACTGCTGGGTAGGTGACTCACAAACTGGAGAACACATACCACAGAAGTCCACCCACTGGAATGAAGGTTCTGAGCCCCATAGCAGGCTTCCCAACCTGGGGGTCTGGAAACAAGGGAGGAATTCCTAGAGAATCAGACTTTGAAGGCTAGCAGGATTTGATTACAGGACTTTGACAGGACTGGGGGAAACAGAGACTCCACTCTTGGAGGGCACACACAAAGTGGTGTGGGCATCAGGACCCAGGGGAAGGAACAGTGACCCCACAGGAGACTGAACCAGACCTACCTGCTAGTGTTGGAGAGTCTGCTGCCAAGGTGGGTGGTGGCTGTGTGTTCCTGTGAGGTCAAGGACACTGGCAGCAGAAGTTCTGGGAAGTACTCCTTGGCATGAACCCTCCCAGAGTCCGCCATTAGCCCTACCTAAGAGCCCAGGTAGGCTCCAGTGTTGGGTTGCCTCAGACCAAACAACCAACAGGGAGGGAAACCAGCCACACTCATCAGTGGACAAGTGGATTAAAGTTTTACTGAGCTCTGCCCACATAAACAACAGCCAGCTCTATGCACAACCAGTCTCTCTCATCAGGAAACTTGCACAAACCTCTTAGATAGCTGCATCCAGAGAGGGCAGATAGCAGAAGCAGGAAGAACTACAATCCTGCAGCCTGTGGAACAAAAACCACATTCACAGAAAGACAGACATGATGAAAAGGCAGAGGACTTGTACCAGATGAAAGAACAAGATAAAACCCCAGAAAAACAACTAAATGAAGTAGAGATAGGCAACCGTCCACAAAAAGAATTCAGAATAATGATAGTGAAGATGATCCAGGACCTCGGAAAAAGAATGGAGGCAAAGATTGAGACGATGCAAGAAATGGTTAAAAAAGATCTAGAAGAATTAAAGAACAGGGGCTTCCCTTGTGGCGCAGTGGTTGAGAGTCTGCCTGCCGATGCAGGGGATATGTGTTCATGCCCCAGTCCGGGAAGATCCCACATGCCACTGAGCAGCTGGGCCTGTGAGCCATGGCCACTGAGCCTGCACATCTGGAGCCTGTGCTCCACAACAGTGAGAGGCCCGCGTACCACAAAATAATAATAATAATAATAAAAAGAATTAAAGAACAAACAAACAGAGATGAACACACAATAACTGAAATGAAAAATACACTGGAAGGAATCAATAGCAGAATAACTGAGGCAGAAGAACAGATAAGTGACCTGGAAGACAGAATGGTGTAATTCACTGCTGCAGAACAGAATAAAGAAAAAAGAATGAAAAGAAATGAAGAGAGCATAAGAGACCTCTGGGACAACATTAAACACAACAAGATTCGCATTATAGGGGTCCCAGAAGGAGAAGAGAGAGAGAAAGGACCTGAGAAAATATTTGAAGAGATTGTAGTCAAAAACTTCCCTAACATGGGAAAGGAAATAGCCACCCAAGTCCAGCAAGTGCAGAATGTCCCATACAGGATAAACCCAAGGAGAAACAGGCCAAGACACATAGTAATCAAATTGAAAAAATTTAAAGACAAAGAAAAATCATTGAAATTAGCAAGGGAAAAATGACAAGTAACATACAAGGGAACTCCCAGAGGGTTAACAGCTGATTTCTCAGCAGAAACTCTACAAGCCAGAAGGGAGTGGCATGACATACTTAAAGTGGTGAAAGGGAAGAACTTATAACCAAGATTACTCAACCCGGCAAGGATCTCATTCAGATTTGACAGATAAATCAAAAGCTTTACAGACAAGCAAAAGCTAAGAGAATTCAGCACCACCAAACCAGCTCTAAAATGAATGCTAAAGGAACTTCTCTAAGTGGGAAAGACAAAAGAAGAAAAGGACCTACAAAACCTAACCCAAAACAATTAAGAAAATGGTTATAGAAAAATACATATCGATAATTACCTTAAACGTGAATGGATTAAATGCTCCAGCCAAAAGACACAGGCTTGTGGAATGGATACAAAAACAAGACCCATCTATATGCTGTCTACAAGAGACCCACTTCAGACCTAGGGACACATAGAGACTGAAAGTGAGGGGATGGAAAAAGATATTCCATGCAAATGGAAATCAAATGAAAGCTGGAGAAGCAATACTCATATCAGATAAAATAGACTTTAAAATAAGAATGTTACAAGAGATAAAGAAGGACACTACATAATGATCAAGGGATCAATCCAAGAAGAAGATATAACAATTAAAAATATATATGCACCCAACATAGGAGCACCTCAATACATAAGGCAACTGCTAACTGCTCTAAATGAGGAAATGACAGTAACACAATAATAGTGGGGGACTTTAAGACCTCACTTACACCAATGGACAGATCATCCAAACAGAAAATTACTAAGGAAACACAAGGTTTAAATGACACAATAGACCAGATAGATTTAATTGATATTTATAGGACATTCCATCCAAAAACCACTGATTACACTTTCTTCTCAAGTGTGCATGGAACATTTTCCAGGATAGATCACATTTTGGGTCACAAATCAAGCCTCAGTAAATATAAGAAAATTGAAATCATATCAAGCATCTTTTCTGACCACAACGCTATGAGATAAGAAATCAATACAGGGAAAAATACATAAAAAACCCAAACACATGGAAGGTAAACAATACGTTACTAATTAACCAAGAGACCACTGAAGAAATCAAAGAGGAAATCAAAAAATACCTACAGACAAATGACAATGAAAACACGACAATCCAAAACCTATGGGATGCAGCAAAAGCAGTTCTAAGAGGGAAGTTTATAGCTATACAAGCCTACCTCAAGAAACAAGAAAAATCTAAAATAAACAATCTAACCTTACACCTGAAGGAACTAGAGAAAGAACAACAAACAAAACCCAAAGTTAGCAGAAGGAGAGAAATCATAAAGATCAGAGCAGAAATAAATGAAATAGAAACAAAGAAAACAATAGCAAAGATCAATAAAACTAAAAGCTGGTTCTTTGAGAAGATAAACAAAATTGATAAACCATTAACCAGACTCATCACAAAAAAGAGGGAGAGAACTCAAATCAATAAAATTAGAAAAGAAAAAGGAGAAATCGCAACTGACACCACAGAAATACAAAGGATTATAAGAGATTACTAGGAACAACTCTATGCCAATAAAATGGACAACCTGGAAGAAATGGACAAATTCTTAGAAAGGTATAACCTTCCATGACTGAACCAGGGAGAAACAGAAAATATGAACAGACCAATCACAAGTAATGAAATTGAAACTGTGATTAAAAATCTTCCAACAAACAAAAGTCCAGGACCAGATGGCTTCACAGGTGAATTCTATCAAACATTTAGAGAAGAGCTAACAACTATCCTTCTCAAACTCTTCCAAAAAACTGCAGAGGCAGGAAAACTCTCAAACTCATTCTATGAGGCCACTATCATCCTGATACCAAAAGCAGACAAATATACTACAAAAAAAGAAAATTGTAGACCAATATCATTAATGAATATAGATGCGAAAATCCTCAACAAAATACTAGCAAACAGAATCCAACAACACATTAAAAGGATCAAACACCATGATCAGGTGAGATTTATCCCAGCGATGCAAGCGTTCTTAAATATACACAAATCAATCAATGTGATACACCATATTAACAAATTGAAGAAGAAAAACCATATAATCATCTCAATAGATGCAGAAAAAGCTTTTGACAAAATTCAACACCCATTTATGATAAAAGCTCTCCAGAAAGTGAGCGTAGAGAGAACCTACCTCAACATAATAAAGGCCATATATGACAAACCCACAGCAAACATCATTTTCAATGGTGAAAAACTGAAAGCATTTCCTGTAAGATCAGGAACAAGACAGGGATGTCCACTCTCACCACTATAATTCATCATAGTTTTGGAAGTCCTAGCCATGGCAATCAGAGAAGGAAAAGAAATAAAAGGAATACAAATTGGAAAAGAGGAAGTAAAACTTTCACTGTTTGCAGATGACATGATACTATACATAGAGAATCCTAAAGATGCTACCAGAAAACTACTAGAGCTAATCAATGAATTTGGTAAAATTCAATGAATTTGGCAGGATACAAAATTAATGCACAGAAATCTTTTGTATTCCTATGCACTAATGATGAAAAATCTGAAAGAGAAATTAAAGAAACACTCCCATTTACCATTGCAACAACAAAAAAAAATAAAATATGTAGGAATAAACCTACCTAGGGAGCCAAAAGACCTGTATACAGAAAACTATAAGACACTGATGAAAGAAATGAAAGATGATACCAACAGAAGGAGAGATATACCATGTTCTTGGATTGGAAGAATCAATATTGTGAAAATGACTATACTACTCAAAGCAATCTACAGATTCAATGCAACCCTATCAAATTACTGATGGCATTTTTTACAGAACTGGAACAAAAAATCTTTAAATTTGTATGGAAACACAAAAAACACCAAAAGCCAAAGGAGTCTTGAGGGAAAAAAAACGGAGTTGGAGGAATCAGACTCCCTGACTTAATACTATACTACAAAGCTACAGTAGTCAAGACAATATGGTACTGGTACAAAAATAGAAATATAGTTCAATGGAACAGGGTAGAAAGCCCAGAGAGAAACCCACACACATATGGTCAACTAATCTATGACAAAGGAGGCAAGGATATACAATGAAGAAAAGACAGTCTCTTCAGTAAGTGGTGCTGGGAAAACTGGACAGCTCCATGTAAAAGAATGAAATTAGAACACTACTTAACACCATACACAAAAATAAGCTCAAAATGGATTAGCGACCTAAATGTAAGACTGGGCACTATCTAATCTTCCTCTTAGAGGAAAACATAAGAAGAACACTCTTTGAAATAAATTACAGCAAGATCTTCTTTGATCCACCTCCTAGAGTAATGGAAATAAAAACAAAAATAAACAAATGGGACCTAATGAAACTTCAAAGCTTTTGCAAAGCAAAGGAAACTGCAAACAAGTTGAAAAGACAACCCTCAGTATGGGAAAAAATATTTGCAAATGAATCAATGGACAAAGGATTAATCTCCAAAATATATAAACAGTTCATGCAGCTCAATATTAAAAAAACAAACAACCCAATCCAAAAATGGGCAGAACACCTAAATAGACATTTCTCCGAAGAAGACATACAGATTGCCAAGAACCACATGAAAAGCTGCTCAACATCACTAATAATTAGAGAAATGCAAATCAAAATTACAATGAGGTATCACCTCACACCAGTTAGAATGGGCATCATAAGAAGATCTACAAACAACAAATGCTGGAGAGGGTGTTGAGAAAAGGGAACCCTGTTGCACTGTTGGTGGGAATGTAAACTGATACAGCCACCATGGAGAACAGTATGGACGTTTCTTAAAAAACTAAAAATAGAAATACCATATAACCCAGCAATCCCACTACTGGGCATATACCCAGAGAACACCATAATTCAAAAAGACACACACACTCCAATATTAATTGCTGAGCTATTTACAATAGCCAGATCATGGAAGCAACCTAAATGCCCATCGACAAATGAATGGATAAAGAAGATGTGGTAGATAAATACAATGGAATATTACTCGGCCATAAAAAGGAGTGAAACTGGGTCATTTGTAGAGATGTGGATGAATCTAGAGACTGTCATACAGAGTGAAGTAAGTCAGAAAGAGTAAAACAAATACCTTATATTAAAACATATATGTGGAACTTAGAAAAATGGCACAGATGAAGCGGTTTGCAGGGCAGAAATAGAGACACAGAAGTAGAGAACAAACATATGGACACCAAGGGGGGAAAGCAGTGGGGGTGGTGGTGGTGGTGGTGTGTTGTATTGGGAGATTGGGATTGACATGTATACACTGATGTTTATACAATGAATGACTAATAAGAACCTGCTGTATAAAAAAGTAAATTAATTAAATTTCAAAAAGAATAGAATATAGTGAGGACAGGCCATATTCTTGAGGCAGCCTGCATCCAAAGAGGTTAGTGGAAACTCAGCATCCCAAGGCCAACTTTGCCTTGGGGTTTTGGTCCATATCTGAATTTGAGCTTTGGTTTCATGGCTTCTTGGGTGAAGAGGCCAGGAGTCAAGATCCAGGGCTTGCTCAACATGGATCATCTCATAGGATAACTTTCCCACGTTAAGCTGATACCCAAAGGGTAAGATGGAAGTTGCCTTGAGCAAAGAAGTAAATGAAAAATAAAATAAAAATGATAAGCTATCTCTGAAAGGTTATGGCTATTGATTGCCCTCATGTAGACTGGTACCTTGAATCTGAGCAAACCTTGAGTGGGTACAAAACTTTCAACCTGTGAACTTTTTTTTTTTGTGGCACGTGGGCCTCTCACTGTTGTGGTTGTGGCCTATCCCGTTGTGGAGCACAGGCTCTGGACGTGCAGACTCAGCGGCCATGGCTCACAGGCCCAGCCGCTCTACAGCATGTGGGATCTTCCCGGACCGGGGCATGAACCTGCGTCCCCAGCATCAGCAGGCGGACTCTCAACCACTGCACCACCAGGGAAGCCCTGTGAACTTGTTTTAACACAGTCTTGTACTGATAGTACACACACATACACACAGAGAGAAATATCTTAAGTAAAATATTAGCAAACTGAATCCAACTGTGTATTAAAAAAATAGCATACAAAAAAGTTTACAAACAATATTTGTATACATTAACTCATTTAATCCTCTGAACAAAGCTGTGAGGTTCAAATGGTTATCACCTCACTTTGCAGAAGAGAAAACTGGAATAGTCACTTGTCCACTTACCCAGTCAATAGCTGCTGAAAATGAACTAAACACATACAGTCTAACACTGGAAACATTACTTCTAACTAAAGATCAAGAACAAACTTCCAACTGCACCACACTGAGAAAAGAGAAATTGTATTTATTTTGCCAGATGCCAGGTGGAGGAGGATGGGGAACAAGAGAGTTCTGGAAGAAAGAGCCATCCAACAGTGGGACAGACTGCACGGTGAAAAAATGAGCCCTGCCCCCACCCCCACAGCCTCTTCCCATCCCTGTAAATAATCCAGGACTTGGGGACTCATTGGGAGGTGTATGAGTGAGTTTCCTGTTGTTCCTGTAGCAAAGGGCTAAAAACCTAGTGGCCTAAAACATAAATTTATTGTCTTACAGTTCTGGAAGTCAGAAGTCTGAAATGGGTTTTTTTGTTTGTTTGTTTTTTGGGGGGGCTGCATTGGGTCTTTGTTGCTGCATGGGCTTTCTCTAGTCGCGGCAAGCAGGGCTGCTCTTCGTTGTGGCATGTGGGCTGCTCATTGCAGTGGCTTCTCTTGTTACAGAGCACGGCCTGTAGGTGTGCGGGCTTCAGTAGTCATGGCACTTGGGCTCAGTAGTTGTGGCGCGTGGGCTCTAGAGTGCAGGCTCAGTAGTTGTGGCGCATGGGTTTAGTTGCTCCACAGCATGTGGGATCTTCCCGGACCAGGGCTCGAACCTGTGTCCCCTGTTTGGCAGGCAGACTCTTAACCACTGCACCACAGGAGAAGCCCTGAAATGGGTTTTGAAGAGCTAAAATCAAGGTGTCAGCAAGGCTGCATTCCTTCCTAGAGACTCTAGGAGATCATCTGTTCCCTTGTCTTTTCCAGCTTCTAGAGGCTGCCCCCAGTTCCTGTCTCCTGGCTCCTTTCTCCATCCTCAAAGCCAAACGCCTGCTATTGCTTTGACCCTTCTTCTGTCATCACATCTCTTACTGACCAATTGGGAAGGGTCTTCTGCTTTTAAGGACCTTGTGACTACATTGGGCCTTCCTCCTGGATAATCCAGGATAATCTCTCCATCTCAAGGTCCTTTATTTAATCACATCTGCCAGGTCTCTTTTGCTATGTAAGGTAACATGTACAGGTGTCAGGGATTAGGACATGGACATCTTTGGGTTGGTATTACTCTGCCTCCCACAGAAGGGGTTTTGAAACCTTGTTTCAAATGGATGAATTATTATTAACCAGTAAATTCTTTTACTCTCCTAGATTCTGAGGGTGCTCTCTGACTTGTGCTTCCTGTCCACCCAAGTAAGATTTTCTTTTAATGGGTTCCTCGTGTTCCTGCAGCACTTTTGTTATATTAACTGTGTTAGTCTCCTCAGGCTGCCATAACAAAATACCACACACTGTGGGGCTCAAAAAACAGAAATTTCTTTTCTCACAGTTCTGAAGGCTGGAAGCCCAAGATCGAGGTGTCTGCAGGGGTAGGTTCTCCTGAGGCCTCTGTCCCTGTCTTGCAAATGTCCTCTTTCTTGCTGCCTCTTCACATGGTCTTCCCTTTGTGCACATGCATCCCTGATGGCTCTCTGTGTCCAGCTCTCCTCAGTCACATTGGATTAGAGACAGCCTAATGCCCTCATTTTAAATTAATCAGCACTGTAAAGGCCCTATCTCTAAATACAGTCACATTCTGAGGTGATGGGGGTTAGGGATTCAACATATGGATTTAGGGGGACACAGTTCAGCCCACAACACTAACATTCTCAAGGTATAAAAGACAAAGAACTTTTCACTAAAGGTGCACATTTTATGTTTATGGACACCTTCTGACCTGACTCCTAAGTGAACAAAGGCAGACAGCCTACTCTATGCCAGGGAAAACCCTCTTCCCCACTTCTCCTCCTGGACCTTCTCTGTCTCTGAAGAAGCAAGGACATCTCCCCAAAGGAGGACCCTCTACCCTGAAGGTCCCACAGGTTCAGAGGTCCCTGTGGTCCACCACACCAGTTCTTTATCTTTCCTTCCTACCCGAGCTCTTGCCCTCACTTGGGGATGCAGAGATTTTGGAGGAGAATGGAGGAAAAATGCCTTCCATCCCATTTGATCCCTGGGCAGAAGATATTTTCACCTCTTTCCCAGTAAACTCAAATGACTTTACCTCTTTCTTCATCCTTTGTCCCATTTCTAGGTCTGTTTTGGGTCCTACCTTTCTCTTTGACTCTTTGTCCAATATATAGAGAAGAGGCTGAAATTAGAGAAATTATATGTAGTGTTAACTTTGCCTGGAGATTGTGTTTGGGAAAAAGAGGTCCTTTTATATTTCCAGTATCAGAAAATTATACGACCTTTGGAGGAAGCTTTAACTTCCTCTAAAAGTGGTAAATGTTTACATAATTTGAGTTTTAGTGAGTGGATCAATTTGTTTCATATGGCAAACATTTTACATTCATTACAGGTCTCACTAACCAATATAATATTTATATTTACATAAAATAGAACTATCTTTGGTCTCTTTGAATGCTATCTTATTCTTCAGAGACATTGGAAACCATTCATTGTCTGAGGCAGTAATTTATTTTAATTACTCTAATAATGACATAAATTGTCTACTTACTCATGGAATGCCAATTTACTCCCAAAGGACAGTGAGAATATGACAAATCATATATTGGTCTGGCCAGAGACCCACCCAGCTCTGTGTCTATGCTAGGCCATAAGCAGTTAGTCTGTGACAAAGTTTTGGTCAGAATTCTCACCAATTATTATCTCTGTAAGTGTTCTCAAGAAGTAATACACAAAAATCAAGTCTGGAGTGATCTTTATTATTAAGGTTATATTTAAAACATGTCCTAAGACAATTTTGTCTAAGCACTGAAATAACTGTATGTTTCAGCTGAAAAGGAAGGGAATAGAATTTGCTTTATAAAACAGATCATTGATTAATGATGCTAGGCCCCAATATTAGTACTTACTGTAATTGTGAAATCCTCAAATCTCTGAAAATCCAAAGCTGCGTTACATTTGGCACCAAAGCTCATGAGCTAGCTAAACCTGATCTGATCTAATGGAAAGCTATTTGCAGAGTTTATTTATACTACTTTTGGATATTTCTATATTTTACTGCAGAAATATTAATGTGTTTGATTGCATGGTGGTCTTAGATGCTGCTGGCTGCTATATGCATGGTAATAGTACATTTTAGTTTTAAAATTTTAAAATTACCAAACATAGCTGGCTGGAAGAGTTTTGATTAAGGTACTGTGGACTAGATTTGGCAATAATACTTTATAATAAAATATTTAAGTTATCTGCAAGTTTACATTTGACTACTAACTACATGCTACCAAACAAAGTACTCCACATAATGAACAAATCCATAAAAAAGCAAAAATAATTGTGCACTATTTCTAAGAATGAGCACTGCTTAATTACATTTTTTCATTTTCAAACAATTGGGTAGAAACAGCTTTAAAATGTAGCAGGGAAAATTGTCTTTGTTCAGTTAAAGGAAATGTATATATTCATTTAATATGTGTTGAGTATATCCTCTCCTGCAAGGCCCTGTGTTAGGTACCGTTGGAAAAGAAAGCTATTGGCTACATAAACACTAGAAAAAAAATTATTACACTCCTGAAAAAGTTTACATAAATCTTAGAACTGTAACTCTTCCACATATTTCGGGATCAACTAAGTTTTACCTTGCCTCAGTTTCCCTTTATCATTAAACATGTAGATAAAGCTCATTAAGCTCTTAAAACCTTTACTACTGTTATTACTATTACTGTTAAGTTTGTCTTTTATTCTATTCCCTGAAGCTTTTGTTATAGTTATGTAAAAACTTCAAAAACTTCTTTAGAAGTTTAAATTAAGAATTTATCTTGAGCTTCAAACTTATTGCCTCAATGTTTATCTGAATTTCTTTGATGTAACATCAGACTGAATTTGTAAAGAGAAGCAGTAGGCTTTACAAACATTGCTTCTTGTAGGATCAAAAGTTCAATGAAAATAGAGTTTTCCCAAGGGATTTTTTTTCCAGGCTAGGTTAGAAAACCATGTGAAATCCAAAGAAGGAGAAACATGTTGTTTAAGCCACTTAGAAACTATAAGGAGAATGGATTCATCTCGAAACCTAAGTCAAATTTCTAGAAAGAAAAATCCAATTATTAACCTTTAAAAAAAAAGTGGATATGTGTGCTAATCAAGAATATTTGTTTTATTTACCTTTTTAATTAAAAATAAGGGCTTCCTTGGTGGCGCAGTGGTTGAGAGTCTGCCTGCCGATGCAGGGGACACGGGTTCGTGCCCTGGTCCGGGAGGATCCCTCATGCCGCGGAGCGCCTAGGCCCATGAGCGATGGCCGCTGAGCCTGCGCGTCCAGAGCCTGTGCTCCACAACAGGAGAGGCCCCAACAGTGAGAGGCCCGTGTACCGCAAAAAAAAAAAAAAGTGTTTGCCACTTCAAAAGCTGTATAATGCCTATATGAAGTTAGAAAATAGAGATCACAAAACTAAAAAAGTAACAATGTTGTATTCTGCCACCCAAAGGTGACACTGTCTACCCCCAGTGGATGCCTCCAGATCTTTTCTTTTCACTTCTTTTACAAGAGGTCATACTGTAAATGATATTTTTAAGCTTACAATGTACATTTTGTTATGTCAAAATTTTCATCCAATGCAGTATCGAATTTCCTCAACTGTCTGAAAAATATCCTCTACTGTTGGTTTGTCCAAATCACAATCCAAATATATGACTATGGGTTGAATTTGGCGACAATGACTTTTACATCTCTTTTACTTTGGTACAACACACCTCCTGCCGCTTTCTTTATTCATGACACCAAGTTATAGAAAAAAAATTTACAAGCTTGTTACCCTGAGAAAAATATTCAACCTTCTGGGTTTGTCTGGTTATTTCTCCATAGTCTCTCTCAGTTTGATCGTATAACTCCTGTAGTTTCTACACATTGGCAGTTAGATCTGAAAGCATGATGAATTCATGCAAAACATAATTTGTTAGCAGCCATTCTCTGTGATATTGTTTACTTCTTATTGCGTCACATCAAGTGGCAGAACATCTGGTTGACCAGTGGTGATGGGAAATTGACACCTGAATTAGGGTGATAACAATATGAACTTTCATGTACAGTCAGGTTCCCCCGCCCTTTTCTTGAAACTGTCAACAATTTATGTAAGATTGTGTTAGCACTATGCAAATACCCAGTTCCCATATGGTTCCATAATGATGATTTTTTGAATTCTATGATTTCTTTCTTTCCTATCATTATTAGTTGCTTTCTCATAGAGCGCAGAGCTTTCTTCATCACATAGGATTATTTGTTCACCTCACCTAAAGTTACTACTAAAAAAGCAAAGCAAGACACCAATTTTCAAAGCAATAGCATGAGTTTTAATTATTTTATCTGGCATTCTCTTTTCTGAGTTCCATGAACCCGTGTATCCCATTGATTAAATGTATTCCCATCGACTCCAACAGAATACCTGGGTCCTTTTGATGTGACCTCATCAGTCTTTTAATACTATTTTGCCTTATGGCACAAGAGCCCAAGTTCACTTTGAACTTTCCTGTGTTCCTTGTACCACCATTTCTCCAAGGACCCAGTGATTTACTCATCAATAACTGAAGGAGGTTAAAGTTAGACTCTCCAGAGATTTGGTTAGATGGCAATTTTAATGCAAAATCAATAGCAAGTTAAAAGCCATTTCTGTCAATTTTTATTGATTAAAGAGACCTCAAGTTTAAATGGCTAAACTGCTGTTAGAATAAGAGTACATTATTCTGAGTAATTTATTCATATTTGTATATGGAAAATTCAGGACAAAAATCATTCAAATAAGTTCATTTTTTTTTTCAGAATTACAAAAATTTGCTTAAGTAAATTTTAGACATGTGGCCAGATCTGATTTAAGCTCAGATCCAGACTTCCTTTCACTGAGAAACTGAATCTAGACTCCCACAACTACATGTTTGGGCCCATCTGTTACTAAGAACATTCCTATATTATTTCAATTGATTTAATGGGAGTCAACTGGGTGATGGTATAGCCAGCTGCACATGGGACATACAAGAAGAAGGGTATTCTCTGAAAGAAGGAATTGGCCATCAGGAGTAATTAGATGAATAGTTCCTTCTGTTCCACAAGCTCCCCAATCCTGGCAGCAGATCTAATGCAAATTTGGGACATACTTATACTAAAAAATGTGTTGTTTATCTGAAATTCAAATTTAACTAGGCACCCTGTATTTGATCTGACAACTGTATCCTCAAAGGCAGTCCTTCTATGGCTGGTGGGGTAGTCAGGTCTTCCACAGCTGCTCCTTATCTAGCTGAACATGAGTGGCCTCCTTGCTGGAACCTCTGTCTCAGGTTTCCATCGCTCACCTGCTATGACCCCTCTAAGATCTCAGGTTGAGTTGGGGTCTTACAATATTGATCTCTATACCTTACTTTTCCTTCCTACTTTGAGCTGGTCATCCAGTTTCAGACCTATGACCCCAAATGCCTGACCCAAACACGACCAAACCTTACTCATTCCTGTGTTCAGATAATCTATTTTTTCATGACCTTCAGTTCTCTCCAGACTTCTGATTCTAACCTTTCACACTCTGATGCACACTTCTAATGCCCAAACCTACAATTTGGTATCTTAGATGAGTTTTACGCATGACAGGAATTCTACCATCCAATCAGGAGAGTTTTACTTTATGTTACATTGATTCCAGGAAAGGTAACAGATTGCATTGCATGTGCTGATTCTTTCCTGTTACAAGTGACTCTTGTTGTTGACCTTGTTGTAAGGCAGCAGTCCCCACCCTTTGTGGCATCAGGGACCAGTTTCATGGAAGACAATTTTTCCATGGATGGGGGAGGGGGTGGGGGGATGGTTCAGGCTATAATGGGAGTGATGGGGAGCCACAGAGAGCGGCAGATGAAGCTTCTCTCTCTCGCCTGCCACTCACTTCCTGCTGTGTGGCCTGGTCCCTAACAGGCCACAGACTCATACCAGTCCATGGCCTGGGGGTTGGGGACCCCTGTGTAACGGTTTTTAAAGATTCAGTGGATTAAATTATCTGTGTTCAAATCTAAATGGACTACATGGGTATCGCCATTTGTCCTATTAACATTTTGACTGAACTATATTGACCCTGGATACATATTATAGTTACTCAGAGAGGTTACTTGGGTATGTTTTGTTTTTCTTTTCCTTTTTAATATCATTGCCTTCTCCCCGCCTCCAAAAAATCTGATTCATTTGGTCTCGAGTTTGATCCAAACAATTATATGTTTTAAAGTTTTTCTGATTATTCTAATATGTGTCACAATTAAGAACCAACAACTTAAAATGAAACTCAAATGGGGTCAGAGTATCACAGCTAATACTTGCTATATATTTACTTCTGGCCCACTGAGAGTGGATGAAATGAATTCTGAGAGAGTGAGTTCTTGGTAGTTTTTGGATAATAGCACTCTAAGATAAAGGAAGGGATTCTAGGTGGATAAAAGAGCAAGCAAAGGACCATAATCAAGAAATGTAAAGAATGTTCTGGAAATGAAGGGTAGATTGGTATGGCAGGAGATACCCTTAGAAAGACAGACATATGCATTTGATCATGAGATCCTTACATCGGCTTACCAAGCTTCTTCAGAGAGTTGATGGAATAAATAATGAAGGCTAAATACCATGGAATGTACCTAGAATACACATTGTTCATTATGCTGAAAAATGCAATATAAAGACCAGGTTCTCCATCAACTAAAATCAAGAATGATAAAATAGAAGACCAGGATTTGGATATTGATAAGCATTCAAGAGCCAGCACCAGGGCTTCCCTGGTGGCGCAGTGGTTGAGAGTCTGCCTGCCGATGCAGGGGACACGGGTTCGTGCCCTGGTCCGGGAGGATCCCACATGCCACGGAGTGGCTAGGCCTGTGAGCAATGGCCGCTGAACCTGCGTGTCCGGAGCCTGTGCTCCGCAACGGGAGAGGCCACAACAGTGAGAGGCATGCATACCTCAAAAAAAATAAAATAAAATAAAGAACCAGTACCAAAGGATATGAACGAATCATTGAAGGATGAGAAGGAACACTCGCCTGCATGCAAGATGGGTTCCAACTGGATATTATGCTCAAATTGGATGGCACTGCCAGTTCCAGCTTCCTGATAATGCAACTTTACAATGGAAATGCTCTCATGCCATTGTGCTTGGGTGTTTGTACAGACACAATATGCCTTCTCAAGCTCGTCTATGCCCCCTAAATTATTGTCTCCACAGTTCACTCCAGTCCTCCTTACCTCTTTCTGCAGAATAATTCAGAGCATTTCTCTCTGAATATTTGAAAGAAACCTAAGAACATAGTGATAGATCTTACTGTAATCATTTTTTGTGTGTATAATGAAGAGAGGAAAATTAATCCTTCTGGGAATGCCTTCCCAGAGAGAAATGACTTAAGGTGACTGTAGATATCTCCTCTCTGTATCATCACGATAATCATCATCCTTAAAAGACTTTTAAAAACAAGGGAAAAACTGATAGTTGTTGCCTTCTGGAAGGCTTTAATGAAGAGGAGTATGCCTTCTTCCTATACACATGTGGATTTGATGCCCCATGAAGCCACTACTCATTCTTTCTGTCATGTGACAATGATTCTGGATGAAGAGTGGGTCCACAGTGCTCTCTAGGGATGGGCATGTGGAGGCAGATGGGGACGGTGAGTGTGTCTAAATTGCTGAATTCATAGAGAGCACAGTGCTGGCAAATGATAGAAATGTAACCACTCAGCTTGCCTCCTTCCCTCTGGGCTCACTTCCAGAATTGGTGCTGCCACTTCTCACACCAGCTCCTGCCTTAGTCATCCTAGTACAGGGCAGACCCATGTTCATTTAGGCACCAAAGCAAACATTTTGGCTTTAGCAACACCTTGAGAAGTGAATTTAATTCCACCTTATCCTGGAAAGGTAAGTAGAGGCTTTTCTCATTACATATTTTCTCCCTGTTATATTTCTGAGCATATATAATACTTCTTCCAGCACTATTCAATCCCCGGTCACCCACCCCAACCATAAGGGCATCCACAGGCAGAATGGATCTGTCTCATTTATGACTATAGCCCCAATGCCAACATCATGTCTTCCCTAAAGCAAGTGTTCTATAAAAGTTTGCCAACAAATATTGATGAATAAATGAATGAAACTGAAAAGGAAAACTGACTTTACAAGAAAATAAAATGGAATTAATTATCCAGTGTAAAAGCTCATTAAAATAATGGTTCAGGGCTTCCCTGGCGGCACAGTGCTTGAGAGTCCGCCTGCCGATGCAGGGGACGCGGGTTCGTGCCCCGGTCCAGGAAGATCCCACGTGCCGTGGAGCGGCTGGGCCCGTGAGCCATGGCCACTGAGCCTGCGCGTCCGGAGCCTGTGCTCCGCAATGGGAGAGGCCACAACAGTGAGAGGCCTGCGTACCGCAAAAAAAAAAAAAAAAATGGTTCAAATGTGAATTCTCCTGAATGGAAAATATGCTGGCTAATAAACCATTTGTTTTGCACAAAAGCTTAGGAAAGACCCGTTGTTCCAAGGGATTTAGAATTCATCCACTTCGTAGATGTAAAGGTTGTTAAAGCATGTAGCATGAAAAGAGAAAAATAAAGTCAACATCTTAGATGAATGTATTTTTTTCTCAAAATAAATAAATAAATCCATCTAGCTAAAGGTAGGCACTCTTCACATAATCTGTGACTATAAAAATTGAGCTAATGATAATAAAATTAATATATAGCTGTGATTTTTCAAATTTCCATTTTGTTGAATAAACATGTGACACATTTTACCATAAAATAAAAATTATTCATGAAATGTACAGGTAGAATCAGTATGAGTTGAAACTAGACTTTCTTCTCTTGCATTATACATGAGCAATTTGCCAAATTGCCAACTAACTGTCCAGAGATACATTTTTTAATACATGGATGAGCTAATGTAGCTGTGCAGATGATGGTAAAAGGAGTTCACCTTGTGTTAGCCTTGACTCATCACAATAAATTTAAAATGATACCAGAAATAGTTGTCCTCTTTTTGTAAGTGACCTACATGCCATGATTTAAACATTTGCATGTCCAAATGCTTTATTGGAGGGCATTCTGTTTGCCTAAAAAATCTGTCTCTCAGGGGAAGAAGGCCCAATAAGGACCGAGAGGCAAAGTTGGAGCCTGGTGACATCACAAGGAAACAGCCACCTGAGAGGAATGATCTTGGACTTTTCCCTAAACTGAGAGACCCATTAACAATGAGGTCAAATGATGAGGTAATTGGTATTAATGGGAATATTCTTTAAGTTCATTTTCAACCAAAAAATCTCCTTCTTAAGTCTTTACACTAGAGGGATTGCCTCCTGCCTTTTCCATGCTTTCCTATATATTGAAATATATTTTATATCTACCTCAATCATTCATTCAACAATGTTGAATCATAAACAAATAAACAAATGAACGATGTGAGCTTTAAAGAGAGACATCACTGCATAAGATCTTATGCAAATATGTGCAAATCTGGACAAGTGCCCTAACTTCCTGGAGCCCAGGTTTCTGTATTTATGATGTGGGGGTATCAATTCCTACATCACTAGGTTGTGGTAAGGAGCAAGTGATGATACATGCAAGTTTCTGTTGCAGGGCTGGGAGCCTGTGATGTATAAAGAATGTGCTATGTAATGCAGACACACCAGGGAGTAAGCACCCTCCCACCCCTCAAAGAACTCAGAGAAGTTGTATATGTGGGGAAGTTGTATATGAAATTATTTATATCATTACCCATATGT
The DNA here is from genome assembly GCF_949774975.1 of Lagenorhynchus albirostris. NCBI lineage: Eukaryota > Metazoa > Chordata > Mammalia > Artiodactyla > Delphinidae > Lagenorhynchus > Lagenorhynchus albirostris. Next base: position 139,511,336 of record NC_083095.1, on the reverse strand, counting down.
CCAAAAACCTAAATACATGGAGAACTATGAGATACAGTGGAGGAACTTTCCATCTCAGCTCTATTAATGTCATTTTCAAATTCTTGTTTTGTTTCTATTTGAAAGTTCCTCTGTAGGAAAGTATTTGAGATTTCCTTGGAAATTCAATTTCCCTGATTCCTTTTTCCTTATGAAGATGATGCTTATATCTTTCATTACTGAAGTTTTTGTTAAGTACACTGTAGAAAATCCTCTCAAGGGACTTACACAATAATCAACAGCACAGAGTGTATAGTGAACAATTCACCTAAAAATTTAAAATTTAAGGATCCTTACCAAAGGAATGTCAAATGCTAAGTCCTACAGAAATAAATATCTGATCCTGATATTTCCCATTTTAAGCTATATTCTTAGGGATTTAGCGCATGCATTGACAAGTTATTATGATACTACAATATATGAGTGATGTATTAGTCAAGATGGGAGGTCACACTGCAGTAGCAAACAATTCAAAATCCAGATGGCTTACAACAAATTTTTTTGCCATTCACAGGAGGTCTCTGCTCATTTCACTGATGTCTCTTGGGTACTAATGCTAACAGAGGTTCGATTGCTACCTCAACCCAGAATTCTGGGTATGCCGTGGTTGGGGGAGAGAGTGTGGAAAATCAGTCACCAGTTCCTAACTACATCCACTGGGAAGGGATGCATCTCTTCATATCACATTTCATTGATCAAAGCAAGCCACAGGGTCACCCTAACGTCAAGGAAGGGTGGTGCCTGGGGAGAGGGGAGAATCAGGGTGAATGGCACCCATGGATGGCTACTGCAGTCAACCTTTTAATTTACTCTCTTTTCCGCATACAACTTGTTGACACTCATCCCCTGTTCACAAAAGTGCCCAAAAGTTCCCTTCAGTGCATCATCAGGCTCTCAAGAGTGCATAGTCATATCTTCAGTGGGTGTGAATAGAGCTGCTTTTGATCCAGAGACAAACAAACTAAAAAACTCAGCTTTCTGTCCCCTGGAGCCCCCATACAGAGGTTGAACAAGGACAAGATCTCTGCATCAAACACTCCCCTTTGGAGAGGGGAACAATTGGTAGATATAGTCACCGGTCCAGAGCAACTCTGAGACCCTACCAGGTGGACAACGTGGGTGTCCTGAACCATGAAGGGAGAGTACATCTTGATTCCTCTCTTTAAGAAGAATTCTCCAGTCCACTTTTCAAAAAGGACTCTTCGTGTTTCCACATTTCCTGCCTTCAGATTAAACAGCCTTCTCTTCCATTTTCTTCCTCAACCACATGTAAAGAAAGTGCTGGGGATGGGCTCCTTCAGGAGGTGGGCAGTGGAGAGAGGGGCTGTGAAGATTTCTACAGTCACGTCCTGCCTAGAGTTAGGTACCCAAGGGTCATCTTACACCTAGAACAAGCTCAGCTTCCTGGTTCCCTCATCAAAAATTTAGCCAGTTTCTTACCAGTTTGACCCAGTGAGTATTATCTGCCAGTAGCCATGCCTACATTGTTTTTGAGATGGTCTCCAGAACTGTTGTACTTTTTTGATTTCTTTCCTCCAAGGAGAGTCTCATTCAACTTAGGGGCAGGGACCTGGACCTTATCTAGCTTGAGTGGGGAGGGTCACCATGGCCATGCTTTACCCTCTACCCTGATTTTAATCCAATTGAAAAACACACTAGGACTCTTCCAAAATACAGCAGAGGGAGGAACACACCCAAACTCATTCTACAAGGCCACCATCACCTTGATACCAAAACCAGACAAGGATGCCACAAAGAAAGAAAACTACAGGCCAATATCACTGATGAACATAGATGCAAAAATCCTCAACAAAATACAAGAAAACAGAATCCAATAGCACATTAAAAGGATCATACTCTATGATCAAGAGGGGTTTATTCTAGGAATGCAAGCATTCTTCAATATACACAAATCAATCAATGTGATACACCATATTAACAAATCGAAGGAGAAAAACCATATGATCATCTCAATAGATGCAGAGAAAGCTTTCAACAAAATTCAACACCCATTTATGATAAAAACCCTGCAGAAAGTAGGCATAGAGGGAACTTTCTTCAACATAATAAAGGCCATATATGACAAACCCACAGCCAACATCGTCCTCAATGGTGAAAAATGGAAAGCATTTGCATTAAGACCAGGAACAAGAAAAGGTTGCCCACTCTCACCAGTATTACTCAACATAGTTTTGGAAGTTTTAGCCACAGCAATCAGAGAAGAAAAGGAAATAAAAGGAATCCAAATCAGAAAAGAAGAAGTAAAGCTGTCACTGTTTGCAGATGACATGATACCATACATAGAGAATCCTAAAGATGCTACCAGAAAACTACTAGAGCTAATCAATGAATTTGGTAAAGTAGCAGGATACAAAATTAGTGCACAGAAATCTCTGGCATACCTATACACTAATGATGAAAAATCTGAAAGTGAAATCAAGAAAACACTCTCACTTACCATTGCAACAAAAAGAATAATATATCTAGGAATAAACCTACCTAAGGAGACAAAAGACCTGTATGCAGAAAATTATAATACACTGATAAAAGACATTAAAGATGATACAAATAGATGGAGAGATATACCATGTTCTTGGATTGGAAGAATCAACCTTGTGAAAATGACTCTACTACCCAAAGCAATCTATAGATTCAATGCAATCCCTATCAAACTACCACTGGCATTTTTCAAAGAGCTAGAACAAAAAAATTCACAATTTGTATGGAAACACAAAAGACCCCCAATAGTCAAAGCAACCTTGAGAATGAAAAACAGAGCTGGAGGAATCAGGCTCCCTGACTTCAGACTATACTACAAAGCTACAGTAATCAAGACAGTATGGTACTGGCACAAAAACAAAAAGATAGATCAATGGAACCAGATAGAAAGCCCAGAGATAAACCCACGCACATATGGTCACCTTATCTTTGATAAAGGAGGCAGGAATGTACAGTGGAGAAAGGACAGCCTCTTCAATAAGTGGTGCTGGGAAAACTGGACAGGTACATGTAAAAGTATGAGATTTGATCACTCCCTAACACCATACACAAAAATAAGCTCAAAATGGATTAAAGACCTAAATGTAAGGCCAGAAACTATCAAACTCTTAGAGGAAAACATAGACAGAACACTCTATGACATAAATCACAGCAAGATCCTTTTTGACCCATCTCCTAGAGAAATGGAAATAAAAACAAAAATAAACAAATGGGACCTAATGAAACTTCAAAGCTTTTGCACAGCAAAGGAAACCATAAAAAAGACAAAAAGCCAACCCTCAGAATGGGAGAAAATATTTGCAAATGAAGCAACTGACAAAGGATTAATTTCCAAAATTTACAAATAGCTCATGCAGATCAATAACAAAATAACGAACAACCCAATCCAAAAATGGGGAGAAGACCTAAATAGACATTTCTCCAAAGAAGATATACAGACTGCCAACAAACACATGAAAGAATGCTCAACTTCATTAATCATTAGAAAAATGCAAATCAAAACCACAATGAGGGGCTTCCCTGGTGGTACAGTGGTTGAGAGTCCACCTGCCGATGCAGGGGACACAGGTTTGTGCCCTGGTCTGGGAGGATCCCACATGCCGTGGAGTGGCTGGGCCCGTGAACCATGGCCACTGAGCCTGCGCGTCCGGAGCCTGTTGCTCCACAGTGAGAGAGGCGACAACAGTGAGAGGCCCGCGTACCACAAAAACAAACAAACAAAAAAAAACTACAGTGAGATATCATCTCACACCAGTCAGAATGGCCATCATCAAAAAATCTAGAAACAAGAAATGCTGGAGAGGGTATGGAGAAAAGGGAACACTCTTGCACTGCTGGTGGGAATGTGAAGTGGTTCAGCCACTATGGAGAACAGTATGGAGGTTCCTTAAAAAACTACAAATAGACCTACCATATGACACAGATATCTCACTACTGGGCATAATTCAAAATAGTCATGTACCAAAGTGTTCATTGCAGCTCTATTTACAATAGCCCGGAGATGGAAATAACCTAAGTGTCCATCATCAGATGAATATTGGATAAAGAAGATGTGGCACATATATACAATAGAATATTACTCAGCCATAAAAAGAAATGAAATTGAGCTATTTGTAATGAGGTGGATAGACCCAGAGTCTATCATACAGAGTGGAGTACATCAGAAAGAGAAAGACAAATACCGTATGCTAACACATATATATGGAATTTAAGAAAAAAAAAAGTCATGAAGAACCTAGGGGTAAGATAGGAATAAAGACACAGACCTACTAGAGAATGGACTTGATATGGGGAGGGGGAAGGGTATTCTGTGACAAAGCGAGAGAGAGTCATGGACATATATACACTACCAAACGTAAAATAGATAGCTAGTGGGAAGCAGCCGCATAGCACAGGGAGATCAGCTCAGTGCTTTGTGACCGCCTGGAGGGGTGGGATAGGAAGGGTGGGTGGGAGGGAGACGCAACAGGGAAGAGATATGGGAACATATGTATATGTATAACTGATTCACTTTGTTATAAAGCAGAAACTAACACACCATTGTAAAGCAATTATACTCCAATAAAGATGTAGAAGAAAAAAAAAGAAAGAAAAACACACTAGGTGCCACACTCTATCTCTGATTCTTTCCCTGGAGCATTTTGAATGATTGAAAAATTTTAGTGGGCATTTGAAGCAGGAAGACTTTCTTAATTTTATCTTTTCTTTTTGGGATCAAGGATATCATTGTCCACCTTAACAGGCTCTGAGTTTCGGGATGCTCTACATTCCTTTTCACTTCTGCACTAGTTATTTCTTTCCTAAGTGCACCTTTATCATGTAATACCTTACTAGACAGAGCTGACAGCAATCAACAACACTACAATGTTATGTGTATTAACTTCTAGAGCTATAAACCTTTTAGGTATGTGGTTCATTAGTTTCACTAGGTACATCATCCTCCTAAGTTATTACAGGTAAGGATTTCAGCAAATGCTTTGCTGCAACATAATAAAGAGAACCCTCTTTTTAAACTCTCAAAATGGTTTCCTCACTGCCTGCCACCTAATTATCATGTTAATGCCACAAAAATATTTTTTGTTACAGCTGTGTTACTCTTCCATCTGACCATTCCTGTATATGTCAGGATAGATTCAATAATGCTACATAACAAAGAAGACCCAAGTCTCAGTGGGGTTAAGCAACAATAGTTTGTTTCCTGGTTATGCCTCATTTCCAACAGAGGTTGTGAAGGGGAGGGTTTGTGGGAGGAATATCTTAACTCATCAGGAACCTAGTCTGACAGGGACTTCATCTGCTCACAGCGTCCAGTGACCTGATCATGAGGCTCTATGGTTTGCCTTTGAGGTGTAGAGGGAGGAGACTTGTGCCCTGGAACGAAAGTGCTTCCACCCAGTTCCACATATTTCCTTGGCTACCTCTAACTTCAGGCATGTCTGTGGCTAGCAGGATGAAGACCCTGGAAAAGTTGATAACATGTGCCAAAGCAGTGAAGGAGGGGGGACATCTGAGAAGTTATCTGAGGAATAGAGTAGAGAACTTGATTTTCAATCATCCTACTCTACTTTGCTTTTGAATCAATTGGTCTATAAAATTGCTTCTGAAGCACAGACACAAGGCATCACACTGCTAACTCAACCCCACCTAATATCATTGGCTGCCAGCGTGAGTCCTGTCAATACTGGGACATGGAGTAAGAAACACTCAGCTCTTGAGATTGCACGTCTGAGGCATCAGGGATGGGAGCAGGCTAGACGTCCTGAAAGGCTTACCCTGCTCGGCATATGGTTATCCTAACCACACCAGAACTATAAAACTCTGTGTGTGTGTATATTGTGTGTGTATGTTTATTTACTGTGCATGTGCAATGGTGTGGAGTGTGTTGGAAAAGGACACTGGCCTGCATGTACCATTTGCCTTGTTAGGAACACTTATCTCATTCCCATGCTCGTGTCACCTCCCAAAAGTGACCTAAACACCACCATCTGGGGGAGACACACCATGCAGGCTTGAAATGAACTCCTCTCTACCAATACTTAATCTTCAACCTCATAATGTCCATCAAGAAATTATTTTTTCTGCCAGAAACCTGAAACCACATTCTTTGTTAATTCTTGTGCAATAGTCTGTTGCTCCCTAAATGGCACATTCCTAGTAGATGTTTTCATTTGAGGTTCCTGTTTCATCAATAGCTCAGGATAAGTTTAAACTTTTTTCTCATTACTAGTCTGTACTTTTTCTCCAAAGTTGGGATATTATGGATAAACAAAAATTTACATGTATGGTCCTTTATCAGCAAGTCATAAAAGTCTGAATATTTGTAAAGCCAGACCATGTACCCACAAACTAGTCTCGCCTATATTTTAAGTTTCTTCTTATTAATGTTCTTCTGAGGACAAAGGAATTGCATCATTGGAACCATCTGCCTCTCTTCATTTCCTGCAAACACCAGTGTATCCCTGAAACAGAGATAGGAGTCAGCTGGGAAGACCTGAGGTCTTGTAGGTTAGGAAAGTAAAGATGGGTTTGGGGAGCAGTCAGGCCAGGCCAGTCATGTAGATCAACCTTAGTAAAGGTGTACATGGGATTCAAGTTCAGACCAAGCTTTGTGTTAAGTCTGTGTGGGCAGCAGCAAAAAGGTATGCAGGTCCCATGAGCTGTGGAACTTGTTCATTGAGTCAGTCAGTCAGCCATGATCCCAAAATATTGGCTCTTTGTGGCGTGATCCCAAAAAGAAATACAGAGACAGAGTTTTGGAGGAACAAGAAAGAGTAGTTTTATTCTTTGACAGGCAAAGAGGGAACACAGTGGGCCAGCGCCTCAAGAACTGTGGCCCCTCCCTGGGGAATAGGGAATGGTTTTATAGCCCAGGGCTCATGGTCTGGGGTAGGTGATAAGGCTCAAAGTAATTAAGGTCTTGCATTTCTTTTCTTCTGCAAATTCATGGCCAAAACTGACATCAGGTGGCTCAGCAACCTAGTCTGGTGTCCCTGAAGTTATTGGCCTGTGACCTTCTTTCTGAAATGAAGAATGCTATAAGGGAGTGTAAGCGGAGAAAAATGCCAGGTGCAGAGTGTAATTCATATGGAGTCAGAGAATGTCAGATGTTAGCTTTGTGAAGGACAAGTCTAGCTACAGGCACTACAGATTAGTAACAATTAAAATAAAACTAGGATCGATTAACTCTTTCAGGCCAGTTTATGCAGCTTCCATGGCCTGTCCATTGTTCCTTTATTTTCCTTGTTTGTCAGAAAAGAAAAAAACCTCATTTTTATTTAAGGAAAGTCTCATTTCCATTTTTGCTGCAATAGCCAGTCAACAAACATCTCATGAGGACATCAGGTTCTAGGCACCATTTCAAGCACTGGGGCTGCAGCTCTAAGAAAGAGACACAAGGCTTTTCTCCCACCAACTGTACATTCTAGTGGGGGGAAGTGACAAAGAAGTGCTCAAAACTTAAGAGTAAGACCTGAGATGGGTATTTAATTTAATTAATTTATTTATTTTTTATTGACATATAGTTGATTTACAATGTTGTATTGGTTTCTGGTGTACAGCAAAGTGATTCAGTTATACATATACAGTGTATGTACATTTTTTTCGTATTATTTTCCATTATAGTTTATTACAAGATATTGAATATAGTTCCCTGTGTTATACAGTAAGACCTTGTTTATCTATTTTGTATATAATAATTTGTATCTGCTAACCCCAGACTAATTATCCCTCCCCATGTTTCCTCTTCAGTAACCATGTTTGTTTTCTATGTCTGTGAGTTTGTTTCTGTTTCGTAAATAGTTCATTTGTATCATATTTTAGATTCCATATATAAGTAATATTATATGGTATTTGTCTTTCTCTGACTTACTTCACTTAGTATGACAATCTCTAGGTCCATCCATGTTGCTGCAAATGGCATGGTTTCATTCTTTTTTCTGGCTATGTACCACATGAAATGGGTATTTTAAAAGGTGGGTGGTCATGTGGCAGAGCTCTGATCCCTCCTACTACTAGATACCTCTTTCACCAAGTGCACACCTGGCCCAGCCTCCATGAGAAGGTGGCCTCTGCAGTCATGGGACTGAGTTCTGGCAATGGATGTGAGGAAAATGGTGGATGTCCTTTTCAGGCTGACCTACAAATCTTCCCACCTACCATCTGCCATATTCTTTCCAGTTCTGGGGGCTGAATGCATATCATCCAGAGTCCTAGAGAGAGGACTGGAGATGAAAGGAACCTGAGCCTCCAAGTCAGGATGCTGAGGCCTGTCTGCTGGGCCCATAATGGAGTCTCTTCTATGTCCACTCTCAGGGCCAGCCTCAGAACTACTGAGGGCCCCAGTGCAAAATGAAAATGTGGGCGCTTTGTTCAAACATCAGGATAAAACATTTTCCCTTCTTCCATGATCTTTCAGCCTGTCATGGAATTTTTAATTTGCTATTTAATGCTGCATTCCTTTGGGCATATGGACATTCATAGATCAAATACAGATCCCTCTAGTGTCCCTGCCCCCCCCACACTTGCACCAAGACCCCACCAGGAGCAAAGGGGTCTTAGAGGTCTCCAGGGAAATAACCCCACTGTGATCAAGGATTATCAGCTACAGAGGAAAACACCAGCCTGATGAAGAAGTTGAACCACATGAAATTGCCATTTTCGAAGATCAAAATTAGTTGACTCATTTTCATAGGTGGTCAACCTAAAATGCCAATGGTGAAGGAAATAAGCTAAGATTTTGTATTGATTACTGTTATGGACTGAATTGTGTCCCCCCAAATTCATATGCTGAAGCCCTAACCCTCATGTGACTGTATTTGGAAATGGGGCCTACAAGGAAGTAATTAAGGTTAAAGCAGGTCATATGAGTGGGGCCCTGGTGTGATGGGATGAGTGCCCTTACAGGAAGAGACACCTAAGAGCTCTCTCTCTCCACCAAGTGAGAACATAGCAAGAAGGCAGCCACTGCAAGTTAGGAAGAGACCCTTGCCAAGAATTGAATCTGACGGCACCTTGATTTTACACCCTCAACCTCCAGAATTGTGGGAAAGTAAACACCTGTTGTTTAAGTCACCTAGTCTATGGTATTTTGTTATGGCAGACTGAGCAGACTAGTATAATTACTTACATGTGCATGTGTCCCATCCTTTCCCAAGTTTCTTTTCCACCCACTATGTGATTCTCAGAAAGCAGAAATGGTTTGTCTGAAAAGAAGGGTTGGAAGTAAAGTTTGGACCTTTTTCATTTCCATTTCAGCATTTTCCTGCAGCCTGAATACCAACAACACTCACAGTCAGAGGACAAACTTATTACAGGACCTGAGGAAGCAGGCCTAGAAAAGTGGGAAGTAGGTGCAGGACCAGGAATAAGGAAGGCCTCGGTTTGAGGAAGCTGCTGCCTCGTGCCCACCTACTTGTGCCTGTTCCTTGAGGAGGTGTCTTCCCCATGTACCTGGCTGGAGTGAAGTCCTGAACAGCCTGCCTGCCAAAATAGGTGCTAAATCACAGAAGAACAGGTGAGCATGGAGGCTACTCCCTTGCAAAGAATGTGCTTGATGTCAAGACAAGGCAGACTAGAGACTCTTTGGGATTTCTATATTATACTACATTAAATTTCTGGCAGCTCAATTTCTGGAGTCCGTCTGACTTTTAAGGAGGAGTTCTCACCAGATACTTGGTGACCTACTTGTGGATTCCACAGAGCCCACTAACTTGGGCACTTATTTCAGGGAGTAGAACTGCAAGGCAGGGCTCCACTCACCCTGGAAGAATGGGATCCTGGAGTTGGATGGCCTGCTAGGGTCTCCTGCTTCAGGTGAATGCACTTCTTGTCCACCCATATCCTCTCAGCCAGGGTGGCCTCTAAATGCCCCAGGGTTCAAGAACACTTAAGCCTGCCTTCTTGCAACACACATTGTTATTCAAGGCAGAAAATATAAGAGCTCCAAGGATACATCAGCTAAAGTATCCTTCTAAGTAGAATATGTTTACTTGAGAGATTAAAATATTTAGGATTCAAATCTAATTCTGCTTAACCAGTTCAATTAAGACCAATTATCTAACTCATCACTTTGTGAATTGAAATGCAAATAGAAATATTTTTATGATATTTCAAAATATGTGTGTATTAGTATTAGTAGGCCCTACTTATAGTATGCCTGGTATTAAAGTATAAACCCTTGAAATACTTCTCTTATATCATAACAATAAACATCAGAGGCTATTGACCATGTTAGCTGTAGCATCTATTCTTTCATTTCAATCAGTCATTGAATGAAATGTTTCTGCCCCAAAGTTGCACAGACATTGTAAAAATACAGGAAAGCAATCAACCAAAACAAATAAAAACAAAAACCTTACATTGAGTGAAATAGCTCAACAGAGAAGTGAAAGAAATAGCAATGAAAGGCATTCTTAAAGGCATGAAGCCCACAGTTTATAAAATAATAGCTACTCTAATTTTCGCTAGAACTTTGCATCTTTAAATTTTCAGAAAGAACATCCATTGATGTGGAAATGGACTCTGACCCACCAGAAGGCCTTGCTACTCAAAAGCAGACCAGTAGCATCAGCAGGGTGGAACAATGTTAGAAATGCAGTCTCAGGCCCTGTAACAGAGAAGAACAAACCTGATTCCATATTGGATCTATTCTTTTAGCTCTAACCCCTGTGCTCTGTTGTTGCCTGAGCTTAGCCATACTGGCTCTGCACCTTTTGTAAAAGAATGTTGCCTATAGCCTGAAATATATGGTATAGCCCATTCTCAAGGCTCTGTCTGTTAAAGATATAACTCTTTTCATTCATATAGAGATAAGAGGTTGCAGAACAGAGAATAACATTTGTCTTGTTGGAGATTTATGAACATCCTATGTGTTCTGCTGCAAGAACAAAGGATTATCACATCCCCTGTGGGGCATCTGGCCAGCACCAAGAAGTTTGCAACAAACAGCCACACCCCTTCCCCTTGTAGCATAAAAGAAGCCTGAATTCTAACTCAGGTATTGTTCTTTGGGACAATAGTTCACCACCTTCTCCAGTTGCTGGTTTTCTGAATAAAGTTTCTATTCCTTGCCCCAACACCTCATCTCTTGATTTATTGGCCTGTCATAAAGCAAGCATTATGAGATTGGACTGGGTAATAATGCCACTCCTCTGCTTCAAACCCTCCCCGCAAAGGCCATGCCATGGCTCTTCCTTGGATGCAAGGCCTTTCTGCCCAACTGGTACCTTCTTTCCTCCTCACTTGATATGCTCCAGATGCCCCAGGAGCCAAGCATGTGCCAACTTCAGGCCCTTTGCACTTACCATCACCTCTTTCTGGAATGCTCTTCCTCCCAGATACTCATGGGGGTAAGTCCCTCATCACTTCATCGAAGTCTCCTTAGCCAATATCCCTTACCCTAGTTCCAGTGTAAATGCCCAGTGGACACCAGCACCCACCCCACCAGAGGCTCTAGGGGAAAGTCATTCCTTGTCTTTTCAGGCTTCTGTTGGCTGCCAGCATTCTTCGGCTTTTGGCTGCATCTCTCCAATCTTCAAGCCCAGGATATTCAACTCTCTCTCTGCTCTATCTTCTCTTCACCTTCTCTGTGTGTGTGTGTGTCAAATCTCCCTCTTTCTCCCTTTTATAAGGATATGTGTGATTACCCTTAGGAACAACTCAGATAATCCAGGATAAGTTCCCCATCACAAGATCCTAATTTATCACATCTGTAAAGACTCATTTTTTGGGCCTTAGACGGTAATGCTTACAGGTTCCAGGAATTAGGGGATTAGCACCTGGATGTCTTTTAGTGGGCCATTTTTCAGGCTACACATTATGGATTTTTAATTTTTTTAATTTCTATTAAAAAACATTTCATAAAATATTTTATCAGCATTTCAAAGAGGAAAGTAAATTAAGAAAAAAATTAATTTTTAGTAGTCATATGTAAAGTTGTATAATTTTTCTTCTCTTTTCTCCCCCAAACAGTATGTGCTTCTTGGAACTACTTTGGGTATGGTAGCATCCAATATGGAAAGATTAATTATAGCTACCTCTGATGAAATAGAGTATTGGCTTTTAAAAATGCCAACTGCAATTACATTTTATTGTTGTAAAAATGAAATTTAATTATTTTTAGAAAGGAAAGATGCTTGGTGTTCTGTTTTTACAATATATATGTTTGCACATAATAGAAAAAAATATAGCTGTGTAGCTTTTATATGAAGCCCTTCTTTTATCTTTTATATGTAATTGGTACACAGAAAGTACACTGTATTATGCAAGTATAATATTTGAATAGCGATATAAATACATCTCTAGTCATTATGATTTTTATCCATCTCACTTTAAAAAGAATACCATTTGCATGTATTCATGGATTATGAGTGCATGAGAGACACTGTTTTTCTTAATATAGTACTTTTATGTTGGTGGAGGACAGAATCCTCTCACTATTAACAGATTTAGTTCTCTGGCAAAATCTATAGAAGGAAATTGAGGATGCCATGATTAGTACTGAAGACGCACACATAGACCCAGAAAATCTCCAACTACCCTCAATTTTAAATTATTTTAGAATCTTTTCAAAACCTAAAACAACATGTGGTTATTTGGAATGCCATGATGTGTTATTTTGGCTAAAAAGGTACTCATAAGGAGAGTTGTGAAAAGCAAAGAAAGTGATGTCAAATATATTTGGTTGAAATTATTTAAATTCCCTTTCATCTTTGGAATCTTGAGGTCTTATTGTTTTCTTTAACCCCAGGCTTCTAAAAGTCTCATATTCCACACTTCCTCCAATTCTAGAATACATGTTATTTTTATGTTTTAGCATTTCTGAAGTTGAGAAACATTATACTGTTATAAAGTAAGGAATAAATTGTGACACCCCGGGACAAGTCCTTTTCTATCCAGGTGGAAACAGCCACTGATGTAAGAGCAGTGTTTCTCTCCTATAAAGCTACCCACTGTATGTGTAAATGTCATCTGGCTCTTTTGGTGCTACCCTATAGGATTTGGGCTCAAGGAATTGTCAGAAAAATACTATTACTCTGGCTCCTGTTATTGCTGTGATAATAAACTGTTCGTCATCTCTGACCCAGTTGTCTTCTACCAGCATCCATGAAACAGGGAAAGGCTAACATGTTAGCTTGCAAGTATGGTAAAACATCAGACCCTTCACAGTTTCCAAAATATAAGCAGTTTAACTCTCAGCAGTATATTATTCAGTTAAAGAAAAAAATGGAACTGGGTGTAGCTTGACAGAAATGTATACAGAATTTTCTCTGATGTTCTTTGATATCCCTTTGAAAATTATACTATCAATTCTAAAAGTAATAAAGAGGTCAAAATCTCAAGCACCAGATATGGGGAAAAAAAGTATATATGTTTATAATTGCTAATGGCCAAAAGAGATTCAGAAAAACTTTTAGTATACAAATACAAACAAGATTTAGAACCAAACTTTGATTATAGAAATGAGGAATGTGGGAGGTAATTGAATGCAAAAGCGTGTTATTGTTAGGTTTTATAAAGTATGTTCGATGTAAAATATCTGTTTTTCTCCAAAAGTTTCATTACCTTAACAGCACATCTAATAATTAATGAAATTTTGGACTTGAAAGATTTTAATTCTTTGTCTTAAAGATAATTTATTGCAACCACAAAAGAATAATATTGTTATAACTTTAGACTCTTCAAATTCCCAGAAAGAAAGAAAGAAAAACAAAAGAGAGAAAGAGGGAGAGAGAGAGAGAGAGAATATCTATGGACATGCCTGAAAAAATTAACAGAAGAGTACTGATTTAGATCAGAATGAAGTTTAGGAAGTGAGAAAATTCTTATTTTTATTGTTGTTGACATATTTCCATTTTTCTATCCTGTAACACCAAGAAATTTTTATGATTTGTTTTATAATTTTGGGAAGCAGAATAACCCTTTATTTCCATTTCTTTTCTTACTTTGTACATATTTGAAATGATAAAGAAGCAGACCATTATTCTTAAGCTATTTAGGGTAGTTTTTGAAAACCTAAGTAGGCACTACACCAAAGAGTGATTGGACTTTCCTTCATCTTCTTATAGTAAACAGTACTTTTATCATTGAGAAAGGATTGCAACAATTTTGTCTTCTGAGAAACCCTCCTCAGTCACCTCACTCAGGTCATTCCCTATAAATAGGTTTTTCTTTTAAGATTTTTTCTTTGAGGTGGACCAGTTTTAAAGTCTTTATTGAATTTGTTACAATATTGCTTCTCTTTTATGTTTTGTTTTTTTTGGCCATGAGGCATGTGGGATCTTAGCTCCCAGATCATGGATTAAACCCGCACCCCCTGCATTAAGGCAAAGTCTTAACCACTGGAGTGCCAGAGAAGTCCCTAAATAGGCTTTAAATTAAGAACTTCCCATGTCAAACTGGAGTAGTTGAACTGCATCTCAATAATATTGATATTGATAAAAATTCCTGGCTATCTTTGTTATGGAGAGCAACAACAAGCTCATTACTCTTGCCTCTTCATTGCTGTGAGGAACTATCAGTTCTTATCACATTGTATTTTTCCTACTTTTTGTTGTTTGTTTCAAAAGCAAGTCTATATTTTCTTCATATGCATATTTTTTACTTCCTAATGTAGTGCCTATAAATGTTTATTTAGGCAATGATTGAAAACCAAAGAAAAATACATAATACAGTCAGTTCTCATTATTCACAGTAGTTACATTCTTAAACTCACCACAAACCCTGAGTTAATGGGTACAGAACCATTACTTCTAGGGATAATACAGATATTGGTTCCTGTGAGCTTCTGGTCACAAAATTATTTTTATTTTAATTAAAAAAAATATTTTTTTTGCTTTTTAAATTAAAAAAAATTTTAATTATGGTAAAATACACATAAAATTTACCATTTTAAGTTACAGTTCTGTGACATTAAGTCTATTCACATTGTTCAGCTATCATTGCCACCATCCATCTCCATAACTTTATCTTTTTTGTGGTTGTTGTTTGTTAATTATTTTAAATATAGCAGTGTGTACATGTTGATCCCAAACTCCCTAACTATCCTTTCCCCCCACCCTTCCCCCTGGTAACCATAAGTTTATTCTCTAAGTCTGTGAGTCTGTTTCTGTTTTGTAAATAAGTTAATTTTTATCATTTTTTAGATTCCACATATAGGTGATGTCATAGGATTGTCTGACTTACGTCACTCAGTATGACAATCTGACAATCATCCATGTTGCTGCAAATGGCATTATTTCATTCTTTTTAATGGATGAGTAATATTCCATTGTATATATGTACCCTATCCTCTTTATCCTTTCCTCTGTCGATGGACATTTAGATTGCTTCCATATCCTGGCTATTGTGAACAGTGCTTCAATGAACATTGGGGTGCATGTATCTTTTCAGACCATGTTTTTCTCCATATATATGCCCATGAGTGGAATTGCAGGAGCATATTGTAGCTCTATTTGTAGTTTTTTAAGGAACCTCCATACTGTTCTCCACAGTGGCTGTACCAATTTTTTTTTTACAATAAAATTTTCCTGTTTTATCTTGAAGTTATATTCAAATATGTTTTCTCTTTTTTTCCCCTTTTATTTATTTAACATCTTTATGGGAGTATAATTGTTTTACAGTAGTATGTCAGTTTCTCCTGTATAACAAAGTGAATCAGCTGTACATATATATATATATATATACCCTCATTTGTCCTCCCTCTTGCATCTCCCTCCCACCCTCCCTATCCCACCCATCTAGATGGACACAAAGCACCAAGCTGATCTCCCTGTGCTATGGTCACAAAAATTTTAACTGATCAATAGTTAACCTTGTATCTAAACAGTGCATACCTATTTAAAGACACCTTATTTAATATATATTGTTGATTCATTAACATTGAACTCATGGCCAACAGTCCTATAACTTATGCCTGGACGAAGCTTTTCTAGCACACTGATGTTCTATGTAAGGCACATCACAGCCTTCTTGTACTTAGGAACACTAGACACCACATCAGCACTATACTTGGGGGACTATTTTAAACAGAAAAATTACCAACAAAAGGCACAAAAATGCAAAACAAAGAAGAAGAAGAAATACACTAAAAGCTAAATAGGCCATGAAAAGGATACTTGTTTGCAGTGTGAGGGCTGAAACAAGCAGGCAGATGTAATGCCTCTTTTGACCTTGGCTGAGAATGGGCACGTGGGGAGACTCAGATTTTTGTCACTCTGCACACATCCACAAATGACCATAAAAGTACTGAGAGTGTAGATTTTGGGGTGACAAACATATTTTAGTGAGTAGGAAAGTTTGTAAATAGGGAAGCTGCAAATGATGGGGACCAACTCTACATATATTAATTGCCCTTCTATTCACACTTTGTTTCCCAAAGAAAAGTTTGAATTTAAATTACTTCTGAGACACAGATGTCAGCATTGAACACACTGAGTTTAGGACCTTGGTATTAAGCATACAGTTCTTAAAATCCCAACATATATTTTGCTGACTTTGCCTCCTCTGTTTATCTAGGTCATAGATTATCGCAGTGCATTTCTCTGTAGGCAGCTTTGTTAGCTTTGTTCTTTTATGCCTGTGGAGTAAATGTTTGTCTAAAACATATTAGTTTCTCTCCACCTGCATAAACAGGGAAGGATGGACCATGAGCCAGTTAAGTAAGTACCAAAAAATTAGGAATTGTAGTAGGCAGGAAGAGTTGATCAGCACTGATGATCACTCCTCAAAGCTTGGGGGAAAGAGGAATGAGAAACGATGGATTAACCAACTGTACTAAGAGGATGGGTATCTCTGTAGACACAATTCAGAAAGCCTCTGAATTACTAATAGCTCACACTATGAAATAAGCTTTTTGTGGGTCAAAAATAGGCAGTTTTATTTGGCTCCAGCTAATAATTAGAATGAGATAATGAAAGAAATGGTAAATTGATGTGAGCCTCCAATGGCTGGCACTTGATTGCCAAGAATCCATGGTGGTGGCTTTTAAGGAGGTGTTGAAAGCAGAGAGGGTGGGAAGATGAAGGGGGTTGTGTCTTTGTATAAAATATAAAGACTCACTAATCACAGACTCACCACTATGTCATTGAATCTCTGTTAGGCTACAACCGAAATTTCTGCCCCGGTGACTGAGTTGTTAGTGGGGAAGACACCTGAGGGATATCAGAAAAACAACTCTCAATAACTGTGATATGATGATGGTGAACCTGTACATTTAATAGATGTCTTGTCCCCAGGGAAGAGAGTTTGTAAGTTGGGAGATGGATGGCATGTATACAGATATGGTCTCATTTATTAAAAAATCACCATATACCTACACTTGTAACCCCAAGTGAGAAATTGTCACCAACATTAAACAAGTGTCTGTATGGTTAAAGTATCATTTTAAGATCTGGGGAGGATACATCGAGACATAAGACATGACTACAGTCTTTAAGATTTTAGATTCTGGTTGGAAACATGATGAATACATGAAAAAGGAGAGATGAATACACTTTTAAATAATTTTTAGAATAGGATATAAAAGAACTATTTATTATTAAATATTACATTACATAAAATAAAATTCAGTCTATTGCTGTGGAAGGTGATTTTGTGGCTCATATGCAATGAGGGCTCATATGGGGGCTGCTCTTGTGTTCTGCTCTGGGGGCTGTTCTTGTGTTCTGTGGGGGATGCTCTTGTGTTCTGCTCCCATGAAGTCTCCAATGCTGGTGGATTAGTGGAAAGAACTGGGTTTGGACTTCCAAGATGCCCTTCTTACCCACTTGGTACCTGAACCAACTGAGAATTACAGAACAACACTTTTACAGAACAACACTTAAGTATTGAGGAATGTGGCCTAAATCAGTGGGCATGAGGACTTTTCAAACTGTGTCCTGGATGAGACACACATGCCTCCAGGCATCTCCATGGGTGACAGAGAAGGACAGGGGGTGCTCCCCACTGGAAAGCCCACTTCTCAGGGGAAAGGAGAGGACTGCTCAACCTGAGCATTCTGGGTTCATTCTCCTGCAATCAGGAGTCAAAAAAAAACCCTCCCCCACAGACTAAGTGAGCAGGAGCAGGGAGATCATCACTCTGGCCTGCCTGGTACAGTCCTGGTGCGCAAATACCAGTGCAGGCAGAAGGGGGATTCAGGGGGTACAGTGCTTAAAACCTTTGACAACTTTAATTTCTGTACACTGCAAATGGTCATAGACAGAGGGACAAAAGTAAAATTCAAGAGCAATAAAAGGAATGCTGGTTTGGACACAGTTGGCCAAACAAACGTCAAAAGTTACCAAAATAACAACCCAGAGCTGAGCTTTCAGAGATCAAATTCCACTCACCCACTTGCCCTTTAATGAAATGTAATTTCCAATTACCTCTAGTGTCCTGAGTTCTCAATAAAGTAGCAGAACTTCATGTTAAAATGCTAATTTTCACATATCAGTCATGGAGGTGGTGGCAGAAGAACCATGAGCTCCATAATTGCTGCTTACAGGATAATTAAGAGATTAATATTATGAAAGTTAATTGTAAAATTATATTAATTAATTTTAATAGTCCAGGGATCCTTCTGGAATTGATGTCTGAGAAGAACGCAGTCCACAGAGAGGCCCACAGGGAAATAGCAGAGTTGGCCTGAAGTTTGCAGGCCCAGCGCAATGGCCTCTTGGGTCTGAACTCTGATCCAAGAAACACAGGAAGAACACAAGGTGTGTATGTAAATGTCATGGATCCTTGGACTCCTGGGGCAGGGGTGAAGGTGGATGAGGATCAGCTTCTCCCAAAGGTGGGCTGGTGGCAAGAAAATGTTTTCAAGGGCCAAAAGATAAGCCTTATGACCGCTTTGTAAACTTTATCAGGCTTAAGCTATACAAGTGGTAATTTATTTAACATAATCATGATGCTCTTTCCTAAATGTAAGATTTGATGATGTATCTACTATCCAAATTACTGTAATAATGTCTTCCAGTCCATTTCTAATATAATTTGGAGATCCATGGTATAGAGAATCAGTTTAATGCTGAAACTCAATGTTCTGTCACAGGTCACAAGCCCAGGGTTTGTCCAGGTGATTCAAAGCATTCCCATTGTGATATGGTCAGTGATCTGTCTTCCTCCCCAAAATTCATAAATGATCGTTTTTGTTTGAGTTTTTTCCTCCAGATTAAGGAAGATCTTCAATTTTTTTATTTTTCAAATGAAAAGAAATATCTTCCAGCAAGAATAATGTTTGAAACATCACTATAGAGAAAACAGGATGTATTAATATGAAGCAGTGATTCTTTCCTGGTTGTGATATAACACATAAACACAGCAACTAAGAAAAGCAACTTGCAGACATAATAATCCAATCATTTAATTGATTCTAAGTATTGAAATGAGTGTCTTGGAAGTAAGGCTCTGGACAAAGATGGACCCTTTTCTCCACTAATAGGACCTGGGGCTGGTGTGCTGGTTGTCTCCAAGACAACCCTCACATTTGGTGATTTGCTCAAAAGACTCACAGGACTCAAAATAATTCATTATACTCAGTCATGGTTTATTACTGAAAAAGGACACAGATTAAAGTCAGCCAAGGGGAAAGGCAAATAAGGTGAGGTCCACAAAGAAAGGCAAGCTTCCAGTTGTCCTGGAAAGTGATATTCCCCCCCAAAAATGATGTGTGACAACTCATGCAAAGTGTTACCAACTAGAGATGCTCAGCCAAGCCTTGGTGTCCAGCGCTGTACTGGGGTCAGTCACATAGGCAGGTAGCAACCATAAGATGACCTCAGCTACTCAGTCTCCAGCAGAAGAGTCAGACTGATATAACATGGCCCAAAGTCTCAGGCATACAACAATAGGTGATCACAAGTCACATTGTTAGCATCACACTGATACAGCCTGGCCCAGCACCTCAGCCATACAAAACCCCTCTCATCAGGCCCCAGAGGTCATCTCCCAGGAGCCAGCCGAGGACCAGTCCTTTCTTGGGAATGTGAGCACACAAGCCTGCTGAGCTCACCCCTTATTACAGAATTACTCAGCCTCCTTGGGACTTGATTTCCTTCTTGGGAAAACTGAACTAATAAAAAATGTCCACCTCAAAGGGTTATCATGGGATAAAATACATGTAATGTGTTCAGAATAATTCCTAACCCTATAGCAAGAACTCCATGTTATCATTAAAAAAAATTTAATATTATAAAATTATACCAGGTACTTTCTCACATGAGAAGATGGAGTATACATACATTTTTCTTTTCCTCCCACTAAGTACAACTAAAAATGTAGAAATATATGTGAAACAAACATATGAAGACACTGAAAGGTGAGAGAAAAAGATATACTAGTTAGGGACTAGGCAACCCAAGGACAACATGGTAGTGAGTTCTCTGGGCTTTCTTTTTGCCTCATATATCCCAGATTTGTAGCTGAAAAGGCTGATGAGTCAGAAATCCCAACAGGAGCAGACAAAAAAAAAGCCCAAGAAAAAAGCCCAAGAAAAAAAGCCCAGACAAAAAAAAAGCCCGGCGACCTATATGCAGAGGCGGGGCCAAATCCAAAGCTGAACCCCAGGAGCTGTGCAATCCCAACAGGAGCAGACAAAAAAAAAGCCCAAAAAAAAAGCCCAAGAAAAAAAGCCCAATATTTTTTTTTATTTACTGAAAAATGTTTTTACTTTTGCTTTGGTCCAACAGTTTACTAGGCTGCTTTCTCTAGTCAAAGGAGCTGGAAAGGGGCAGTCTAGTAAGATAGAAAACATTTAGATAGTAACCGCTCTACTGAAGCCAAACACTGCAGAGACATATCCACCCAGGACAGTAAAAGCCAACTGGGGAGCTTAAACCTGCTGGGGTGGTGTCAGAGAAGGCTGATAAGGAGTTAGGATGTTCATCTCTGATAGGTAGTAATGAGCCCCCTTCGCACATAATGTCAGTGGAGACGTATAAGGAGGCAGGACTTCCAGGTCATCATGTTGGTATGAAGCACCTTTTCCCTTCCAGCTGGTTGCTGTCAGAGGAAGCCTGATGCAGAGTTGGACTTTCAACACTTTCCAGTGGTACTGAGACAACACTACACATCCCATTCCCATGGAGACCACATGGGTAGCAGTAAAGGCACTCCTGTGCATTCCAGGCATGTTGACATCCACAGAGGTGTATTGGTGAGCTGAAACTCCCACCCAACCCACTCCTAATGAGGAGGCAGTCCTTCCCTCAAGTGTTGATAAAGGCTGATGGGGAAGGGAGAAGCTGAAAAAAACCTCAAAAATTGGCTGTAAACATCCTAAATTTTGCAAAATCCATAAACATAGAGATACGCGAGGCTGCACAAACCACAACTAGGGTAAACCCCAAATAATCTGCATAAAGGTCCATCATAGTCAAACTTCTGGGAACTAAAGACCAAAAAAAAAAAAAAAAATTCTTGAAAGCTATACCATACTTATATGGGAAGACCAACTGAATGACAGCAAAGTCCTTATGAAAAACTATGGCAGCCAGGAGGAAGTGGTATGACATTGTTTCATGTGCTGAAAGAATTGTCAAGAATTTTACTAGTTTTATATCTAGTAAAAGATGAGAGTCCCCCAATAATCCTCATCCCAAAGAGAATAAAAAATTTGGTTTTTTTCCTCCTCACCTGAATCAAAGTCCTCATTTCCTGCCCCAGGCTTTATCTCTTGCTAGAATTAATGACAATAAGAACATCTAGACACTGTAGAAGAAACCAACTATTAGCCACAGTGGCACATTTCCTCAAGTCCTATGGCCCCAACATGGAGGACACAGAGCAGCTTGACATTGGAATATTTCCCAAAGTTGGAGATGACTTTCAACCCTGTTACTGTGTGAAATTGTGCTATATGTAATTTATATGATGCTGATTTTCTTTTGTGAAAAACTCCTTTAAAAAACCTTCTCTTTTACCACATTTTACTTCTCACATTCTTACATATACACTTTCAAAATATAGCCTGTTAGTAAGTTGAGAAAATCTTAAATATCTGGACTAGTCTACATTGTAGAGCTGTGGTAGCCAACACTAGTCATATATAGCCATTTAAATTTAAAAGTAAAATTCAGTTCCTCTGTTGCTCTAGGTACATTTCAAGATCTCAATGTGGCTAGTGGCTCTGGTATTGGCAGTACAGATACAGAACATTTCCAACATTTCCATTTCCAATATTTCCTATTGACATCCTATTTCAGAGGTATGCTGTTACTTTTATCCTTGGGGCATATTTCACTTCTTGGGACATAGTTGTTTTACATGAATAGTGAACTGTGGAATTATATATCTGAAATGTGTATTCAAGTTATCACATAGAACAAATCCAGTTTTGCGTCAACATTCTCCACCTTTTCTTAATGTCTCAGTGTCTTTGCCAGAAAAGTTCTTTTGCCCATTGGAACTATGAAGTGCTCAGAAGGTGCAGATCATTGTGCATTAAGGAAGAAACCAAAATAAAGCCTTAGAAAATTTACAATATGAAGTACATAGATTTGATTAAAATATCCTTCCCCTGACACACACACACACACACACACACACACACAAATAACATCAATCAAAATTCAATGTCCCCAAAGTTATCTATGTACTTTGTTTAAATGATAATAATATTTAATTGCAAGATTTGCATGTTTCTCTTCTTCTTGTTAAGATGACTTCATGTTGCCCTCATGCAATTAAGAACTGGCTACTATAGTTAGCATACAAATTTAATTGAAAAATTGTATATAACTCTCCAAACAAGTATACTTGGAATGAAATTATCAAGATTAATTTCAATAATTAGTTGCAGCTCTTTCTGCTGTAGTCTTTTGCTGAAGTCTTTTGCTCAAGTGACAAAATAAAATACTCATGTAAAGATGGTGATATTGTGTTACTGGCATCAAGTGTAGGCCCAGAGTTAGGAAATAGCCCCAAATGCAGGAAATTCTCAGGGAGATAGTAGTAGGTGATTGTTATAAGGGAAAAAATTTTAAACTGGTGAAACTGTAGAATCAAATCTAAGAATTGTACTACATCCTTAATTGTAAATGAAGAGGTCATGTTGACTGACACTTCCCATTCAATACTGCACCAGGGTACCAACACTCACCTCCAGTATAAGGGATTATCCATGACTTCATTTTGGTTAGGTCAGTGTTTCCCAAGTTTTCATGTGCTTATGAATCAACCAGAGAGCTTGTTAAAATGCAGATTCCTGAGCTCTGTCCTAGAGATTCTGATTAATTGGGTCAAGGTTGGACCAAAGAATCTGCATTTTGAAAAATACCCCATATCATTGGATGCAAATATTCTATGAATCACTCTTTAAACAGCATAAACCGAAGTCTCCTTTTCTTCATAGATTCTCTAACCTAAATTTTAAACTATTTCTTACAGTGTGTAAGAACATGAGTTAGACAATCCTGGGTTAGAATCTTACATCTCTATTTAGTCTTATTAACCTTGGATAAATTACTTACTGCTTTTAATAGTGAGTTTATTTATCCTCAATATTGTTGTAATTGTTCTTGTCATTACCACATATCTACAATGACCATCATCTGTCTAGAAACATACAGTTTCTATTATGAAACTTACATGTGACAGAAGAATTTCTTCCAGGTGGCTGTGTGGTATCCTGTTGGATTTATAGCCCAGCCCAATAACCTCTACAGTCACAGAATTATTTCTTCCTTTCTATAGCTTTAGAACTGTTACTCTTTTCTCTTTTGCTCTATTCTCCCACTCTTTTTTTCTCCCTCCCTCCCTCCCTTCCTTTCTTCCCCCCTTCCATCCATACTTACTTCCTTCCTGATTTATTCTTAAGATTATAATTTATCCCATAGTCCCTAAAGTATCATATATATATATATATATATATATATATATATATATATATATATATGCAATCTGTTAGATTCAAATCAGAAATTTTATTTCTGGAGTTTTTCAAGGGTCCATATTCTACCTGTGGGTCATTGGACTAGGGTCATTTTATCAACACACATTTTAAAGATGTGTTAAAGTTGACTTTACTGTCTTCTGCTCTCAATAATGGCCTTCCTGGTCATCTCACAAATGGAAAATTACCTTAAGTGCCTGATAGCAGCTCACAGACACTGTGTCTACATGACCACCTTAGGAGAGCACCAACTAGTGTATTTTTAAGCATTGTATCCATAATGTTAGTTTTTATCCAAGTTGCATACTATAAAATTGATATTTTTTTTTATTTACTGAAAAATGTTTTTACTTTTGCTTTGGTCCAACAGTTTAATTTTTTTTTTTCATTTGTATGGTTTGAGGTGCCAGAATATTGAGTAATTCAGTTAAACCTCATCCCAGGTAATTGATTCACTAGAGAAAATAGAAGAGAGATGTGGTATAAATAGAAATGCCTGCTTTATATTCTTTTGGTTTTCTTTTAATTGATATCAGGACATAACTGCAAAGTTCTAATCCATCAAAGCTGCAGGGCATGGTGGGTTCTTCGTGTGTATATATTGCATCAATATACTGCCAAAATAATATCAAAGAAGAAAAACCCAGAACCCCATGTCCTGATCTAAACAAACTAATGACCAACAAAATCAATAAATAAAATTTCTTATTTTTTCAAAAATTGTATTGACATTTATTTATTCATTATTTCATTTCTTTATTCAACAAATTTGAATATGTTTTATGTGTCAGTCAAAGATAATTGAAACAAAAGCCCTGCCCCCTCGGGGCTTACAGTCCAGTCCATGAGACAAGCTACTGGACTTAAAAGAGACACAGCATGGAGGGGGAAGATTGCAGAATAAGACGCGGAGATCACCTTCCTCTCCACAGATACATAAGAAATACATCTACACGTGGAACAACTCCTAGAGAACACTTACTGAACGCTGGCAGAAGACCTCAGACCTCCCAAAAGGCAAGAAACTCCCCACGTACCTGGGTAGGGCAAAAGAAAAAAGAAAAAACAGAGACAAAAGAATAGGGATGGGACCTGCACCAGTGGGAGGGAGCTGTGAAGGCGGAAAGGTTTCCACACACTAGAAGCCCCTTCGCAGGCAGAAACTGTGGGTGGCGGAGGGGGGAAACTTTGGAGCCGCCGAGGAGAGCGCAGCAACAGGGGTGTGAAGGGCAAAGCGGAGAGATTCCCGCACAGAGGATAGGTGCCAACCGGCACTCACCAGCCCAAGAGGCTTGTCTGCTAACCTGCTGGGGCGCGCGGGGGCTGGGGCTCGGGCTTCGGTTGGACCGCAGGGAGAGGACTGGTGGAGCGAACACAGCCTGAAGGGGTTAGTGCACCACGGCTAGCCGGGAGGGAGTCCAGGAGAAGTCTGGACCTGCCGAAGAGGCAGGACACGTTTTCTTGCCTCTTTGTTTCCCGGTATGCGAGGAGAGGGGATTAAGAGCGCTGCTTAAAGGAGCTCCAGAGATGGACACGAGCCGCGGCAATCAGCGCGGACCCCAGAGACGGGCATGAGACGCTAAGGCCACTACTGCCGCCAACAAGAAGCCTGTGTGCGAGCACAAGTCACTATCCACACCTCCCTTCCAGGGAGCCTGTGCAGCCCGCCACTGCCAGGGTCCCGGGATCCAGGGACAACTTTCCCGGGAGAACACACGGCGCGCCTCAGGCTGGTGCAACGTCACATTGGCCTCTGCCGCCGCAGGCTCGCCCCGCACTCCATGCCCCTCCCTCCCCCCCGCCTGAGTGAGCCAGAGCCACTGGATCAGCTGCTCCTTTAACCCCGTCCTGTCTGAGCAAAGAACAGACGCCCTCCGGCGACCTATATGCAGAGGCGGGGCCAAATCCAAAGCTGAACCCCAGGAGCTGTGCAAACAGAGAAGAGAAAGGGAAATTTCTCCCAGCAGCCTCAGGAACAGTGGATTAAATCTCCACAATCAACTTGTTGTACCCTGCATTGGTGGAAAACCTGAAGAGACAACAAACCATCCCGAACTGAGGAGGTGGACTTTGAGAGCAAGATATATTATTTTTTCCCCTTTTCCTCTTTTTCTGAGTGTGTATTTGTATGCTTGTGTGATATTTCGTCTGTATAGCTTTGCTTTCACCATTTGTCCTAGGGTTCTGTCCATCCGTTTTTTTGTTTCATTTTTTACTTAAAAATTTTTTTCTTAACAATTATTTTTTTATTTAAATAACTTTATTGTATTTTATCTTACTTTATTTTATTTTAGCCTCTATATTTCTTTCTTTCTTCCTTTCTTTCTTTCTTTCTTTCTTTCTTTCTTTCTTTCTTTCTTTCTACTTTTTCTCTCTTTTATTCTGAGCCATGTGGATGAAGGGCTCTGGGTGCTGCTGTGAGTCAGTGCTGTGCCTCTGAGGTAGGAGAGCCAACTTCAGGACACTGGTCCACAAGAGACCTCCCAGCTCCATGTAATATCAAACGGTGAAAATCTCCCAGAGATCTCCATCTCAACACTGACACCCAGCTTCACTCAACAACCAGCAAGCAACAGTGCTGGACACCCTATGCCAAACAACTAACAAGACAGGAACACAACCCCACCCATTAGCAGAGAGGCTGCCTAAAATCATAATAAGTCCACAGACACCCCAAAACACACCACCAGACATGGACCTACCCACCAGAAAGACAAGATCCAGCCTCATCCACCAGAACAGAGGCACTAGTCCCCTACACCAGGAAGCCTACACAACCCACTGAACCAACTTTAGCCACTGGGGACAGACACCAAAAAAACAGGAGCTACAAACCTGCAACCTGCAAAAAGGAGACCCCAAACACAGTAAGATAAGCAAAATGAGAAGACAGAAAAACACACAGCAGATGAAGGAGCAAGATAAAAACCCACACACCTAACAAATGAAGAGGAAATAGGCAGTCTATTTCCTCTTCAGAAAAGAATTCAGAATAATGATAGTAAAGATGAGCCAAAATCTTGGAAATAGAATAGAGAAAATGCAAGAAACATTTAACAAGGACCTAGAAGAACTAAAGAGGAAACAAACAATAATGAACAAAATAAATGAAATTAAAAATACTCTAGAAGGGATCAATAGCAGAATAACTGAGGCAGAAGAACGGATAAGTGACCTGGAAGATAAAATAGTGGAAATAACTACTACAGAGCAGAATAAAAAAAAGAATGAAAAGAATTGAGGACAGTCTCAGAGACCTCTGGGACAGCATTAAATGCACCAACATTCGAATTATAGGGGTCCCAGAAGAAGAAGAGAAAAAGAAAGGGACTGAGAAAATATTTGATGAGATTATAGTTGAAAACTTCCCTAATATAGGAAAGGAAATAGTTAATCAAGTCCAGGAAGCACAGAGAGTCCCATACAGGATAAATCCAAGGAGAAACATGCCAAGACACATATTAATTTAACTGTCAAAAATTAAATATAAAGAAAACATATTAAAAGCAGCAAGGGAAAAACAACATATAACACAAAAGGGAATCCCCATAAGGTTAATAGTTGATCTTTCAGCAGAAACTCTGCAAGCCAGAAAGGAGTGGCAGGACATATTTAAAGTGATGAAGGAGAAAAACCCGCAACCAAGATTACTCTACCCAACAAGGATCTCGTTCAGATTTGATGGAGAAATCAAAAGCTTTACAGACAAGCAAAAACTGAGAGAGTTCAGCACCACCATGCCAGCTTTACAACAAATGCTAAAGGAACTTCTCTAGGCAAGAAAAACAAAAAGGAAAAGACCTACAATAACAGATGCAAAACAATTCAGAAAATGGTAATAGGAATATACATATCGATAATTACCTTAAATGTGAATGGATTAAATGCTCCCACCAAAACACACAGACTGGCTGAATGGATACAAAAACAAGACCCATCTATATGCTGTCTACAGGAGACCCAATTCAGACCTAGAGACACATACAGACTGAAAGTGAGGGGATGGAAAAAGATATTCCATGCAAATGGAAATCAAAAGAAAGCTGGAGTAGCAATTCTCATATCAGACAAAATAGACTTTAAAATAAAGACTATTACAACTAACAAAGGAGGACACTGCATAATGATCAAGGGGTCAATCCAAGAAGAAGATATAACAATTGTAAATATTTATGCACCCAACATAGGATCACCTCAATACATAAGGCAAATACTGACAACCATAAAAGGGGAAATCGACAGTAACACATTCATAGTAGGGGACTTTAACACCCCACTTTCACCAATGGAAAGATCATCCAAAATGAAAATAAATATGGAAACACAAGCTTCAAATGATACATTAAACAAGATGGACTTAATTGATATTTATAGGACATTCCATCCAAAAACAACAGAATACACATTTTTTCTCAAATGCTCATGGACATTCTCCAGGATAGATCATATCTTGGGTCACAAATCAAGCCTTGGTAAATTTAAGAAAATTGAAATCATATCAAGCATCTTTTCCGACCACAGTGCTATGAAACAATATATCAATTACAGGAAAAGATCTCTAAAAAATACAAACACATGGAGGCTAAACAATGCAATACTTAATAAAGGAGTGATCACTGAAGAAATCAAAAATACCTAGAAACAAATGACAGTGGAGACACGATGACCCAAAACTTATGGGATGCAGCAAAAGCAGTTCTAAGAGGGAAGTTTATAACAACACAATTCTACCTTAAGAAACAGGAAACACCTTGAATAACCACATAACCTTGCACCTAAAGCAATTAGAGAAAGAAGAACAAAAAAAAACCCAAAGTTAGCAGAAAGAAAGAAATCATCAAAATCAGATCCGAAATAAATGAAAAAGAAATGAAGGAAATGATAGCAAAGATCAATAAAACTAAAAGCTGGTTCTTTGAGAAGATAAATAAAATTGATAAACCATTAGCCAGACTCATCAAGTATAAAAGAGAGAAGACTCAAATCAATAGAATTAGAAATGAAAAAGGAGAAGTAACAACCGACACTGCAGAAGTACAAAAGATCATGAGAGATTACTACAAGCAGCTCTATGCCAATAAAATGGACAACCTGGAAGAAACGGAAAAATTCTTAGAAATGCACAACGTGCCAAGACTGAATCAGGAAGAAATAGAAAATATGAACAGACCAATCACAAGCACTCAAATTGAAACTGTGATTAAAAATCTCCCAACAAACAAAAGCCCAGGACCAGATGTCCTCACAGGCGAATTCTATCAAACATTTAGAGAAGAGCTAACACCTATCCTTCTCAAACTCTTCCAAAATATAGCAGAGGGAGGAACACTCCCAAACTCATTCTATGAGGCCACCATCACCCTGATACCAAAAACAGACAAAGATGTCACAAAGAAAGAAAACTACAGGTCAATATCACTGATGAACTTAGATGCAAAAATCTTGAACAAAATACTAGCAAATAGAATCCAATAGCACATTAAAAGGATCATACACCATGATCAAGTGGGGTTTATTCCTGGAACACAAGGATTCTTCAATATATGCAAATCAGTCAACATAACACACCATATTAACAAATTGAAAGAGAAAAAACATATGATCATCTCAATAGATGCAGAGAAAGCTTTTGACAAAATTCAACATCCATTTATGATAAAAACCCTTCAGAAAGTAGGTATAGAGGGAACATTCCTCAACATAATAAAGGCCATATATGACAAACCCACAGCAAACATCATCCTCAATGGTGAAAAACTGAAACCATTTCCATTAAGATCAGGAACAAGACAAGGTTGCCCACTCTCACCAGTATTATTCAACATAGTTTTGGAAGTTTTAGCCACAGCAATCAGAGGATAAAAAAAATAAAAGGAATCTAAATCAGAAAAGAAGAAGTAAAGCTGTCACTGTTTGCAGATGACATGATACTATACATAGAGAATCCTAAAGATGCTACCAGAAAACTACTAGAGCTAATCAATGAATTTGGTAAAGTGGCAGGATACAAAATTAATGCACAGAAATCTCTGGCATACCTATACACTAATGATGAAAAATCTGAAAGTGAAATCAAGAAAACACTCTCACTTACCATTGCAACAAAAAGAATAATATATCTAGGAATAAACCTACTTAAGGAGACAAAAGACCTGTATGCAGAAATTTATAAGACACTGATGAAAGAAATTAAAGATGATACAAACAGATGGAGAGATATACCATGTTCTTGGATTGGAAGAATCAACATTGTGAAAATGACTCTACTACCCAAAGCAATCTACAGATTCAATGTAATCCCTATCAAATTACCACTGGCATTTTTCACAGAACTAGAACAAAAAATTTCACAATTTGTATGCAAAAATGCAAAAGACCCCCAATAGCCAAAGCAATCTTGAGAATGAAAAATGGAGCTGGAGGAATCAGGCTCCCTGACTTCAGACTATACTACAAATCTACAGTAATCAAGACAGTGTGGTACTGGCACCAAAACAAAAAGATAGATCAATGGAACAGGATAGAAAGCCCAGAGATAAACCCACACACATATGGTCACCTTATCTTTGATAAAGGAGGCAAGAATATGCAGTGGAGAAATACAGCCTCTTCAATAAGTGGTGCTGGGAAAACTGGACAGGTACATGTAAAAGTATGAGATTAGAACACTCTCTAACACCTTACACAAAAATAAGCTCAAAATGGATTAAAGACCTAAATATAAGGCCAGAAACTATCAAACTCTTAGAGGAAAACATAGACTGAACACTCTATGACATAAATCATAGCAAGATCCTTTTTGATCCACCTCCTAGAGAAATGGAAATAAAAACACAAATAAACAAATGGGACCTAATGAAACTTCAAAGCTTTTGCACAGCAAAGAAAACCATAAACAAGACCAAAAGACAACCTTCAGAATGAGAGAAAATATTTGCCAATGAAGCAACTGACAAAGGATCAATCTCCAAAATTTATAAGCGGCTCATGCAGCTCAATATCAAAAAAACAAACAATCCAATCCAAAAATGGGCAGAAGACCTAAATAGACATTTCTCCAAAGAAGATATATAGATTGCCAACAAATACGTGAAAGAATGCTCAACATCATTAATCATTAGAGGAATGCAAATCAAAACTACAATGAGATGTCATCTCACACTGGTCAGAATGGCCATCATCAAAAAATCTAGAAACAATAAATTCTGGAGAGGGTGTGGAGAAAAAGGAACACTCTTGCACTGCTGGTGGGAATGTGAATTGGTACAGCCACTATGGAGAACAGTATGGAGGTTCCTTAAAAAACTACAAATAGAACTACCATATGACCCAGCAATCCCACTACTGGACATGTACCCTGAGAAAACCATAATTCAAAAAGAGTCATGTACCAAAATGTTCATTGCAGCTCTATTTACAATAACCAGGAGATGGAAGCAACCTAAGTGTCCATAGTTGGATGAATGGATAAAGAATATGTGGCACATATATACAATGGAATATTACTCAGCCATAAAAAGAAATGAAATTGAGTTATTTGTAGTGAGGTGGATGGACCTAGAGTCTGTCATACAGAGTGAAGTAAGTTAGAAAGAAAAAAACAAATACCGTATGCTAACACATATATATGGAATCTAAGGGGAAAAAAAGTCATGAAGAACCTAGGGCTAAGATAGGAATAAAGACACAGACCTACTAGAGAATGGAGTTGAGGATGTGGGGAGGGGGAAGGGTAGGCTGTGACAAAGTGAGAGAGTGGCATGGACATATATACACTACCAAATGTATAATAGATAGCTAGTGGGAAGCAGCCGCATAGAACAGGGAGATCAGCTCGGTGCTTTGTGACCACCTAGAGTGGTGGGATAGGGAGGGTGGGAGGGAGGGAGACCCAAGAGGGAAGATATATGGGAATGTGTATATGTATACCTGATTCGCTTTGTTTTAGAGCAGAAACTGACACACCGTTGTGTAGCAATTGTACTCTAATAAAGATGCTAAAAAAAAAAAGACTGTGTGCCCAAGATTGCCTTTCTCAACAGTCATAATATGTTGTCCTTTTTATCCTGGGGTGAATGTGATTTGCTATTATTTTGTTGAGGATTTTTTTTTGGGGGGGCATCTTTGTTGGGGTATGGTTGCTTTGCAGAGGTGTATTGGTTTCTGCTTTATAACAAAGTGATGTTGAGGATTTTTGTATCTAGGTTAGTGAGGGATACTCTTTTTAGTTTTCTTGTACTGTTTCTGTCTTGTTTTAGTGTCACAGTGATGCTAACATCATAAATGAGTTTCGAAGTACTCCCTTATTTTCTCTTTTCTGAAGAATCTGTGTAGAATTGGTGTTATTTCTTCCTTAAGTGTTTGGTAGAATTCACTTATGAAACCATCTGGGGTTAAAGTTTTCTTTATGGGGTGATTTTAACTATACATTCAATTTTTTAAAACAGTTATAGGACTACTCAAGTTATATGTTTTTCTTGAATAAGCGTTGTTAGTTTGTGTCTTTTGAAGAATTTGTCTATTACATTTAATTTTTCAGGTTTTTGGCATAAAGTTGTCCACAATATTCCCTTTTAAGTTGTGATTTTTATTATATGTAAAATATATCTCAATAAAGCTGAAAGAATAAAATGTTTAAAATTAAAAAAAAAATTATGTCTGTAAAGAAAAAAAAAAAAGAGAGACACAGCATGAAGCCAAGAATGTAACGTGCATTTCAGATATGCAGATACTCCATTTCTCATGCCAGGCACCTTGGCACCACTTGACCTTTGCTCAGCCAGAACTCAGCTCCTGCTGCCCTCTTTCTGGGCTCCTGCAATAGAATGATTTAAACTTGTTCTTTGACAACTAGTTAACACATGGCCCTTTCTCTTTGGCCTCCCTTGGTCCTTCTTCCTTTATCAGACTTCCCAAACTGCCCGCAACTTTCCTCCAGAGAAAATCAATCACTCCCTTCTCTGAGCTCCCCAAACACTTAGAACACACCTTTTCTTTTAAAAAAATTTAATTTTATATTGGAGTATAGTTGATTTACAATATTGTGTTAGTTTCAGGTGTACACCAAAGTGATTCAGTTATACACATACGTATATCTATTCTTTTTCAAATTCTTTTCCCATTTAGGTTATTACAGAATATTGAGTATAGTTCCCTATGCTATACAGTAGGTTCTTGCTGCTTACCTATTTTTCATATAGTAGTGTGTATATGTTAATCCCAAACTCCTAATTTACAGCCCCTCCACCTTTGGTAACCATAACTTTGTTTTCTATGTCTGAGTCTATTTCTGTCTTGTAAATAAGTTCATTTGTATCACTTTTTTTTAGATTCCACATATAAGTGATATCATATGGTATTTTCTTTCTCTCAGACATAAAAAAGAATGAAATACTGCCATTTGCAGCAACATGGATGGACCTAGAGGTGATCATACTAAGTGAAGTAAGTCACACAGAGTAAGACAGAACACACCTCTTAAGAGCAGCTGCCCCATTTTATTATAGTTGTGGTTTAAGTTTGTTTCCAATCAGAAGAGGACCTTCTGGAAAGAAAAGCCTGGTCACACTACGTCCTTTCAGCTTTTGGGCCACTAGGTCCTCACAATGCATCCTGGGTTGTATTGACTCAAGCAGGAGGAGAGCCATCCACCACTACCACTGTGCACCCTCCACGTCAGCCTCCTTGTCACCTGCCTCTTTGTCTTTCTAAAAGTGCTGCAGGAGATTTTGCAACAAGAAGTAATAACAGGTAGCCCTCTTGTGGATGAGCGTGAGATGAACCAATTCCCATTTGTGAGAAATAGGTAAGCCTTCTTGATAAGACACACATATGGCGTTTTTCCTGCCACCACCCTGGGGCTGTCCTGCCTTGTGTTTCAGCACTGACCCCTTGCAGGGGCATTAGGGCATCACCCATGAGGCCTGTGTGTTAGTTTGGTGGTTGTCTGAGCTTCCAGGAAAGTGGAATGTTTTGGCTGCTAAGAAAAGAGTTTTTTCTGTGTTTTGGCCAGGAAACTCTCCATGGCTGTGTTGCTGGCAAAGCAGGAATTGTGGTGGTGAGTAATAACTTCAGACTGTTAATCAACACGATGAATGAAGTCCTACATGTTCTTAAATCCAGCCCCAACTGGAGCTTTGTTATAAATCATCCAAGATTAAATTGAAGGAAACACCAAATTTAAGTAGAGAACCCGATCCACTGGGCCAAACTGTCCCTAAGATACAACAAGAAAATCCCACCTCTGATGCCCTGGGCTCATCACTTACTCCTGAAGCTTATTTATAATACAATTCAAGAAACAGTATGCTTTTTGCTTACCTTTAAGGCCTCTCTTTCCTCTTCGGAATATCTCACCTCTTTATGCCATGGGAAAAAGGTGGTTAGAAAAAATTAAATTTTAACTTACAGATTCTGAGCGTGTCTCAGTGTGAAAAAAAAATCACTTCATATTTTGGGCAGTAAAATGAATTTGAAGTCTGTCGCACGTGTGATTGTCTCCTAGGAGACCCAAGCGTGAATCATCACCATGGAGACTACTTGGGCCCTCACTGCTCGAAATCATGAATGTAGATTATCAGCCAGGGTTTGTTTTGGGGGAGGAAAGACTATAACTACCGGCCAAGCCTTACACACTACTACAGAGTTGTGTGCCCAAGGTGAGCTGTGGGCTGCGACCACTGCAAGTCTGCTCTGGCAGCGTGAGTGGGAAATTTCATGGGCTGTGCTTTTAAAACACCTCTAGGGCCTGAGAGAAGATAGGCGCATCCTCAGAAACACAGCAGCACCCAGGAGATGGAGCAGGCAGCCAGTCATCCCGGGGGAGAGTCTCTCACTCTGAAAGCTGGGCTTTGGGAAGATGCCAACCCAGAAGTAGCCCTTCCTTTGTTGGCCCTACCCCATGCAGTGCCATGCTGGGGCTGGCTAAGATGAAAAGAACACGTGATGTTCTGTTCTTCATCTAGCTTTCTTGAAACTCATTTTTTACATAATCACAACAAAAATCACCATCAACAAAAATCAACAGTTCTAGTAATCATATTATTCACAACAATCATTTCCTGGGCCTCTCCCTTATCAGAGCTGGGTCCAGTGCTGGGTGTTCAGACTTCCTCTTGCCAGACTGGGGAGTGGGCCAAGCTCTAGCCTTCCCTCCGCCTTTGTCTTAGTGATCACAGTGCTTGCTGTACACTGGATGTACCGACGGAATGGTAATGATGTCAAGAAGTTTTGAAGATGTCTCTTGTGGGACTATATAGACATGCAGTGGCAATGTTGCCTGGTGACCACTCCTGGAGTCTGGTTTGGTGGGCTGGAAAGATGACCAGGAAAGGGAAGAAATGGTTTGAAAAGACACATGTCCGTGTTTTGGTCATTCTGTAGCAGGCAGGCACATAATAATCCGCTTTAGATTTAGAACAGCTGGTGCTCAAGTTTTATATGTAATACCAGGAAACATGTTTTCTGATCATCTGTTTTATTAATGTGATTTTGGATGCTGATGGTATTTAAACATTATATTTCTAATCCTTTTATAGCATATTTATTCAATGAAGACTTAACATCTTCCTCTTCTCTTGAACCCCTAAGAGCACTTTCTCCGGACAGTGCTCTTTGAGAATTCAGATGTACAAAGTCAAATCAGAGAAAAGATGGCATGTTTCTTTATTTTGAAGATAATGCTGGGGTCATAGTAAACAGTAAATGCAAAATGAAAGTTTCTGCCAGCCAGGACCAGTTACAAAGGAGTGTGCAGACTTGTAGCCCAGGATTTCAGCCAATGCTGGCAGCATTGCATGATTCTTCAGTGTAGTTGTTTTTTTAAAAAAGCCATTAAGGGGGCTTCCCTGGTGGCGCAGTGGTTGAGAGTCTGCCTGCCGATGCAGGGAACACGGGTTCGTGCCCTGGTCCAGGAAGATCCCACATGCTGCGCGGAGCGGCTGGGCCCGTGGGCCATGGCCACTGGGCCTGCGCATCTGGAGCCTGTGCTCTGCAACGGGAGAGGCCACAGCAGTGAGAGGCCCGCATACCACAAAAAAAAAAAAAAAAAAAAAAGCCATTAAGGACAGAGCTCACATGTCACCTCCTCTTCCGTAATGCTTTACAGACTTCACAGCCACCCCTGCCCACCACCAGCCACCTGTACTTCTGTGGGGTTTTCTGTGCACCATGCCCACTTACTCAGACCAGATTTCCCGTGGGTTAGTTGGGCAAGTAACTTCTTCTCCAGCTGGCCCAGAAGCTCCTTGTGGGAAATGTCTGCGTGATTTATCTTCATATACCCCTTTCATCCATTCAAAAATAAGTTTATCAAGCACCTGAATACCAGGCGTTGAGGACAAACTGCTGAAGGAGACTGCTAGGCTCCTAGGAGAGGCAGCCCAGTGGATAAGCGAAGGGTCCAGTGGGGCCAGCTGGGCTGCGTGGAGGCAGCACATGCTTGGAGGGAGAATGCCCAGAGCACACGTTGCTGCAACCAACAGCCGGGGAGAGCTACCCTGAAGGACAGCAGGAGTTTAGCCCTGCGATGGGACAAGAAAAAAGCAAAACAGATAGTCAAAGGGAAGAGTGAGTGCAAAAGCCTACGCTGACAAATAGGTGGGGATTGTTCTAGAAACTGGGGAAAGGTCAGCACAGTGGAGGTTAGTACGTGCAAGTGTGGGTGGATCCAGATCCTGAGACTGGTGGGGAGCTGTGACTCCGCTCTAGGTGAGATGAAGGCCAGTGAAGTGTGCTCAGCAGGATGGTCAGCCACCAAGGCATTCATGTTTATAATAGGATCACTCTAACTTTTTTGAAGAGGTTGGAGGGAGGCTGGAATGGAGCCCATTCTGAACAGGTGGTCGTGGTTTGACCGTGGTTGTGCCAGACTTCGAGGGTTTCTTGCCTCAAGTGGCTGTAATAAGGCCACTAGGGACAGGAGGGTATGGTTAGAACTTGGGAGAAAATGGCATTACAGCACCAACTGCCTAAGTTTCTACCTTCAGGGCTTTTTCTGAAATGGGGAAAGAATAGGACAGAGGAGCCGCCCTGCAAGTGTACCCTTGAATATGGATTCCTTGGCCCCCAAGGAAGCTGGAGGGAATCGAGGGCTGCTGGAAATCCCAGGCTGTGCCATCTGTCCATACCTCCTCTTCCACCCCCACCTGCTGAAGAAATAGCATTGTTACTGAATCAAGCTTGGGTCTGCTTGCCCATGCACAGTAAAGCCAATCTACTGACACTGGGTTGTGGTGAAGGAAAGTGCAGCATTTATTGCAGGAGCCAAGCAAGAAGTCCAAAGACCTGAACTCTCCAGTGGCTTTCAGGGAAAGGTTTTTAAAGACGGGGTGAGGAAAGGGGGTTGTGAAGTGTGTGATCAACTAGTGGACATTCTTCTGATTTGTTGGTGGTGAGGTAATTGAGAGTCAAGATCATCAACCT
This sequence comes from Lagenorhynchus albirostris, assembly GCF_949774975.1. Classification (NCBI taxonomy): domain Eukaryota; kingdom Metazoa; phylum Chordata; class Mammalia; order Artiodactyla; family Delphinidae; genus Lagenorhynchus; species Lagenorhynchus albirostris. The sequence continues at coordinate 139,474,027 of NC_083095.1, read as the reverse complement.
CTGGTTCCAACTGGTCTGGGGTCTACATGCTTGTGGGCAGTATGCGGTTAACTTCTTCCGCCTGGTGGGGATTTCAGTATCTGTAAAACAGCTCAAAGGATATGGCTTAGAATATTATCTATAGCCCTTGAGGAGGAACTGAAAATCCTTGACTTTGTTTAATGGCTAAACTATTGTTATTTTGTCTTGCTTGACTGTTTTCCTTTCTTTCTGCATTTTCTCACTTCTCTGATTAAATTTACTCTTTGGAACTTGGGGAAAGCCTAGGAACTTGGGGAAAGCCTAGGAGGCTAAAGTTTTTATAGACAAGGGGCAGGCAGAGGATGTGTGGGAGGGGAATCTGTTCTGAGAAGACCACATGGGGTCCTGCTCTGTTACAGCATCACTTCCTGCATGTACCATGATGCAAAAGGGTCAGGAGACACAACAGAGTTATATTTCCCAAAAGAGATTCCTTAGAAGTCTGTGCATGGAAGGCAACCTCAGGGTACTAAAAGGCTTTTAGGAGTGAATAAGCTCAAGAGCATTTGGCAGAATTCTACACACATCCGATGTCCACCTTTTGGAGCTGTACAATGCACTAACGTACCAGAGACACAGAAAGCCCTCAGTCAAAGGTCCTTCCCCAACTTTCTTTACTCAGAATTTCTCAGACGCATTTGACCATGGGGTCAACTTTTTAATTACATAATAACATATTAATATTCCACACAATGCCCATTGCATAACGCCATTATAGATTTCCTAGAGGAACTGAAATGGATAAAGAGCTCTGGAAGGAACACAACAGAGAGCATAAAACAGAATCACTGAAAAAAAAAGTAAGGGAAGAAAAAGAAAGAAAAAGAAAGAAAGAAAGAAAGAAAGAGAAAGAAAGAAAGGAAAGAAGGAGAGGAAGAAAGGAGGGAGGGAGGAAGAGAATGCATGCTTACATAAAATACATATGAACAGATCCACAAAAAAGTATGCATTTATTCTTATAACAATTGTGAGGTTTGCAGGACAAGAATTATCATGTGCAATTTACAGGAGTATGTGAAGGCTCAGGAAAAGAACTGGCTTGTCTTGGGTGAAGTGTCTTCTTTTTTTTTTCTTTATTTTAATAGATCTTTATTGGAGTATAATAACTTCACAACACTGTGTTACTTTCTGTTGTACAAAAAAGTGAATCAGCCATATGCATATATATGTCCCCATATGCCCTCCCTCTTGACTCCCCCTCCCATCCTGCCTATCCCACCCCTCTAGGTCATTGCAAAGCACCGAGCTGATCTCCCTGTGCTATGCTGCTGCTTCCCACTAGCTAACTATTTTACATTCAGTAGTGTATATATGTCGATGGTACTCTCACTTCGCCCCAGCTTCCCCCTCCCACCCCATGACCTCAAGTCCATTCTCTATGTCTACATCTTTATTCCTGCACTGCAACTAGGTTTGTCAGTACCTTTTTTTTTTTTAGATTCCATATATATGTGTTAGCATACGGCATTTATTTTTCTCTTTCTGACTTACTTCACTCTGTATGACAGACTCTAGATCCATCCACCTCACTACAAATAACTCAGTTTCGTTTCTTTTTATGGCTGAGTAATATTCCATTGTATATATGTGCCACATCTTTATCCATTCATCTGTTGATGGACATTTAGGTTGGTTCCACATCCTGGCTATTATAAACAGTGCTTCAATGAACATTGTGGTACATGTCTTTTTGAATTATGGTTTTCTCAGGGTATATGCCCAGTAGTGGGATTGCTGGATCATATGGTAGTTCTATATTTGTTTTCGAAGGAACCTCCGTCATACTGTTTTCCATAGTGGTAGTATCAATTTACATTCCCACCAACAGTGCAGGAGGGTTCCCTTTTCACCACACCCTTTCCAGCATTTATTGTTTTTAGATTTTTTGATAATGGCCATTCTGACTGGTATGAGGTGATACCTCATTGTAGTTTTTTTGTTTGTTTTTTTTTTGTTTTTGCGGTACATGGCCTCTCACTGTTGTGGTCTCTCCTGTTGTGGAGTACAGGCTCCGGATGCGCAGGCTCAGCGACCATGGCTCATGGGCCCAGCCGCTCCGCGGCACGTGGGATCCTCCCGGACTGGGGCACAAACCCGTGTCCCCTGCATCGGCAGGCATACTCCCAACCACTGTGCCACCAGGGAAGCCCCCTCATTGTAGTTTTGATTTGCATTCTCTAATAATTAGTAATGTTGAGCATCTTCTCATGTGCCTCTTGGCCATCTGTATGTCTTCTTTGGTGAAACGTCTATTTAGGTCTTCTGCCCATTTTTTAACTGGATTGTTTGTTTTTTTGATATTCAGCTCCATGAGCTGTTTATATATTTTGGAGATTAATCCTTTGTCTGTTGTTTCATTTGCAAATATTTCCTCCCATTCTGAGGGCTGTCTTTTCGTCTTGTTTATGGTTTCCTTTGCTGTGCAAAATCTTTTAAGTTTAATTAAGTCCCATCTTTTTATTTTTATTTTTATTTCCGTTACTCTAGGAAGTAGGTCAAAAAGTATCTTGCTGTGGTTTATGTCAAAGAGTATTTTTCCTATGTTTTCCTCTAAGAGTTTTATAGTGTCTCGTCTTACATTTAGGTCTTTAATCCATTTGGAGTTTATTTTTGTGTATGGTGTTAGGTAGTGTTCTAATTTCATTCTTTTACATGTAGCTGTCCCGTTTTCCCAACACTATTTATTGAAGAGGTTGTCTTTTCTGTATCGTATGTTCTTGCCTCCTTTGTCATAAATTAGGTACCCATATGTGCATGGGTTTATCTGTAGGCATTCTATCCTGTACCATTGATCTATATTTCTGTTTTTGTGGCAGTCTTGATTACCGTAGCTTTGTGGTATAGTTTGAAGTTAGGGAGCCTGATTCCTCCAGCTCCGTTTGTTTTTCTCAAGATTGCTTTGGCTATTTGGGGTCTTCTATGTTTCCATACGAATTGTAAAAATTTTTGTTCTAATTCTGTGAAGAATGCCATTGGTAGTTTCATAGGGATTACATTGAATCTGTAGATTGCTTTGGGTATTATAGTCATTTTCACAATATTGATTTTTCCAATCCAAGAACATGGTGTATTTCTCCATTTATTTATGTCATCTTTGATTTCTTTCATCACTGTTTTATAGTTTTCTGAGTACAATCTTCTGCCTCCATAGGCAGGTTTATTCTTAGGTATTCTATTCTTTTGTTGCAGTGGTAAGTGGTAGTGTTTCCTTAATTTGTCTTTCAGATTTTCTGTCATTAGCATATAGGAATGCCAGAGATTTCTGTGCATTAATTTTGTATACTGCAACCTTACAAAGTTCATCGATTAGTCCTAGTAGTTTTCTGGTGGCATCTTTAGGATTTTCTATGTTTAGTATCACGTCATCTGCAAACAGTGACAGTTTTACTTCTTCTTTTCCAATTTGTATTCCTTTTATTTCTTTTTCTTCTCTGATTGCTGTGGCTAGGACTTCCAAAACTATGTTGAGTAAGAGTGGCGAGAGTGGACATCCTTGTCTTGTTCCTCATCTTAGTGGAAATACTTTCAGTTTTCACCATTGAGTATGATGCTTGCTGTGGGTTTGTCATAAATGGCCTTTATTATGTTGAGGTAGGTTCCCTCTATGCCCATTTTCTGGAGAGTCTTTATCATAAATGGGTGTTGAATTTTGTCAAAAGCTTTTTCTGCATCTATTGAGATGATCATATGGTTTTTATTCCTTAATTTGTTAATGTGGTGTATCACATTGATTGATTTGCATATATTGAAGAATCTTGCATCCCTGGGATAAAGCCCACTTGATCATGGTGTATGATCCTTTTAATGTGCTGTTGGATTCTGTTTGCTAGTATTTTGTTCAAGATTTTTACATCCATGTTCATCAGTGATATTGGTCTATAATTTTCTTTTTTTGTGATATCTTTTTCTGGTTTTGGTATCAGGGTGATGGTGGCTTTGTAGAATAAATTTGGGCGTGTTTCTCTCTCTGCAATTTTTGGAAGAGCTTGAGAAAGACTGGTGTTAGCTCCTTTCTAAATGTTTGATAGTATTCACCTGTGAAGCCATCTGGTCCTGGGCTTTTGTTGGTTGGGAGACTTTTAATTACGGTTTCAATTTCATTACTTGTGATAAGTCTGTTTATATTTTCTAAATCTTCCTTGTTCAGCCTAGGAAAATTGTACCTTTCTAAGAACTTGTCCATTTTTTTGTGGTTGTCCATTTTATTGGCATATAGTTGCTTGTAGTAATCTGTCATGATCCTTTGTATTTCTGCAGTGTCAGTTGTTACTTCTTTTTCATTTCTAATTCTGTTGATTTGAGTCTTCTCCCTTTTTCTCTTTATTAGTCTGGCTAATAGTTTATCAAATTTGGTTATCTTCTCAAAGAACCAGCTTTTAGTTTTATTGATCTTTGCTATTGTTTTCTTCATTTCTTTTTCATTTACCTCTGATCTGATCTTTATGATTTCTTTCCTTCTACTGACTTTGGGTTTTCTTTGTTCTTCTTTATCTTGTTGTTTTAAGTGTAGGGTTAGATTGTTTATTTTGGTTTTTTCTTGTTTGAGATTGAATTGCTATAAACTTCCCTCTTAGAACTGCTTTTGCTGCATCCCATGGGTCATCATGTTTTTGTTGTCATTTGTTTCTATGTATTTTTTATTTATTCTTTGACTTCTTCAGTGTTCTCTTGGTTGTTTAGTAGTGCATTGTTTAGCCTCCATGTATTTGTGTTTTTTACTGTTTTTTTCCTATAATTGATTTCCAATCTCATAATGTTGTGGTCAAAAAAGGTGCTTGATATGATTTCAATTTTCTTAACTTTTCTGAGGATTGATTTGTGACCCAAGATGTGATCTATCCTGGAGAATATTCCATGTGCACTTGAGAAGAAAGTGTATTCTGCCACTTTGGGGTGGAGTGTTCTATAAATAGCAATTAAATCTATCTGGTCTATTGTGTCATTTAAAGCTTGTGTTTCCTTATTTATTTTCCATTTGGATGATCTATCCATTGCTGTAAGTGGGGTGTTAAAGTCCCCTACTATTATTGTTTTGCCATTGTTTTCTCCTTTCATGGTTGTTAGCATTTGCATTATGTATTGAGCTGCTCCTATGTTGGGTGCATAAATATTTATAATTGTTATATCTTATTCTTGGATTGATCCTTTGATCATTATGTAGGGTCCCTCCTTATCTCTTGTAAAGTTTTATTTTAAAGTCTATTTTACCTGATACAAGTATTGCAACTCCAACTTTCTTTTGATTTCCATTTGCATGGAATATCTTTTTCTATCCCATCACTTTCAGTCTGTATGTGTCACTAGGTCTGAAGTGGGTCTCTTGTAGACAGCATATATATGGGTCATTTTTTTGTATCCATTCAGCGAGCCTGTGTCTTTTGGTTGGAGCATTTAATCCATTCACATTTAAGGTAATTATCCATATGTATGTTCCTATTACCATTTTCTTAACAGTTTTGGGGTTTTTTGTGGGTCGTTTTCTTCTCTTGTGTTTCCTGCCTAGAAATGTTTCTTTAGCATTTGTTGTAGAGCTGGTTGGGTGGTGCTGAATTCTCTTAGATTTTGCTTGTCTGTAAAGCTTTTGATTTCTCCACTGAATCTGAATGAGATCCTTGCTGGGTAGAGTAATCTTGGTTATAGGTTTTTCTCTTACATCACATTAAGTATATCCTGCCCCTTCCTCTGGCCTGCAGAGTTTTTTATGAAAACTCAGCTGATAAACTTATGGGGATTCCTTTGTATGTTATTTTTTGGTTTTCCCTTGCTGCTTTTAATATTTTTTCTTTGAATTTAATATTTGTTGGTCTGATTAATATGTGTATTTGTGTGTTTTTCCTAGGGTTTATCCTGTATGAGACTCTGTGCTTCCAGACTTGGGTGACTATTTCCTTTCCCATGTTAGGGAATTTTTCAACTATAATCTCTTCAAGTATTTTCTCAGGCCCTTTCTTTTTCTCTTCTTCTTCTGGGACCCTTATAATTCAAATGTTGGTGCATTTAGTGTTGTCCCAGAGGTCTCTGAGATTGTCTTCAATTCTTTTCATTCTTTTTCTTTATTCTGCTCCTCGGCAGAATAAATACTCCACCATTTTGTCTTCCAGCTCACTTATGCATTCTTCTGCTCAGTTATTCTGTTTGATTCCTTCTAGTGTATTTTTTTTGTGTGTGTGTGATATGCGGGCCTCTCACTGTTGTGGTCTCTCCCATTGTGGAGTGCAGGCTCAGCAGCCATGGCTCACAGGCCCAGCTGCTCTACAGCATGTGGGATCTTCCCAGACTGGGGCACGAACCCATGTCCCCTGCATTGGCAGGTGGACTCTCAACCACTGTGCCACCAAGGAAGCCCCTTCTATTGTATTTTTCATTTCAGTTATTGTGTTGTTCATCTCTGTTTGTTTGTTCTTTAGTTCTTCTAGATCTTTGTTAAACATTTATTTTCTCATTCCATGCCTCCATTCTATTTCTGAAATTATGTATCATCTCTATTATCATTACTCTGAATTATTTTTCAGGTAGATTGCCTATTTCCTCTTCATTTATTTGGTCTTGTAGGTTTTTACCTTGCTCCTTCATCTGTGACTTTTTTTTTTTTTAATATGCGGGATTATGTTCCTGTCTAACTGATTGTTTGGCCTGAGGCTTCCAACACTGGAGTTTGTAGGCTGTTGGGTAGAGCTGGGTCTTGGTGCTGAGATGAGGACCTCCGTGAGACCTCACTCTGATGAATATTCCCTGGGGTCTGAGGTTCTGTGTTAGTCCAGTGGTTTGAACTTGGAGCTCCCACTGCAGGAGTTTTGGCCTGATCCCAGCTCATGAATGAAGATCCTGCAAGCTGTGCGGAATGGCAAAAAAAAGAAAAAGAAAAAAAAAAGAGAACAATAACATAGTAAATAATAAAATTAGACTAGGAAACTAACAGATATGTTAGAAAGAATATAAAAATAAAAATATAGATGAATCAACAACCAGAAGGTACATCAGTACCACAATAATAAAAAAGAGGAGGAGGGAAAATTTTTAAAAAGTGGGGGGAAAGTTCTTGGCTGTGGAGGGCGGGGCCTAAGCAAGGGCAAGTTTGGGGTGGTGGGCGGGGCCTATGCTTAGGACCCACAGGGCTGGAAAAGGCCCTGGGGGGCTGTGGGACATGGGGCTTAAGCTCAAGGAACAGAAGGAGCCCAGGCATGTCTCCCACCCTTGGACTCAGAGGGTGGGGAACCTCACTGGGAGCCCAGCAGGCTTCCTGGGCTCGAGTGGATTGGGCAAATGCCCTCCTCTTCTCTCCTGCTCCTCCAGTCCTGGAGGGTCCCTCCCGCTTGCCTCTCCTGATCTCCCGGGCCTCCCTCCTATTCCCCCAGGACCAATGTGGCCGCAGGGTGAGGGAACCTTTGAGGGCAGGGAACTGGCCTGGGAGCTCAGCAGGCTCCCCAAGCCTGAGTGAGCAGGGCAAATGCCCTCTGCTCTTCTCCCACTCCTCCCAGAGGACCCCTCCTGCCTGCTTCTCCTGATCTCTTGGCCTTAGGGGCACCGATCCTGTCTGTCCTCCACTTCTTCTCCCCACCTCTGTCCTCCCACGTCCTACTGGTTCACTTGGGGGTTCCTCCCATCTCCTTGGGTGTCAGGGTCCCCCACCAGTGGCCAGCAGGTGCCTTAGTTGTGGGGAGACGCTAACTCGGTGTCTTCCCACACTGCCATCTTGACTCCGTCCCCCTTTCTCTTGTGGGTGAAGTAAGAGAAGATGACCCTTTAATCTGATTCTAATCCCAAAGCTCTTCCACTACAGCAGACTGTTTCTGCACATGACTGAAGTACATAAGGATCTCCTAGAAAATTGTCAGAAATAGCATTGAACACGTCCCTTGAAGAACCCGGAAAGTAACTCCATCGGTAAAATGGCATCCATCTGGGCACAGATCAAGAGTGCTATGTGCATGAAGAATGCCTCATGTATTCAGTGGGACCCTGGCCACTAAGTGAAGCCAAAGCATGTGTAAGATTCAATTTAAACAACTAGAAGTAATCATTACAGTCCTCAAAGGCAACTGGAATGGAGATTTTTCATTAGCAGGATCTTGGTTTTAGGAAGACCTGTCTGAATTTTCAGGCTATCTTGTCTCTACTGTTAAAATTAATATTAGAAGGAACTGCTGGCTCAAACACACAAACATCACACATCTAATATGGACCAATAGGGATGAAGTATTCCCAGCCACATCTGGCTATGGAGCTGGTTAGGAAAACAGCTGGTAACCAGATATTTGCCATCTGTTGTTGGAATGGAACATCTAATGAATGATTGTTCTATGGTAAAATAACCCATAATTTACTGTCCTTGAAATTCATAGAGAGCCCAAGGTTGGAAAAGAACTCATCAAGCAACTAACCAAGCTATTTTGATATTCGTGTACACAGATTTTAAATGGAAATGCATAAACAGAATAAGATAACAATAAATGCAATAAAAGAAATGTCCCCTTTTTTTTCTTTTCTTTTTTTTATTATTATAAAAATAATATTTTTATTATTGAGGTATAGTTGACTTACAGGATATACAGGTTTCAGGTAAACAACATAGTGATTCATAATTTTTAAAGGTTATACTCCATTTATAGATTTTTATAAAACATTGGCTATACTCCCTGTGGTGTACGATATATCCTTGTAGCTTATTTATTTTATACATAGTAGTTTGTACCTTTTTATTCCCTACCTCCATCTTGCCTCTCCTCCCTTCCCCCTCCCCATTGGTAACTACTAGTTTGAACAAGAACCAGATTTATGTATAATGTGTTTACCATGTACTACTATATATTGTGCTAGGTTCGACATACATTATTTTGCTTAATTCTCATGATAACTCTATGAGGTAGAAGCTGTACCATTTGATTATTTGCTTCATCTGCTACTTTGCCTTTAAGGGTTTATGTCCAGATTAGAAACATCAATCAACCTGTGTGCTTTGACTAGAATTCAAGGCAGACCTCTCAATCAAAGAGCAACCATTAAGTGTAACAATTTACAAATCTTATGGGTATTCTCTTCTACTTTTGATTGATTAAATTCTGCTCATAGTTCTTTTTCTGATTAATTACAAGTCTCTTTGCCTGAGTAATTGTGTCATAATGTCTTACAGTTGTATAGTAAAGGAAATGTCCCCTTTAACTCAAAGGATGGATATCATGTTTTCAGAGCCTAGGGCACAAGATCTACATCTCAGAAGGGATGTTAAGACTATAGAAAGCATATTTTCAAACAAAAATTCTATGTCCTTGATTTAAAACAGCCACACTCCACCTGGCTTTGTTGACTGTTGAATTTTTCTCCTCTAAATATATCCATGGCTCATTGTTCTCCTATATTGCCCTGTTACCTATCAACTAAACATTTTCCATCTCTTCTAACTTTTCATCAACTCTTGGAGACTTTTAAGTGTCGAAGCCTCTGCATCAGTTACTCTTAATCTGAATTTTGTTTACCTGCTTTGGAATAACATTTGTTTCATCCAATTCTTGTACCTTGAACTCTTTCTGTTTATTCACTTACTCCTGAAATTACCCTTGTGCGATTTAGAAATTTATTACCTTTCATCCTTCAAAGCATCCTCCCATCTCACTTTTTCCTCTGGCATTCATGGGTAACCAAAAAGGTCCTACATACATGAGTGCCTTCTCTGAAAAGTACTTCTAGCCCCTGACAAAGGGACACAAACAATGGATGTTGCTATTTTTGAAACACATTCAGATGGGAAAATCCATCCATAAGACAGGGAAAGCTACATGGATGCAAGCAGATGTAAGAATAAAGTCCAACCTGGGGGAAATTGAACACAATTGAAAAAATACACAGTTCTGAACTTTCAGGGGCTCACTGAGTTGTACAGGTCTCAGTCTGAGTGTGCTGATAGGAAACAGTGTGACTCATCTGTGCAGAAAGACACATCTCACTCTCAGTGATGGTGCTTGGTCACTGGGTTCATTGCACATCATGACAGACGTGGGGGAAGAGATAGGGAGTAGTATGTGAATTGAAAGATCTTGTTTTGCCCATTCTCTGAATCAGTCCTTTCCCACAGCCCAGGGTGGCAAACAATGGGGTAGGTGGCCAAGTTTTCCTAACAGAGAAGAAAAATCTGACTTTGCTACTCATTTAATTCTCCCTGCTTCACTATTCCCTATAGTGAATTGATTTTGCTGAATCCACCATTAAAATGTTAACCACAACCACTACAACTATCAAGCTAACATTTTCTACACTATGAAATCCTCGTGAAAGCCTTTGACTTACAAGTATTTACCATTTGCCTGAGTGAACAACATAAATCTCAGCCCCAAAGATAATCTTTCAGAATGTCATCAGAAAAGATGATGGGAGGGTTACGATGAAAATGCTGCATCAAAGGGAGGTTTCACAAGAAAAGAGAAAATATTCAGATACCTTTTCATGCAATGAGCGTCAAAAAATAATTTAAATTATTAAATTTGATTTAAATTTAATCATCAGATAATCAAGCAGAATACCCACATCATTTACAAAAGGAATTTATGAAAAACACTTTTTAAATTATTTCTTATCATATATGCCAGGGTTCACCTGGCATATAAATTATGTCTCATTTATGGCTGTGGGTACTACTGTGTGCCTTTCACATCTCTCACTCTTTCATTGCCATAGTAACTAATGTGCTTTAATGGTAGGAGCACAGGAAGACTAACATAAAGTACTAAAAGTAAAAGGGATAAAGTATTATTAGGTTGAATGAATACCAAACTAAAAATATGTTTATTTGAAGAGCCATCAATTTTATTACTATAGATTTAAAACAATGTGCCAAACTCATTTTTTAGCTGGCTATCAATAATGACAATATTGAATCAGATGTTACTTGTATTTTTTCTTGAGGATCCAACTTTCCAAATTAATAATTGTTTTTATTTATTTTCTCAAATGAAACAATGACAAACCAGTACTAGATCCTTCATTTGGTCCCCATTTATTTTCCACACACAGACTGAAAATGAAGTCAAACATAATTCTAACATGGTTATACAATCAGATTTATCTGTGTGGCAGAGCTAGAGTTTGGGGGCAATTTTTGAATGAGCGTATAAAATGGAAGTAAAAATAGTTTCCGTAGGGTAATAGCAGAGGAGGTGTCAATGGAGTCAAAGATGGGCTGCCTGAAGGGGAATAATGTAAGGAAAAATATAAAAGGAGGAGAGGATGATGGAAAAGGAGGGCATGATAGACAGAGGGCCCCAGGTGCTTTTTATTATGTTGACCTCAGCCAGCTCAGATGTCACCCACTGAGGACCTGTGCATGGCAAGCACTTTACAAGATGCTCCCAGGAGGCTCAGAAGGTAGCAAGGCAGCTTACAGATACCCTGAATGTCATACATATGATTCCATGATGAAATCAGGCAGATCTACAAGTTTTGTTAACATCAAACACTGTACTTAAGGGATTGCTAGACATGTGACTTGCCAGAGTGGTTCCATTTCCACTTTGTCATTCCAGAGTTGATGGCAAAAGTCTCAGTTTTCAAATGATAAAGAAGGGACCAAGGAATAGCCAACCTAATTCCCCATTCCTCCTGCCATCATCACCAGAGTTTCTAAATACGTAATGGTAACAACTATTATTTACTGAACATGAAGGTATGCCAGGAACAAGGCCAAGTCTTCCTAAGCATTGATTTATTTTATCTTCAGAATGACCACATTCTGGATGTGTCTGACTAATTCCACAGAGTGTCATTTAATATGTTCTTTTCTCCTTTATTTTTCCTGTAAATTCTAAGTTATGTCTAGAGACGTGATACTTCTGGATTAAACATTTTGGAAAAAGTACTACACAGATGCCCTGTGGTACTTCCTATGGCATTAAATCAGGAAGTGCACAATCTCAGGGTTTCCACCATAGGAAATGCTGACTTTGATCATTTGGTTAAGGTGGTGACTGCTTTATCCCTCAACATCAACACTACATTTTCCTGTTTGGAATCTGTAAAAATTCGGAGGGGTGATACTTTGTCACCATTAGATACCCTGTCCCCCCAGATCTTTCACCTAACAATTTTAGTATGAATTGATAACTCTTGACAGAACTAGTCATTACAGTTGGATTTGCAAAATGTTTATTTTCACATTCTATTATTCTTTTTGCATTTATTAGGTAACATTCTTTTAAAAAGAAGAGATTTCCTTTTTTTCTCTTTTTTTTTGGAATATCTTTTCTGAATTCATTAATTTGTATTTATTTAGTTGTTATGGCTGTGCTATTATCTCAATGGATAAGCTATATCTATCTATCTATCTACACAATGGAATATTATTCAGCCTTAAAAAGGAAGGAAATTCTGACACGTGCTACAACATGGATGAACCTTGAGCACATTATGCCAGGTGAAGTAAGTCAGTCACAAAAGAACAAATACTGTACAATTCCACTTATATGAGGCACCTCAAACAGTCACACTTGTAGAGGCAGAAAGTAGACCAGTGGCTGCAGGAGCAGCGGGGAGTAAGAAATGGGGAGTTTTTATCTAATGGGTACAGAGTTTTAGTTTGGGAAGATGAAAGAGTTCTGGAAATGGACGGCAGTGATGGGTGCACAACAGTGTGAATGTCCTAAGTGCCACTGAACTGTACACTTTAAGACGGTTAAGATGGTAAGTTTTATGTTATGTATATTTTACCATAACTTTTTGTGTGTGTGTGTGGTACGCGGGCCTCTCACTGTCGTGGGCTCTTCCGTTGCGGAGCACAGGCTCCGGACGCGCAGGCCCAGAGGCCATGGCTCACGGGCGCAGCCACTCTGCGGCATGTGGGATCTTCCCGGACCGGGGCACGAACCCGTGTCCCCTGCATCTGCAGGCGGACTCTCAACCACTGCGTCACCAGGGAAGTCCTTACCATAACTTCTAAAAAATAAGAAATAAATAAAATCTATCTGAAAATATAGTCACATGAAACAACCATTTATTGTGCTCACTGGTTCTGTGGGTCAGGAATTTGAACAGAGCATCTGAACAGAGGGATGGCTCATCTCATTCGAAGGTTTGGATCATCACTCACATGTCTCATTGTTGATCATGGTTCTTGGCTGGGGACCTCAGCTCCTCTCAGCAAGATCCTCTCCATGTGGTCTCTCTGCACCGGCTAGTTCTGGTTTCCTCATAGGATGGTGTTGAGGTAGGAGGTAGATGGGCCCCTGGGCTGAGCAGCTGGAATTTGTCAAGTGGAGTAAATTGAAGCTTTGTTTTCCCTGACACTCCAAGGACAAAATTAATGGCAGGATCTGAGCTCTGCTGGAGTAAAGAGATTAAACAACCGCATCTATTACTCCTGAGGTCAAGGAAACCTCCCCGACTGCAGATGTGAAGGAAGGCTCTTCAGGGGGTCAAAAAGGTAGGGGGCATCATTTCATAATATATGTGGTCATACTCCTTTGAGCCTCTGTGCTGGAATCCATCTTGGCAAAAAAGATGTGCACGCGTATTGGAAGGGTTCTAGAGCAGGTCAGATATGGAAAAAGAAATGAGGTAACTGGTTAGAGGAGAAAAAAGACCTGGAAGAACTGCCTCATGTAAGTGATTTAAATCACATCTCTGGCACATTCCTCATTCAGGATGGCCGCGCTCCTCTCTGGGTGCGTATTTCTGCCTTGCTTCTGTCTTAAATAAATAAATTGTTTCTCTGTGTGCCTTCCCAAGTTGTGCTGTGTCTCTAATAATAAACTTTGTACCTGTTTTTGCAGTTTCTTCCTCCTTGGAACATTCTTGTTACAATAGGGGCAAGGGCCAGGGCTACTTTGCTTCTAGCTTTTAGCCGCTGGTGGTCTAGCAGCTAGGACTCCTGGTTTTCATCCAGGCTACTCAGGTTCAGTTGCTGGGCAGGGAAATAAGATCCTGCTTCAAGCCACCACTCACTACTGTCCCACCAAGAACATTGTCAAACACAAGCATTGAGAGAGAGAGAGAGGCAGGCAGGAATAGTCACAAATACAGATCTACATTCAAGGAAGAGTCACAGACCCTCCAAGTCAGTAGGAGGACTTTCAGTCACATTGTAATAAGAGCCTAGAGCATATAGGAACACTGACAGGCACACACATGCATGCACACACACGCATAGCTGTCATGAAAAATACAGCTATGAAAAATATTTGCGAACCATAAGGTGTGAATGTCAATTACATTAATGATTCCTTTTGTTGTTCCAATTGACCCAAAAGCTGCAGTGTGAGTCCCTTCAAACCTGTGCCCACATTCTTCTGATATCGCTCTGGGAATCTTTGTGCTCTACCTTGATTTCCAGCTCAACACAATATATCAGACTCATTTTACACAATATATCAGACTCATTTTATTCTTTTTCTGGCCCAACTGAGATTCAGCATTTCTCAAAGGAGGCCTAGTTATTTTATGTGGGAAATCTATATATTGTCAATGTTCATTGCTACTAGGGTGTCACTGCTTCTAAGCCCTTTCAATGGACAGAGCTAGAAATGTTTTTAAAAACATGAATTCATACTGTATTTCCAATTAAAATTTAATATCACAAAGTTTTTCCTTACTTTCTTTGTTTTATTTTAAATCTTACATTAAAATGTTAGTTCCTAATAATTTGCTTTATCCAATGATATTCATTTAAAATTTAAATTACAACACCACTACTATTATTAACAATAAAACTACTGAGTGAGCTTTAAAATTTATTTTTAGCTCTCATTGCCTTTAGAATATAACCTGATAAATATATTTAATCAGAGGACTCTATTAAGGATTACTTAACACAATATTTTCTGAACATGATATTTTCTCTACAACTTTATGTTATTAATTTGATATAAATTTGGATTTATTTGTTACTGTTTATGCTCAATATTAGGGCTTATTTTTTCTGTCTGATTTAAGTTATTGGGGATTTTATATATGTATGGATGAGGATATATATGTAAATACACACACACATAGTTCAAAAGTCAAAATTATTTAAAAGATTTCTCAGAGATGTCTTCCTCCCAACTCTAACCCCTTTACTCCATTGCCTGCTACACCCTATAGCTATGTTCTTTTGTTTCTCCCTATTTTCTTTTTCTTGTGAAATAATAAGTCCACACGCTTTACTGTTTTACACTTCACCTTGACCTGGAAGAATGCACTGAGAAGGCAGCATCACAAAATGGATGGTCCTGGCCCTGAGTTACACTATGGAGAAGGCCCTGGGCAGCATTGGGCTTTGCATGAGCTTAGCATTCAACTTGTGTTGTGCTCTGCTAGGAGATCTCAGAGTTTGTTACTGCAGTGTAGCCCATCTTATCCTGACCCTTTTCAATTCCCACTGCTACTGATGTTACATTATAAGAGCATTCATCATACAGTGCTTAGCACATCTTCTGCTCCAACCCATTCACTCACATAGTTCATGACTTCTTTTTCCCCTCCATTATCCATTTCCTTATAAGGAAGCACTAAAAATCACAATTAAAATTTTGAATTATCATACCAATTAACCCAATTATTTACTGGAGTCTTCTTATGTAATCAGTGAAATGTATATTGCTTATACTCTCATTCAGTGTATGCAATAAATTCCTTATGTGGATTTGAACATGTGAAAGGCAAACTTTTTTAGTTGTTCTTTATAATGATCCACTAGCATCTCAGAAGAGCTGATCTTGAAAATATAATTTGCTGATTTATTCAGAACAAGTTAAGCCTACTTAAGAGTGTTGACCAAGGTTGGATGTATGCAAGCTTGAAGACTGTTGCTTTCACAGTGCTAAATTGCCCTGCAGGAAATAGGGATAGAATTTGAAAAGGGAAATCTGGAAAAGAAGATTTGGGGGGCTTATGGGTTGAGCACTGAAGCAGGAAAGAAAGGCTGAGTAGACATAGCCACCAGGCCACAGAAACAAAGAGTCTTGGGGAGGAAGAACATCTACTGAAGATGTCTTCATGTGAAATGCTTGATGCAATGTAAACCTACTTCTCTATCTCCCCAATACATTCTTCAATAATTTATGTCTTTCAACAATGCTTTCACACAAAGGGAGTTTTGTTTTGGAAGAGCCCAATGAACAGACCTAGGGGACAGCTGACCTCTGGGTTATAAGCCTAACAGACTTTACAATACCTATTCATAGAAAAAAAAGCTGTTATATGTTATTGCAAGTTATTGAGTATAGTTCCCTGTGCTATACAGTAAGTCCTTGTTGGTTATCTATTTTATATATAGTAATGTGTATATTTTAAAGAAACTAAAAAAGAATATATGTGTGTACATGTGTATATAACTGAATCACTTTGCTGTACACCTGAAACTAAGACAACATTGTAAATCAACTATATTTCAATAAAAATGTTTTTTTAAAGACAAAAAAAAAAGGCCTCAAAAAGAAGTCCAAAAGAGAACCTGCAGTTTTTTAAAAGTTGGGGAATTATAGATATTTTTTATTCTTTTTGTGTTATTTTCCTAAACTCTCTTTAATGAACATGAGTTTTAATAAAACCAGTTGATTTTTAAAAAGCTGTTAATTAATTAAGGAAACCTGAAAGAACACCAATCATCAGCCTGCCATGGGGTGCACACTTGTCTAGGTGGCCCTGCCACCTGCCCTATCCAGACACCACTGGAATCTCTTTGGTAGAGAACAACTTCCAAATACAGTAGACATCTTTTAGTTCTTACTTTTATTAGCTCTTGATGACATGTAATACTGTAGCTCACACCTTTCGTTTGAAATAGTCTTTTCTCCCAGCTTCCTTAAATTTCCTTTATCCATCCCAGTTCCATGCAAGAAAACAGAAATTCTAGGTATTTCTGAAGAAAGAAGCTTTTAATCCAGGGAATTCATTGTTTACCTAAAATCACTGGATGAACCAGAAAAGTAGAAGTCAGGGGGCTTCCACCGGGATGCAGAGTTGAGGAATATCACCGAAACAATGATGTAGTTGAGGTGCAGGGAAGTGTAGCTGCCACACCTGTGTTCCCACAGATGTGCCCTCCCTGCCTGTCTCTCAGCACTTGCAGATCTGGTGACCACATGCCGGACCACTGAGTCCAGTCCCCAGAGCTGCCCCCAACATTCAGGGCCTCACTGCTTGTTTGCCAGCAGTGCCAACAGGAGGAATATGGCCTCTGCCTCCCTGTAGTCATCCATGTCCTGCATCAGTGCATCTAACTGGCAAAAACTGATTGTCATCTGAAACCCTAGTGGCCTGTGCAGCTGGGAAATGTTTTGTTTTGTTTTTACTTTTACCCTTTCAACTTCTCACTCTGGAAGGAGGGTGAAGTGGAGGTAGAGGATGTTAGCGCACTGCATCTACCCAACTCCTATTCATAGGTGTTCTGGTCGTTTCTCCAGCCTTGGTTCCTCACAGGCACCTGGGTCTGCATCTCTTGAACCACATACTCATTGGGAGGATCTTTTTCCCTTCTTGTTTTCAACTTCCATCTGTTTGCTAATGAATCTCAGGCCAGCATTGCCAGGCTAGGTCTCTCCCCTGAATGTATCACTTGAAATCCCCACTAGGATGTCTCACAAACTGCTTCGGCTCAATGTGTCAAGAACTAAACAGATCACACACCCTCACCAACACACTTGTTCACTTTCATGACCCATTTCTCCCACTTCACCCACCTCTTGGCTGATATCCCTTGGGTGTCATCTTAACTGTCCCCAAGCTGGCAAATCTGAGCAGGTGGTGCTTTTGTATTCTCTGAGGTGTCTGTATCATCTGGGATCTTGAAACTCACGGAGAGCAGGAACAGTCCTGTATTAGACCCACAAGAAACATCTCCTCCAATGAATCTGCTGATGACTCCAAGTTCTGCTCCAAATGAACATCTGCCACTAGGCATTACCGCATCCATTCAGTGGGATTTTGTCTCCCTGTCATTTAGTTCCTCCGCACTTTGCCCTACCTCCCCTGGAAGATCACTGTGCTCTACACTCTTACCTTCCTTTGGATTGAAAGACAGTCATGGGCAGGTGGTGTCTGACAAATCCCTATGTTTCATGGAGTAAAAAGTCTTAAAATACCTTAAAAGGCAAGAAAATTGCTGACAATCAAAGAACAAAAGATGTATTGATAAACACAAAACTCCTACAGCTTCCTTAAAACTACACTAATCCATGGAATGCCACAGGAGACATTCCTCTGTACCTACTGATGTGCAGAGGAAACACTAGTCTCACTTCTGAAATCGATTTCACCATTTTCCAGTTCAGGTCACTTCAATGGAATTGCCAAAGGATTACTGCATAGCATTGGAACTTTCCATTCAATGAAATCTGTACTAACAGTCAAAGAAACATGAAAAGAAAAATTTTACTATATTTATGTTTATTGCAAAGGGATCAGTTTGGGATTAGTGAAAAATGAAGATTAGTTAAATGCAAGAACCAACAGTTTCTACTGCAAACTCAACATAGTCCTGTCAGTGGGGTTGGCTTTCATTTCTTCCTTACAGCCTTCAAACCAGGGAAGAATATGATTATCTTCATTTTACAGGTAAAGAAAATGGGGCTTTCAAAATCAAAACTACAATGAGATATCATCTCACACCGGTCAGAATGGCCATCATCAAAAAATTTAGAAACAATAAATGCTGGAGAGGATGTGGAGAAAAAGGAACACTCTTGCACTGTTAGGTGGAAATGTAAATTGATACAGCCACTATGGAGAACAGTATGCAGGTTCCTTAAAAAACTACAAATAGAACTACCATATGACCCAGCAATCCCACTACTGGGCACATACCCTGAGAAAACCATAATTCAAAAAAAGTCATGTACCACAATGTTCATTGTAGCTCTATTTACAATAGCCAGGACATAGAAGCAACCTAAGTGTCTATCAACAGATGAATAGGTAAAGAAGATGTGGCACATATATACAATGGAATATTACTCAGCCATAAAAAGAAACAAAACTGAGTTATTTTTAGTGAGGTGATGGACCTAGAGTCTGTCATACAGAGTGAAGTAAGTCAGAAAGAGAAAAACAAATACCGTATGCTAACACATATATATGGAATCTAAGAAAATAAATAAATAAATAAATAAAAGATCATGAAGAACCTAGGGGTAAAAAAAAAAAAAGAAAATGGTGCTTTCAGAGGCTAGGTGACTTGTTCAAAATTAACAGTCAGTAAATTGAAGAGTCTGGATTCTAACCCAGGTCTGTCTCATTCTTCACCATTCTGCTGTACTTTAATAACAGACCTGTAATTAGTACAGAATTAAAAGAATGGGGAAATTCTGTGGGGGAGTTCCTCTAATGAGTAGGTAAGAGTGATTTGTAATTATCATATCAAAGGTCTGTAAGTAAATTAGTGCTTCCCTCTGCAGAGGGGGCTTTAAAAATGAGTTGAGTTAGGTTGGGTCTCAGTGCTCAGCCTTCCTGCAAGCAGCATCCAAGCATCCTATAATTCCACACCTTGCTCTCTGAGTCATCATTCCACTTTTTGAAGGTGAAGATTAATTAGATTTGACTATGTGCATTTCATCAAACCAGAAGAATAAAAAGCATCAAGCACCGCCATTTTTTATAGTGTTAATTTAATTAATTTGGGGTGGTGAAGCTTTGTGACATTAGATTCCCAGCCTCCACCGAACTGCATCAGGGTGGGAGGAGGCCTCCTGACAGGTCTGTTCACACAGATGGGTGTCCTCACTGCATCCTGGCATGGGAGGAGGTCCCTGGTAAGGCAGTGGGTCTCCTGCATTGGAACCCAGTCCCCACAACTCAGAAAGTTACTTATCCCATCCCCATGGCAATTTTTAAATCTGACAAGCAGTAATGACAGAGTCCCTACTTCTTGGGGAACATGAAAGTTGTTAATACTTGCACATAGAATAGTCTTTATAAATTCTACCTACTGCTATTATTGTTAGTAATCCTATACAGGTTGTCAAAAAACATTAATCAGTTGATCTAAGAAAGACTGGAAAATTTTATTCAAGCCAAATTTGAGGATTATAACCCAAGAAGAGCATCTCAGAAAGGTCTGAGAACTGTTCCGCCGTTAGAAGTCAGGACACGGTTTATATAAGTTTTTTGAGACACAGGGCTGTACATCAAATGACATATTTTTGACAGTTTATGTAATCCAGATTTAAGCACCGTCATGGTGGGTCATGTGACCTTTACAAGATCAAGAAGGAATGTTGTCTTTTAAGAAGTTGTCTTATTGATGCTGGGAGAATGTTGCTGTTTATGGCTGAGCAGGTATTCCTGCTGACGGGGAAGGTCTGGTCCATGCATAATGCTGATACACAATGCACAGTTAGGGGAGAGGGGAGGCCAAAGGGCAGAGAAGAATTTTTATGTTTAATTTTTTTTTGTCTTGCCATAAATATGAATTTTATTTCACAAAGTTTACAATAGATGTTTTGAATTTGAAGATTGCTACGGACCACACGTTTGCGTTCCTCCCAGATTCATATGTTGAAATCCTAATACCCAAGGTGATGGTATTTAGATCATGAAGGTGGAACCTTCATGATGGGATTAATGCCCTTATAAGGAAAGACAGAAAGAAAGTGTGCTTCCTCTCTCTCTCTGCCATGTGGGACACAGTGAGAAGATGGCCATCTGCACATCAGGAAGTGAGCCCTTGCCCAACACCAGAACCACTACACCTTGATCTTGAGCTTCCCAGCCTCCAAAACTGGGAGAAATAAATATTTGCTCTTTAAGCCACCTAGTCTGTGACACTTTGTTGTAGCTGCCAAACTGACTAATACAGGGATGAAGGGCAGGAAGGCAGGGAGGGAGGGAGGGGAATGGAAGATCAAGGCATCTAAAAGTCAATTTTTTTCTGGGAAGATTTTAATTTCACTTGGAAAACTCTACTCTGTAGACCTCGAATGGTTGACTCCGCTGGGTCTCCCAAAAGAACCCTTCTTTTTCCAGGACATGATCAGGGCAACTCGGGTTTGCCAAGGCCATGCCAAGGGGTAGCTCTTCACAATGAGGACAACCCAGGAGCCGCTGGAGAAATCTTGATAACGAACTTGTGCTGACCCCTAACGAGTTTCTAAGACCGCTCACACCACCCCTGGAACATTCGCAAGCATCACACTGACCCCACAGCTGTGTAATCTGGGTAACAATAACATTAAGAAAAAACCAACATCCTGGGGATGATGCCAATGATCAGGGCACTGTAATTGCTATAATTAAAAGCAAATCAAACACTGCAGCAAAAGTAGGTCAGCCATCCACTCAGTGTAAACACGTTTCTATTTGTTAGGACTCTGCATGGGTGTGTCACAGTGCGCTGCTGGATATTAAAAGGTAATCTCATCAGTGCAGCCATACCTCAGACAATTTCTGGAACCCTGAATCCCAGAGCATAGTGTATCTTTCATTCCAGTTGTCACTTGATGCTGTCTTTAAGTAAAAACACATTGATCCAAAGACAAGCTCACTCTTTCTTTGTACGGGGACAATTCCTTTTAAATCCAGAGCAAAAAAAGAGTTTACCTTTTTTCTCTAATTGTTTCATCTGCAGAAGTGTCGTACCCTTGAGAACCTTATATTTTCTCATATCTCTTCTGCAGTAAAGGGTATATGACAGATGGTGATGGAAATCCTGGCAGTGCACATACAAGGTTTATATACAGCAAGTCAATCATGGAAACTGAAGCCAGGACCACCAGTGGACTCTGGGGAAATATGATCTTATTTTAGGTCAACCTTCTGTGACTTCTCTGTCAGGTGGATGGTTTGTGCAATGGTTAGATGTGGGGTCTGTAAACAGACAGAGGGGGTTAGAATCCCAGCTCCATCCCTCTCTACCTAACTAAAGTTGGCCAAGTTCTTTACTCCCCGAAGTCTTGATTTCCTTCTCTATAAAATAAATGCAATAATAATATATTAAATGAGATAATACACACAAAGCCTTTGGTATGTTGCTGTCATCCAATAAATGGAAACAATTCCAGTGATTTACTCATGTTTCCTAGGGGTGTTATATTTCTCTACTTGTAATTTTTTCCTACTTGTGCAAGTCCAGCCCAGTGTGAGTTTCAGGAACAGAAAAAGCCATTCTGCTTGAGATAAGGAAAAAAAAACTTCTTCACCAGCACCACTGACATGAGGTAATGAGGAAATGAAAACCAAAGTGGAGTTGTTGCCTTACCAGCAAACAGCCCTCATGGCAATAGCACCCATGCACCTCCCAGAGGTTCAGACACAACCAAGTGACCAGTAACAACCAATTCGACCTCTCTGCCTTCTTGTTTTGTGAAGATGTTTTTGTTGTAAAGTGAGTTCCTTCTGGAGGAGTAAGTTACTCTTTTGTGAGTGTCGAATGCCACCTTTCCCTTTCTGTGAAGCTTCTTGCCTTTGGTTTTCTTTTTTTTTTTTAAACATCTTTATTGGGGTATAATTACTTTACAATGGTGTGTTAGTTTCTGCTTTATAACAAAGCGAATCAGTTATATGTACACATATATCCCCATATCCCCTCCCTCTTGCATCTCTCCCCTACCCTCCCTATCCCACCCCTCTAGGTGCTCACAAAGCACTGAGCTGATCTCCTAGTGCTATGCGGCTGTTTCCCACAAGCTATCTATTTTAAATTTGGCAGTGTATATATGTCAATGTCACTCTCTCACTTCGTCCCAGCTTACGCTTCCCCCTCCCTGTGTTCTCAAGTCCATTCTCTATGTCTGTGTCTTTATTCCTGTCCTGCCCCTAGGTTCTTCAGAACAATTTTTATTTTTTGGTTTCCATATATATGTGTTAGCATATGGTATTTGTTTTTCTATTTCTGACTTACTTCACTCTGTATGACAGACTCTAGGTCCATCACCTCACTACAAATAACTCAATTTCATTTCTTTTTGTGGCTGAGTAATATTCCATTGTATATCTGTGCCACATCTTCTTTATCCATTCATCTGTTGATAGACACTTAGGTTGCTTCCATGTCCTGGCTATTGTAAATAGAGCTACAATGAACATTGTGGTACATGACTCTTTTTGAATTATGGTTTTCTCAGGGTATATGCCCAATAGTGGGATTACTGGGTCATATAGTAGTTCTATGTTTAGTTTTTTAAGGAACCGGCATACTGTTCTCCATAGTGGCTGTATCAATTTACATTCCCACCAACAGTGTAAGAGGGTTCTCTTTTCTCCACACCCTCTCCAGCATTTATTGTTTGTAGACTTTTTGATGATGGCCATTCTGATGGGTGTGAGGTGATACCTCATTGTAGTTTTGATTTGCTTTTCTCTAATAATTAGAGATGTTGAGCATCTTTTCATGTGCCTATTGGCCATCTGTATGTCTTCTTTGGAGAAATGTCTATTTAGGTCTTCCACCCATTTTTTGATTGGGTCCTTTGTTTTTATGATAGCTGCATGCGCTGCTTGTAAGTTTTGGAGATTAATCCTTTGTCAGGTGCTTCATTTTCAAATATTTTCTCCCATTCTGAGGGTTGCCTTTTCGTCTTGTTTATGGTTTCTTTTGCTGTGCAAAAGCTTTTCAGTTTCATTAGGTCCCATTGGTTTATTTTTTTCTTATTTCCATTTCTCTAGGAGGTGGATCAAAAAGGATCTGTGATTTATGTCATAGAGTGTTCTGCCTATCTTTTCTTCTAAGAGTTTTATAGTGTCTATCCTTACATTTAGGTCTTTAACCCATTTTGATTTTATTTTTGTGTATGGTGTTAGGAAGTGTTCTAATTTCATTCTTTTACATGTAGCTGTCCAGTTTTCCCTGCACCACTTTTTGAAGAGGCTGTCTTTTCTCCATAGTATATTCTTGCCTCCTTTATTAAAAATAAGGTGACCATATGTGTGTGGGTTTACCGCTGGGCTTTCTATCCTGTTCCATTGATCTATATTTCTGCTTTTTGTGCCAGTACTATACCATCTTGATTACTGTAGCTTTGTAATATAGTTTGAAGTCCAGGAGCCTGATTCTTTCAGCTCTGTTTTTCTTTCTCAAGATTGCTTCGGCTATTAGGGGTTTTTTGTGTTTCCATACAAACTGTGAATTTTTTTGTTCTAGTTCTGTGAAAAATGCCATTGGTAGTTTGATAGGGATTGCATTGAATCTGTAGATTGCTTTAGGTAGCATAGTCACTTTCACATTGTTGATTCTTCCAATCCAAGAACATAGTATATCTCTCCATCTGTTTGTATCATCTTTAATTTCTTTCATCAGTGTCTTATAATTTTCGGCATACAGGTCTTTTGCCTCCTTAGGTAGGTTTATTCCTAGGTATTTTGTTCTTTTGGTTGCAATGGTAAATGGGAGTGTTTCCTTAATTTCTCTTTCAGATTTTTCATCATTAGTGTATAGGAATGCATGAAATTTCTGTGCATTAATTTTGTATCCTGCTGCTTTACCAAATTCATTGATTAGTCCTAGTAGTTTTCAGGTAGCATCTTTCGGATTCTCTATGTATAGTATCATGTCATCCGCAAACAGTGACAGTTTTACTTCTTCTTTTCTGATTTGTATTCATTTTATTTCTATTTTTTTCTCTGATTGCTCTGGCTAAACTTCCAAAACTATGTTGAATAATAGTGGTGAGAGTGGACAACCTTGTCTTGTTCCTGATCTTAGAGGAAATGGTTTCAGGTTTTCACCATTGAGAACGATGTTGGCTGTGGGTTTGTCATATATGGCCTTTATTATGTTGAGGTAAGTTCCCTCTATGCCGACTTTCTAGACGGTTTTTATCATAAATCGGTGTTGAATTTTGTCGAAAGCTTTTTCTGCATCTTGAGGTGATCATATGGTGTTTATACCTCAACTTGTTAATATGGTTTATCACATTGATTGATTTGTGTATATTGAAGAATCCTTGCATTCCTGAGATAAACCCCACTTGATCATGGTGTATGATCCTTTAAATGTGTTGTTGGATTCTGTTTGCTAGTATTTTGTTAAGGATTTTTGCATCTATGTTCATCAGTGATATTGGCCTGTAGTTTTCTTTCTTTGTGACATCTTTGTCTGATTTTGGTATCCGGGTGATGGTGGCCTCATACAATGAGTTTGGGAGTGTTCCTCCCTCTGCTATATTTTGGAAGAATTTGAGAAGGATAGGTTTTAGCTCTTCTCTAAATGTTTGATAGAATTCGCCTATGAAGCCATCTGGTCCTGGGCTTTTGTTTGTTGGAAGCTTTTTAATCATAGTCTCAATTTCAGTACTTGTGATTGGTCTGTTTATATTTTCTATTTCTTCCCAGTTCAGTCTCGGAAGCTTGTGCTTTTCTAAGAATTTGTCCATTCCTTCCAGGTTGTCCATTTTATTGGCATATAGGTGCTTGTAGTAATCTCTCATGTTCCTCTGTATTTCTGCAGTGTCAGTTGTTACATCTCCTTTTTCATTTCTAATTCTATTGATTTGAGTCTTCTCCCTTTTTTCTTGATGAGTCTGGCCAATGGTTTATCAATATTATTTTTCTCCTCAAAGAACCAGCTTTTAGTTTTATTGATCTTTGCTATAATTTCCTTCACTTCTTTTTCATTTGTTTTTGATCTGATCTTTATGATTTCTTTCCTTCTGCTAACTTTAGGGGATTTTTGCCCTTCTTTCTCTAATTCCTTTCGGTGTAAGTTTAGGTTGTTTATTTGAGATGTTTCTTGTTTCTTCAGGTAGTATTGTATTGCTATAAACTTCCCTCTTAGAACTGCTTTCGCTGCATCACATAGGTTTTGGGTCACCGTGTTTTCATTGTCATTTGTTTCTAGGTATTTTTTGATTTCCTCTTTGATTTCTTCAGTGATCTCCTGGTTATTTAGTAGTTTATAGTTTAGCTTCCATGTGTTTGTATTTTTTAGAGATTTTTTTTTCCTATAATTGATAACTAGTCTCATAGTGTTGTGGTTGCAAAAGATACTTGATACAGTTTCAATTTTCTTCAATTTACCAAGGCTTGATTTGTGACCCAAGATATGATCTATCCTGGAGAATGTTCCATGAGTGCTTTAGAAGAAAGTGTATTCTGTTTTTTTGGGATGGAATGTCCTGTAAATATCAATTAAGTCTATCTTGTTTAATGTATCATGTAAAGTGTCTTTGATTTTCTAGCTCACCCCAGTAATTTACAACAAAGGGAGCCTCAGTTCCTTGGTAACTGCCTGAAGCAGGGAGAGGGTGAGGGTGAGTGTGAGGGACAGATTCTCCAAATTCTCCTGGAACTCAACTGATGATGGGGGGTGTGGGGACAAACCACCAGAAACATGTTAAAATATCCACAAGCAGGTAATTTTACAAAGATAATTACTAGATGGGCATCTCTGGTGCTTCACTGAACTCTTATCTGCAAAGTTCTGACTGCATACTTCAAGTTTTGGGATGTGCTAAATTTAGAGGTCCCTGGAGGAAGGGCCAAGTCCCCAGTCAGAACCTCCAGTGCCATCTGGCTGAAAGGCCTGTAAGTGTGACCTTTGCAGGGATGAAAGCAAGGTACTGCTCCTCAACAGATCCATGTTTAAGACTCTTTCTTGGATTTTCTCTTGAATATAATACTTGATTATGAAAAAGACATTCTTTTTACAGACAACACTGTAGGGTTTTCAAGTTTTACTCTAACACTGTAGGGTTTTCAAGTTTTGAAAAAGACATTCTTTTTACAGACAACACTGTAGGGTTTTCAAGTTTTACTCTAACACTGTAGGGTTTTCAAGTTTTACTCTAAGCCTTATCTACTAACATCAAACAATAATTTGAGAAAATAATTTCCAGAGTTTGTGTTTATTTAGGCACTGTTTCTTACTACAGGAACCTCAGGGCCAAATCTGTATTCTCACCTTTTATTTCAGGATTGTCTCAGGCTAAGCTCCCCAGAAGTGGATCCTGTTAATGGATTCATATGCCAATGATTTATTAAGAAATTTCTTCCACAGGAAACCTGTAAGGATGTGGGGGAAACAGAACAGGGAAGGGGAAAGAACTGTGCAAGTTCAGACAAAGCCTGGCCCCAGCCTGATCCCACAGGGAGCACTGGAGCAGCGTGAGTGACACCTCAGACTTTTCTCCACCTGAAGCAAGAGAGCTGGGCTGTTGTGTGTCCCTGCACTATGGGTGGTTGGCTGTCCCCTGGGGGAAGTAAATTCCCAACACCTTCAGGTCTCTGCACTTGAGGGTGAAGAGCCTCCAGGAACCCTCTGGCCTTGTCTGAGGAGCTGCACGTGCCAACTCTAGAAGCAGACAGAGATCGGGGAAGAGGGGTGCACTGGAACTAGAGCTACCAGATGACCAAGTGCAATTATAAGACAAAGATTCCATGGGACTTACATGTTCTGAAAAATTATTTGTTACTGATCCAGGAGTCAAATCCAACTGTCTCCTTTGTCATACCTGGCAGCCCTAAGGGAGAGTTGACAGGGCTGACTGGGTGTGCTTATGTTACCTGAAAACTGGGTTCATCTCATGGTGGGTGTCCAGCCCATAAACACAACTGAGCCAAAGATCGGAAGAAGGAATGATTTATTACTTGCATCTAGTAAAAAGAACACCAGGATCTTTCCCAAAGCAGGGTCTCCCCAACAGCAAAATTGGGGAAGTTTAAGCTAAGGGTACACGCATATTCATGAAGGGGACTTGCTCAGAGAATTCAGCATAGAATTGGGGCAAAGGTCAACAAAGTCCAAGCTTTAGTTGACCGAAGACAGGAGGGCCAACATAATCCTTCTGTCCTCCACCTGGGTGGGGGCCTCAGTTCCTGCAGAATTCAAAGGTATATTATTGTGTATATCTCTTAAGGAGGAACTAGGACTCTATCACTGCACTGTTGTTTGACTGCTTTTTCTCTGTTCCTGCATTCCTCCATTCCCTTAAGATCACTAGTTACTGAGACCTGTTCTAGGGCAAGAATTGCAGCCAGGCTTAGATCACAAAATGGCTTAGGTCAAAATGGCTTCCCTTATGTCAAGAAAGCCATGCCTTGTTCTCTTTCTCCAGGAGACCCCTAACTTATCTGCTTATACTGCACACTAGACCCCCAGAATCATGCTATCAGAGGGATCTAGCTGGTGCTTCCTTCTGTACCACAGTCTTCACAAAATGTGATCCTTCTCTCGCTCAAAACTGTGTGATGAAAGGGCGCTGAACACTCTTAAAGCAGCTTGTTTCTTTAGGAACAATTCTCCTGACTAGAAAACTTCCTTGCCACTTTCTGTAGCTCTCATGAAGAAAGGCAAGTCTAATTCATTGTCCACAGTATAGCTTTCTTGGGCATTTGTGGCTGCTATATTTTGTTCTGCTTCAGGCTAGAAACCCTGAACTCCATCTAACATTGTTACATTACTTTGCCTTTAGAAGATTCCAGGCAGCACCCTAAGTGTGAGCATTTCCAAGATGCAGGGAAACAGGAACTTTCTCTACTTTGGTTGCTGATGTGTTCCACCTTGAGGAGTGAGGAGGTGCTAAGTAAACATTTTCTGGAGGTCAAAAGCAGAGCTCCCCTTAATGAATGTCCCTCTCAGCAGTCATTGTTCTTACATAAAATTTGTACTGAATTACACTGAAATGAGTAATTAAAGAAAGGGACTCATTATTACTTTCCATTGAATTGAGTGGTGTTTTGTTATAAAAGTGTTCCCCTGGGGCTTCCCTGGTAGCACAGTGGTTGAGAATCTGCCTGCTAATGCAGGGGACATGGGTTTGAGCCCTGGTCTGGGAGGATCCCACATGGTGCAGAGCAACTAGTCCTGTGAGCCACAACTACTGAGCCTGCACGTCTGGAGCCTGTGCTCCACAACAAGAGACGCTGCAACAGTGAGAGGCCCGTGTACAGCAATGACGAGTGGCCCCCACTTGCGACAAATAGAGAAAGCCCTCACATAGAAACGAAGACCCAACACAGCAAAAATAAATTAATTAATAAACTCCTACCCCCAACATCTTCTTAAGAAAATAAAAATTTTTAAAAAAGGGTCCCCCTGTCTTCCTATCTTTGTCCCTGATATCTTTCTCTTTTGGATGCTCATATACACAGAACCACCAAAATATCCCCTGGAACTTCCACTTAAAAAATGAACTTGCATATTTTACTGAGGAGTAGCATTTATAGATGAAAATACACAAATTCTAATGTGTAACTCAATAAATTATCACAAAAAGACACACCTTTGTAACCATATCCCAAGAAAATAAATGGGACACTAAAACATCATAAAAGACCAATAACTATCAGTACCATTTTAAATACCATAGATTAATATTGTCTGTTTTAGGACTTTATATAAATGGAATCATACAGAAGTATCTGGTTTCATTGCTTGATATTATATTTTTGAAATTATCCCCTGTGATATTTTTTGTTGCAGCAAATCATTAATTTTCTTGCTGTATAATTATACATATTACATTGCATGACTATATTACAACCTATATATCCATTTTATTATTGGTGAATATCTACTTTATTGTAGTGTTTGGCTATTAAAATTGACTTTACTATAAAAAAGATGAACCTGCTTTGTCCATTTATTTTTTGTTTGTTTGTATTTTAGATTCCACATATGAGTAAAGTCATATGGTATTGGTCTTTCCATCTGACTTAGCACACCATAGGGTATACAGTAGTAGAAACAGAATGGTGTACACATGAAACTTAATAGGCTTATAAACCAATGTTACTTCAATAAAAAATAAATGAAAAAAAATCAAGTTGCCTGGTTCTAAATGGTACTCCTTCCAAACCTACAATTTAGGGACATTGTACCAGAATTAAACAGGCAAGCAGCTGTTCCTTCTAATTGTTTTGCTGTGAGACACTGAACCCAGTCAATGTATACCAAAGTGACTACAGAGCACCCAGATGGAAAAGGAAAACTATCACCCAAGAGTCTGACTTTTTAATTTAACTTTTAATTTTGAAATAATACATTCACAGGAAGTTGCAAAAATAGCACAGAGAGGACTTGTGTATCCTTCACCCTGTTTGTTACATTTTACATAACAATAGTAGAACATAAAAAGGAGGGTTGGGGGAAGACAGGTGCATCTCATCACTGCTGGGCAAGGGCGGGGGTCAGGTTCCCCACTAGGGAGCTGGCTCTGGGAAGGGCGTGTTTGGCTGGAGTTTTGTCGAAACTTCTCAGTCCTGCTAGGCTGACCCATTCCTGGCCTTTTGACTCGAGGGACCGGGCTTCCCTTGGATTTTTTTTTCTTTTTTCTTTTTCAATATTTATTTATTTATTTTGGTTGCACCAGGTCTTAGTAGCGGCCCATGGGATCTTCCTTGAGGCGTGCAGCATGCGAACTCTTAGTTGCGGCATGCGGGCTCTAGTTCCCGGCCCAGGGATAGAACCTGGGCCCCCTGCATTGGGAGCGCGGAGTCTTACCCACTGGACCACCAGTTGTGCGCTCTCCGGGGTGTGTCTGGGTTCCTGGCTCCTCTGGAACGTGGTCCACGATGTATGAGGCATGAAGAAAAGCAAAGGAACTCAATGACGTGACCTTCCACGGTCCTGAGGCCCCTGGTAAGCTGCCGTTTTCTCTCCATCTTTCTGAGTCTTGTTTATTGTATGTATAATGGCCAGGGATGGGATTTCAGCTGTTCTTAGGAAGGACACATAGCAAGAAGTGTGTCTACTTCTGAAAACAGAAGTATCCTGTCCTGAAAACAGAAGTGTCTCACACTGGCTTTTTCTACACTTCGGTGCTTCGTTTCTCCAAGGAGGTAAATCTTTATTTTTTATATGCACTCTATCGAAATGAGTATAATACCAAATAAAGCTGTAAAAAAACAAAAACAAAAAAACACTTTCAAAATAACAAGGCGTTAGCTATTTTAACAAATAAAAACGTTGTGATTTTAAATAAAGAAAAAAAGATGATGAACCCACTCCTGGTGAAACAGGGGGTCCACAGCCTGCATCTTGACACTCCACCCTCTTCCAGCTTTCAGACATTTATATTTACTCTGAATATAATAAACATCAAGGACATTCCTCTCAGTGGAACAAGGAGCATAAGCATAGGAAGCTTAATGAAATAGGAAGGTTCCAGCCAGGCTCACTTACGTTGTCATGGTGACAGCAGAAGAAAGGTAGAGAGTATTTATGAATGCCTTGAATCTTTTATAAAATCAGCCCATGGGGCAGCCTTCTCATTCTCCAGATTTCTACCACCTTGAGTCCCTGCATGGATGTCCACAATAGATAAGACCAGGACAACCTTCCCACGTGAACCTATCATAGGAAATTTCTACCAAGTAGTGGTGATTCCTACAAGTTCCTTTGAAATAAATATATCCTTCAATTTATGGAGCAATTAAAAAATAAATGATTCTTCCATATAATGGTTGATTCAGATGAGGATTAATAAATGCCCAAGCCATTGGGGGGTGGTCGTTGGGAAACAGGATATTTGAAATGTGCCAGAGAGTCCCTGCAGAGAGTATCAGCTGATTGCAAAAGACAATGTATCTTCATGATGGAGGATCTGCAAGTCAACGTCTGGGACAGCCAAGTGTTCTGTGTTTCCTGATGAGATGAAATGGGAAGCACACAGCATCACCTATGGAGCATTCTTGACAAAAGTTTACCTTAAATCTAAAAAAATCATCTAAATCTAACTTGCAGTTCACAGAAAACGTGAGGAATAGAGGGAGAAGGTAAATATACAATATTGAAAAATAATTTACAAATCCAGAATGTTGGACACAGTACAAGGCAATTAGTCCAGACTTTTCAAAACTAAAAGCCATAGGGGAAAAGAGTCTGGATTATTCTAGAGTCAAAGAGACTAGAGGCTCATAAAAGTCATATATATATATATATATATATATATATATATATGAATCACTTTGCTGTACACCTGAAACTAATACAACATTGCAAACCAACTATACTTCAATTAAAAAAATAATTTAAAAAAGGCAAGTATCAGAACATAATTTATATTATCAAATCATTTTTATAAAATCACTACACATTACTATGTATTATTTAGACATTGTGCATATCTATATCTGTATCTATGTAAAAATTATAAATACACAAAAATGCATGGTAGAGAGTATCTCTGAAGAGGAAGGGGAAATTAGGCCTGGGGAGTGAAAAACAGAGAGAGAAGGATTACAAATATATTAGTCATAGAATTTTTGTTGGCTCTGAATAAATAATGTCAAAATGTTAACAATTGTTCATTGTGGGAGGTGAGTACATGAGTTCTTACATTATACTGTTTATTTTTCTGTAATGTTTAATTGAAAAGGAAGGAGGACCTAGATACTGCCTCCCTGGGGGGCCATCTTCTCCATAGATCACTCCCCAGTGAGTCCTGCCTCCCAGGTCCTGTTACTGTGCTCTCTTCATAGGGCTTCAGGCCTGGGGGACAAATGTTCCTACTTTTACTAGTCCAGGGCTCTCTATCATCTCTTGATGTTTTGCCAAATCCCAAATCCCTTTAATAATTAATCCTTTGATTAAATTCTCCTAAAATTGCCCAATTTTGAGAAGGAAATACAGCTGGGACCTACAATTTCACCACTTATTATTACTTTTTCTGAGTGTCTAGTCAATGCAATTTCATAAGAGAAATAAGTGACAGGAAAATATTGGAAAATATGTGGCAAAATCATCATTATTTACAGATGATATGATTATATACATACAGAGTTAAAAAGAAATCAGCTGCCATAGTAAAAGAAAGAAGACGCTTTACTAAGTTGATTTCTTAGGAAGGTATATACAATATTAATAATTATATGCAGGGCTTCCCTGGTGGCTCAGTGGTTAAGAATCTGCCTGCCAATTCAGGGGACACAGGTTCGAGCCCTGGTTTGAGAAGATCCCACGTGCCACGGAGCAACTAATCCCATGTGCCACAACTACTGAGCCTGTGCCCTAGAGCCCACGCCGTAACTACTGAAGCCCGTGAGCCACAACTACTGAGCTCACGAGCCACAACTACTGAAGCCTGCATGCCTAGAGCCTGTGCTCTGCAACAAGAGAAGCCACTTCAATGAGAAGCCCGCACACTGCAACAAAGAGTAGCCCCCACTCGCGACAACTAGAGAAAGCCCATGCGCAGCAATGAAGACCCAACACAGCTAAAAATAAATAAATTTATTTTTAAAAATAAATAAATAAATTTATTTTAAAAAATAAATAAATAAATTTATTTTAAAAAATAAATAAATAAATTTATTTTAAAAATAAATAAATAAATTTATTTTTAAAAATAAATAAATAAATTTATTTTTAAAAATAAATAATATTAATTATATACAAAGACAACCATTAAAAGTTAATGGAACTGAGGAGGGAGAGATGAGCAGGCAGAGCCTGGAGGATTTTTAGGGCAGTGAAACTACTCTGTATGATACTATAATGGTGGTAAACATCACCATACATTTGTCCAAACCCATAGATGTGCAATACCAAGAGTGAGCCCTAATATAAACTATGAACTTCAGGTGATGAGGATGTGTCAGTATAGATTGTAACAAATGCACCACTCATGCAGGCTGTGCATGAGTGGGGGAGGCTGTGCATGTGTGGGGGCAGGGAATATATGGGAAATCTCTGTACTTTCCACTCAATTTTGCTATGAACCTAAAACTGCTCTAAAAAGTAAAGGCTATTAAAATATTTTTCAAAATAAAAAGAAACTTGCTAGAGGAAAATTATACAATCTGTCATGTACTTTTTAATGCAGATTCTTGGAGCAGCTGGGGGAAAAAACTTTATGTTACTGTTCTGTAATGATGATATTTGATTTCAAATATTTAAAAAACAGCAAATGCAAGAAAACATATGAACAAGGATTTGACTAACAAGAATCACTGAAGACCTCACTCATAATTTTAAAAAAGAAATCAAACAATGAGATGAGTTTCCAGTTCCTACAAAAAAGGAGTGAGCTCTCTATGACCACTCTCCCCCTATGATTACTACTAATGTATAGTAGTAGTATACTACTACTACTAGTAGTACAAAAGAAGGTGGATTGTGGAGAGGAGTTAAAACCGGAGTGGCAACTCTAAAGAGATGAGGTTTCCATATTGTTTTCTTCTCACAGCTTTGAGGTGAGGGTGGGTCCTCAATGTGGAGTCATATTGTTGCCGAAATTCAGCCTCTGTACACTGGTGCTGGATTAAATCTCAAAGACAGAGTTTTGGGTGAAGCAGAAAGCAATAGCTTTATTGCTTTGCCAGGCAAAGGGGGACACAGTGGACTAATGCCCATAAGTCTGTGTGTCCTGCCCTGGAGGGGGTAGTGAGGACTCTTATAGTAATGGTTCAAGGAGCAGGGCGTGGTCAGCTTGTGGACATTCTTCTCACTGGTTGGTCATGAGGTAATTGGGAATCAGCATCATCAACCTTCTGGTTCCAGTCTAGCGTCTATGTTCTTGTGGTCAGCAGTTTTCATCTGGTGGAGGTCTGCTTCCTGTAAAAACAACTTAGGAATGTGCGTCAGGCCTTTATCTATGTCTTTCAGGGAACCGTGAGTTCGGTGATTCTGCCACATGGCAGACTTATAGTCTAAACTGTTACCAGTTCTCCAGCCCAATAGCTATTCTTTGTTTCTCTATCTTCACGTTTCCCAGTCATTAACTCTAGAGTCAGCTTTTTACTCCAAAATACAAGAACACAGGGGCTTGTACACAGTTTCAATATGTCATCTAAGGAGGCTAAAACTCCAATTAAAAGCCTCATTTTTTGTCCAGAGGAATTATGAAAAGCATCCCTGTGGTGTGAAGATGGTAGAAGCAGCCCCTGTGTGTGTTTAGTTCACTTTTTTCTTCTGTAGCTTTGTCCCAAGAGCAGGCCCCAATCATGGAACTGTACCTGCAGCAATGGCAAGGGTACCTAAAATTTTTCTGGCCAGAGGCACCAGAAAAGACACCCTTTCATACCAGAGGGGGAAATCCTACAGAGAAGACAGCAGAAAAGGTGATCCTTCATTCTCTGTATGAGTCCACCACCCTTGAGCTCATCCCTGGGCTGTGGATGTGGAGGACAGACCCAGACAAGCAGAGACCTGGGGACCAAAGTAAGATTTAAATCATCACCTAAGTCTTAAAGAACCCCTTAGTGACACAAACGCAGAACAGACCCAATGCAGTGGAACAAAATGTTTGAAATTAATTTAAGATTGGAACCAGTACTCACAGAAAGCAGGGCAGAACTTGGAGTCTGATCCTATCTGGACAGATTAGCTTCTAAAATGACAATATTAACATTTTCCAGGAGATTTGAATGGGACTGAGAGTCTACACAACATAATATTCAAAGACTTTAAAGCAGCAAATGTAACTGTCAGTTAAGTAAAGATACAATTGAAATGAATGGAAAGGAGTTTACAACAGAGAAATAAAAAGTAAGAAAGAAGCAAATGATAATTTAAGAACTTAAAAATATAATGGATGAGCTCAAGAGCAGAATTGAAATGACCAAGGAAAGAGCCAGTGAACTTGCAGATAGGTCAGTGTAAATTATCAATCTGAAAGAAAGAGGGGAAAAAGGTGAAAAACTAAATAGAATTTTGGGGAAGTGCCATTTATGTGGAAAAATATTAATGATACTACATTTGTCTAACATTTACATCACTGGAGTCCCAGCAAGAGAAGAGAAATAAATCAGTAAAGGAAAAAAATTGTATTAATAATGTTCAAAAACTGGGCTTCCCTGGTGGTGCAGTGGTTGGGAGTCCGCCTGCTGATGCAGGGGACGCAAGCTTGTGCCCCGGTCTGGGAGGATCCCACGTGCCACAGAGCGGCTGGGCCCATGAGCCATGGCTGCTGAGCCTGCGCGTCCGGAGCCTGTGCTCTGCAGCGGGAGAGGCCACAGCAGCGAGACGCCTGCGTACCGCAAAAAAATAAATAATAATATTCAAAAACTTCCCAAGCTGGTGAAATTAATAAATTTACAGATTCAAGAAGCTCTGTGAACCTCAAATGAGATAAACTTAAAGAAAATCATGACCCTACAGACAATAATTAAACTTCTCAAAAGTAAAGATAAAGAAAAATTCTTATAAACAAGTAGAGAAAAAAGAAGATATTCAGGGGAACAATGATACAAATGACCACAGATACCTCATCAGAACATGAAGACCTTATTCACTATAGCCAAGACATAGAAGCACCTAAGTGGTGTCCATTGCTGGATGAACAGATAAAGAAAAATATATGTGTGTGTGTATATATATATATATATGTGTGTGTGTGTGTGTGTGTGTGTGTATTACAATAGAATATTATGCATCCATGAAAAAGAGGGACATTTGTGACAACATGGGTGGACATTGAGGGCATTATGCTACATGAAATGAGGAACATAGAGAAAGACAAACACTATATGATCTACTTATATGTAGAATCTTTAAAAAAAAAAAAGAGAGAGAGAGAGAAGAAATTCAAAACGAGAGTAGAGAATAGTTTGGTGGTTTCCAGGGGCAGAGGTGTGGGGGAATTGGGAGATGTTGGTCAAAGAGCACAAACTGGGCTTCCCTGGTGGTGCAGTGGTTGAG
This sequence comes from Lagenorhynchus albirostris, assembly GCF_949774975.1. Lineage (NCBI taxonomy): Eukaryota > Metazoa > Chordata > Mammalia > Artiodactyla > Delphinidae > Lagenorhynchus > Lagenorhynchus albirostris. The sequence continues at coordinate 139,437,537 of NC_083095.1, read as the reverse complement.
AGCCCGCCTGCTGATGCAGGGGACGTGGGTTCATGCCCCGGTCTGGGAAGATCCCACATGCTACTGAGCAGCTGGGCCCGTGAGCCATGGCCACTGAGCCTGCGCGTCCGGAGCCTGTGCTCTGCAACAGGAGAGCCCACAACAGTGAGAGGCCCGCGTACCACAAAAAAAAAAAAAAGGGCACAAATTTTCAGTTACAAGATGAATAAGTTCTGGAGACCTAATGTACAGCATGGTGACCTAATAAACAATATTGTATTTATACTTGAAAGTTGCTGAGAGTAGGTTTTAAAATTTTCACCACATACACATGATGGATGTGTTAACTAACATTATTTTGGTAATTGTTTTGCAGTATGTATGTATATCCAATCATCATGTTGTACACTTTAAACTTACACATTGTTATATCTCAATTATATCTCAATAAAGCTGTGGGGGAAGGAAAGAGAGCATGCAGGCCAGAAGACAGTGAAACGTGATCTGTAAAGTGCCTAATGAAAAAGACTCTTCACCCAGAATTCTGTATCCAGCAAAAACATCTCTCAGGACTGAAGGAAAAGTAAATACATTCTCAGTTGAAGAAATTAATAAAATTTGTCACCAGTAGAATTTCTTTAAAGGATAATTTAAAGAACATAATTTAGTATTTAAGAAAATTACACTAGAGGAAAATTAGTAATTTGAAGAATGAAGGTTAGCACAGTCACAGGACACAACTTCATATACAAAAATCAATTCTAGGGCTTCCCTGGTGGTGCAGTGGTTGAGAGTCCGCCTGCCGATGCAGGGGACACAGGTTCGTGCCCCGGTCTGGGATGATCCCATATGCCGCGGAGCGGCTGGGCCCGTGAGCCATGGTCGCTGAGCCTGCGCGTCCGGAGCCTGTGCTCCGCAAGGGGAGAGGCTGCAGCAGTGAGAGGCCCGTGTACCGCCAAAAAAAAAAAAAAAAAAAAATCAATTCTATTTCTACCTCCTAGCAACGAACGATCGGAAATTGAAATTTTAAAAAGACCACTTACAATAGCACCCCCAAACATGAAATAGTTATCTAACAAAATATGCATAAGATCTGTATGTTGGAAACTACAAAACACTCATTAACTAATAGTTAATTAAATAATTAATTAAATAAAAACCAAAAAGGACAAATAAATAGAAATATAGCAGATTCATGTATTCAAAGATGTTTCTGACAATAAATCTATGTACTCAATGCAATCTATATAAATATCCAATATTACAAAATACCAACATTAAATTTATAGGGAAAGTAAAATAAACTAGAATATCCAAAACAATTTTGAAAACAAAGAATATATTTGGAGGACTCTCACTACCTCATTTAAAAACTGACTGAAATGGGCTTCCCTGGTGGCGCAGTGGTTGAGAGTCCACCTGCCGATGCAGGGGACACGGGTTCGTGCCCTGGTCCGGGAGGATCCCACGTGCCGCGGAGCGGCTGGGCCCGTGAGCCATGGCCGCTGAGCCTGCGCGTCCGGAGCCTGTGCTCTGCAACGGGAGAGGCCACAACAGTGAGAGGACCTCGTACCGCAAAAAAAAAAAAAAACTGACTGAAAAACTGTATTAAGCAAGACTATGTGGTATTAGTGAAATGATAGACACAAAGAACAAAGAAATATAGTAAAAAGAGTCAAGAAATAATCCCACATACAAATGTATGGTGATTAATTTCTGATAAAGGGTAAGAAGTTAAACTTCTCAAAAAGTGGTCCTGGAACAACAGGACATCTATATTAAAAACAAAACAACCCCCCACACACACACACAAATAATCTTTACCCATACCTTACCCCTTCACATCTTATGCTAATATTATGGGCCATAGACCTAAAGGTAAAACCTAAACATAGGAAACTTTAAGAAGAAAGCATAGAAAAATTTGTTATATATATTCAATATCTTGTAATAACCTATAATGGAAAAGAATCTGAAAAAAATATATATATATATGTATAACTGAATCACTTTGCTGCACACCTGAAACAGCATTATAAACTAACAGAGTATTGTATCAACTGACAATACTTCAATTAAAAAGTGTTATAACTTTGGGTTATGCAAAGATTTCTTAGCTATAATATCAAAAATGTAACCCATTAAAAATAAGTTAATAAATTAGAGATCATCAAAATCAAAAAAATTCTGTTCCACAACACACACGATTGAAAGAATAAAACTACAAACTACAGACTGGGAGACAATGTTTGCAAAAACACACATGACAAAGGAGTTGTATCTAAACTATATGAAGAACTACCAGAATCCAATAAGAAAATGAACAGCCCAGTAACAAATGAGCCAAGGATCTGAAGTGCCTCTTCATCAAAGAAGGTATATGAATGACATGTAAGTACATGAAAAGATGCACAACATCCCATTAGGGGAAGGGAAATGAAATCACAATGAAACACCACCACTGCATGTGTAATAAAATGGCATTAAATAAATAGATAAATAAATAATAGCTTGTGGATAGGAGAGGAATTTGTGTATTTTTGGAGAACTATTTTGTGAAAGTTATTAAAAATTTAATGAACACAGTCTTAGGTACAATAATGCTACTTCTGAGAAATAGTTAACTTCCGTACATCTAAGCAAAGATATACAAGGATATTCACCTAGCATATATTTGTATGAATGCTTTATATCCATTAAAATGTGAAAAGAATCCATAAGTGTAGCTATAGCTAGAGAATCGGATGGGAAAGTAGGGGTGTGAAAAGAAATATTTACTTTTTAATTTATAGTCTTCTCTACTGTGTTTCTTTCTAATTTTTACCATATGTTTGTATTTCTTCTATAGTTAAAAACCTAAACCACCATGATAGATGCAAATTAATATGCAGTGGAATAGGTAGGACGTGTTGTCAGCATTTGGCAAATTGAAGGATTCCAAGTTGCAAGTTAAGTCACACTTTTGAAGAACTCTAGTCCGGTAAATTGCATTGCACCATCTGTTTTCGGCTCCCCATCAAATGGAATGTGGTGCCTAAAATCATGTCTCTGTTTAATAAGTGTAACTTCATCACCTAAAGCTCTGTTCTTTCTTTTCTGTTCTGTATTGGTCTGAATACAGTGCTTCCTGAAGGATGCTCAGGCAAGGTAACAAATATGGCCCCTATTCCCCATGCTCTGGGTCTCTACCACATTACCCCAGATCAGGACCTCATGAACTGTTGCCTGGATTATTGCAATCAACTTAAAAACTTGTCTCTGAAACTCCAGTACTCCAATACATCCCTCAAACTTGCTGCCCATGGGGCACCCAGACAGAGATTTCTAAAGCATAATTACAGCCATGGCATACCTGCCTAAACTCCATTAGTGCCTCCCCCTTCCTACTAGACAAGTCTCCTTAGGGTGACTCCAGCCTCATCACTCATCATCCCCTGCCCCACGATACATGCCCCAGCCAAGCAGAACTTCCGAACGACAACACTCCCTGAGGCAAGGAGTGTCCTCTCTCTTTTCCCTCAACCATCCTGACCCCTGTTCCTACTGTGCTTCACCAGAGGTCTTTCTTGACCTGTCTGAGCTAAGACTCCCTTCTAGTGATTTATTTAACTACACTGTGCTTTCATTCAACCAATGTCCCCCTGCATCATTTAATTACATGCCTGACCCCCCAACTACTGTGTAAGCTCCATGGGCAGGAACTCTACCTGATGCATCTTTCTATCTGCTGTGCCAAGCACAATGTCTACAATAGGGTGAATATCCTAAAAATGCTTGCTTAACTGAATAAAGAGACCAGCCCTGACAATGGAGAAAACATCTTCAAGTTGATATTCAGTTGTCTGAAAACACTAAGATGATGGTTCTATGAATCATCATATTTCCCTCAATAGAAACACAGGTAGCCATTGATCAACTGATTTTTTTTTTCACACACACATTTCACTTTTTAGAGCAAGAAACAAATGTAAACAAGTGGACTGTGGGCCAAAGTTTTTATTTTGTCAAAAGACAATTTCATGGGAGTATATCTGGTCACTGTACAATTCATCTACTTCTGGAGCAGTTGTCATAAAAACTATCCTAGGTTTTACTCACCTTCCAGTTATGCCTCCTTGCTTTACTTTGTGTCCTTTCTTGGTGCTGTTTTACTGAATGGAATCTCAGCATCAAACACTGAGTGAAATCTCAACCAGCCACTGAAGAGTGTAGACAAACATGGTAAGGGTTGTCAGTTGCTTGTTGAATTGAGGTGTGTGGGCCAGGCAAAAACAATGATCCAGAATGTCTGTGTGCAGATGGGAATGACAGGGGCCCTTGTTTTTTTGTTTGGATTTTGGTTTTGTGTGTTTTTAAGGAATAACAAAGAAAATAATCCAAAAGTTCGCAGGATTGAGGAAGTTGTTAAACTGAGATTATGCCCTTCTGACGTTCAGCTGGCCAGATCAGAGAGGTAACCATCCCCCTATGTGCCAAACAGAAGCTGGGACCCCTGAGGTGGGCGCATCCTCTGCAGTTTTTTGGTGTTACTCTTCTGGTTCAACAGAGGAGGGCACAGAGTGCATTGAACAGAGGGAGGTTAGGAGTTTGCTCAAGGAACCCAGCTCACCAGTGGAAGAGCCAGTCTCAGATTCAGCCCTGAGTGGTGCCAAGTTAATGTACTGTGTCCCTCCCCAGCCCAGTCAGATGATACCAGATGTGAGGCCTGAGGGAGAGTGCTGGCACTCTGCAGACATCAGAAGTGAGACCTGACCTGTTTGCTCCCTTCGTCTTAGTCCAGGATTCAGCCACTTTTCAGAAGGCTACACCTCTCTCTCATTTGTCTGCCAGAAAAAGGGGGAGCGCCTGGTGTGCAGCCGCCACCCCTACTCTCCCCCACCCTTTCCTACTCCAGCTGTGGGTGGCACCCAGGACCTACCCTGTGCTGGCTAAAGGGCAGGTCTGCTCTGTTGTGAGGTCCACTGCAAACTCTGCCCCGTGTTTCCCTGAGAGGCCACCGCAACTGATGCTCCAAGAGGCACAGGGCTGCCTTTCACTCATTGGCTCTCGGCCAGCACAGTGCACAGCAGGTTCTGGGTCCACGGAGTGAGTGGGGTACGTGGTGCTTCTGCTCATTTTCTATCTTCACGCTGCTGAGACTGCCCTTTGTTTATCTCATTTAATGGCAGAATGTTCTAGGGAGCTGAGAGGCAACAGGGGAGCAGATGGCAGGGATTAGCACGGCCTTGACTCACTGAATGTTGTGAAAACTCATGCATCTTTTTTACCATGAAGTATTTCTGGTCTTCTTAAAAGAAAGTGGTGCCATTAGTAAGACTCCCTTTACACCGCTGGATTTTTTCCAGAACAATTTATAAAGACTTGTTTATAAAACAATCTGTGGTGTACACTCTGTGCAGTATGGTCAGGGAATCTGAATTTAAGAGCAACATCCTCAGAGGTCCCAGCCCTTTGTGGGTTCTGGCTCATCTTCATTTACATTCAGTGCAGCTGTCAGACCCTATCAGGCTACCAGGATTTGTTAACAGCATTTATAAGGCCTCTTCTGTTTTACAGGCATAGTTTTTATTTAATGATCATGGAGCCTGGTAGAGTAGATAGTAAGAAAACCCTTTTAACAGTGGGAAAGGGACATTCCAGATGCCCTGGAAACCTGGGCAAGCATACAATCCATAAATGGACCAAGGAGATGCTGCCCCCCTACCCTGATGTCACAGGTAGCAAGGAAGGGCGGCACCTGGGGCCCTGATTTCCTTTGTTCTCCAGGCAGTCACATTCTTGCCAAAGCCCACGGCCCCTTGTTGCTCTGCTGAGATCTCTATGCTGTCTAAGAACGCAGGGAGGAAACAAGACAAACTCTTAGGCGGGTCTGATACTGACCAGGGTGCTTGACCTTCCCCAATCAATAGAAATTGACTAGAGGCAAGACAGGAAATTCAGGCAAGGCTTTTGGGGCCCCTGTTGCAGCACTGGGGAGCAAGGACAAGCAACAGGTTCCCTTGCTTGCTCCCTCCCTGAGTAGGGGTGAGCTAGTTCCTTATATGGGGTGAGGGTAGAGGTGTGTCCAGGGGTTGGGCTGGAGGGGTGGCTTAGATGTTTTGCGCACCCCTTAGGTGGTGTGCAGGGGGCATGCTCAGTACCTTGCTTTTGCTCCCAACACCCTGTTTTTGCTTGAGGGTCTTCAAAATTGGTAGTTGGGTTTTTTGGTTTCTTTGTATTTTTGGGTCCAGAATTTGCCCCAACTGTACATGCATGCACTTATTTTTAGTCCTGTATAGTTTCTTTGTATTTTGTTGCTCAAGGAGAGGTGTGTCCAGCTGCAAGCATTGCAGCACTGCAGCAAAGGGGCCCAGGTCCCAGTCTGTCTCAGTTCTTCCAGATTTATAGGAACCAACCTTCTAACTGGCATCCCAGAAAGTCAGCCTTGGTGTTCATGTATCTGTGTGTCCATATAAACCTTGGTATGTTTACTTATACAGAATGGAATGTAATAGGGAAGAACAAATCTGACTCCCTATTAGGTCTGTTTCTTTTACTTTAATCTTTGTGCTCTGTTGCCTGTGCTTAGTCATGCTGGCTCTGCACCTTTTATAAAAAGAATGTTGCCTATAGCCTGAAATATATAACTAGCCTATTCTTAGGGATATGACCTTTAAGAGTCCATTCATTTAGAGGGAAAAAGTTGCAGAACAGAGAATAACATTTGTCTTGTGGGAGGTTTATAGGAACAGTGTGCCCTGACCTACGTGGACAGCTGCAAGAACAAAAGATTCCTACACCAAGAAGTTTGCAGCAACTAACCACACCCTTCCTTCCCCTGGCCTTTAAAAATGTTTTGCTGGGACTTCCCTGGTGGTCCAGTGGTAAAGAATCTGCCTGGCAATGCAGGGGATGCAGGTTCGATCCCTGGTAAAGGAACTAAGATCCTACATGCTGCAGGGCTACTAAGCCCACGTGCCACAACTACTGAGCTCACGCACCTCAGCTAGAGCCTGCCTGCTGCAAACTACAGAGCCCATGTGCCACAACTAGAGAAGAGAAAACCCACATGCCACAACTAGAGAGAAGTCTGCATGTGGCAACAAAAGATCCCGCGTGCCTCAACAAAGATCCAGTGTGCCACAACTAAGACCCAATGCAGCCAAAAATAAATAAATAATAAATAAGTCTTTTAAAAAAATTCTAAAAATGCTTTGCTGAAACCCTTTAAGGAGTTTGGGGTTTGGGGGCACAAGTCACCCATCTCCTTACTTGGCCCTGCAATAAACCTTTCTCTGCTCCAAATTTCGATGTTTTGGTTTGTTTGGCCTTACTGTACATAGGGCACATGAACTTGAATTTGGTAACAGGAAAAAGACTTATAACACGTTATTAATAATTGAAATTAAACATGCCATAAGGATCAAGTGCATCACAACTTCATTGGCCCCACAGCCTGTTAGCAGGAGGGCCACCTCCATCCTTTAACTGCTGCCTGCTTTGGCTCTCATCCTGTCCTGTCATGCAGCAATCACAGGTCTGCATACAGAGGTCACATATATTCTTTCACTCTGTCTAGAAGAGGAAAGTCTCCTGACTTCGGGGTCTCTGAGGGCTGGGACATGCCAATTAAGCACATGATTCAGCTCTGAGCCAGGGTGGAGTTCACTTTCCCTGAGTCAGTTTTCTCTTCTCTCATTCTGCTGCTAAAACGTTAAATACACAGGTCACAGTGTGACCTTTAAAGATAATATGTCATCTGATTTCTCTTCTATTTCTATCCCCTGAGACTTAGTGAGACATGAGCACACCAGCAGCAACGGACACATCACAGACCAACAAGGTCTGCCCCGAGGTCCCCAGAGGATAAGTGAGAAAGAAGTCCCTTAGCCCCCAAGACCAACCACCCCGAGTAAAGGGAGGAGGATGGAACACCCAAGGAACTGCAGGTGGGAGGCACTGGGTTCCCTATAGAAATGTCTCCTTTTCTTCAGTTGGAGAGACAGAGTGTGAATTGACTTAATTGGAACTCAGAGTGATGAGTGTTGGCTACTTTGTCTCCAGCTGGACTGATAGGGAGAAGCGTCTTTCTGCCAAAGTGCTGACCTTACAGAAGAGGTAAGTTTGATCATTATAACTTTCTGTTCATGTGTCAAAAGTTCTTAGAACATGAATAGGGAAACAAGATTTAGACATGACCAAAAAAAAAAAAATGGTTTTGAGATCATATCCATCAGGAGACTCAGTGTGAGCCAAACATAAGAGTGTGTTACTTATCCTCCCCCCACAGTGGCTTAAGAGACTTTAGGTGGCAATTAAATTCATCTAGAATGACTTTAATCCACGCTGAGCGCACAACACCTGGAAAACGGCCTCCCGAGCTGGGAGGCACATGCCAGGAAGGAAATGGGCTTCCTGGAGCAGGCTGAAGGAAGCGACAGGGTTTGGTAAGCTGAAAGCAAGCAGGGGACCACTGCTTTGTTAGACCACAAACCACAGGGTCTCAAACATGATTTGAACTTTCATTTGAAATTCAAACTATATCACATACAAATCTAGATTCTGATTTTTTTCATCACAAACAATCAGAAGACCTAGTCACATGGGTTCCATTTTCCTATGAGGCACTCATGGGCCAGAGAGCAGAAGGGTTGCAGCCTTTAGATGGTGTGCAAGCCCAGTGGACTCAGGCCCTCGCTGGCTTGTGTCTCCTAAGGAATGAGTCTGTCGGTTATTTATCAAGTACCTTCAGGCTTATGCTGGCACTTTTCTACAGAGAGATATTTCTCTGCTATTGTGTGCAACAAAAGCAGCAAAATTAAAGACTCCTAAGTGCAAGTGAAGAATATTTCCATATGTTTAATACAAAGACCAGGCCCACTTCACTCCTTTCTTTTACTTACCTGAATTCTGTAAACTACTTAACTATTTGGCCTCTAAATTGTTTTGCATAAGAAATGGCTGAAAGATCTAGGAATGATGAACCCAGAAAAGAGAAGACTCAGGCAATACATGAGGATAGGTACTGATGTAAGACTGTCACAAGGGAGAAATATTGGACTTGACCTGCGGGGTATCATGAAATCGACCAGGAGATAATTTGCAGCTTGTAGGAAGAAGTCAGTCCTAGAAGAATTTTCCAAGTATAAAATGGGTGTCTGGATTTCAAGAGCCCCAGGCACTGATGGTGTTGAAGCACAGGAAGGCACTCCTAGATAGAAAGACCAGGATGAGATTGAGCAGCTGAGTGTGCAGTTAAAACTGGTCAGTGTAATCTGGACAACTTTGTAGATGGGCATCAAGGGCCCACAAGTCCTGTGGAATTGTCTACAAATGTGGAAATGGATTCTAAAAGGAAGAAAGTTTATAAATCTGGATCCTTACGACTTGCTGAGAGTCTCAACTTTCTCCACATTCCATCAAATCCTGGTCTTTTCCACCACCTGTTGAGAGTTTTCCATAAGATCTCACAAAGTGTTCAAACATCTGCTTCTCTGCAATTGCAGCCCAGCCTGGAGCCTGCCACTTGCTCGATCATGAGAAGGGTGATGGGGTATCTGTGTTGGTGTGAGGCATTTACCTGCTCCAGTTTCACACGAGTCCTTAGACACCTGATGAGCAACGAGACCAGTGTGTCCAGGTGCCTGCTACCCATAGAGTTTTATTTGTACACAAGAAATTAATGCAGAGAAAATGTTTGGAGCAATCTGAAAACTATGTGATTCAATACACTGATATCTTTCCAGTGGAAGGTAATACATTCAATTATTACATTATTTTTCAAGTGGAATGTTTGTCTTATCTATTCTCTTAAAACTCAGAGATTAAATATGATATTAGTGATGATGAAATGGGGATGGAATATTAACTTTCAACAATGGCAAACTGTATAATAGGCAACTGTAACCCCTGGAAGCAACCAGAAAAACAGGACTAAATATATTATTATAAATCTGTTTGAAGACAAGAGAGAGTAAACAAGACAATGGCAGAGAATAAAGCCGAGATCCTCTGGAAGAATGTAACCCTGAGAAGCAGGCCCACAATCTGGTGCGTCTGTACATTCTGAGAGGGCCAGGAAAGAGGCAGAGAAGGGCGGCAGGACACGGACAGCCTGGGAGAGTCAGTGTTGGAGTCCAGATCCCACAGGAGCGGGGTCCGACAAGCCCCCTGCAGTTTAGTTCAGAACCCCAGAGAATGGGACTCTAGGACTCTAGGACACTCTAGGACTATTAAGGTAAAGACAATAACATTGTAAGATTGGAATCATAATGTATGTGGAAGTAAAAGATATGACAATAGCACAAAAGATGGAGGTAAGGAGTGGTAAATAGAATCAAACTGCTGTTAGTGAAGGGGGAAGAGGCATAATATTGACTGTAAATAGACTTTTATATACCAATAATACATCGTATTAGCCCAAGAGCAACTACCAAAGAATAGTAAAAAGAGGAATAATCAAAGGGTAACTGTAATGAAGTCTGACTCCATTTTTGATATTTGACTGCTAACATCATTTAAGCCTCATTCATCCTTTTTTCCCTCCATCCCACAACTGGGCAAGCTGATGAGAAAGGCTGGTGCTCCGTCCTTGGGTGCTGGGAGGGGAGGTTCATTCTGTACAAGCCCCTAGCTTGTGCAAGAGAACCTTCACCTTGACTCAACCTCATAATCACCAAAAAAAAAATCAAGCCAGTGCACTTTTTGCTGCCTCTAAAACCATTTTTGGACTACCTTAGCAGCTTGCTGTGCTGGCTCCAGAAAGCCTCACTATGGTGGGTAATAAACTTTGTCATACCATCTTGGGGTATATGATGTCTTCAGTCTCAACATCCAAACCAAATTAGGAGTGAGGGGCCCGACCCATCTCCATAGAGTGATTGCCAGCACCAATGAAGAAAATAAAATTAAATACTAAGAATGAAGATAAAATAAATACATTTGAGGAGTTTGTTACTGCATACTTCTCCAAAGGAAATACTAAAGAGTACTCTTCAGGCAAAACAAAATGCTCCCAGGGAGATGATCAAATTGAAAATGGAATGAGAAGCAATAACTATTTGGGTAAATTTAGTTGCATATTGACTATACCAAAAAATAATGATAGTTTATAGAATTTAAGATATAGATCTTAATATTTTTACACATAAATACATAGAATTTAAAATTACATATACACCTTACTCAGGATAAATGATATTTAAGGGTTTTAATGTTTTTGTATTGTCTTAGGAGAGAGATAATTATTGATTAATATTAGATATTTGTTGTCAAAAATCTAGGCTAATACCAAAAAGAATAAAAAATTTCTAAGAAAATAGAAAAAAAAGGAATGATAAAAAATATTCTAAAATGAGGCAAGAAAGAAGAAAAATGAATTTATAATAGTCTGAAAATAGTCAATAAGTAATAGAATGGTAGACCTAAATGCAAATCTATTTTTAAATTGACTAAATACTTCAATCAAACATCAAAGACTTTTAGACTAGAAAATCCACCTATGGCAGTTTAAAAATATCCATCTAAAAATATATGGATCAAAGAAGAAATTCCAACAGAACTTAGAAAACAATTTGAAATGAGTAAAATTTTAAGAGTAAAACTTACATCAAAACAATGAGATACAGAGAAAAATTTATAGAAAAGAGAAGGCTGAAAATTAATGAGTCTATCACAAGAAGTTTTAAAAAGAAAAACAGCAAATTTAGCCCCAAAGGAAGAAGGATGAAAATAATAAAGATAAATGCAGAAATCAATAAGTTAGAAAACAAGTGTGCAATAGAAAAGATCAAACAACCTGAAATTTAATTCTTTGAAAGACTAAAAAACTAATAAACCCCAGGAGAGACTGATCAAGAAGAAAATATATCAGGATAAAAAGGAGATCATCAAAAAGATCATAATGATTTTTTAAAATCAGGACATCATAAGGATATTACAAATATCATAGGTGGAATTTAATGCCAATATATTTGAAAATTTAGGTGAAATGGACAAACAATAGAAAAATACAACTAACAATAAAAAATGTGGAATCCTACAATAATTAGAGAAATTGAAACTGTAATTATAAATCTTCCCCCAAAGACATCTCCAAGCCCAGCTGGTTTTACCAGTTAATTCTGCCACAAATTTAAGAAATAAAACCACACCAATCTTCCTTAATTATTGCATGAACTGGAAAAAATAGATTATTGTTTTATATAAAGCCAGCATAAGTTTGATTCCAAAATCTGAGAAGGGAAAAAGAAAATTCGTAGAAAAGAAAATTACAGGTCCAACTCTTTCATGAATTCAGCTGCAAAAATTGTAAACAAAATAACAGCTGATAAAATCTGGCACTACACAAAAACAGTAATTCCTCAAAACCAAGTTTATTGATTCCATAAGTGCAAGATTAACTTAAAACAAGTGACTGATTTAAAAATCAATCATTCTTTTTAGATTCCAGCTAACACACATATATGGAATATAAAGAAAAAAAATGGTCATGAAGAACCTAGGGGCAGGACAGGAATAAAGACACAAACCTACTAGAGAATGGACTTGAGGACATGGAGAGGGGGAAGGGTAAGCTGGGACAAAGTGAGAGAGTGGTAGTGTATATATGGACATATGTACACTACCAAATGTAAAATAGACAGCTAGTGGGAAGCAGTCTCATAGCACGGGGAGATCAGCTCGGTGCTTTGTGACCAGCTAGAAGGGTGGGATATGGAGGGTGGGAGGGAGCGAGACACAAGAGGGAAGAGATATGGGGATATAAGTATATGTATAACTGATTCACTTCGTGATAAAGCAGAAACTAACACACCATTGTAAAGCAATTATACTCTGATATAAATATTAAAAAAGAAAGAAAAGAAACTGTCAATTCAGTAAGTCAAGGAAAAGGAATGAAAATTAAGAGGGTTAGAAAAGAAGAGAGAAAACAGTCATCTCATTTGCAAGTAATGATTATATTCGTAGAAAATTCAAAGAAATTTACACGTAAATTATTGATTAATAAGTGAGGTCAGCAAGTTTGGTAATCTAAAGTCAATAGAAACAAAATTAACTAAAATTCTACATACCACCAACATACAACTAAAAAATAAAATTTTGCAATATGATACAATGTACAATGATAACAGAAATTTCAAAACCAGGAATAAATCTAATGAAAATGTGCACAATCTCTACAAGGGGAGTATGAATATTGTTAACATAAATTAGAAACGAAATAAATAATGAAGGCATGTGCAAAGGTGACACGTCAGAAAACACAGTATTTTTAAGATGTAAATTTTTCCCAAATTGGTCGATAAAGTCAAAGCCATCCTAATGAAATACCAACAAGTTTTTTATTGGGGGTGAGGAGACTTGACAAAATTCCTTTCTGTGTGGAAATAACAAGGACAAAGATTAGCCAAGATCCAAGTCCCTCCCATAGGGAAACTAACACAAGCCTCTTAGACGGCCTCATCCACCAGAGGGCAGACAGCAGAAGCAAGAAGAACTACAATCCTGAAGCCTGTGGAACAAAAAACACATTCACAGAAAGATAGACAAGATGAAAAGGCAGAGGGCTATGTACCAGATGAAGGAACAAGATAAAACCCCAGAAAAACAACTAAATGAAGTGGAGATAGGCATACTTCCAGAAAAAGAATTCAGAATATTGATAGTGAAGATGATCCGGGACCTCAGAAAATGAAATGAGGCAAAGATTGAGAAGCTGCAAGAAATGTTTAACAAAGACCTAGAAGAATTAAAGAACAAACAAACAGAGATGAACAATACAATAACTGAAATGAAAATTACACTAGAAGGAATCAATAGCAGAATAACTGAGGCAGAAGAAAGGATAGGAGACATGGAAGACAGAATGGTGGAATTTACGGCTGCAGAACAGAATAAAGAAAAAAGAATGAAAAGAAATGAAGAGAGCCTAAGAGATCTCAAGGGACAACATTAAATGCAACAACATTCACATTATAGGGGTCCCAGAAGGAGAAGCGAGAGAGAAAGGACCTGAGAAAATATTTGAAGAGATTATAGTCAAATATTTCCCCAAACTGGGAAAGGAAATAGCCACCCAAGTCCAGGAAGCACAGCAAGTCCCATACAGAATAAACACAAGGAGAACCACACTGAGACACATAGTAATCAAATTGGAAAAAATTAAAGACAAAGAAAAATTACTGAAAGCAGCAAGGGAAAAATGACAAATAATATATAAGGGAACTCCCAGAAGGTTAACAGCTGATTTCTCAGCAGAAACTCTACAAGCCAGAAGGGAGTGGCATGATACACTTAAAGTGATGAAAGGGAAGAACCTACAACCAAGATTACTCTACCTAGCATGGATCTCATTCAGATTCAATGGAGAAATCAAAAGCTTTACATACAAGCAAAAGCTAAGAGAATTCAGCACCACCAAACCAACTCTACACCAAATACTAAAGGAACTTCTCTAAGTGGGAAACACAAGAGAAGAAAAGGACCTACAAAAACAAACCCAAAACAATTAAGAAAATGGTAATAGGAACATACATATTGATAATTACCTTAAACATGAATGGATTAAATGTTCCAACCAAAAGACACAGGCTTGTGGAATGGATACAAAAACAAGACCCATCTATATGCTGTCTACAAGAGACCCACTTCAGAACTAGGGACACATACAGACTGAAAGTGAGGGGATGGAAAAAGATATTCCGTGCAAATGGAAATCAAAAGAAAACTGGACTAGCAATTCTCATATCAGATAAAGTAGACATTAAAATAAAGAATGTTACAAGAAACAAGGAAGGACACTACATAATGATCAAGGGATCAATCCAAGAAGATATAACAATTATAAATATATATGCACCCAACATAGGAGCACCTCAATACATAAGGCAATGGCTAACAGCTGTGAAAGAGGAAATCAACAGTAACACGATAATAGTGGGGGACTTTAACACCTTACTCACACCAATGGACAGATCATCCAAAATAAAATAAATGAGGAAACAGAAGCTTTAAATGACACAATAGACCATATAGATTTAATTGATTTTTATAAGACATTCCATCCAAAAACAGCAGAATACACTTTCTTCTCAAGTGCTTATGGAACTTTCTCCAGGATAGATCACATCTTGGGTCACAAATCAAGCCTAAATAAATATAAGAAAATTGAAATCATATCAAACATCTTTTCCGACAAAAACCCTATGACATAAGATATCAATTACAGGGAAAAAAACATAAAAAAAACACAAACACATGGAGGCTAAACAATATGTTACTAAATAAACAAGAGATCACTGAAGAAATCAAAGAGGAAATCAAAAAATACCTAGAGACAAATGACAGTGAAAACACGATGTTCCAAAACTATGGGATGCAGCAAAAGCAGTTCTAAGAGGGAAATTTATAGCTATACAAGCCTACCTCAGGAAACAAGAAAAATCTCAAATAAACAATCTAACCTTACACCTGAAGGAACTAGAGAAATAACAACAAACAAAACACAAAGTTAGCAGAAGGAAAGAAATCATAAAGATCAGAGCAGAAATAAATGAAATAGAAACAAAGAAAACAATAGCAAAGATCAATAAAACTAAAAGCTGGTTCTTTGAGAAGATAAACAAAATTGATAAACCATTAGCAAGACTCATCAAGCAAAAGAGGGAGAGGACTCAAATCAATAAAATTAGAAATGGAAAAGGAGAAGTTACAACAGACACCGCAGAAATACAAAGCATCCTAAGAGACTACTACAAGCAACTCTATACCAATAAAACAGACAACCTGGAAGAAATGGACAAATTCTTAGAAAGGTATAACCTTCCAAGACTGAACCAGGAAGAAATAGAAAATATGAACAGACCAATCACAAATAATGAAATTGAAACTGTCATTAAAAATCTTCCAACAAACAAAAGTCCAGAGCCAGAAGGATACACAGGTGAATTCTATCAAATATTTAGAGAAGAGCTAACACCCAACCTTCTCAAACTCTTCCAAAAAATTACAGAGGAAGGAACACTCCCAAACTCATTCTATGAGACCACCATCACCCTGATATCAAAAACAGACAAAGATACTACAAAAAAAAGAAATTTACAGACCAATATCACTGATGAATATAAATGCAAAAGTCCTCAACAAAACACTAGCAAACAAAATCCAACAACACATTAAAAGGATGACACACCATGATCAAGTAGGGTTTATCCCAAGGATGCAATGATTCTTCAATATATGCAAATCAATCAACGTGATACACCATATTAACAAATTGAGGAAGAAAAACTGTATGATCATCTAAATAGATGCAGAAAAAGCTTTTGAGAAAATTTAACACCCATTTATGATAAAAACTCTCCAGAAAGTGGGCATAGAGGGAACCTACCTCAATATAATACAGGCCATATACAGCAAACCCACTGTTTTTCACTGTTGGTGAAAAACTGACAGCATTTCCTCTAAGAGGGGGAACAAGACAAGGATGCCCACTCTCACCACTATTATTCAGCATTGTTTTGGGAGTCCTACCCATGGCAATCAGAGAAGAAAAAGAAATAAAATGAATACAAATTGGAAAAGAAGAAGTAAAACTGTCACTGTTTGCAGATGACATGACACTATACATAGAGAATCCTAAAAATGCCACCAGAAAACTACTAGAGCTAATCAATGAATTTGGTAAAGTTGCAGAATACAAAATTAATGCACAGAAATCTCTTGCATTCCTATACACTAATGATGAAAAATCTGAAAGAGAAATTAAGGAAACACTCCCATTTACCATTGCAACAAAAAGAATAAAATATCTAGGAATAAACCTACCTAGGGAGACAAAAGACCTGTATGCAGAAAACTATAAGACACTGATGAAAGAAATTAAAGATGATACCAACAGATGGAGAGATGTACCATGATCTTGCATTGGAAGAATCAATAGTGTAAAAATGACTATACTACCCATAGCAATCTACAGGTTCAATGTAATCCCTATCAAATTGCCAATGGCATTTTTTATGGAACTAGAACAAAAAATCTTAAAATTTGTATGGAGACACGAAAGACCCCGAATAGCCAAAGCAGTCTTCAGGGAAAAAAATGGAACTGGAGGAATCAGACTCCCTGACTTCAGACTATACTACAAAGCTACAGTAATCAAGACAATATGGTACTGGCACAGAAACAGAAACATAGATCAATGGAACAAGATAGAAAGCCCAGAGATAAACCCACACACCTATGGTCAACTAATCTATGACAAAGGAGGCGAGGATATACAATGGAGAAAAGACAGTCTCTTCAGTAAGTGGTACTGGGAAAACTGGACAGCTACATGTAAAAGAGTGAAATTAGAACAGTCCCTAACACCATACACAAAAGTAAACTCAAAATGGATTAAAGACCTAAATGTAAGACTGGACACTATAAAACTCTTAGAGGAAAACATAGGAAGAAAACTCTTTGACATAAATCACAGCAAGATCTTTTTTGATCCATCTCCTAGAGTAATGGAAATAAAAACAAAAATAAACAAATGGGACCTAATGAAACTTCAAAGCTTTTGCACAGCAAAGGAAACCATAAAACATGACAAAAACACAACCCTCAGTCTGGGAGAAAATATTTGTAAACGAATCAACAGACCAAGGATTAATCTCCAAAATATATAAATAGCTCATGCAGCTCAATATTAAAGAAACAAACAACCCAATTCTAAAATGGGCCGAAGACCTAAATAGACATTTCTCCAAAGAAGACATACAGATGGCCAAGAAGCACATGAAAAGCTGCTCAACATCACTAATTATTAGAGGAATGGAAATCAAAAATACAATGAGGTATCACCTCACACCAGTTAGAATGGGCATCATCAGAAAATCTACAAACAACAAATGCTGAAGAGGGTGTGGAGAAAAGTGAACCCTCTTGCACTGTTGGTGGGAATGTAAATTGATACAGCCACTATGGAGATTCCTTAAAAAACTAAAAATAGAATTACCATATGACCCAGCAATCCCACTACTGGGCATATACCCAGAGAAAACCATAATTCAAAAAGACACATGCACCCCAATGTTCATTGCAACGTTATTTACAATAGCCAGGTCATGGAAGCAACCTAAATGCCCATCAACAGATGAATGGATAAAGAAGTTGTGGTACATATATGCAATGGAATATTACTCAGCCATAAAAAAGAACAAAATTGAGTCATTTGTTGAGACATGGATAGATCTAGAGACTGTCATACAGAGTGAAGTAAATCAGAAAGAGAAAAACAAATATCGTATATTAAGGCATGTATGTGGAACCTAGAAAAATGGTACAGATGAACCAGTTTACAGGGCAGAAGTTGAGACACAGATGTAGAGAACAAATTTATGGACACCAAGGTGGGAAAGCCACAGGGGTTTGGGTATGGTGGTGTGCTGAACTGGGTGATTGGGATTGACATGTATACACTAATGTGTATAAAATCGATGACTAATAAGAACCTGCTGTATAAAAATATATATAAAATTAAATTTAAAAATTAAAAAAATAATTAGTCAAGATCCTGTTAAAGAAGAAGGACAAGTAGAAAGATTTTTTTTCTATGAGTAGCAAGACATAAAAACCCTAAAGTCATTAAAAGAGTATGGTTACTCTAAGACTTATGAAGGCACTAACAGAAGAGGAAGTTGAGAAATGACTCACATATGTATGAATACTTAATTTCTGATTAATTTGGTACCAAAATAAGAAAGAAAAACATTAGTTTCTATGAATGTAAGAGGTCAGTTGGACATACATAAGAAAAAAAAAATTTGACCCTAAGTTATGGGCTGAATCATGTCCCTGAAAATTCATATGTTGAAATCCTAGCCCCAGTACCTCAGAATATGACTGTATTTGAAGACACGGTCTTTGAAGAGGTAATTAAGTTAAAATAAGGGCTTTAGGGCTTCCCTGGTGGCGCAGTGGTTGAGAGTCTGCCTGCCGATGCAGGGGACACGGGTTTGCACCCTGATCTGGGAAGATCCCACATGCCGCGAAGCGGCTGGGCCCGTGAGCCATGGCTGCTGGGCCTTCGCGTCCGGAGCCTGTGCTCCACAACGGGAGAGGCCACAACGGTGAGAGGCCCGTGTACTGCCGAAAAAAAAAAAGGGCTTTAAGTTGTGCCCAAATCCAATATGACTGGTGTCATAAGAAGAGGAAATTTAGACACAGAAAATGTCCATGAAAAGACATAGGGAACGGACAGCCGAAGTCAAGGAGTGGGCCCTCAGAAGATGCCAGATCTGTTGACACCTTGTTCTTGGACTTCCAGCCTCCAAAACTGTGAGATGATATATTTCTCTTGTTTAAGCCACTGAGTCTGTGGTACTTTGTTATTGCAGCCCTCACAAGCTAATATACCTTAGTTTACATCATTCACAGAAATCAGTTCTGGGTGGATTGTAGATCTAAAACCAAAACAGTAGTTCTTCTAGAACATGCTATGGATAATATCTTTATGGCATCAGGGTGTAAAATGTTTTAAATCACAAAAAGCACTAACCATAAACAAAAACATTGATAAGTTGGACTTTATTAAAATATGAAGTTCAGTTCAACAAAAGATAGTGTTAAGAGTGTTAAAAGGCTTAACTCACTGTGTTTGCGGTCTCAGACACAGAATGGCAGAATATATTAGCAAAACATATAAGCAAACAGAAAAGTCTTTTATCTTTTATGCACAAAGAAGTCGTTAAGAAAAACACAACCTAATAGAAAAATGAACAAAAATTTTGGACAGGCACTTTGTAAGAGGATATCTGAGTCTGTTAGTCTGCTCAAGCTGTTATCCCAATACACCAGAGCCTGGATGGCTTAAATCTCACAGATCAAGATGCCAGCAGATTCAGAGAATGGTGAGAGCCCTCTTACTTGCTTAGAGACAGCCACCTTCTTGCTGTGCCCTCACAAGACAGAGAGAGCACACGCTCTGGTCTCTTCCTCTGCTTATGAGGACGCTAATCCAATCATGGGGGCCCTACCCTCGCCACCTCATCTAAACCTAATTACCTCCCAAATGCCCCACACACGAATTTTAGGAGGAGAGAAACATTCAGTCCATAAACATGTGAACAGCCCAAAAGGGTGTTCACCCTCCTTCATTATCAGGAAATGCAAATCAAAACCACAATGTTGTACCACCACCAGCCTACCGTAATAGCTAAGGTTTACAAGACTGACCGTAGCAAGTGTTGGTTAGGAGATGAAACAAGGGAATTCTTGTATGCAGCTGGTGAGGATGTATCCTGCAAAACTGGGTAAACAGTTTTGTTTATTACCTGCTCTGGTTGGAAATATGCATATCCTATAACTAAGTAACACTAGCCCCACAGGAGTGTGCCTGTGTACAGAGACAGACAAGTACTTGGGACAATTATGGCAGCATAGTCATGACAGCCCCAAGCCGTGAACAGCCCATAAGTCCTTCTACATGAGATCGGATCAATAAATGGTGGAACATACATTTAGGAGAATACTCAGCAATGAAATTAATGAAATGTAGCAGCATACAGCATGGGTGGTATCAGAAGCATACTATTATTGAGTGAAAGAAGCAAGACACAAACTAATGCATACTGTATCATTTCTGTTCTATAAAGTTCAAAAACAGGAAAAACTTAACTCTGGAATTCAGGATAGAGTTCACCTTTGGGAGAAGTGAAGGTTTAAACCTCCAAGAGGGCACAAGAGAGGCTTTCCGTGTGCTGCCAACTTCTTCTTAACCTTAGTGACTCATTTTGTAATAGTTTATCAAACTTTTCCTTTATGTCTTTGCACTTTATTATAAGTGTGCCACACTTCGCCATTTAAAAAGTTAAAATTGAGGAAGGAAGGGCTGGCATTTGATTAAGCATATACTATACACTCAAATTTAGTTAGACACATACCTCCTTTGATCCTTTTAGCATTATTAACCCTATTTTGCAAATGAGAAAACTGAGTTTCAGAGTGGTTAAGTATATTACATACTACCTATAAAAAGTAAAGGTAGAGTTAAATATGATTTCTTTTCCAATGTACACTGCTGCATCTCAGTAATGGTAACCCTATTCTTACCCCATCTACCTGAACTTGCTATTTTTGAAGAGGACTATTTAAATAATTAAGTATGCATCATAATATTTTGTCAGTCATATTGACATAGACCTAGATATACATACACATGTATATTTATACACATTCACATATATATGAAAAACAAGGTCCAGTTATTTGAAAAGACCATCTAATATTAAACATTTGGATGATGATATTGAGAAGACTAATTATTATAAAACTGCAAATTATTTTTCCCTTTTTCATCTAGGAGTGAGTTCGTGGGCTCATTGGGCAATATGGATTGTTCTTTCCCTGTCCATGTTTATCAGATGAATTTAGGGAAATCTCTTTGGCTCCCTATACTTTAATGTCTTCATTTCAAAAAAAGAAGCATACAATTCCACCCACCTCATAGCACAGTTGTGAGAAGAACATTGGAGTGTGAGTATGAGATGACTTTATTGAATCATTAAACCCTGTAGAAATGGAAACAACCAGTTGAAGCCATGGCATGGCAATTTACAAGGACCCACATCTCCCATGTGCTATATGAGAGCAATCACGGACAAGTAGAAATTTGTAACTGTTTGAAAGACAAATGAGTTCTCAGAAAGGAAAGGGAAATGAAATGGCCTTTCTCCATTCAGTCTTCCAAATGAGAAAATGTATTTCTGTGTCTTTGAATATGTCATGTGGTTCTTACAGACAGAAAGGGGCTAATAATTTAAAACTATTTGTTTTCCTCTGAGTTCAAGTTCCTAAGTGGAATTGAATTAGAGAATATTACAGCTTAAAGGGAGTGGACGAGTGCCTATGAAATTTGCACTACATGCCAAGCACCTTGTAGGCACTGGGGTCGTCCAGTTTATTTAATTCTCTCAACAATGGAAGGAGGGTACTGTTGACTTTATTTCGGAGAAGTAACTTAATTAAGTAACTAGTCCATGAGCAGTAAGCAAGTGAATGACATGCCCAGAATTTGAACTCAGATCTTCTGACTCCTATTTCCAAACTACTTTTACAAGGTCATTCAGGTAATTCATTAAATCGGTCAGTTCAAAAACTTTTCCTGAGTTCCACATGTGCAAAGTTCTGTGCTAGATAATCACAGAATACAGATAATAATAATAATAATTTAATAGTAATAATAATAATGTCTTGGAATGTCTGTACCTGTATCTCTCTCTACAACCTGGTGCTCCAGGCCTCCTTCTACTGATGACATTTAACTTACAGAAACCTGAGCATGTTTGTTGACTTATACTCAGGATTCTTGCTCATAGCAAAGATGTGATTTAAGTTCTGGGCCTTACTAAATCATCTGATGATGAAGGGTTGCATGGAATTTAGAGAAATGAGTAAAAGTCATTACTGCCCAAAGTGTCAGAAATATTCATTAAATCACCAAACCTCCTAGACCAAAGTTTTGTCCTATGAGAGGGGGAGACTCCAGCTCACCAATGACCCTCTGGGACAACCCACAGATTTAACTCAATGAATTCACATCCTTCCCATGTCCAGGCCAAGTTTCCACTTGAAAATTATTCTGTGAGTTAAGATCTTACTTAGCTCCAAAAAGATCCCTAAAAACAGCTTCACACATTTATAATAGACTTCCTTTTCAGGAAAATGTTAAAAATGTTAAAAACTCATTCTAATAGAATCTTTAAAAAATAACATGTTAACATTTTCCCCAATCTTTAAAAAACCTAGATGTAATTAACAAATATAATAGACATAATACTTTCTTTAGGAGAAATAAAATCCTGATGTTTCTCTATGTGCAGTAAACTACCTTTTCCCCTCTAATCAATAGTTAATATGGATTTCCTCAGTCAAACTTCCTTTTCTTCATTTTTATTAGTGCAACATTAGCAAATAGTTACAGATGGACATTTAATTCTCCAAGTACACTGGAGGTTACAGCTCCATATATTAATTATGTTTTTTGCATGACATTTGGTAAGTGTCATGTGCTGAAAAAGACTTGCAGATGCACAGGTGTTTGAGTTGGAATAATGGGAATTGCAGAGCCTCATGTGTGGTCTGGACAAAGGGATGGTTTGAATAACAGCTTTCATGAAACAATGAATATAGTAGATTACAATTAAAATATGAAATGTGTCTGGCAAACCATGAGGCTATCATCTTAATGGTCCTGTTGTTTTCTAACTATAAAATCAAGCTAATTGGTATCCCAGGGGCCAGCTACAAACCCAATTAACAAAGTGAAATAAATTAATGTATTAAAATTGAAGACATCCCTAAGAGACTTGGGAAAAACCTGCCCTTCAGGGGAGAGAGCAAATGACTTCTTTGTAGATACCCGGAAGGGGATTTCATAAGTCTCCACTAGCTGACCTAGTGGGAACTGACTAGCATTTATATACAGGGGGTACCCTCTCCTCTAGTTTATGTTGGAAAATTCCAGCAGCTTTCCAGCAAACATCTTCTCTGGCCAAGCTCAGTCCCCAACCACCCTTTCCTGCTCACTGCAGAGCACAGTTTAACTTGCTTTTCTCTTCTCTATACCTGTGACTACCCACTCTATTCCTAGGGAATGGTTCCTTGTTCAAGGAGCCCAACTGGAATATAATTTTCCCACTCCTGCTTTCCTTCTTCTCTGAAAACAAGCACATTTTTACTTGAACCATGTAGTGCTAAGCCCAAAAGTGAATCAAGGAGAGGAAAATAAAATAACAAAACAAACTTTTAAAAAGTTAGAAAGGATGCCCAAATCTACAGAGTCTTTACAGTCTCCATCTCCAAACTGCAGCCCTGACTCCTTTCTTCAATGGTAATAGGATTTCCCCCTTTTCCCCCCTCCTTCTCGAGTTCCCCCTCCTGCCACATTCCAATAGGTTGGAGGGTTCCATCGTGGGTAATTCTGTTGATGGCAATATAAAGATCATACATTTATCAGAGTCAACTTCACGAAAGGTTTCATTGTGCTCCAAATACAAAACTTCCAAAATGGAATGCTTTCCATTGACAATTCTGCGGCAAGTCCCGTCCGGCTGCTTAAGTAGAAGGAGAACACATGTGCTGTCATTTGAGAATGATTCTCAGAGTTTGTTCCCCAAACTATCATACAGCAAGATGGTTACTTTATTTCTCAGGTTCTTGAAAGATTTTTGGAACTTGAAATATAAGTTCCCGGTGAGAATTTGTGCCTGTGTGTTTAGAGGGAAATAAGGAGAGTGTTCTGATCATTCCAACGCTGGTCCCAAAATGTTCTTTCCCAAACTCAAATTTTCAAGAATATGCCATTCTGCCAGCTGTTCTGATTAATTTGGCCAGCTGATGCAGGGACCAAAGCCGTTTGACATGTCCCGTACAGTATTTAATTAAGGCTACTATCAACAGTATCCAAGTAGCAGGATGAGGCCAGTCTCAATTATGCTCCCTGCCCCAAAGTTATAGATTCAGTCAATTTCCAACAAGTCCCAGAGACATAGGGTTTTTGAGATAGCCAGGATGTAGACTAAGGTCAGACTATTATCTATTACAGCCCACTAAATTGACATTCTGATCTTCGGTGTCATTGTCAATAATTACAAGAGCAATAGATGGGTCACAGAAAAGCCCCAATTTCCAATGAGACAATATTCCATGGCTCACATACAAGTCAAAGGGGCACAGTCCTTCCAGTTTGGGATTTGTTGGCACCCTTTGCATTGATTTGGTTAAGTCGAGGGGGCAGTGTTGTGAGTAGCTGCAGCCTCATTACCACAGAGGGCATCTCCCAAGTCCACCTGGACATCTAGAAAAGCAGGTGCACATTCAGTTGGATTGAAGCAGGGTTGTAGAGTCTGTGAGTCTGCACGTGTTCACAGCTGAGAGCTGTGGTTGATGGCATCAGACATAGCAGGATTGGGATAGGCCATGGCCACAGAATTTACAAGCTTTCATAGCCCATGGACAGGATGACAGAGCCAGCAGCCAGTCCGACTGTCAGCTGCAGCTGCTCTTTGACTCAGCCCTTGCTGCTGATCTAGGGGACAAAGAGAGCATTACTCCACCACCACCCCACCCTGTACCTCCGAGGGTCCAAGGTGTCCTCTCTGGACATGCCAGGGCCCTTGCTCTTCTTACACTACCCCAAACTTGGCAGGTCCCATCCCACTTCCTGTTTATCTTTTCTCCAGTCATACCCACCTTGACCAGACCTGGAAAGATCAGAACAGAAACCTCACATTACAAAATATCTCAGTATAACTTCACATAACAGGTAAATTCTATTCGTTTTATTCTGATCCTTACCGAGGAAGCCACTGAGAGGAAATGATCCCTTCCTGGGGATAGCTTCACCCAGTGACCAATCTACCTCACTTAAGTGTGTTGCGTTGGAGAAGGTGAGGGAGCTGGGCTCAGGAAGCCACTCTGGGCTCCTCGATTCCAGGTGCAAGTGGATGATCAGGAGTGTGGAATGGCTGTTAAACACATTGACCATTGGCCCATTGCATGGTGGCCTTCATGACAAAATGTGCACCATTGTCAGACTGGAAAAGGTCCAGGAAGCTGGAAGGACAGCTCAGCTCAGCTTCAAGGCCCACAGTGAAGGTTGGCTGAACAACACTGTTAACCAGTTTCTCCATCTTAGTACTGCTGCCATTTGGGATAATTATTTGGGGGTGGGGCAGGGTTGGCGGATGGGGTGGGCACTACCTGTGTGTTGTAGGGGGTTTATCTGCATTTCTGCCTCTGCCCACCGATCTCCTTAAGTTGTAACAACCAAAAATGGCTCCTGACAGTGCCAAGGTCCCCTGAGGGATGAAATCACCCCCAGTTGAGACCCACTGCCATCATTTGAAAGTCCATCAACAGTAGCAGGACACCACTGATAGCCCCAAAGAAGGATCAACAATGCAACAAAGCCAGTGCCTCAGGAGTGGGCCTGAATCACAAGACCAAAGGACCAGCTCTTGGCCAGAGTTCCCAGCATGACTGCCGTGGCGGCCTCTGCATCGTACTGTACTGGTGACCAGCCTGTGACAGTGGCAGACTGAGTGGAGCAGCCTTGACCAAAGCCTGGGTCCAATTGGTCTCATTGGGAAAAGGGCCTGTATCATTGATAGGAGTGACCCAGGTGGTCCAACCAGCAGCCACAATTCATTCCCACAGTTCAAGGCCCACACAGAGCATGTCTTTAATGTGCAACTATAGTTTTCCCAGCAGCAGCCCAAACCACGAGGCCACTGACAACAGCCCAAGGGTCAGTAAAGATAAAACAAGCTTCCTCCAGGGAGTGCTGGCCACAGCTATGAGGACGGCCTTGAGTCCTGCCCACTGGACAGAATGACCAGGTCCACTTTGGGATCTTCAGAGCTGGTTCTGGGGCCACACAGCCGCCACGGTCCAGTGGCCACCACCAGGCTCAGCTTAGCTGAGGCATCAGTGAGCAGTCGAAGGGTTTAGGGGCCTCTGTGCATCCGGGCGCCCACCAAGCCTGAAGCTCAGAGTGGGGGATGTTTCTCCAGGGGGCAGCTGCCCTTCACACAAAATGACCTGCTGCCTTGGCCAGGTTGGCTGCTCTTGCACATACCATTTCCACCCAGCTGGCCAGGCCCTTGAGTGTGTGTACCCCAAGAGTCCAGTGAGGGGCTGGGCCTCTCGGGCGTGGGCGAGCTGAGGAGAGAGCATCTTTACTTGAGCATCAGAGGAACTGAACTTTGGGAACCTGCTCCCATGGCCCCTAGAAACTTTACTTGGAAGCAAACTCCTGACTTGTGTGGGGGTTTGTCAGCCACCTCTGCTGGTACAGCTGGGATTATACTGCAGTCAGGACCTGGGAGGCTTGTCAGCAACATCAGGACTTGGCTTCTGAATCGTCAACCAGCAGGGACCCCTTTGCACATCAGTGGGTCGAGGCCCTCCCTGGGGGCAGAGGCAGGGTGTAGGTTCCATTGTGTCTCCACTGGCAGCGCTGTCCTGAGCGGGAAGAGGAGGGAGCTGCCTGCCCTCACTTACCATTCTCCTCCTGGACCCAATCACCACGTTTCAGCACTTATAACCTAGCACTTTCCCACTTTCTATTCGGGTTCGAAACAGGAGAATATCTTCTTGTCTCACCTTCTTGTCCGAGATCCTTCTTGTCCGAGATCCCCGCTCCCAGTCAGTTTCCATCATGTCTCATGACATTGGTCTCACCTTCTTGTCCGAGATCCCCGCTCCCAGTCAGTTTCCATCATGTCTCATGACATTGGGGCGGGTCGTTTGCATTTCATTGATCTTAATAGTACGCATGGAGGATAGAGCTGGGTGTCCCCGGAACTTGCCTTCTTTGGACGGCTCTAATCCTGGGAGCAGAGGACCGTGTGGTACAGGGACAGCGTAGGTGCTACTTCTGCTCGCTTATGCAACCGTTTCCTATTTGCTGCAGGAAACCTCTTTCTTTAAGCAGAAATGGCCCTTCTAACACAAATTATTAGCAGCTAAACATGGCTGCAGTTTTATTCCCACGAAGATGGCCCGCCGCAACCGGTTACAAAGATTCAGTTAAAATATATTTTATTAAAATACTCTAGTAACTGATTTCAAATGGAACTTGTATTACTAAGGGAACAAAATATCATAAGTTTGCATTTAGACAACAAGATATTAAAGAGCTTTGCTGACCAGGGGCTCTGGGGTCCTGGATCACATCCCTTTGCGAATGGACACCACACCTTGCTTCGCCTGGTCTCTACAAAGAAGTGCTCCCATGATCATTTTAACTTTTTCTTTAGATGTTGAGAGCTTATTAATATATTTCACTGGCTTTTGGAAACCCTAATCTTAAGGGACTACTGTTATAATAGCAATTATGAAATTAAAACTATGTGATATAAAGACTACTTATTACAGAGTTTTATTGCTGTTGAGAAAAGCTGAGGTATTTTTCAAAAATTAGGGGACCGGCAAACCTCTTGAACTTGCATCCAGGACTACTTTATGCCACCCTGCAGAGAAGGCAAACCTCAATTCTTTGCTGCGTGTGTAGGTGGGGGAAGAAAAAGGCAAAAGGTAGCCATGTAGGTGTTTTTTTAAATTATTTTATTGAAGTATAGTTGATTTACTGTGTTGTGTTAGTTTCTGGTGTACAGCAAAGTGATTTTCATATCCTTTTCCAGTATGATTTATTATGGGATATTGAATATAGTTCCCTGTGCTATACATTAGGACCTTGTAGTTTATCCATTATAATAGTTTGCATCTGCTAATCCCAAACTCCCAAGCCACCCCTCCCTCATACTTCCTCCCCCTTGGCAACCACAAGTCTGTTCTTTATGTCTGTGACTCTGTTTATGTTTCATAGATAAGTTCATTTGTGTCATATATTAGATTCCACATATAAGTGATATCATATGGTATATGTATTTCTCTGTCTGACTTACTTCACTTAGTATGATAATATCTAAGTCCATCCATGTTGCTGCAAATGGCAGTATTTTGTTCTTTTTTATGGCTGAGTAATATTCCATGTATCTATCTATCTATCTATCTATCTATCTATATATTCTACCTCTTCTTTGTCCATTCATCTGTCGATGGACATTTAGGTTGTTTCCGTGTCTTGGTAGCCATGTAGTTTTGAATGCTGTTTTTGATATTTCCACTATAAATGTATAGATATATACTTATAAATATATATATACTTAAAATATATATATATATATGTGGAAATTGTTCACAGGCCAACTAAAAGTGACTTCAGTTTCCTTATCTGAATAAAGTGTTGCCAATTTTGTGTTATCTGGGGATGTTGGTGGCCCCATGTCCACTATTATGTTGACTCATTCACTGTATTCATTGGACAAACATTATTAGACCATTGAGCATGGCACTGTGCTGCAGGCGCAGAGCTAACCACACATCACACACTCCCCTACCTCTGTCCTCAAGGAAACCATGGTCTATTGGAAAAGCAATTCATTGATGAGCTGTCTGTAGTATAACTGGAATTTCTAGGGAATGACTGAGGTCCAAACACCATTACCAGGCAGGAGGTCCCAGCATCACATTAGGACATACTCAGGTCTGACTGCCTTTGGGCTGATTTAACAAATGGCAGCTGACATAGTGGCCTGGGCAGGGCAGGCTGCTGTAAAGGAAATTGCCCACCTTGCTTTAAGCTCTGAGCACCTCAAACAGGACAGTAATTCTTGTGAATTCATAATACTATTTTGAGCTCTTAATAAATATAGATCATTAATTAAAATCTAAATCAAAATTTAAATGATACAATAGAGATCACAGGAATAGAAAATTCCTTAATAAGTGCAGGGAATTTAGTTGGGTAAAAATATTTCAGGTGTCCAAGAGGAAGGGTTGGAAAGATATTTTTAGACAATTCTTGCTTAGCTATGCCCACATTGCAATATTGCTCTTTGCAGTACTTTTTAATGAATGCAAACATGCAATATGCTTGATGCTAAGTCTAGGGGTTGTTGCTGATGGTTGTAAAATTCAGTCTGATGAGACCTCAAAGGACAGTAGACACCGTTGCTCCTTGGCTTGGTTGTGCCGAGGTGGAAAGCTGGACTGGATCTCAGCGTTCTCTGTCCCCCTCTGGCATCTGGCCTGCAGCGACATCCCAAAGGCCTCAGGGCCCTTCACGTTTGTTCATTTCTTACTTGAGCAGACACTTTCCGAGCATGGTTTCTATGTTAGGATTGTCACCAGCACTGAGGACACAAATATTAAAGTTGCAGAAGGACCTGAGCCAATAATGGGTCATTGAGTGTGCTCGGTAGATGGAGCTGACCTCAGAGAGGTGAGGAACTTAGGGTGATATGTGGGCCCAATGTGGGAGGGATGAGGTTACTGATGAGAAAGGAGAGGAAGGAGCTGTGTGAAAAAGCACAGAGATGCACAAATCCTTTCAGGAAATTGCCAGAAAAGACGGCAAGGCAAAGGGGAAAGTTCACAGCCTTGGGTTGTGATCCCTGGGTTAGAATTGTGCTTCCACCCCACTAGGGCAGGCACATGATTTTGGACAAGTTACTGAGCCCTTCTGAATGTCGCATGAAATGCCCAGATCATAATAGTAGATTGCAGGGTATTTGTGAGGGTGTCACATGATGGAACATTGTGTGTTGGTAACTGACAGCTGCCACAGTGAGTTCAGTCTCTTGGAGCAAAGTGTGAGCAAAGTGTGCAGAAGACGAGGCTGCAAGGGAGAGGACAGAGCTTTTTATGGCTTTCATTTTGCTGCAGTGGCAGGGTCACTAGAGACAGCCAAGCGCAGAAGAGACAAGTCACCGTATGTATTTTAGCAAAATTCATCTGAAAGCAGCATGGAGAACAATTTTTGGAGGCAGGACTAAGTGGGGATTCAAGTTAAAACCTGTCCCAGTGTTGGTAGGGAATGACTGGTGTCTGAGCAGAAGCAGTCTTGAGAGAGGGATGGAGGAAGAAGTTGTCAGGGTATTAAGACAGGGCCAAGGGTGGAGGGAGGGATGGAGGGAGCGACGGGGGTGGGGCGGGGAGGAGAGGGTGGAGGGGAGGAAAGGAGCTCAGTGAGATAACATCTGAGAGGATCCATTAGATTTAGAAGTAAGGGCTCAGTTAGTGAACTTGGACAAAACAATTTCATGTGCCATTGAAGCGATCACATCTTTTCTCAAATGGCATATGTATACATACATTTCACTTCTCCACTTAACTCTAATAACGCTTGAGTCGATGTTCAAGTATATTAAACCCTCCACAACCCATAAAAACACCCTGGATACCCATGAGTTTCACCCTCAGTTTTTACTGAATAAATCGTCAAAATGTAAAGTGAATGTTTAATTTTTAACTGCCCATAATTAATGATCATGGAAATGACATTTTTCAAATTTCTCCATGAAATCAACCAACATTCATGGAGCAGTTTTATTTCTTGCTTTCTCACTGAGTTACATTTACGGTGATGGGGGTTCAGGACACACAACTCCAAAATATGACACCTTGGCATGTTGAATATTTTAAGCTGAAAGAATTTGAGAAATGGTAGATTCTGGAATGACCCGATGACCTCCCACTCACTTGTCCCTGGAAGCAGGTCATCAGACCCTCACGTGAGAGGCGCCTTCCCTGTACCCTGAGGCAGGGAGCACCCTTGTCTGAGAGGCGTCCTAACAAACAGCCTTGCTAACTCCCCCATCTCACTACCCTTTTGTCTCATCACATTTTTCCATGACTTTTCACTCTTCATCAAACCTGGTATAAGAATGCTCAGGTTTCCTCAGGTCTTCATTTCCTTATGAAGGCTCCCATGTTATGTAAAACTTATATTAGGTAAATTGTATGCTTTTCTCCCACTAATCTGTCTTTGTCAGTTTAACTTTTAGACCCAGCCACGGACCCCAGTAGGGTCACGGTAAAGTTTTTCCTCCCCTAGAATGGTAAAGATCAGCTTTTTTTTTAATGGGATCATTTTCTTGCTCGATAATTCATCAATCAAAAGATTTGTTACTATCTAGAACAATGTGGCAAAAATGGTAACAATTATTTATAGAGGTTAAAAGTCATTCAAAAATATTTTCAGTCAAGGGTTTGGTTGTGCTGAATATTGTAGGAGTAAGAAAAAAGGGGGCATTAGCAGATATTTGCTATGATCATGTGTTAAAAATGGAATTAAATCAGTCCTATGATAGAAACAAGAAGTTCACAGCCACTGTTCTGTTGATTATGTGGAGATAATCAATTATTACTTTAACAACTTCTAAAGCAATGGAATTAATATATTTGGAACAAAATTTAAATAATTTCTAAAAATTATTTTCAAATTCCTTTCTTTGGGTTTGAAATTATGTTTACACAAAATTTACTCAATCAGCATATTCACAGGTAATTTTTTCCTTTTAGTTTATTGTTGGAGTGTCATCAAAGTATGCGTACTAGCAGTTTATATGTTTACTCTGGAATGTAATTTTTTTGCCATGTTTAAATGGATAAAAAGATTACTACTAGAATAGTGAAAGGAAGTATAAATCATTAGCTGGAAAGGCATAAATTACAAACACTAAAGTAACATCTTTTTAAGTCAAATAGAAATCAGTATCATATGCTAATAATGAGCTATTTACTAATTATATGCTGTTAGCTATAACTATTTTCTGATCTGCAGATGCAAAACAGTGATATATTTATTTTGTGTTATTTGATGTGTCTATTTATAAAAAGAAATTAAAGACTAAAAAATGAGTATTTCATTTAAGATTTTGAAGGTGAGATATTGTAACATGAGTTAGGACTATGTAACAGGACTTATCCATTTAGAGTAGTCACCACTCAACTCTGTACTCTCTTGCCTTTGGGCTGTGCTATGCCTGCTTCCCCAACTTTTGTGGCACCAGGGACCGGTTTTGTGGAAGATAATTTTTCCATGGAGGTCAGGGGGGATGTTTCAGGTGGTAATGTGAGCAATGGGGAACGATGGGGAGCAGCAGGTGAAGCTTCGCTCACTAGCCTCCTGCTGTGTGGCCTGTTTCCTAACAGGTCACCAACCAGTAGTGGGGGTTGGGGACCCCTGTTCTAGAACACAGTTTATACCTTCCTGTCCTCACACCTTATCCAATCCTACTCCCCCTTCTGGGTGTGGATATATACCCAAGAGATATCCAGGATGTCTGCACCTGCCTCATTGACAGCACCCCGAACGCCTTTTATGTGGTCTCCATAATCATGATCCTCTACCTCTTTCTGCAAATCACCATTAATCTGATTTTGTGATAAATACTTCCTGGTCCCCTTATTTATAATTTTACTAATGATGTATGCATCCCTATACCCTTTATCCAGTTCTGCCTGTTTGAGGAACTTTATGTGACTTGCAAGGATGGCAGTGCTATTTTGCACCTTGCTTTCCACTCTGAATACTGATATCCATCTTTGTTATTGTGCTTAGCTGCATTTTATTCATTTCCCTTGATGTATAATATTCCATTACATGGATATACCACAATTCATTTATTTATTTTTCATTCACGGTAGACATTTGGGACTCTTGCCTTGGTTCTGGGCTGGGGTTATTTGAAGCATACAGCACATGTATGGTTCTTGTACATAAGCTTCTTGTACAGAAGCTTCCCTGAGATCCACTCTGATAGAGGAAGTGCTGGGCATAGTGCATAGGCATCCTTAACATCCTTAACTACCCTCCAAAGACATGGTCCTAGTTTGCATGCTCAGAAGCACTGTAAGAGTCCCAATTGATACACTTTCTCAAAAATACATGGTATTTTCAGATTACAAAATGTTTGCCAACTGGCTTATGTATGTAATGGTACATTACTGTGGTTTGAATTTGAATTTCTTTTCTTACTAAAAAGATCAGAGCCCCTCTTCTTATAATTATTGGTCATTTTGATTTGTCGAGTATGTCTTAAGCCTTCTGCCCATTTTTAACCAACTGGTCTTTTTCTCATTGATATGATATTTATTTTGGGGGGCATGTTTTATAATATTATTTTGTTGTTTTCTGTAATATCTGCAGAATCCATTGTAATGCCCCTATTTATTCTTTTTTTTTTTAGCATCTTTATTGGGGTATAATTGCTTTACAATCTTGTGTTAGTTTCTTCTGTTAAACAAAGTGAATCAGCTATACGTGTACATATATCCCCATATCCCGTCCATCTTGTTCCTCCCTCCCACCCTCCTTATCCCACCACTATAGGTGGTCACAAAGCACTGAGCTGATCCCCCTGTGCTATGCAGCTGCTTCCCACTAGCTATCTATTTTACATTTGGTAGTGTATATATGTCAATACTACTCTTTCACTTCATCCCAGCTTACTCTTCCCTTCCCCATGTCCTCAAGTCCATTCTCTACATCTGTGGCTTTATTGCTGTCCTGTCCCCAGTTTCATCAGAACAATTTTTTTAAATTCCATATATATGTGTTACCATACCATATTTGTTTTTCTCTTTCTGACTTACTTCACTCTGTATGACAGACTCTAGGTCCATCCAACTCACTACAAATAACTCAATTTCATTCCTTTTCATGGCTGAGTAATATTCCATTGTATATATGTGCCACATCTTCTTTATCCATTCAACTGTTGATGGACACTTAGGTGGTTTCCATGTCCTGGCTACTGTAAATAGTGCTACAGTGAACTTTTTGGTACATGTCTCTTTTTGAATTAGGGTTTTCTCAGGGTATATGCCCAGTAGTCGGATTGCTGGGTCATATGGTAGTTCTATTTTTAGTTTTTTACGGAACCTCCATACTGTTCTCCATAGTGACTGTATAAATTTACATTCTGACTAACAGTGCCAGAGGGTTCCCCGTTCTCCACAATCTCTCTAGCATTTATTGTTTCTGGATTTTTTTGATGATGGCCATTCTGACCAGTGTGAGGTGCTACCTCATTGTGGTTTTGATTTGCATTCCTCTAATGACTAGTTATGTTGAGCATCCTTTCATGTGTTCGTTGGCAATCTGTATATCTTCTTTGGAGAAATGTCTATTTAGGACTTCTGCCCATTCTTGGATTGGGTTGTTTGGTTTTTTGATATTGAGCTGCATGAGCTGCTTGTATATTTTGGTGATTAATATTTGTCAGTTGCTTTGTTTGCAAATATTTTCTCCCTTTATGAGGGTTGTCTTTTTGTCTTGCTTATAGTTTTCTTGGTTGTGCAAAAGCTTTTAAGTCTCAGTAGGTCCCATTTGATTATTTTTGTTTTTATTTACATTTCTCTAGGAGGTGGGTCAAAAAGGATCTTGCTGTGATTTATGTCATAGAGTGTTCTGCCTATGTTTTCCTCTAAGAGTTTTGTAGTGTCTGGCCTTATATATAGGTCTTTAATCCATTTTGAGTGTATTTTTGTGTATGGTGTTAGGAAGTGTCCTAATTTCATTCTTTTACATGTAGCTGTCCAGTTTTCCCAGCACCACTTATTGAAGAGGCTGTCTTTTCTCCATTGTGCATTATTGCCTCCTTTATCAAACATAAGGTGACCATATGTGCGAGGGTTTATCTCTGAGCTTTCTATCCTGTTCCATTGATCTATTTCTGTTTTTGTGCCAGTACCATATTGTCTTGATTACTGTAGCTTTGTAGTATAGTCTGAAGTCCAGGAGCCTGATTCCTCCAGCTCTGCTTTTTTCCCTCAAGACTGCTTTGGCTATTCGGGGTCTTTTGTGTCTCCGTACAAATTTTAAGATTTTTGGTTCTAGTTCCATAAAAAATGCCATTGGTAATTTAATAGGGATTGCATTGCATCTGTAGATTGCTTTGGGTAGTATAGTCATTTTCACAATATTGATTCTTCCAATGCAAGAACATAGTATATCTCTCTATCTGTTGGTATCATCTTTCATTTCTTTCATCAGTGTCTTATAGTTTTCTGCATACAGGTCTTTTGTCTCCTCAGGTAGGTTTATTCCTAGATATTTTATTCTGTTTTTGCAATGTTAAATGGGAGGGTTTCCTTAATTTCTCTTTCAGATTTTCCAATGTTAGTGTAAGAGAATGTAAGAGATTTCTGTGCATTACTTTTGTATTGTGCTACTTTACCAAATTCATTGATTAGCTCTAGTAGTTTTCTGGTAGAATCTTTAGGATTCTCTATGTATAGTATCATGTCATCTGCAAACAGTGACAGTTTTACTTTGTCTTTTCCGATTTGGATTACTTTTTTTCTTTTTCTTCTTGCTTGCTGTCACTAAAACTTCAACAACTATGTTGAATAATACTGGTGAGAGTGGGCAACCTTGTCTAGTTCCTGATCTTAGAGGGAATGGTTTCAGCTTTTCAACATTGAGAACAATGTTGGCTGTGGCTTTGTCATATATGACCCTTATTATGTTGAGGTAGTTTCCCTCCATGCCCACTTTCTGGAGAGTTTTTATCATAAATTGGTGTTGAATTTTATCAAAAGACTTTTCTGAATCTACTGAGATTATCATATGGTTTTTATTCTTCAATTCGCTAATATGGTGTATCACATTGATTGATTTGTGTATATTGAAGAATCCTTGCATTTCTGGGATAAACCCCATTTGATCATGGTGTATCAACCTTTTAGTGTGCTGCTGGGTTCTGTTTGTTAATATTTTGTAGATGATTTTTGTATCTATGTTCATCAGTGATATTGACCTGTAGTTTTCTTTTTTTGTGACATCTTTGTCTGGTTTTGGTGTCAGGGTAATGGTGGCCTCATAGAATGAATTTGGGAGTGTTCCTCCCTCTGCTATATTTTGGAAGAGTTCGAGAAGTGTAGATGTTGGCTCTTCTCTAAATGTGTGATAGAATTTCCCTGTGAAGCCATCTGGTCCTGAGCTTTTGTGTGTGTTGGAAGATTTTTAATCACAGTCTCAATTTCAGTGATTGTGATTGGTCTGTTCATATATTCTGTTTCTTCCTGGTTCAGTCTTGGAAGATTGTAACTTTCTAAGAGTTTGTAGATTTCTTCCAAGTTGTCCTTTTTATTGGCATATAGTTGTTTGTAGTAGTCTCTCATGATTCTCCGTATTTCTGCAGTGTCAGTTGTTACTTCTCCTTTTTCATTTCTAATTCTGTTGATTTGAGTCTTTTCCCTTTTTTTCCTGATAAGTCTAGCTAATGGTTGATCAATTTTTATCTTCTCAGAGAAACAGCTTTTAGTTTTATTGATCTTTACTATTTTTTCCTTCATTTCTTCTTCATTTATTTCTGATCTGATCTTTATGATTTCTTTCCTTCTGCTAATTTTGGTGGTTTTCTTTTTTGTTCTTCTCTAATTGTTTTAGGTGCAAGGTTAGGTTGTTTATTTGAGTGTTTCTTATTTCTTGCGGTAGGATTATATTGCTCTAAACTTCCCTCTTAGAACTGCTTTTGCTGCATCCCATAGATTTTGGGTCGTCATGTTTTCATTGTCATTTGTTTCTAGGTATTTTTTTTATTTCCTCTATGATTTCTTCAGTGATCTCTTGGTTATTTAGTTGCGTATTGTTCAACCTCCATGTGTTTGTATTTTTTACAGTTTATTTTCCTGTAATTGATATCTAGTCTCATAGTGTTGTGGTTGGAAAAGATTTTGATAAGATTTCAATTTTCTTAAATTTACTGAGGCTTGATTTGTTACCCAAGATATGATATATCCTGGAGAATGTTCCATGAGCACATGAGAAGAAAGTGTATTCTGTTGTTTTTGGAGGGAATGTCCTATAAATATCAATATAGTCCTTCTTGTCTAATATGTCATTTAAAGGTTGTGATTCCTTATTTATTTTCATATTGGATGATCTCTCCATTGATGTAAGTGGGGTGTTAAAGTCGCCTACTATTATTGTGTTACTGATGATTTCCCCTTTTATGGCTGTTAGTCTTATGTGTTCAGATGCTCCTATGTTGGGTGCATATATATTTATAATCGTTATATCTTCTTCTTGGATTGAACCCTCGATCATTATGTAGTGTCCTTCCTTGTCTCTTGTAACATTCTTTATTTTAAAGTCTATTTTTGTCTGATATGAGTATTGCTACTCCAGCTTTCTTTTGATTTCCATTTGCATGGTATGTCTTTTTCCATCCCCTCACTTTCAGTCTGTATGTGTCCCTAAGTCTGAAGTGGGTCTCTTGTAGGCAGCATACATAAGGATCTTGTTTTTGTATCCCTTCAGTGAGCCTGTGTCTTTTGGTTGCAGCATTTAATCCATTCACATTTAAGGTAATTATCCATATGTATTTTCCTATTACCATTTTCTTAATTGTTTTGGGTTTGTTTTGTAGGTCTTTTTCTTCTCTTGTGTTTCCCACTTAGAGAAGTTCCTTTAGCATTTGGAGTAGAGCTGGTTTTGTGGTGCTGAATTCTCTTAGCTTTTGCTTGTCTGTAAAGCTTTTTATTTCTCCATCAAATCTGAATGAGATCCTTGCTGGGTAGAGTAATCTTGGGTGTAGTTTCTTCCCTTTCATCACTTTAAATGTATCATGTCACTCCCTTCTGGCTTGTAGAGTTTCTGCTGAGAAATCAGCTGTTAACCTTCTGAGAGTTCCCTTTTGTGTCATTTGTCGCTTTTCCCTTGTTGTTTTAATAATTTTCTTCTGTCTTTAATTTTTGCCAATTTGATTACTGTGTGTCTCGGTGTGTTTCTCCTTGTGTTTATCCTGGTGGGGCTCTGTGCTTCCTGGACTTGGGTGGCTATTTCCTTTCCCATGTCATGGAAGTTTTCAGCTGTAATCTCTTTGAATATTTTCTTGGGTCCTTTTTCTCTCTCTTCTCTTTCTGGGTTCCCTAAAATGTGAATGTTGTTGCATTTAATGTTGTCCCAGAGGTCTCTTATGTTGTCTTCATTTGTTTTCATTCTTTTTTCTTTATTCTGTTCTGCAGCAGTGAATTCCACCATTCTGTCTTCCAGGTTACTTAACTGTTTTTCTGCCTCAGTTATTCTGCTATTGATTTTTTCTAGGGTATTTTTCATTTCAGTTATTGTATTGTTCACCTCTGTTTGTTTGTGCTTTATTTCTTCTAGGTATTTGTTCCTTAATTCTCTAGGTCTTTTTAAAACATTTCTTGCATCTTCTTGATCTTTGCCTCCATTCTTTTCCCGAGGTCCTGGATCATCTTCACCATCATTATTCTGAATTTTTTTTCTGGAAAGTTGCCTATCTCCATTTAGGTTTTTTTTGGTGAGGGGTGGTTATCTTGTTCCTTCATCTGGTATGTAGTCCTCTGCCTTTTCATACGTCTGTCTCTCTGTGAATGTGGTTTTTATTCCACAGCCTGCATATTTGTAAGTCTTCTTGTGTCTGCTGTCTGCTCTCTGGTGGATGAGTCTAAGAGGCTTGTGCAAGCTTCCTGATGGAAGGGACTGGTGCTGGGTAGAGCTAGGTGTTGCTCTGGTGGGCAGAGCTCAGTAAAACTTTAATCCACTTGTCTGCTGATGGATGGGGCTGAGTTCCTTCCCTGTTGATTGTTCTGCGTCAGGTGACCCAGAACTGGGGCCTACAGGCTCTTTGGTGGGACTAATGTTGGACTCTGTGAAGGCTCATGCCAAGGAGTACTTCCCAGAACTTCTGCTGCCAGTGTCCTTGTCGCTGTGTAAGCCACAGCCACCCCCCGCCTCTACCGGAGACCCTCCAACACTAGCAGATAGGTCTGGTTCAGTCTCCTATGGGGTCACTGCTCCTTCCCCTGGGTCCCTGTGTGCACACTACTTTATGTGTGCCCTACAAGAGTGAAATCTCTGTTTCCCCCAGTCCTGTTGAAGTCCTGCAATCAAATCCCGCTAGCCTTCAAAGTCTGATTCTTTAAGAATTCCTCCTCCCGTTGCCGGACCCCCAGGTAGGGAAGCCTGACCTGGGGCTCAGAACCTTCACTCCAGTGGGTGGACTTCTGTGGTATAAGTGCTCTCCAGTTTGTGAGTCACCCACCCAGTGGTTATGGGATTTGATTTCATTGTGATTGCACCCCTCCTACCATATCATTGCGGCTTCTCCTTTGTCTTTGGATGT
This sequence comes from Lagenorhynchus albirostris, assembly GCF_949774975.1. Classification (NCBI taxonomy): domain Eukaryota; kingdom Metazoa; phylum Chordata; class Mammalia; order Artiodactyla; family Delphinidae; genus Lagenorhynchus; species Lagenorhynchus albirostris. The sequence goes on along the minus strand of NC_083095.1, from coordinate 139,398,085 downwards.
GGGGTATCATTTCTCATGAGTTCCAGTGTCTTCCTGTCAATGATTGTTCAGCAGTTAGTTGTGATTCTGGCGCTGTTGCAAGAGGGAGTGAGTGCTCGTCCTTCTACTCCATCTTGCCATACTGAGTTGTGTATTTATTTTTTGATAGTTTGATTAATATGTGTCTTGGTGTGTTTCTCCTTGGATTTATCCTGTATGGGACTCTCTGCACTTCCTGGACTTGATTGACTATTTCCTTTCCCATGTTAGGGAAGTTTTTGACTATAATCTCTTCAAATATTTTCTCAGTCCCTTTCTTTTTCTCTTCTTCTTCTGGGACCCTTATAATTCGAATGTTGGTGTGATTAATGTTGTCGCAGAGGTCTCTGAGACTGTCCTCAATTCTTTTCATTCTTTTTTCTTTACCCTCCTCTGCAGCAGTTATTTCCACTATTTTTTCTTCCAGGTCACTTATCTGTTCTTCTGCCTCCATTATTCTGCTACTGATTCCTCCTAGCGTATTTTTAATTTCATTTATTGCTTTTTTCATCATTGTTTGTTTGCTCTTTAGTCCTTCTAGGTCCTTGTTAAACGTTTCTTGTATTTTCTCCATTCTATTTCCAAGATTTTGGATCATCTTTACTATCATTACTCTGAATTCTTTTTCAGGTAGATTGCCTGTCTCCTCTTCATTTGTTTGGTCTGGTGGGTTTTTACCTTGCTCCTTCATCTGCTGCATATTTCTCTGTCTTCTCATTTTGTTTAACTTACCATGTTTGGAGTCTCCTTTCTGCAGACTGCATGTTCATAGTTCCCGTTATTTTAGGTGTCTGCCCCCAGTGGGTGAGGTTGGTTCAGTGGCTTGTGTAGGCTTCCTGGTGGAGGGGACTGGTGCCTGTGTTCTGGTGGGTGGGGCTGGATATTGTCCTTCTGGTGGGCAGGGCCACATCCAGTGGTGTGCTTTAGGGTGTCTGTGAACTTAATATGACTTTAGGCAGCCTCTCTGCTAGTGGGTGGGGTTGTGTTCCTGTCTTGCTAGTTGTCTAGCATGGGGCATCCAGCACTGAAGCTTTCTGGCCTTTGGGTGGAGCTGGGGTCTTAGTGTTGAGACAGAGATCTCTGCGAGAGCACTCACCAATTGATATTACAGGGGGTCCAGGAGGTCTCTGGTGGTCCAATGTCCTGGACTTTTCTCTCCCACCTTGTAGGCTCAGGCCGTACACCCAGCCAGAGTACCATGACCCTGCCAGCCACACAGCTCAGAAGACAAGGAAGCAAAAAAAGAAAAAGAAAGAAAACCAACAGGTAGAGCCCTAAACCAACTGGTAAAAGCAAAACAAAACAGACAAAATCACACAAAGAAACGTACATATACACACTCACAAAAAGAGAAAAAAGAAAAAAAATTAAATAATAAAAGAAAAAAAATAGAAAATATTTTTTTAAAAAAGGAAGAGGAAGATAGCAACCAAACCAATAAACAAGTCCACCAATGATAACAAGCACTAAAAACTAAGCTAAGAAACATAAAACCAAAAACAAATTAGATGCAGAAACAAATCCCAAGTCTACAGTTGCTCCCAAAGTTCACTGCTTCAACTCTGGGAATGTTCATTGTCTATTCATGTATTCCACAAATGCAGGGTTTATCAAGTTGATTGTGGGGATTTAATCTGCTTCTCCTGAGGCTGCATGGAGAAATTTCCTTTTCTCTTCGTCGTTCGCACAGCTCTTGGTGTTCAGCTTTGGTTTTGCCCCTGCCTCTGCATGTAGGTCGCCCTTGGGCATCTGTTCCCCACCCAGAAAGGAGGGGGTTAAAGCAACAGCTGATTAGGGCTCTTTCTCACTCAGGCAGGGGAGAGGGAGGGGTACAGTAGTCATAATAGGAATGCAAGGCAAGCCTGTGACAGCAGAGGCCACATGACTTTGCAAGAGCCTGAGGCACCCCGTGTGTCCTCCCAGAGAAGTTGTCTGTGGATCATGGGACCCTGGCAGTGGTATGCTGCACAGGCTCCTGGGGGAGTGTGGGTAGTGACCTGCACTTGCACACAGGATTCTTGGTGGCAGCAGCAGCAGTGTTAGCAGTTCATGCCCATTTCTGGTGTCCGAGCTGATAGCCGCAGCTCACGCCCATCTCTGGAGCTCACTTAGGCAGTGCTCTGCCTTCTGTGGGCACATGGAACAGGAATCCCCTCTCCTTGCACACCCTGAAACAATGGTCTCTTGTCTCTCAGGCAGGTCCAGACATTTCCCTGGACTCCCTCCTAGCTAGCTGTGGCACACTAGCCTCCTTCAGGCTCTTTTTATGCAGCCAACCCCAGTCCTCTCCCTTGGTCTGACCTCCAAAGCCCAAGCCTCAGCTTTCAGCCCCCAACAGCCCCAGTGTGTGAGCAAAGTGTATCAGGTTGGTGAGTGCTGGTCGGCACTGATCCTCTGTGCGGGAATCTTTCCGCTGTGCCCTCTGAACCCCTGTTGCTGTGCTCTCCTCTGTGGTTCTGAATCTTACCCCCTGGCCCACCCCCAGTCCCTGACAGTGACAGTGCTCCCTAGGTTGCAGAACCTTTTCTTCCTTCACAGCTCCCTCCCAGAAGTGCAGGTCCCATCCCTATTCTTTTGTCTCTGTTTTTTGATTTTCTTTTGCCTTACCCAGGTACGTGGGGATTTTCTTGCCTTTTGGGGAGTCTGAGGTCTTCTGCCAGTGTTCAGTAGGTGTTTTGTAGGAGTTGTTCCATATATAGATGTATTTTTGATGTATTTGTGGGGAGGAAGGTGATCTCCACGTCTTACTCCTCTGCCATCTTGAAGGTGTCCCGATATAATCTTTAGATGTTTGGATAACAGCCCTTTGTTGCAAATATCTTCTTCTCCTCAGTGCCTTTCCTTGTCACTCTTCTAATGGTGTTTATTTTTTTAAACAGAAGTTCTTAATTTTAATGTGGTCAAATTTTTAAATATTTTTTGTTTACTGCTGTTTCTGTTCTATTAAGATGTGTTTTGTATAATGAACAGGAAAAAAGAGCTTCTCCTATGCTGTCTTTGAAAGTCTTTATAGCTTTGTTTTTCACATTTAGATGTACATTACTTCTTGAATTGATTTCCTTATATAGTGTGAAATAAGCAATAGTTCATATTTTTTTCTTTATGGTTACAAAATGCCCCAACACCACCAATTAGTTGGTGCCACTCTGTCATATATGAATGATAAATATATGCATATTTGCAATAGATGCATATCAAGTATCAATACATGAAGTTTCTGGGCTCTTTCCTATGCCCCCGGTCTATTTGTCCCTAACCTTAAGCCAGGCTATCTCATGTGATCACTGCTGACAGCATGGGGAGCAATTCCTCTCTCCTTGTTTGTCTTTGGCTGTTCTAGGATGTTTGCATTTTGAATTAATTTTAGAAACAATTTATCAAGTTCTACCAGATGCCTCCTCAGATTTTGACTGAGATTTGTATTGACACTTTTACCATATTGAAGCTTTCAAGCAATATCTCTGCATATTAGATCTTCTCTAGTGTATTAAACCAACTTGTTATTTTCTTTCCTCTGTAGATATCTTGCATTATCTTATGTTAGACTGATTATTAGGTATTTGAGATTTTAATCTTATTGAAGTGTGGCAGAATATGTCACCCTAAGATATGCTACTTTGGCATAAGGATTATTTTGAGCTAAAGTCACTTGAAAAACAAATGTGAGGGGGCATTCCGACATCTGCTTCCCATGTGAAAAATGTCCTTTCTGTACCAGGAGGAAATAAACATTTTTGTCGCCAAAGATGAGGAGTTAAGGCCTAGAGAATGGTACACAAACAGACTTGTCAGAGTAACTGTGACCAAACATTTAATCATTCCAAAGTTTTAGTTACTTTCCCACAGGGGCCCCTCTTTTCTCAACCTAATACATAAGCCCTCAGATTTTGCCACTTCTTTGGGTCTTCATTTCCTTATGAGGGCTCCTGTGTCATCTAAAATTTATCTAACCAAATTTCTGTGCTTTTTTCTTGTTAATCTGTCTTTTGTTACAAAGCCCCAACTGAAAATTCAAGATGGATAGAGGAAAATTATTTCTTCTCCTATACTGTGTTACAGTAAAATTTTTAATTTTGCTTTCTAATAGTGTTTTTCTGTAAGGTTATAATTGATTTTTTTTATATTTAGCAACCTTCTTAAACTCTCATTAATTCTAATTCATCATCTGAGGTCATAGCTCTCCCCACACATTGTATCTGTCATTTATAGTATGGCTATAACCAGGCAAAGGAGGAAACAATTTTCCAAGCTTCTGATCAAAGTGCATAGCATCCAGTGACAGAGCAAGGCATCCATACATTCTGGCTGCATTGTCCATTTATGAGGACTCACTCAAGGCACTATGTGCAGTACACACTTGGGAGTAGCCCAGTGTGAGAAGTGGATATCTCTCTGGGAGCAGGACCAAAGGCAAGGCTGAGAGTCACAAAACTTTTGTAAAACCTGGATGAAAAGAGAGTTATGTGATGCAGTTAGATTTCTTGACATTCCATAACCTTTTAGAACCAGAATCTTCCTACACTCTGAAAAGTCCTTCCCCCTTTGTTTTCTATGTTTTCTTACAAAACCAACTTAAGTGTCTCTCTCACAACAGAAATAACTCTACACTTCCAGAGTGAGTTGCTCTGTCCTCTGAGCACGCTCACTAACTTTATCCTTATCCTCAAACAGCACATACCTCAGGCTATCATGGTACATATGTCCATACCTCTCTTTGTGTATCTGTTAATCCCAAATTCCTAATTTATTTGTACTCTCACGTTTCCCCTTTGGTAACCATGGGTTTTTTTTTTCTATGTTTGTGAGTCTGTTTCTGTTTTGTAAATAAGTTCATTTGGACCATTTTTTTTTTAGATTCCACATATAAGTGATCTCATGTGGTATATGTCTTTCTCTGTCTGACTTGTTTCACTTAAGTATGATCATCTCTAGGTCCATCCTGATAGCCTATGATTCTTATACAGACACTGTGCCAGACATGAATTAAGTTCACATAAATCTTAAACTCACTAAACACAAAGTTGCATTTGTTTCATTTTGACTATATATCATCGACATTAAATCTTGGAGACTTTTCTGTGGGGGAAGGGGTTAGAATTCTTTATTTCCATTTAGATTGCCTGAACTCTGTGACTATTAAAGACCTACATGTGGATAGGTCTTTCTCCCTCTTCCTCTCTCTCTCTCTCTTTCTGTCTCTCACACACATGCACATGCACACACACACACACTGAAGCAGAAACATTTTTCTAAAATGTAATTTGAAACAAAGAACACACCAAATATAAATTAATTAAAGAGAGGGACACATATTTTATGGTTAACTCTCAATATTTTGTCCATATGAAATAAAATGAACATTGAAGGCCAAAGCTATTACAACTTTACACTTGGGGAAAAAGGAATGCTATATTCTTGAGGAAGGCTCTGAAGATTGTTTCAAACCATCAATTCACATTTTTTGGGCCTCATTTTCAGTAAGATCGGATATAGTTTAGGGAGACATATAAAAGAGAAAAGAACAAGACTGTGACTTCACAATAATCTTGGTTCACCAAAGGTCCTTCTTCTTTGACATAATTTCCTTCTATATAAAATAAAGGTTGAGGTTGAACCACATAACCCTCAAATCTCTCCCAGCTCTAATGTTCTAAAAATCTAAGAGGAAACCACATAAGTATTGGAGAGAAAAAAGGAAAGGGGAGGAGGGGAGAGAGAGGAAGGAAGAAAGGAAGGAAGGAAGGAAGGAAGATGGGAAGAAGTGGGGAAGAAGAATGGAAGGAAAATATGGGAGGCAGTGGAGAAGACCCTAGGATTAAATTTTCTAAATGCCACTGAAATTGAAAAATGGAGATCCGAAATTACCTTACCTGAAAGTCATACCATTTGACCTTCCATACAGCATAAATAAGCAAAGTTGCAAGGCAAAACCTCTTCTGTCACAAGACTTGACCTGAAATGATGCTTTGGGGTTATTTGTATGGAGATATTAGATCTGACTAAAAAGCCAGAAGTCCCACAATTAGATTCACTTGGACAGAGTGAACTAAACTACACTGCAAGGCAATTAAAAATAACACTAAGTTCACGCTCATGGGAAAGATTCCAGGGTAAAAAGCCCACTTGACATTTGTTGGGTCTTGTGGTTTGGGAAAAAGTCTAGTTCTAATTTTAGAGCCAGGTAAGGAAATTCCTATCTGGAATTATATAAAGAACATGATCTTGATGTTAGACATAATGTTTTCTGTAATTATCTTCCAAAGGGATGAATAAAACCCTTTCACTGAATTGAATATTCAGTGAAACAAATAATTCCATGACTTCAAAAACACATTGTCGTACATGTAGAACCAAATAATTATTTGGTGTAAAATTGGATTCAAATGCATTTTTCAGATCAGTACATAGGGTTTCAGACGCCTTGTTGACTGTGGCAAAGGAAAAGCATACAGCTTTCTGGTGATGATATAATAGAACATGCACTAGAGCTGGAAAGAGCTGCCAAAAGAAAACAAGTTGTCAAGTTGACCTCGAAAACTCCTCCCCATTGTTGGCCTCAGGTTTCTCATCCATAGAGTAAGTGTTTGATATGAAACAGCCTTTCCTGAGGGAAAGTTTTCACAGAACACTGTTTTCACAGGATGTTAGTAGTACCTGTGTAGTTGTCAAATGTACCTGGAGAACACTGGGGTCAACAAAGTTGTTGCTTGTGCAGTTCCTCACATGATGTGTGTGATCTCACTGCACACCACATCCACACTTCTCCCCAGAACATTCCTCTCTGGGACATAGCATGCAGTGTTTCCCAAACTTTCAACATAAGGTGACTTTGATAGCCCCTCATTATGATGACATTGTACAGATCAATGAAACCTAGCAGGACCCATGGGTCTCCTGGACACAAGCCTTTCTGTGTCCCCTATTTCTTGATTACAGGAAATAATCTTAATTCAGCCTCCATGACCTTCCCTGAGTTCCAAAGGGCAGGTTCAAACAGATGCTAATCAGGGAAGGGAGGAGAATGCAGAGACAAGGGAGGAGCAGTCAAAAAAAAAATAATGCAGCCTTGGGGCAGGAGCCTGGTTCCCCCTCAAGGTATATACATAACAATATCATTGAGCTGTTTTGCAGATACTGAAACCACGCACCACCCCCTCAGGTGGAAGAAGTTAACTATGCTGCCCACAAGGCCCAACATAAAGAAGAGGCTCTCTCAGATTATTACCAAACCCAAGGTAAGAATTATTAAGCCATCCACCTGTCCTGCAGGTAAGCCCCACCTGTGCTGTTGTAGCAGGTAAGCAGCCATACAAACACGCAAGCCATTTAACATGAGTGGGTGGGACTGTGTCCCAATAAAACATTATATAGGTTGAAGTTTGCTGATCCCAGCTCTATCTGTAGTTAGAGCTGAGAAGTTTGCTCTGAGTCTAATTATTTCATTTATTTTAATGTAATCTTTCTTCAGTTCTCTGCTTTGTCTGTGGTGATCAGTATCTTGGTGTAATCAATTTTATAAATGAGTTCTCCTCAGAACTAATGCTTCCTGAATCTGAGGAGCAATATCTCTAATGAATTCTGGGAGAATTGAAGCTATTACCTCTTCAAACATTATCTCCATTTTTTCTGCTTCCCCTCCTGGAACTCATATTAATGTATGTTAAAAATGCTTAAATAGGGGGCTTCCCTGGTGGCGCAGTGGTTGAGAGTCTGCCTGCCGATGCAGGGAACACAGGTTCATGCCCCAGTCCGGGAAGATCCCACATGCCGCGGAGCGGCTGGGCCCATGAGCCATGGCCGCTGAGCCTGTGTGTCCGGAGGCTGTGCTCCGCAACAGGAGAGGCCACAACAGTGAGAGGCCTGCGTACCACAAAAAAAATAAAATAAAATAAAAATTTTTTAAAAAATGCTTAACTACAACATTGTAAATCAACTATACTTAAATAAAAATTTTAAAAATTCTTCCCTAATCAATGTCACTCATATTCTGTTTCATAATTTCTTTCTTGTTTTTCTCTTGGCTGTATACTTTTTAGATGTTTCTTTCATTCATTAATTCTTAAGTTGGGTGTAGCATGCTATTTCATACACTCAGTATTAATTTTTTTTTTATTTCTAAAAGTTCTTTTACTTTAAAAATCTGCCTTTCTTTTTCATAGTATTTTGTTCTTTTATGTTTTTCAATTTCATCTTGTATGCCTTTAATCTTTTCAAAAATATTTTATAGTGTTTATTTCATAGTTTTTCACTTGACATTTCTGAAGGTCTAACCCTCCAGTTTATTGCTTCTTTTGACTTTCATTCATGATGAATTATTTCCTCCTTTGCTTTTTGACTGTATATTGTGAGTTCATCAGTGACAGTGTTTTATCTATGGGAATCATGTGAGAAAGTGCCCCTCCAAAGAAAGTTTACATATACTTCTTGCCAGAAATCCATGTAAATGTGCTCTAAAATTATTTGTATGTTAATTTCTCAGCTTGGGAATTACTGTACTCCTCCAATAACACAAATCTGAACCCCAAATCCATGATAGTTGCAGACAGAATATTATGAGTTCTAAGATAGGCACTTTCTCCATTCAGAGCTCAGACTGAAGTAGGCAGGGTTTCACTGAGGGTGAAGACCTTTATGTTTCAGATCTGATGTGTGAATCTCAGTTTCAAATATGCACCTGTCTGGGGCCCAAAGACCTCTTCTCCTTACCCGGTATCAGCATTATAAGCAAAGCCCTTGAATTACAAACAGCAGTAGCAAATTTCCACATGGCTGAGCTGCTGAGTCATAACTCACATTTTGTGTTTGTCATTTCCTTCTTTTCAGTTCCCTGAAAATTGCCTCACATTTTTGCTTTGGTTTCTTTTTCTTTTTTCCTAAAGGAAAAACATGGAATTTAAAGGGTGTTTGTTAAGCTTTATCCTGTACCTTACATGTTGGGAGAAGACAGGGTTTCCAAGACGTATATTCTGCATCATTGTAAGAAGAGTAACTTCTGCTTATTTAATATTTATTGGTTCAGACACACTTTGGAAACAAATCTAAGGGCACAACGTAAATGTGTTCTCTTTGGAGATAACAGGCCTAGATTTAAATTTAATCTCTGACACTCATCCATTGTTTATTCTTAACCTTACTGAACCCCAATTACCTCCTTTTTAAATCAAAATAATAAATCCTATCTTTATCAGTCAGTTCAGTTGCAGAAAAAAATATTTTAACTGTCTAAAGAAGCAAGGAATTCCACACAGAGAGTTAGATGCTTACAAAAGTATTGGCAGAGTCAGACAGGCTGGCTCTAGACTTAGCCCCTGGGATTGACACCCAGAACTGGAGAACAGGCCACTCATTGGAGCTTCTGCCTTTGGGGGGCATGATGTTCACTGTGACACAGGATGAGGAAGCCACTGTACCATGACACAGCTGCACTATATCTGCTAGTCCACATATGCAAAACCCAAGCCTGATGCACACCCTCGGCCTTGCTTCTGGACACTGACTAGTGACCAGGAACTGGAAGGTGGCTGATGACAAAACCAGAAGCACCCACACCATTGCCTTCCAAATCTGTGCAAGGACTTCTGACTGGAGTAATAAATCACATTCAGAATTCTATCTGCAGTGCAGTATGGCAAAGGTAGGGTCTAGTTTTCCAGACTCTGCAGGACAGGATGCCAAGAGAGCCAACTCGTGATATTCACTCAAGGCTTATGAAACAATGCATGTGGAATGCTTGGCACTGAGCCTGGCAGACAGCAAATGCCCTTTTAGCTTCCAGTGTCCCGAGTCCTTCAAGGCCATTGCCCAGTGAGGTGGAATTTGTGCCACCTCAGAGATTCCTCGGCCATGAACACATGGGGCTCACTCACTCATGCAGGCATTAATTTCACCAAAACCTGATAGGTTTTTTGAAAATAGACATGAGATATTGATTTAGGAATTGAGCCCATGGTTCTCCTCCACAGGTTCCAGTACTTGACCACTCAGGCAGGGATTAATGCACCAACTCTAGCGGCTGCAGTGTCAGCTCTGAAGGCTGTCACCGTGTCCAAAGTAGAGAAAGCACTGTTCCAAATGATGGCCTACTTGCAGCAGTGCAGAGCGCAAGCAGCTTGGTGCCAGCATTCCTGGGACACAAAGCCCCAAGGCCAAGGGTGTCCCTGAGCAGCGCCAGCCAGATCAGGGTCAGGCTCCTCATCCGGAGCCACCTTTACCTTCTGCTGGTGTGAAATGCTGCTCCTAACACCATCCTCTGCATCGTGTATAACATGGAGGGCTGCATGCAGGTGAAAAAGGAGCATAAACACTCTAGTTGAAGGTATTTGATACAGAAGAAATAAACTAAAATTATGTTAATTTTATAATATAATAAAATAATAAAAAATAAAATAAAACTTCCCTAAGTACCCTTCTCCTAACACTGTTAAGTATATGTTTACAAATTATTATTAAATAGACGAGTTAGACGATTATGCATATGCATAATTATGCAATTATACTCTGAAGTGCTTCAGTGTAGGAGAATTTTAAGTGGACACAAGGGACAACAAAGCAGAAAAGGTTTCTATGTTGCATGACTCAGCATGGCATTGACCAGCTCATCTGTGACCCACATCCAAGGCTGGGAAAGTCAGAGCTGTTACAGCGAGTCCTCTGGTTCACTGTTTCCACATTCATTTCACCTAATTCCCAGAGTGACTTCTGAGGCTGGCACAGGCTACTCGCCTGACAGTTTCATTTGTTCCTGGAGAGAGCTGCAAGCCTGGACATTTTAAGGTAGATCTTGTTTCATTTGGGTGTAATAGCATCCGTTAGAGGTCTGGGTCCCAGAAATCAATATTATCCTTATAAAAATATCAGAATTGATTACAAAAAAAGATGAAAAATAAGGCACAGACATATGTTTTGCAAAGATGTATAAAGGCTTTATGACCAAATATTCAATATGTGTAACATCACCATCATTTTGGGGCACAGGGGTTTCCGCCTACACTGCACTGGCTGTAGTTTCTCATAACAAGCTTGGGGAAATTGGACTGAAGAGGACATGTCTTCTTCCTGGGAAACCTCTTATACTGAGCTTCCATTCAAAACCAGGATTATCGGTGTAAGTCTTCTCTTTGCTAGCTGGGTGTTTTCCCATGCCTCCAAAATAAGGGAGCAAATTGGCAAACACCGGGCAGGGATATTTCCATCCAGCTCCTTCTGAAATGTTTAACTCTGAACACATTTGTGTCTTTGCTGGGGATCCTTTTAGTGTGTCCACTGACTCTGACATCAGCACCGTAGGCCATACTTGTCACCATTACATACGTTCTAACAGAGGCATGTGCAAACCAAGCTCTCCCAAGTCAAGGGCCATCTGCTTCAGAATCCCCAGGGAACGGGCGGCATGTTAAAGCAAGAGGAAATAAAAACTGGGCATGAGTGCCACTTTCTACTTTGTTTCAATTCTTATATTTTCATCTTATTTTTTCCTCACTGAGGAAACTTTCTAATGGTAATAATACATATTTGTTGAACATAAAAAGTACCAGGCATAAATAGACATTTCGCCGAAGAATATATACAAATGGCCAAAAAAGCACATGAAAAGATGGTCAACATTACTAATCATTGGGGAAATGTAAATCAAAACTGCAGTGGGATACTACCTCACACCCAATAGGGTAATTGTTATAAAAAATAACAACAACAACAACAGAAAATAAGTTTTGGTGTGGGTGTGAAGAAATTGGAATCCTCATGCATTGCTGATGGGAATGTAAAATGGTACGGCCACTGTGGAAAACAGTATTACAGTTCCTAAAAAATTTAAACATAGAATCACCATTTGATCTGGCAATTCCACTTCTGAGCAATTATCCAGAAGAAGTGAAACTAGGGACTCAAGCAGATATTTATACACCCATTTCATAGTAGCATTATTCACAATAGCCAAAAGGAAATAATCCAAATGGCCATCAAAAGATGACTAGATAAACAAAATGTGGTCTATCCATACAGTGGAATATTATTCAGTCTTTAAAAAGAAGGTAATTTTAACACATGCTACGACACAGGTGAACCTTGAAGACACTACACTAAGTAACATAAGCCAGGCACAAAAGGACAAATATTCAATGATTCCGCTTAAATGAGGTCCCTAAAGTAGTCCAGTTCATACAGACAGAAAGTAGAATGGTGGTTGCCAGGGACTAGGAGGGTGTGGGGGGAATGAGGAGATGTTATTTAGGTACAGTTTGAGAAAAAGAAAAAGTTCTAGAGATGGATACTGGTGATGGTTTCACAACAGTGTGAATGTACCTAATGTCATTGAACTGTAATCTAAAAGCAGTTAAGATGGTAAAATTTATATTATGTATATTTTACAAGTGAAAAAAATGGTTTTTCACAGACATAGTTCTTAGTAGCTCTTATACACTATCACCTTACTTGGAATTCTCCCAGAGCCTCTCCTAACAGGTGTCACCAGCCTCATGTGGCAGATGAGGAGATGTGACATGCAGACTTATGGCCTCAGCACCCATAGCAGGTCACTGAACCCCAGGACATCTGCTCATTCAATCACAAGAAAAGCCAGGCAACAGCAACACTGCAATGCCACCACACAGCACGCAGAGCAATGCAGGCACCCAGACCGCAGGCCTCTATGTGCTCCTTGGAAAACGGGCCTCAGGCACATGTGTCCCCAGCCCAGCAACCTGAACAACTCTCCAGCCAGGTCTAAAGGGGTGAAACCGCTCCTCATTTAGAGACTACAAAGGGGAGTTGCTCAAATCTCAGCAACTCAGTTCTGCCATGAAATATCTATGCAAGTAGGAAACCATTCTACAAGGCCAATGCTTGTGGAAGGAGCCTAGCTGTTTAGGTGTGTTGCTTTTACTTAATTAAAATGATATTTAATAGGTATGTCTTCCCCTCTTTGGTATTTTCCTAAAAGTCCTAACACACTAATTAAGTGATGTGATTTTATTCACTCAAGTGTTACTGATTAACAACTACATGCAAGAAAATCTTAAAAGGCAAAAGTTTCATATCCTATTCTCAAGAAATCTACATCCCCCTAGATTGAAATTCTCATCTTCTTTCCTCACTCTCTACCAAATTGGCCAGAAAGAAGACATGCATGAAAGATGGCATCTAAAGCCCAGCCCAGAAAAACAAGTTCTACGCAGCCAGTGATCCACTGCCCAGTATGCAGAGTTTAAAAGGTGAAATTATTCATTTTTGTTTGAAAGTCTTTTCAGCCATTATAGAGGTTCTTTGTTGTTATTGTTATTGAGGTAACACTGACTGATAACATTATATAAGTTTCATGTGTACATAATATTTCTATTTCTCTATAGCCTACAACCACCACCCAAAATTTGTTTTTTACCCATCAAATACAGTTGATCCCCTTTATCCATTTCATCCTCCCCACCCCTGCCCTTCTAGTAACCACTACTCTGTTCTCTGTATCTATGCATTCATTCTTGTTTGGTTTGATTTGTTCATTTATTTTTGTTTCTTTATTAGTTTTTTTATATTCTATGTATGGGTAAAAGAAATTGAAGACAACACAAATACATGGAGAGATATCCTGTGCTTTTGTATTGGAAGAACTAATATTGTTAAAATGACCATACTACCCAAAGCAATCTACAGGCTCAATGCAAACCCTATCAAAATACCAAGGAGGTTTTTCACAGAATTAGAACAAAAAATTATAAAATTTGTATGGAATCACAAAAGACCCAAAACAGCCTGAACAATCCTGAGAAAAAAGAACAAACCTGGAGGTATAATAGTCCCTGATTTCAAACTATATTACAAAGCCATAGTAACCAAAACAGCACTGCATTGACACAAAAACAGACACATAGATAAAATGGAACAGAATTGAGAGCCCAGAAAAAAACACACGCATATATGGACAATTAATTTATGACAAAGGAGCAAAGGACATACACAGAGAAAGGACAGTCTCTTCAATAAATAGTGTTGGGAAAATGGGGACAGCTACCTGAAAAAAAATGTAACTAGACCACTATCTCACACCATACACAGAAGTTAACTCAAAATGGATTAAATACTTGAATGTAAGACCTGAGACCATAAAACTCTTGAAGAAAACACAGGCAGTACACTCTTTGACACTCGTCTTAGTAATATCTTTCTAGATATGTTTCCTCAGGCAAGGGAAGCAAAACAAAAATAAGCAACTGGGACTACATCAAACTAAAGCACTTCTGCACAGCAAAGGAAACCATTAATAAAATGAAGACAGGCTACTGAATGGGAGAAAATACTTGTAAATGATATAACCCATAAGAGGTTAATGTCCAAAATATGTAAAGAATTCAGACAATTCAACATCAAAGAATCAAACAACTGGGGAGGAGTCAAGATGGGGGAATAGGAGGAAACGGAATTCACCTCTCCTCACAAGTACATCAAGAATATATGTACAAATGGAACAATTCTCACAGAACACCTGCTGAACACTAGCAGAAGACCTCAGACACTTAAAAGGACAAGAAAATCCCCACACAACTGGGTAGGATGAAAGAAAGAAAAAAAGAAAAGAAAAGAGGAAATAGGAAAGAACAAGAACCCCTGGTAGGGACTTGAAGAAATCAAAAAATACCTAGAAACAAATGACAATAAAAACACAACGAACCAAAATCTATGTGATGCAGCAAAAGCAGTTCTAAAAGGGAAGTATATATCAATACAATCCCACCTCAAGAAACAAGAAAAATCTAACCTTATACCTAAAGCAACTAGGGAATGAAGAACAACAACAAAAAACCCAGGAGATTCAAGATGGCAGAGGAGTATGTGGACGTGGAGTTCACCTCTCTCCATGGATTCATCAGGAATACACCTATAGATGCAACAAATCTCACAGAACACCCACTGAAAACTAGCAGAAGACCTTGGACACTGGAAAGGACTATAAAAATCCCTGCATAACTGGGTAGGATGGAAAAAAAAGAAGGGAGAAAGAGGAGGAGAGGAAGCGGGATGGGACCTGCACACTGGGTGGGGGAGCTGAAGCAGAGGAGATATTCCCAAATTCAGGGAAACCTCATCTCTGATGGGGAAATCAATTGGGACAGAAGGGAAGCATTTGAGGCTGTTGGAAGAGGGTGAAGTTGCCGATCTCTGGCAGATGGGACAGAATTAGAAATACACAGAGGGTCCATACCACGGCCCTACATGCCCCAGACTGGGACATGCTTCACAGGTTTGCAAGGGGACTGGGAGCTGGAACGTAGGGATTGGAGAACAGGCCTGGAGTGGCAACTGCTTTTGGCTGTGGGGAGATGGACTGAGGGGACAGGAGGGAGGAAATCCTCAGCAGGGAATGCCTATGAAGGAAGACTGGACTGTCATGGAAGCAGGGCACTATGCTGAGTCACGCAGGGGAAGGAGCCATTATTGTAACCTCTCTCTCCCCACACAGTGGCATCTGCCCATGACAATAAAAGAAGCACACTGAGGGCTGTCTATTGTGTGCCAGCTTCCAAGCAATAAAAAATAAAACCCTCAGAGCTGACCCTCATTTGCCAGCTGCAGGGCAATTAAAACAAAAAAAGCCCTCTCAGGGCTGACCCTCACACCCTTGCTGCCAGATGCCAGAAAAATCCTGGCTGGGTTCGACCCTCACGTGCCTTATGCCAGGTACCAGAAAAGGCCAAAACTAGGGCTATATCTCTTGCACCCATGGCTGTCAGCTTCCCTGTGCATTTGGCGCCACCACGGCTCCATGATGCAAGCAATCATACCACATCTGCACACTGTCCTAACAGGGACTGACCCAAGAGCTCCAAGGCAGCCTCAGGACCATACTCCTGTGGGTGGACCACATGCAGAGGTGGGGATAAAAACAAAGTTGAACTCCAGGGCTAACTAAGGAAGAAGCTCAAAAATCTTTCCATCAGCTGTACAAGCTGCAGATTAACTCCCTGCTATCAGCTAGGTAGATTCTGCATCTGTGGAATACCTGAATAGACAATGAGTGTTCCCACAAATTAAAACAGTCTAGCTCTGGTAGCTGGAAAGAGGAAATAGGCAAACCACTTGAAAAAGAATTCCAAGTAATGATAGTAAAAATGACCCAAAATTGTGCAAATAGAACAGAGAAAATACAAGAAACATTTAACAAGGACCTAGAAGAAATAAAGAGCAAACAAACAGTAATGAAAACAAAATAACTGAAATTAAAAATATTGTAGAAGGAATCAATAGCAGAATAACTGAGGCAGAAGAACGGATAAGTGAGCTGGAAGATAGAATGGTGAAAATAACTGCCACAGAGCAGAATAAAATAAAAAGAATGAAAAGAATGGAGGACAGTCTCAGAGACCTCTGGGAAAACATTAAGTGCATTAACATTCAAATTATAGGTGTCACAGAAGAAGAAGAAAAAAAGAAAGGGTCTGAGAAAATATTTGAAGACATTATAGTTGAAAACTTCTCCAACATGAGAAAGGAAATAATCAAGTCCAGGAACTACAGAGAGTCCCATACACGATAAACCCAAGGAGAAACATGCTGAGACACATATTAATCAAACAAAAATTAAACAAAAAGAAAAAATATTAAAAGCAGCAAGGGAAAAGCAACAAATAACATACAAGGGAATCCTCATAAGGTTAACAGCTGATATTTCAGTAGAAACTCTACAGGACAGAAGGGAGTGTCCAGATATATTTAAAGTGATGAAAGGGAAAAAACTACAACCGAGATTACTGTACCCAGCAAGGCTCTCATTCAGATTCAACAGAGAAATCAAAACCTTTACAGACAAGCAAAAGTTAAGAGAATTCAGTACCACCAAACCAGATTTACTGCAAATGCTAAAGGAAATTCTCTAGGCAGGAAACACAAGAGAAGGAAAAGATCTGAAAAAACAAACTCAAAACAATTAAGAAAATGGGAATAGGATCATACATATCGATAATTACCTTAAATGTAAATGGATTAAATACCCAACCAGAAGACAAAGACTGGCTGAATGGATATAAAAACAAGACCCATATATATGCTGTCTAGAAGAGACCCACTTTAGACCTAGGGAAACATACAGACTGAAAGTGAGGGGATAGAAAAATATATTCCATGCAAATGGAAATCAAAAGAAATCTGGCGTAGCAATTCTCGTTTCAGACAAAATAGATTTTAAAATAAAGACAATTACAAAAGACAAGGAAGGACACTATATGATGATCAAGGGATCAATCCAAGAGGAAGATATAACAATTGTAAATATCTGTGCACCCAACACAGGAGCACCTCAGTACATAAGGCAAATGCTAACAGCCATAAAAGGGGATATCAACAGTAACACAATAAGAGTAGATGACTTTAACACCCCAGTTTCACCAGTGTACATATCATCCAAAATGAAAATAAATAAGGAAACACAAGCTTTAAATGACACATTAGACCAGATGGACTTAATTGATATTTATAGGACATTCCATCCAAAAACAACAGAATACACTCTCTTCCCAAGTGCACACAGAACATTCTCCCGGATAGATCACATCTTGGGTCAAAAATGAAGCCTCAATTTAAGAAAATTGAAGTCGTATCAAGCATCTTTTCAGACCACAACACTATGAGACTAGATGTCAATTACAGGAATAAAACTGTAAAAAATACAAACACACTGAGGCTAAACAATATGCCACTGAACAACCAGGAGATCACTGAAGAAATAAAAAAATACCTAGAAACAAATGACAATGAAAACACAATGACCCAAAACCTATAGGATACACAAAAGCAGTTCTAAAAGGGAAGTTTATAGCAATAAAATCCTACCTTAAGAAACAAGAAAAATGTCAAATAAAGAACCTAACCTGACACCTAAAGCAATTTGAGAAGAAAGAAAAAAAAATACCAACCATAATTAGCAGAAGGAAAGAAATCATAAAGATCAGATCAGAAATAAATGTAAAAGAAATGACAGAAAAAATAGCAAAGATCAATAAAACTAAAAGCTGGTTCTTTGAGAAGATAAAATTGATCAACCATTAGCTGGATTCATCAGAAAAAGGGGAGACTCAAAACAACAGAATTAGAAATGAAAAAGGAGAAGTAACAACTGACACCACAGAAATACAAAGGATCATGAGAGACTACTATAAGCAACTATATGCCAGTAAAATGGACAACCTGGAAGAAATGGACAAACTCTTAGAAAAGTACAACCTTCCAAGACTGAATCAGGAAGAAATAGAAAACATGAACAGACCAAGCACAAGCATGAAATTGAAACTGATTAAAAATCTTCCAACAGGGCTTCCCTGGTGGCGCAGTTGTTGAGAGTCTGCCTGCCAATGCAGGGGACATGAGTTCGTGCCCCAGTCCAGGAAGATCCCACATGCCGCAGAGCAGCTAGGCCCGTGAGCCATGGCCACTGAGCCTATGCTTCTGGAGCCTGTGCTCTGCAATGGGAGAGGCCACAGCAGTGAGAGGCCCGTGTATCACACACACACACACAAAAATCTTCCAACAAACAAAAGCCCAGGGCCAGATAGTTTCGCAGGCAAATTCTATCAAACATTTAGAGAAGAGCTAGCACCTATCCTTCTCAAGCTCTTCCAAAATATAGCAGAAGGAGGAAGACTCCCAGACTCATTCTATGAGGCCACCATCACCCTGATACCAAAACCAGAAAAAGATGTCACACACAAAAAGGGAAAACTACAGGACAATATCACTGATGAACATAGATGCAAAAATCCTGAAAAAAATACTAGCAAACAGAATCTAACAGCACATTAAAAGGATCACACCATAATCAAGTGGGATTTATCCCAGGAATGCAAGGATTCTTCAATATACCCAAATCAATCAATGTGATACACCATATTAACAAATTAAAGAATAAAAACCATCTCAATAGATGCAGAAAAATCTTTTGTCAAAATTCAACACCCATTTATGATAAACACTCTCCAGAAAGTGGGCACAGAGGGAACCTATCTCAACATAATAAAAGCCATATATGACAAACCCACAGCAAACATCATTCTCAATGGTGAAAAACTGAAAGCGTTTCCTCTAAGATAAGAAGACAAGGATGTCCATTCTTGCCACTTTTATTCAACATAGTTTTGGAAGTTCTGGCCACAGCAATCCGAGAAGAAAAAGAAATAAAAGAAATCCAAACTAGAAAAGAAGAAGTAAAATTGTCACTGTTTGCAGATGACCTGATACTCTACATAGAAAATCCTAAAGATGACACCAGGAAACTACTAGAGCTAATCAATGAATTTGATAAAGTTTCAGGATACAAAATTAATACACAGAAATCTCTTGCATTTCTATATACTAAAAACAAAAGATCAGAAAGAGGAATTAAAGAAGCTACCACATTTACCACTGCAACAAGAAGAACAAAATACCTAGGTATAAACTTACCTAAGGAGGCAAAAGACCTGTACTCAGAAAACTATAAGATACTGATGAAAGAAATCAAAGATGACACACACAGATGGAGAGATATACCATGTTCTTGGATTGGAAGAATCAACATTGTGAAAATGACTATACTACCCAAAGCAATCTATAGATTCAATGCAATCCCTATCAAATTACCAATGGCATTTTTCACAGAATTAGAACAAAAAACTTTATAATTTGTATGGAAACACAAAACCCTGAATAGCCAAAGCAATCTCAAGAAAGAAAAACAGAGCTGGAGGAATCAGGTTCCCCAACTTCAGACTATAATACAAAGCTACAGTAATCCAGACAACATGGTACTGGAACAAAAACAGAAACATAGATCAATGGAACAGGATAGAAAACCCAGAGATAAACCCATGCACCTATGGTCACCTAATCTATGACAAAGGAGGCAAGAATATACAATGGAGAAAAGACAGTCTCTTCAATAAGTGGTGCTGGGAAAACTGGACAGCTAGATGTAAAAGGCTTAAGTTAGAACACTCCTTAACACCATACACAAAAATAAATTCAAAATGGATTAAAGACCTAAATGTAAGGCCACACACTATAAACCTCTTAGAGGAAAACATAGGCAGAACACTCTTTGAGATAAATCTCAGCAAGATCTTTTTTGACCCACCTCCTAGAGTAATGAAAATAAAATAAAAAATAAACAAAAGTGACATAATTAAACTTAAAAGCTTTTGCACAACAAAGGAAACCATAAACAAGACAAAAAGACAACCCTCAGAATGGGAGAAAAGATTTGCAAATGAAGTAACTGACAAGGAATTAATCTCCAAAATATATAAATAGCTCATTCAGCTCAATATCAAACAATCAATCCTATCAAAAAATGGGCAGAACACCTAAATAGACATTTCTCCAAAGAAGATATGCAGATGGGCAACAAACACATGAAAATTTGTTCATCATTAATTATTAGAGAAATGCAAATCAAAACTACAATGAGGTACCACCTTACACTGGTCAGAATGACCATTATCAAAAAATCTAGAAACAATAAATGCTGGAGAGGGTGTGCAGAAACAGGAACCCTCCTACACTATTGGTGGGAATGTAGATTGATACAGCCACTATGGAGAACAGTGTGGAGGTTTTAAAAAACTAAAAAAAAAAAACTACTATATTACCCAGCAATCTCACTCCTGGGCATATATCTGGGGAAAACCATAATTCAAAAAGATACATGCGGGGCTTCCCTGGTGGCGCAGTCGTTGGGAGTCCGTCTGCCGATGCAGGGGACATAGGTTCTTGCCCCGGTCCAGGAAGATCCCACATGCCACGGAGCGGCTGGGCCCGTGAGACATGACGGCTGAGCCTGCGCGTCCGGAACCTGTGCTCCGCAGCGGGAGAGGCCACAGCAAGTGAGAGGCCCAGGTACTGCAAAAAAAAAAAAAGATACATGCACCCCAACATTCATTGCATGTCCTACATGTCCATCAACAGAACAATGGATAAAGAAGATGTGGTACGTATATATAATGGAACATTACTCACCCACAAAAAGGAATGAAATTTGCAGAGACATGGATACACCTAGAGACTGTCATACAGAGTATGTAAGTCAGAAAGAGAAAAACAAATATATAATATCACTTATATGTGGAATCTAGAAAAATGATACAAATGAACTTATTTGCAAAACGGAAATAGAGACACAAATGTAGAGAAAAAATGTATGGATACGTGGTGCGGGTGGGGGTGGATGAATTGCGAGAATGGGATTACTCCAATATTTGGTTAACATGCCTGAATAATGGGCCCCCACATAGTTCACACCCTAACCCCTGGAAACTGGGAGCGTTATCTTACATGGCAAAAAGGACTTGACAAGTGTGAATAAGTTAAGGCTCTTTGGATGGAGGACATTTTCCTGGGTAGTACGGATGGATGCAAAGTAAATACAATGGTCCTTATAGGAGGGAAGCAGAGGTGTCAGAGTCAGAGGAGATATGACAATGGAAGCAGAGACTTGAGGGCTATGGAGCCAAGAGTTAAGGAATGAGGGACATAGCCCTGCTGATTCACGTAAGACTTCTGACCTCCAAAGTTGTAAGAGAATAAACTTGTGTTTCTTTAAGTCAATAATTTGTTACAGCAGCAATAGAAAACTAATGCAATACCTTTTCAGTCTATTTATCTATGGCATTGCTCTTGCTCTTTCTGTTTGGGTTTTGTATTTCATTTGTTGAAGAAACAGGGCCACTTGTCCTGTAAAATTTCCCATGTGTTGCATTTGTCTGGCCACATCCCTGGGTTGTGTTTAACTTGTTCTTCTATTTTTTCACTTCCTGTAAACTGTCAGTTTGATCTAGAAGCCAGGTCAGATATAAGTAAAGATTGATCGGTGTCTTATGATGTTCCTACAGCCTTTCAACAATGGTTTTTGTGACATTGCCGTAAAGGAAGGAAAACGGTCATACTCCCATAACTTCTGTAGTTATTGGTTAGATTTATTCCACACAAAGAACCTTTCCTAATCAAATGTCCATGTACTCTTAGGTACAGTTTGAATGGAAAAGGTAGAGTAAATATTTGTTTTTTTAATCAATTTTCAGAAGAATGAATTAATTTTCTGTATCCATCAAAGGAGTTTAATGAACTGTTATTTTTTAAGTTTTATAATAATTCCATGGACTTTAACATATTTGATGTATTTTGATTCATTGCAGTGATTATTCTTTTGGCTCTTAATTGCCTCCTCTGGCTGGTGGGTGGCCCTGGGTATGGCTGTTGACAGGTATGTTTGGTTCTCCTGCACAGCCTCTGACAGCTCAGCTCCTCTCTGGGTCTCAGGGTGCTGGCCCAAATGCAGATTTTCTTTTCCAGTGAAAGGTAGCTGTTTGAGGCTGTCATTTTTTTTTTTTTTTTTTTTTTTTGTGGTACGCGGGCCTCTCACTGTTGGGGCCTCTCACTGTTGTGGCCTCTCACTGTTGTGGCCTCTCCTGTTGCAGAGCACAGGCTCTGGACGCGCAGGCCCAGAGGCCATGGGTCACAGGGGCAGCCACTCCGCAGCATGTGGGGTCTTCCCGGACCGGGGCACGAACCCGTGTCCCCTGCATCGGCAGGCAGACTCTCAACCACTGCGCCACCAGGGAATCCTGAGACTGTCATTTTTATATGGGGTGTCATGCTAAGCTCTCTCTCCCTGGGTGGGTCAAAGCCACAGTTAGTATCAGCATGTGCATGTGAAGAGCCTGGGCTCATGTCCTTGGGCTGGATCTTTATCCGGTCTAAAACTAGTAAAGTGCAGGGGCTGGTTTGCACCAACTCAGAGAGGTGACTGTACTGTTCCAAACCCTGTTTTCAGTGTCACACTGGCAGCTTGAAATCAGCCATGGTAGGAGTAATTACACCACGGAAATTGATAAACATAAAAAATAAGAGCTCTTTTCCCTGGGAATATGCTATTAAACATTTACCACACACCTCTGTAAACCCCCACAGGCCACCCAACATTGGCCTGAGTTCCTCATCTGGCTCTGATTTTTATTTTTTCTTTTTGGCTCCTGGGAATTTCCATTAATTTGTTCCATTTGCATTTAATGCTACATGTGATCCAAAATGCATTTGTGTTTGTAGCAGGAAAGAAGGCCATCCAGAGTGCCAAGTTGTTAGAAACGTCTATAGATAACTGTGACAGAATTTGAGATAGGGAGAGGGTGAAAATACTAGGCAACCTGGCCACTGCCCCCCACCATGAAACTTTCCCACAATGCCTACTTTACAAGGCAATAGTAATCACTACAGCAAACAGGGAAAGTGCTGTGACCAGGGAGTGCAGATTCAGCCTCAGGGTACAGGAGAAACTCCTACATGATTTTTCCAAATCAGTGAGAAAAAGATAGGTTAGGCCTCAAATTATAAGTAATGATATTAAAATAATTTTAAAATAATTAGAATATTTAACAAATAAGTTCCAGTTAAAGCACATCTCAGTTTTTCAAAGGAAATTATAAAAATAAAATAATACAATTTAGATGAATACTTTAATATTGTTTTCACAATCAAATGTCACAAATTGATATGTCATCAAAGCCAAAAGCTAGGAAGAAAAATATTGATGGGATTTATCCCTATAATATAAAACATATGTCAATTTTTTTTCATGAACAAATAAGACAAGTGACAGAGTTTAAATTATCTTCAATATGTATGGATATTTTTGAACTTGACACAATGATTCTAAAATTCATTAGACAATAACTGGAAATAAACAACTGAAAGAGAAAAATGACACAGAACCTGCATCAATGAACATTAAAGATTATTATAAAGCTACAACAGTTACAAGAGCATTATTCCAGTTCAGAAATAGACTGGCAGGTAGGGTTAGCCCATCCCATTGCATATAACGCTGGGGCCCAGGGTAGTCCACCCCAAAATATGTTTCAATGGCATATTGATTATTTTGAATTAAATTTTTTAAGAAGCAGCCAGTGCAAGAGGGACTCTCTCACCCTCCATTTTTTCTCCCTGAAAGTGTAACAGAGAACAAACCTGACTCCATGTTGGACCTATTACTTTAGCTCTAACGCTTTTGTGCTCTGTTGCTTGTGCTTAGTCATGCTGGCTCTTCACCTTTTGTAAAAGAATGTTGTCTATAGCCTGAAATATACAGGATAGCCTATTCTCAGGGCTCTGACCTTTAAGAGTCCATTTGTATAGAGATAAAAAGTTGCAGAATAGAAAATAACAATTGTCTTATTGGAGGTTTATAAGAACATTGTGACCAGACCTATGTGAATAGCTGCAAGAACAAAGGATTCCTGCACCAAGAAGTTTGCAACAATCAATCACACCCGCTCCCCTTCTAGTATAAAAGAAGACTGAATTCGAGCTCAGCAAGATGTTTCTTTGGGACACTAGTCCACCATCTCAGTCTGCTGGCTTTCCAAATAAAGTTGCTATTCCTTGCCCCAAAAACTCGTCTCTCGATTGATTGGCCTGTCGTGTGGTGAGTAGTAAGAGCTTGAACTCAGTAACAATAGCAGGAAACAATAGTAACAATAGAACTCAGTAACAATAGCAGGAAACA
The DNA here is from genome assembly GCF_949774975.1 of Lagenorhynchus albirostris. Classification (NCBI taxonomy): domain Eukaryota; kingdom Metazoa; phylum Chordata; class Mammalia; order Artiodactyla; family Delphinidae; genus Lagenorhynchus; species Lagenorhynchus albirostris. Next base: position 139,373,553 of record NC_083095.1, on the reverse strand, counting down.
AATCTCTGATTTGTGCCCTTCCTGTATCTGGAGGTAGAAGGACACCCTTATCACCAAAGATAGGGAATTCAGGAGAGAGGCCTATATAAACAAACCTTGTTACTTCTTTAATTTACTACCTCAAGCCCAAACTCTGTTTAGATTCCTTACTAATTAAGCATGCAAAGCCTAAGTTTCTTTGTCCTGTCAATTCTTCACAAATTTATTCTTTGTCTAAAAAGTATAAAAGCTGCCTGCTTTGCCTACTTCTTAGGTCCCATTTCTATGAGATCTCCATACACATGAATTATAACTTGTTTCTTTTTCTGTTGTTAATCTGTCTTGTGTCAGTTTTATTTTTAGTCCAGCCACAAGAACTCAAAGGGGATGGAGGGGGGAACTTCCCCCACTCCAATAATAGGAATGTATAAGTAATCATTTTAATGATTGGAAAAAGAAAAAGTTATTCCATAGATAATGCTGACCCAATTGATTAACTCTAAAGAGAAGAATAAAGCTAGATTTCATTGTTGCAAGACACACTAAGATATATTCTAGTGTAAAGTATATCCTAGGTAGCTCTCAGGGTAAAGCTTTTGTAATTAATTCTTGGTGAATTTAAAAATATAAGAAAAATCAGTTAAATAACTAGAGCCAATATAGGACTTTTCTGGAAAATCTCTCTGCTACAAATTTGGAAACATAAGACTTGATAAGAATACTGAAACATGGAAACTCACATGTCTGGTGGGTGGGAGTGTGGTTTGAAGGTTCACACTAAGGTTGAGGGTCTACAAAGACATCAGTCTAATGGCGCCCCTCCTAAGACACCTCCCCTGAATACCAGGGAGACCTGAGCCAGGATGGTCATGGGGGCTTCGATCGAGGTAATGATGAAATAGAACCAGGTGAGTGCCCTCAACAGGGAAACATAATAGTGAAATTGAGCAGGACCCTGCAGGGGTACTGGGCACAGAAGACTTTCTGTTCCCCATTTCCAGTTCACAGGGAACAGACCACAGCCTTCATGACCTTCCCTGAGTTCCAAAGGGCAGATTTGAACAGTTGCTAATCAAGGGAGGATCAACAAAGAAAGCACCTGAGGCAAGATTAAAGGGACCAGAGAAGCTCATCAAGATTAGGAGTCCGACCACCTGAGATGAGAATAAAGGAGTGCAGACCTTGAACACACCCTAATCTTGTCAGAGACCCCATCCTTGAACAACTGCTGCAAAACCCCTCATCAAATCCTCTGGGATTGGGACACATAGCTTTTTGGGACAGGAGCCCACTGCGTCCCCCTTTGCCTGCAATACAGCTATTCTTTTCTACTTCACCCAAAACTCTGTCTCCAAGATTTGATTCAGCACCAGTACAGAGAGCCTGAGCTTTCAGCGTCAATACCACCTAGTTACATGATAAACTGACAAACAAGATCTACATCTACCAATTCAGAAGAGTCTCCCAAAATATTAAGTAAATAGAGTGAGATTAGATAAAGAATCATAATCCTTACATAAATACCTAAACATACAAATAGAATAGATATTATATATTGTTTAAGAACAAAAACATTCTGAGTAAACGTACAAAAAAAAGCTTGCACACTAAAGATGACTTGTCAAATTCAAGGTGGTAGTAACTTCTGTGAGCAAGCCAAGGGGCAGCAATGGGGTTTAATAATAACTCTATTATCAATGTTTCATTTTTTTTTAAAATGATCTAATGCAAAAGCATAAGCCAATAATGTCTGCTAACTGCAATCAGCATGTACATCAATGTTTGGTATATTTTTCCTTAAGTTTCCTGAACAATTTTATAATTAATAATTTTAAACTGATTAAAGAGAAGAAAATATAAAGTTTAGGTGCTCTCAAATGAGAAATACATTTCTAGGTCAAACAGGATAAGACATAAAATAAAAATTAGAATAAAATAAAATAAAAAATTAGAATACCCCAGAAAAAAGCACTTACAAATTTATAAAAGGCATAAAAAATCAGTAAAAGGAATAAATGCCATTTTAGAGAAATGGGCAAAGATAATAACTGAGAACAAATAAATACAGAAAGTTTTAAAATGTTAGACACTTATTGTCACCTAGGCAAGGGATACGTTTTTAGAAAAGCAAAAGCAACCTAAAAAAGACACATTTCATAGATAGCTAGTGGGAAGCAGCTGCATAGCACAGGGAGATCAGCTAGGTGGTTTGTGACCACCTAGAGGGGTGGGATAGGGAGGGTGGGAGGGAGGGAGATGCAAGAGGGAAGAGATATGGGAACATATGTATATGTATAACTGATTCACTTTGTTATAAAGCAGAAACTAACACACCATTGTAAAGCAATTATACTCCAATAAAGATGTTAAAAAAAAAGACACATTTCAAAAGCAAATAACCTCAAAGGAATTTCAGTAAAGCAAGGAGTTAGAGGGTTCAGTTTCAGGTAGAAGACAATCTATATTGTTCCAGGCTTTAGCCTCATTTAGATGTGGAGTAGGAACAATGCTTTGGTGGATGAAGAGGGGTGGGGCAGGGAGGGAGCAAGTGTTGAAGGGTACAAAGCAGGTGACCAGCCCACTGCATTCTTTTCTAGCAGCTGGAGTTTCCTGCTTCTTAATTTTAAGAAATGGAAAACAGTCCATTCTTTAGGGATGCCCCTTTCCATGTTAATATGCTTGGGCAAGAGCAGCTACCTCACAACCAGAGTAATACACACAAGGCAAATGTACAAGTACTGAGGGTCTACTGTGTGCCAGGAACAGTTCTAGGTGCCAAAGAACCAGCAGTGGAAAAAATGGGCCGAGTTGCTCTCCTCCAGAAGAAATAAATAAACTCACAGATAGAGAGTAGGAGTTCGGCTGTTGATCACCGCCACTGGCAGCAGAGAAGAGGAGGATGTGGATCGGGCATGCCATTTCCCCCTGCCCAGCTTGAGGAGGTGCCCTTGGAGGGCTGAGTCAGGCAGTGTTTGGGCCAGAGAGGGTCAGGAGGGAGAAAACAAGTATGAAAGCCTGGGGCAGGGCAGGCGTATTCAGGAAATAGCAGAAAGGACATCACCAGGGGCGGCACACACTGAATATCATTTTACAGGATGATATTAAATAATCAAGGAAATGCTCATAAACTATTGCTGAGTATAAAAATAAGGCCAAAAGTATAGGAAGATTATAGTTCTAAATTTTTTTTTTTGTTTAAAAATCTGTATGTGCAGAGAAAATGGTCTAGAAAATTATATGTCAAAAGTTTTAAGTTAAAGTTTTGGTTTAAGAATCTGTATATGCAAAGGGGAAAAAAGCATAGAAGAGTATATATAGATAAAATACCAGGGATTCTTTTTTGGTGCTGGGTTATTTGTGATTTTCATTTCTTCTCTTTCTGATTCCTAAAACTTCTTGAATACATTTATTTAACTTTTTAAATTTAAGCAAAAATCAAGAATTAATCGACTTCCTTTTCTGACAGTATGGTACACTAAATGTCATAGGGAAGAACAAATGTGACTCCATATTAGATCTGTTTCTTTAACTTTAATCTTTGTATTCTATTGCTTTTGCTTAGAGTTAAGAAAGTTGCCTATAACCTGAAATATACAGGATAGCCGATTCCCAAGGCTCTGACCTTTTCCATTCATACAGAGATAAAAAGTTGCAGAACAGAGAATAACATTTGTCTTGTTGGAGGTTTACAGGCGCATCATGACCTGACCTGGAGGGATAGCTGCAAGAAAAAAGGATTCTGACACCAAGAAATTTGCAACAACCAAGCACACCCCCTCCCCTTTTATTATAAAAGAAGCCTGAATTCTGACTAGGGTGAGATGGTTCTCTAGGACATTAGTCTAACATCTTCTCCGTCTGCTGGCTTTCTGAATAAAGTCGTTATTCCTTGCCCCAACACCTCATCTGCCAATTTATTGGCCTGCCGTGCAGTGAGCAGAATGAGCTTAGACAGAGTAATATAAATATCCTGAAAACCCCTCCTAATGAAAACAATTTAAAATAGTAAAAAAGTTTTAAAATATTTTTGAAGTGAGTCAGCAAGATAAGAAAGAATCAAAGCCTGGGAAAGAAGTAGAAGCAGGGACAGTTGGACAAGGGGTGTTGTAGCCCACGGTGCCTCCTGGACACATACCACATCCTGGAGGAAGGGTGAGGCAGTTCAAGGACCTGTGGGAAGCAGGGACTCCAAGGGCACAGCCCCAGGGACACTGGCACCAAGGAGGCTGCAGCGAGGGAATGGGGCTGCCTCCAACTTTGGGGGACACAGCACCACAGGCTGGCCCCCATGTGGCTGGCGCACTGAACTCATATTTCTCACAGTGAGACTCTGAAATCTCAGATTGAGGATTTATCCTAAAGAGGTCACAGATTGATACTGGCCTCACCAGTATGAGTCAATCTTAGAAATCTAATGATGAGTAAAATTAGCAAGTCACACAAGAATAAATATTGAATGAATGTGGTCAAAAGGTACAAACTTCCAGTTATAAGATAAATAAGTACCAGGGATGTAATGTACAACATGATGACTGTAGCTAGCACTGCTGCATGGTATACATGAAAGTTGCTAAGAGAGTAAATTCTAAAAGTTCTCATCACAAGGAAAAAATATTTTGTGTGTGCATGTTTGTGTGTGTGTGTGTGTGTGTGTGTGTATCTATGTGAGATGACGGAAGTTAACTACACTTAATTTGGTAATCATTTCTCAGTATATGTAAGTCAAGTCATCAAGCTGTACATCTTAAATTATACAATGCTGTATGTCAATTATAGCTCAATAAAACTGAAAGAAAAAAAAGAATACCATGTGCTTCCATTTTGATGATTTCCAAAAACATAAAATTTTAACCATGTATTGTGTAGGAATGTATGTTGATAAAATTTTAAAGGAAAGCACTATAGCTCCAAAATATAGGAACTCCAAATTCTACATAGTGATAGATTTAATCACACCTCTTTCAGAAAGGGACAGAGCAAATAGCTCAAATAATTAAAGACAGAGAGGATTTGTAGTCACAATTACCAAGGTTACATTCTTTCATGAAAGAATGTGCTTTATTTTCAAACACATGTATAGTTTTCAACATATATTAACCATATCCTGAACCACTAAGGCAGTAGCCATAAATTTCAAGTTAATATCATTTAAACCACATTTATTTTCACAAAGCAATAAAATAAGAAAACAATTTTAAAAAGCCAAACGTTTACATAGTTTTAAATTAGAAATCAAATAGAAGTAGAAGCCACAAACTATTTTTAACTGAATAATACATGGAATGGGGAAGGCAAGAGGGACATTCAGAAAAAACAGATATTCTCAAAAGCATTGATTAGATTCAAAGATAGATTAAAATAAATTAAAGTAAGTTTTCCACCCAAGAATCTAGGTACAAGAACACAATAAACCCAAAGAAACTAGAAGGAAAAAATTAATAAGAGAAAAACAATTTGATTCAATAAAATAAACACACACACAAGACTTTCAGATGATCAGCAGCACCAAAAGAATATTCTATGAAATCACCAATAAAACAAACTTTAATAAAATAAAATAAACAGTAAAATGGGGAAGACACAAATAAGTAATATAGGTAACAAAAGGCACACAGGAGTGCCAATACAAAGAGAAATTAATATGTTATAAAAGACTTATGTGCAACTTTATTTCAGTTAAAATAAAGGTTGGTTTGAGAACCATAGCCTATATTGGCAAATCCTCTCCTTCCCATTTTATTCCTACAAGAGAGCTTCCTAGTAGATAACCATTAAATGTGCATCTCATCACTTTTGTGATAACCCACACTGAAAATTAGACAATTTAAATGAACAATAGTATTCAAAATTAGAGACCTTAGAGGGAGGCAAGAGGCAATTATGTAGTTAGCCCAATGTACCTGGGAATATTAGCATGGATCAACTTATTTCTCCCCGTTTACATGCAATTTAAACAAATGGGAGGTGCATTTGTAATAGGGAAGAACAAATCTGACTCCATATTGGATCTATTCCTTTAGCTCTAACATTTGTGCTCTGTTGCCTGTGCTTAGTCATGCTGGCTCTGCACCTTTTGTAAAAGAATGTTGCTTATAGCCTGAAATATACAGGATAGCCCATTCTCAGGGCTCTGACCTTTAAGAGTCCATTCATTTAGAGATAAAAAGTTGCAGAACAGAGAATAACATTTGTCTTGTTGGAGGTTTACAGGAATATCATGACCTGACCTAAGTGGACAGCTACAAGAACAAAGGATTCCTAAACCAAGAAGTTTCAATAACTAACCACACCCCTTCCTTACTTTGCCTTTAAAAGTGCTTTGCTGAAACCCTTTGGAGAGTTTGGGGCTTTTGGGGCATGAACCACCCATCTCCTTGCATGACTCTGCAATAAATTTTCTCTGCTCCAAACTCCAATGTTTCAGTTTGTTCGGCATCACTGTGCATCAGGCACGTGAACTTATTTCAGTAACACATTTATGCCAATAAGAACATGAACTGTGATGTTGAACACTGTCCCCATCTCTTCCTGCCACCCTCCTGCATACCAGTCACACACAGTGGGGTGGAGGGGTGAGCTCTTGTGCGCTGACACAACGAATCATTCCTATGGGTCAGTGCTCTGATTTATTGCCCCACAACGTGCCTCAGCAAGAGGAAACCCAGCACCCCTAGCATGGTTCTAGCTACAGTGTTTCAATCCAAGGGAAAAATAAAAGCCCACAAAAGGGTTATAGTATTTCCATCTCATTGTCTGCACCTGGTCCCAGAAGCCAAACATTTCCACATCTTGGCAAGATGAGGTGTCTTCCACACCATCTCTCTGGTGCCTTGGTATTGGGAAGGTCATCAGAGGCTCTAAGGATTGTCATGGCACCACGGACATTCACACTTCAGCCTCAGGAGTGTGCACCTCCCCAACACTGGTCCCATCCTTGCCAGCCCTCTTGGCCCCCTTCTCTAGCACCTGGGTGGCTTTATACTTAATTTCTCCAAAGAAAGAAAATGGATGTTAGAAGTGGGCTCTCAAAAAGGATTGCCTTAACAAGAGTTTTTTCCCACAGTGCCCAACTCCTGGGGCACAGACTGTGTTTAAGCTTCCTGGGTTTTCAATAAGAGCTAAATTCTGAAGAAAGATTCACAAGATGTCTCCATTGCTCCTTCTCAGGCAGTTAACAAGCATTGTGACCTCTGTCTGATTTACAGGCTGGGTAACTTGCAGAAAGCAGGCAGGATCACCCTCCAGCTTGCCCTGCCCCCTCCCTGGGGCAGGATTTCCCACAGGTGATACCCATGACTAGGGCATTCCAGGCTTCCCTTTGTCATCAAACAAGAATGAGTGTAAATCCCTGAAGACCTGGACTGGAGAGAAGACTATATTTTCTATACAAAAAAAAACACTCTAGATCAACCTAAGGTATATTCTAGAGTTATTTTGCCAGGCAGAGATATTTATTGAAAATATCATGGTTTGGGGTATTTTTCATCTGCTGTGTTTCCCCTGCAAGAAAGAGCAGGCTGCTTGATGAACTGAGGGATCCCAAACTTTCTTGACCTGTCCCACCTCTGCCCATCCACCACCTGTTTATTCTGCCATGACAGCCCTCAGGGGTCCCCACTCCAGGGACAGATGGTAGACCCCCACTCTGACAGCTGATGGGGTTCAGGACACACTACCCCAAAGTACAACACCTTGGCACATCAAATTTCTAAGAATGAAGGAATTGGGGGAAGTGGCAGAAACAAGAAGGTCACTCTGACCTCCTCCCATGTCACCCTTCTTCCCTGAAACAGGTCATAAAACTTCTGTGTGGAAGGTGCCCTCTCTGTACCAGGAGGAGGGAAGGCATTCTTTTCACCAGAGATTAGGAATTTGGGGCCAGAAAATCTGTACAAACCTTGTTAAACTCACCCTTTTCTTCCTTGTTACTTCTTCACCATTTACTCCCTGGGCCCAAACCCCTTTGTCTTGTCCATTCTTCACAAATGTATTGTTTCTTTGTCTAAGAGGTGTGAAAGCTTCCTGCTCTGGTCACTTCTCTGGGTCTTCATTCTCTGGTGAAGGCTTCCATGTACGTGTAAAAATTCAATAAAATATGTATGCTTTTCTCCTGTTAATCTATCTTTGTTTAATTTGTTTAATTTTCAGGCCCAGCCAGGGACCCTAAAAGAGTCAAGGTCAATGTTTTCCTCCCCTCCACCATAATAACCAGAGCATCCAAACCTCTTACCTCTCACAGTCTGTCTGTGTTCACCAGCTCAGGGGCATGGTCACACATGACATTTTAGTACTGCAGTGTGACCAGGTTTAATTTTAGTATGTGAGATGAGAAAATCACCTACTTCTCAAATAACTTAGATACTGACATTTTACAATAATAAAAAACATTGTTAATCCTCTCATTGTCATTTTAAAATTCAGTAGTGGAGTTTATTCTAAGTTATAAAGATATGTCTTAGGACTCAAATACATTTATTTAAAAATAAATAGTTCATAAAATCATGCTCCCAAAAATCACAATATAGGGACTTCCCTGGTGGCGCAGTGGTTAAGGCTCCACGCTCCCAATGCAGGGGGCCCAGGTTCGATCCCTGGTCAGGAAAATAGATCCCATGTGCATGCCACAACTAAGGAGCCTGCCAGCCACAACTAAGATCTGGCACAACCAAATTAATTAATTAATTAAAAAAAATTTTAAATCACAATATAAAACATGTATTCTGTCCTATAAACCATGATAGAGACCTGCAGAAAGCATGGCCATAAGCTCTCTGTTCCCCTTTACCTTTTCACCTCTAGTCCCTCCCCTGGATAGCCAATTTAACCCGGTGAGTGCATTCTGAAATTTATACCTTATAAAAAATACAAATACACATAGATATGTAAACAAATGCCACTATATAGTCACATTTATAAACAGGGACTTGTGTTGTTGATAGTTTTTAATTATCCAATTTATTTATTTTGAGTATGTGATAAACATAGTACAAATTTCCAAAGATCAAAAAGAATAAAAGTTGTACTGAGTTGAAGAGTGTACCTCAAAAATTCATGTCCATGGGTTTCCCTGGTGGCGCAGTGGTTGAGAGTCCGCCTGCCGATGCAGGGGACACAGGTTCGTGCCCCGGTCCGGGAGGATCCCACATGCTGCGGAGCGGCTGGGCCCGTGAGCCATGGCCACTGGGCCTGCGCGTCCGGAGCCTGTGCTCCACAACAGGAGAGGCCACAACAGTGAGAGGCCCGCGTACTGCAAAAATAAAAAATAAAATAATTCATGTCCACCCAGAACCTCAGAATGTGACCTTATTGGAAATAGGATCTTTGCAGATCTAATTAGTTTAGGATTTCCAGATAAAATTATCCTGGATTTAGGGTCAGCCCCAAAGCCAGTGACTGGTGTCCTTAAGACAGAGATGAGGACACCTGGAGTCACAGAGGGAAGAATGCCAGGTGAAGACAGAGGCAGGGATTGGATGATGAAGAGGCAAGAAGGGGTGCTCCCCTAGAGCCTCAGAGAGCACATAGCCCCAACCACACCTTGATTTCAAGCTTGTTGATTTCAGGTTCTAGCCTGTAGAACTATGGAAGACTAATTTTCTGTTGTTTTAAGCCACAAAGTTCATGGAAATTTGTTATGGCACCACAGGAAATTAATACAAAAGCAAAGTGTGTAACCCACCCACCCTTTTCCTGTGTTCCCAGTTTCCTTTCCCGTGCATTTACTGTCATTAATTTCTTATATGTATTTCCAGAAACAGTCAGTGCTTACCAAATACATTCATCTCTATGTACTGTTTCAAATGAATGGTAGGAGGCAAGTACACTCTGCTCTGCACCTCACTCTTCCCTCTCAGTAATAAATCTTGGAGTTCATTTCACATTAGTTTATACAGTGCTGGCTCATTCCTTTTAGCAGCTGCACACTCTTCATTTAACTATTTTTCCCCAATCTTTTGCTACTACTATAATTAATAGGGAAGAACAAATCTGACTCCATATTAGATCTGTTCTATTGCCTGTGCTTAGTCATGCTGGCTCTGCACCTTTTGTAAAAGAATGTTGCCTATAGGCTGAAATATACAGGATAGCCCATTCTCAGGGCTCTGACTTTAATTCATTCATATAGGGAGAAAAATTTGCAGAAAAGAGAATGACATTTGTTTTATTGGAGGTTTATAGGAACATTGTGACCTGACCTACGTGGACATCTGCAAGAACAAAGGATTCCTACACCAAGAAGTTTGCAACAACTAACCACACAACTCCCTCACCTTGCCTTTAAAAGTGCTTTGCTGAAACCATTTGAGGAGTTCAGGGTTTTGGGGGCATGAGCCACCTCTCTCCTTGCATGGTCCTGCAATAAAATTACTCAGCTCCAAACTCCGATATTTCGGTTTGTTTGACCTCACTGTGTGTCGGGCACATGAACTTGCGTTCGGTTACACTGCAAAGCTGCAATGAATGCTCCCACACATTTTCCATTTGCACAAGTGTGGGTATATTCATACACTATATTTCTATCAGTGCAATTGGGACAAAGGATGTATGCTTTCTAAATATTAATGGTTATGGTCCAATTATGCCCTCACCAGCATCATACAGTGCCTATGTCCCTGCACACCTGCTGGCAGAGTGTGCCATCAACCATCTCTATGTTTGACAATCTGATGAGGGGAAAATGGCATTATGATTTTACTTTACTACCTATGCATATGTATAGGAGCAATCTTAATTTTCTTTTCTGTGAAAGGGTAAAATCCTTCCCTATTTTTCTATTGGTTTGTTGAGTATTCTGATTTGCAGAAGCCCATTACAGGTTAAGAAATTTTATATTTTTCTGTCATATAAATGGAATATAATGTTCCCAGATTTTTATTTGTCTTCTGACTTTGCTTATGGTGATGGGTGGTTGCTATTATTTTTTTAATTACTATAATTTATTTTTCACATGTTGTTTGATGTTACTGTATTTTTGTGTGTATGGTAAAATATATACACATATAAAACTGACCATTTTAACCATTTTTAAGTGTGAAGTTCTGTGGCATTAAGTATGTTCACATTGTTGTACAACCACCACCACCTTCCATCTCCAGAACTTTTTCATCCTACAAATTGAAACTCTACACTTATACACTAACTCTTCATTCTCTCCTCACTCAGCCCCTGGCAACCACCATCCTTATGCTGCTGTGTTTTTTAATCATACTTAAAAAGGAATTCCCTACTACTTATCAACATTGTCTCATTTTATTGAGGTAAGTTTTGGCTTTTGTTTCTAGATTTAAATATTTGATGTATCTGTAATTTATTTTTGGTAAAGATATAAAGAAGGCATATAAATTTACTTGTAAATGCAGTTTCCCAATCTCATTACAGATCTGTTCTCTACCGATTTTTATTCCAACCTGGTCATATGAATTTAGATCTATTTTGCAACTTTTTTTTCCCATTCATCTTTCTTTTCAAGAGCAGGCTTCACGCTCTTTTAATTATAAAATCTTAACAATATGTTTTAAATTCTGGGGAAGGTGTTCCTCCCCTATCACTCTTACTTATTTTCCTAGCAATTATTTCTTTATTTTTTAATACAAACTTTATTATCAGCTTGTCTAGTTCCCACAAACATACTCTGTTGGTATTTTGTTGCAATTATGTTAAATGTGTAAATTACTAGAGTGATAATCAATGTCATCAGGATGCTAATTCTTCTTATCCAAGAGGATGGCGCACCTTTTCACTTGTTCATCTTTTGTATCACTAAGGAGTATCTTACATGTTTCTTCATATAAGAGCTTTCACATTTCTTATTAACTTTATTTCTAAAAGTTTATTGTTATTGCTAAAAATAATAGTCTTTCTACCATTATACTGTTTAACTTGTTGTAGATTGTATATATGAAGTCAATTAATTTCTGTGTGTATTAATTTTGTACTTAATCGGCTGATTTCATCTTCTATTTGCTCGTAATATTTTTTCCTCCAATTTTCTTACATATTTCAAATACACAAATATATCACCTGTGAATAATGGCCATTTTTTCTCTTCTCTTCCATATATTTTTGGCTTTTGGCATTAGCTAGTAATTCTGGAACAATGTTAAATACTAGTGGCAATGTTTTATCCTTTCCTTTTACCTATTTTAATGGAAGAGATTCTTGTGTTTTCTCATTAAACATGACACTGGCCTTTAATTTGAGATTACTCACAGACACGTGTACACACATGCAAACGTGCACACACAAGATTTCATTATGTTAAGAAACTACCGTTATTTTTTTATTTTTTTAAATAAATTTATTTATTTATTTTTGCTATGTTGGGCCTTCGTTTCTGTGCGAGGGCTTTCTCTAGTTGCGGCGAGTGGGGGCCACTCTTCATCACGGTGCATGGGCCTCTCACTATCGCGGCCTCTCTTGTTGTGGAGCACAGGCTCCAGACGTGCAGGCTCAGTAGTTGTGGCTCACGGGCCCAGTTGCTCTGTGGCATATGGGATCTTCCCAGACCAGGGCTTGAACCTGTGTCCTGCATTGGCAGGCAAATTTTCAACCACTATGCCACCAGGGAAGCCCTCTACTGTTATTTTTTAAAGGGACTTGATCGAAAATAAATGTTAGATTTTTTTTTAAATGTCTTTTCAGCATCTACAGAGATGATCATGTTTTATATGCAAAAGTATCAGTTATAGTAATAAAATTGCATTGTACTCAGAAAACTGTATTGAGATTTCTGTCTTAAACTATACTTGCATTTAAAAAAAAATAGACCAGAAATTTGTCAATTATTTTAATGTTGTCTGACAGAATCTTTTATTAATATTTAATTTAGGGGGCTTCCCTGGTGGCGCAGTGGTTGGGAGTCTGCCTGCCGATGCAGGGGACGCGGGTTCGTGCCCCGGTCCGGGAGGATCCCGCATGCCGTGGAGCGGCTGGGCCGCTGGGCCATGGCCGCTGGGCCTGCGCGTCTGGAGCCTGTGCTCCGCGGCGGGAGAGGCCGCAGTGGTGAGAGGCCCGCGAACCGCACCCAAAAAAAAAAAAAAAATTAATTTAGGATGTTGCATCAACATTTATGACAGGTCAGTCAGTAGGTTTTTTTATTTGCTCTTTTAATTGTTCTATGATTTTTAAATTTTATTTAAATAATTTGAAAGATTTTCTGCTTTTTCTCTGCTCTTCAACAGTTTACACAGACTTAGACTTACCTATTCTTTAAAGTTTGGGTAGAATTTCTGTCAGTGAATTTTGTTACTGTAATTTCTTTTGTGGTTATATCTTTCATTTATGGTGTTTGCTTTCATTTATAGTGTTGTGTATCTTTTGCCAACCCAGAGGATTTTATTTAATTTTTGTTCCAGCAATGAACTTTATACCTTTAACACATTTAAAAACTGAATCCTCTGTTTCTTTAAATGGTCCCCATTATTTCCTTACTGTAATAATATTCCTAGTGTATTCCCAGTGATAAGCACCTCTCCTCTCTCTTCCACACTGTATTTTAGTTGATTATTATTTTAGTGTTTCCCTTTAAAGTTTAAAAATATGTATCCCAATATTATCTTATTTATTCATTTTGAAATGGTTGTCTTGACACAAGACAAAGGCATCAAAATACTCAAGTTATCATTTACCCTTTCTCCTACTGCCTTTGGAGCTTGGGCTGGTTGGGTGTTTTATACAGCATTAGGGTCTGCAACATTCACAGCATATTCTCTAATCATAATTCCCACACTGACTCTAGTCTTGTTTCATTAAATAGATGTAGTGCAATTGCCGTCTTTTTCCCATAATATATTCATTCATCTGTTGGTTTTCTGAAATTTGTCTTCAGCACTTTCTTCAGGACCTGCTAAAAGGACCTACAATGATTTAACAATGTTTGTTCTGCTGCCTTTATAATTAAAAAGCTCTTTGCCTTGGAATAGAATTTTGGCTATACTTCCATTCCATGAGAACTTAGAAAGTACTATTCTACTTTCTTCTAATATTAAAAGTGTATATGGAGAAGACTAAGGCTTAAAAGCAGCCATGTGTTTTGTTTTGTTATTCCTTTCTCATTAAATGTGGCAATCATCTACATGGATGCAAAGGAACTGTTTTTCTAGTCTTGAAGTTCAATAATTTTGTTAGTATGCTTTTCAATAATTTTGTTAGTATACTTTTCTGTGTCAGTTTTTCCTAGACGATCAGTTTGTAGATTTAAAATTGTTTTTCTTTATGGAATGTTTTCTTTAAATGTATGTTTAAATATTTCCATGGGTTTGCTCTTAAATTATATCTCTTCTGTTTCAGCAATCCTTAATTAACATATGTGGTACTATTTCTCCATCAAACTATAGTTATTTTTTAAAATTTTAGATATTGCAAGATTCAGGGGTCAGCAATCTTCCCATCTGTCTTGAGATTTCTCTTCTGCTTGAAGCACTCTCTGTTTCAGAAACTTTCACAAGTTTTATTTACCTACAACTGTCAGCTGATATTTTCTAAATCAAGGTATATCCAAAAATACTGACTTTAACCCTGACAAGTGAATGATGTTTAGTTAGGAATATGTTCTTGGGTCAAAATCCTTACCTCTTAGTATTTTGTTGACATTATTACACTGTCTCTGAGGTCCATGGCCAGAGAAGAAAGGTCTAATGCTAATCTTATTTCAATTGTTTAAGTTTATTTTGGAAGCCAAAACAATTTTCACTTTATACTTGGAATGTCAGGATTTCAAAAAGATATGTCTAGGCATCTCTTCACTTTTTAAATTAATCTTTTCTCTACCTAATGAGCTTTTTCAATCTGCAGACTCAAGACTTTATTTTTTATTTTATTTTATTGTGGAGAGAATGCTTAACATGAGATCCACTGTCTTAACAAAATTCTAAATATACAATACATTATTGTTGATTGCAGGTACAGTGTTGTACACAGATCTCTAGAGCTTATTCATCTTGCTTGACTGAAATTTTGTGCCTATTGATTAGTAACTCCCCATTTACTCCTTTTCCAAGTCCCTGGCAACCCCCATTTCACTTTTTGATTCTATGAATTTGACTATTTAAGATATCGCTTATAAGTAGAATCATGCAGTATTTGTATTTTTATGACCAGTTTATTTCACTTAGCATAATGCCCTCAATGTTCATCCATGCTGTCGCATATTGCAGAATTTCCTTCTTTTTTAAGGTTGAATAGCATTCCATTTTATGTATATATCCCACATTTTCTCTATCCATTCATCTGTCCATGAAGATTTAAGTTGTTTCCATATTTTAGCTATTGTGAATAATGCTGCAATTAACATGGGAGTAAAAATATCTCTTTGAGATCCTGATTTCAATTCTTTTGGATAAATACCCAGAAGTGGAATTATTGGATATATGGTAGTTCTATCTGTAATTTTTGATGGTTTTTCATAGTGGCTGCACCATTTTGCATTTCCATCAATAGTGTGCAAGGATTCTATATCCTCACCAAAAGTTGTCTTTTGTACTTTTGATAATGACCATCCTAATAGATGTGAAGTGATGTCTCATTGTGGGTTTGATTTGCACTCCCTGATGATTAGTAATGTTGAGAACCTTTTCATGTACTTGTTGGCTATTTATGTCTTCTTTGGAAAAATGTCTGTTCAGGTCCTTTGCTCATTTTTTAATTGGGTTATTAGTGTTTTTACTATTGAGTTACAGGAGCTCCTTATATATTTTGGATATTAACCCCCTTATCAAATATATAGCTTGCAAATATTTTCTCCCATTCTGCTGGTTGCATTTTTACTCTGTTTATTGTTTCTTTTCCTGTACAGAAGCTTTTTAGTTGGATGTAGTCTCACCTGTTTATTTTTGTTTTTATTACCTGTGCTTTTAGTGTCATATCCATGAAATCGTTGTCAAGACCAATGTCATGAAGGTTTGCTCCTATGTTTTCTTCTAGGAGTTTTACAGTTTCAGATCTTATGTTTAAGTCTTTAATCCATTTTGAGTTAATTTCTGTATATGGTACAAGATAAGGACCCAATGTCATTCTTTTGTATGTGGATATTCAGTTTTGACTCAAGAGAAATTTTCCTTCTTTTATTTAATCATTATCTCTCTTTGAGCTGTTTATTTTTATCTCTTTGGACTGCTGAATCATTTGGTTGTTATAGTTCCTCAAATTACTTTCAGTTTCTAACATTTTTTCTTTCATTATTTCTACTCCTTTGGTACTTTTGTTCTAAATTGTGAAATATTTTTCCAGTTTGTCTATAACATTTAGATTTGGGAAAGTAATTTTGTGCTCTAACTGAACCTCCTTTTAAGCTTTATTACATTTTTGTTAAAATTGTCAACTGGTTTTTCTGCCTGTTCTGCTTCACTGATGTTGACTTGTAGCTTGTAATTCCCCCTAAGTCCACTGTTACTCTTCTTTCGCTGCTCACATTTGTGTACACACCCTCAGCTGCTGGGTCACTTAGAGTCTGCAGAGAAGTGGTAAACCAATAATGTGGGCAGATCTACTTCCTTTCATGCTGACTGGCAGTGAGCAAGCTTACAAACTATTAAGTCTCTGTCAAGGCAGAAGGATGAAGCATTTTATATATATGTAGTCTGTAAACTGCTGTTCCTCAAAATTAGTCCTTCAACAAAAAAATAAAAGTTATCTACATAGACCGTATTCCACAGCCTGAACCCTGTACTGGTTTCCCTTATACACCCCTCACTGAAGCCAGCCCCATCTTCTGCATATAACATGTCTTCTATAAATAGTAAATTCCCTGTTCATGGCAATGGATAGATTTATACAATAGCTAAATCTTCAAGCAATCCTGTGCAAACAGCTTAAAAAGAGGAAGCCCTGTCACATGCATTATCCCATGTCATCCTTACAACAGCCCTGTGAAGCATAGGCAATGCCCCTCCCTCACAAAGGAGGAAACAGAGGCCCAGAGAGTTAGCCATTGTCTCCTGTTAAAATGGAGAGGCTGTCGTGTGGCTCTGGCTTAGCCTGAGGTTAAACCTCGGGTCTGTGCACCACACCCTCCCTTCCCATGTTTCCAGGACAGATAGAGAAGCGGTCAGTGGCTGTGACTCAGACTGCAGAGAAGTGGCACTGAGACCACAAGTGAGTACTTTACAAAAACTACCACAGGAAACTAATTTCAAGCATAATAGAGAACGTTCAAACTTATCTAGTAAATTAAATACAAAAAATTACCACAAGATACCATGCTGGTCTGACAGCCTGATGAAGATGAAAACCACTGACCTTGCTCAGTGCTGGTGGGAGTGTAATGACAGGCGTTCTCAGTCCCCACGAGTGGAAATAAAATGTTAACAATTTTGTGAAAAAAACACTTGGATGTGTGTATCAAAGAACCTTTAAAGGGCTGTTTAAAATGTGACGTGATAATTCTAATTCTGGGGTTTCATCTGAAATGAGGTCAAAGATTTATGAAGCATGTGGTTTGTTTCAGCATGATTTAAGATTAGAAAAAGTTGAAAATAAATTATATATCTAACATAAAGAAAAAAATATGTAAAGAAAAATAATCCCACAGAAGAAAAAAGTCTGGAAGGAGTTGTGACAAATTGCTTGAGTTGGCTACTTCATGGATGGAAGTGTGGATAGGTATATATTTTTATACTTACATGTTTTAAAATTTTTCTATCATGTGTCATTTGATCATCAGATCAAATATGACAGGCCCCGGCCTGGCCTGCTGGAGGCTATAACAGAGTAAGGAACAGCACATAGGATCATGTATGTGCAGTAAGGCAGGAAGGTCCTCTTGTTGTAGTAGGGAGATCCTTGAATGCTGATAGGGCAAAAGATCAGAATAGAATAAAAGAACCTACAAGATTGCAAATAAGCACATGAAAAGGTATTCAACATCATTTGTCATTAAGGAAATGCTAATTAAAACAACAATAAGATACCACTAAGAATGTATTAGAATGACTAAACCCAAAAAGCTGACAAAACCAGTTGCTGGCAAGAACATGGTGCAAAAGGAACTCTCCTCCATTGCTGGTAAGAATGCAAAATGGTACAGCTGCTTTGGAAGAGTTTCACAGTTACTTACAAAGTCAGACATGTTCTTTATCATGTGATCTAGTGTTTGCGCTCCTAGGTATTTACCCAACTGATTTTAAATTCTGCCCACATGAAAACCTACCCATAAATGTTCGTAGCCACTTTATTCATAATTGCCAAAAACTGGAAGTAACTAAGACATCCTTCAAATCTGTGAATATGTAAACAAACTTTGGATGGAATAGAATGAAGTATTATTTAGCAATAAACAAAAATGAGGTTATTGGGGGTACAAAAACATATGAATCTTCAATGCACATTGCTAAGTGAAAGAAGACAGTCTGAAAAGACCACATGCTGTGTGATTTCATTATATAGAGACAAGAAAGAGTGGTTGCCAGGGATTTGGAAAGGGAAGATAGTTGAATCATAGGGTATCTTTTAGTGTAGTGACACTATTCTGTTTGATTCCATAATGGTGAATACATGAAACCATGCATGAATTTGTCAAAATTCATGGAACTTTACAGCACAAAGAGGAACCTTATGTATAAAAATGTTCAAAAATCATTTGGGAAGTCAGGGACTTACAGGGTTGCATGTAGACTGTGACAAAAGAAACTCACTGTATTACAAATGTATGACACAACCTCACCGAAGAGAGTGGGGAGAAAAAGTGCTGACCTAAGTAGTTTCCGAAATGAGTATATATTGTAAGACTGAGGCAAAGGAAATGTGCATAAGCACTGTACTCTAGATGAAAGTGTTGTTTTCTTTCAAGATATGGGTTAACACACCTGAAACTACCATACACATATATGGAATTAGAAAGGAATTGAATGGTAGAGGGTGGGTGCAAGAGTTCTCACTGTTAAAGCAGGAAGTTACATATAAGCAAGGGTAGAAGGCTAAAATGATCCATAGGTAATGGATTAGAGTTGGAGACATCAGTACCAACTCATGTTTAGCTTCATATAGAGGGGTACATACAAAAATATTTATAGACCTGTTAATATCTATAAATATAGACACGTATATAGTATATGTACTTACAAATTTCCTTGCTCTTTCAGCCAAGAAGATCTGGAAGCAATGACTCCCTGGTAGCACCTAACACTCATATTTTGGTTTCTAATACTATTCTCCAATAAAAGGAAAAAGGACTCCTTGGAGAAATGGCTTATTCTTGAGTCAGGGAATATACAAGATGAGAGCCTGGAACACCTTATTGTGCCCCCCAAAAAGGACATACTAAAACACATACACACACAAACACACACACACACACACACACACACAAAGTGATTGGATAAATAAATAAATGTGTAATAATAGACTAATTTCCTCTGCAGAAAAATCTCAAGTAATATATGCAGATACTCCACATAAAAGAAGGCAAAGTGAAACTGTCCCCTCCTTAAGTGAGGGCTGTGCATAATGACTTCCTTCCAAGGAGTACAATATGCAAGGGGGCAGGGAGAATAAAAGTAGAGGAACCAAAAAACCCTGATCACTCAGCCAGGTGATCAAGGCTAAGATCAACAGTGATCTTATGTGATCTATGTGGATAATATATACCCTTAATATGATGTAATGAGAATGGCTTTACCTCTGCAGTCTTCCTCCTAAAAACCCATATGCTTAGTCTAATTCTGAGAAAAACATTAGTAAAATCACAACCGAGGAACATTCTGGAAAATATCTGATGAGTACACCTCAAAAATGTCAAGGTCATCAAAAACAAGGCAAGTCTGAGAAATTATCACAACCCAGAGAACCTAAGGAGACACAAAAACTCAATGGAATGTGCTGTCCTGGATGCCATCCTGGATATAGGTAAAACTAAAGCAAGATGAATAAAGTATGGACATTAGTTGATAATAATGTACCAATATTGGTTCATTTTCTTGTGACAAGTATACCATATTACAGTAAGATGTTAATAATAGGGGAAACTGCCTATGGGGTATATGGGAATGCTATGTACTATCTTCACAATTTTTTCTGTACATCTAATACTATTCTAAAATAAAAATATATTAATAAAAAATAAATCACATTATCACTGTATTTAATTAAGTGAAAGTTTATACATAAAATGTTTAATTTAAAAAATTATGAATTATTTGTTTGTTTTTAATCGATTGCATTGGAAGACTGACCTAAGAAAACATTAATAAGATATATGTCAGAGAATGTTTTGCCTATGGTTCTCTTCTAGGAGTTTTATGGTATCATGTCTTTAAGCCATTTTGAGTTTGTTTTTTGTATATGGTGTGAAGGAGTGTTCTAACTTCATTGATTTACATGCAGCTGTCCAGCTTTCCCAACACCACTTGCTGAAGAGACTGTCTTTTCTCCATTGTATATTCTTGCCTCCTTTGTCAAAGATTAGCTGACTGTAGGTGTGTGGGTATATTTCTGGGCTCTCTATTCTGTTCCATTGATCTATGTTTCTGTTTTTGTGCCAGTACCATGCTGTTTTGATTACTGTAACTTTGTAGTATTGTATGAAGTCTGGAAGGTTATGCCTCTGGCTTTGTTCTTTTTCCTCAAGATTGCTTTGGTGAATCTGGGTCTTTTGTGGTTCCATATAAATTTAGGATTATTTGTTTTAGTTCTTTGAAAAATGTCATGGATAATTGATAGGGATCACATTAAATCTGTAGATTGCTTTGGATAGTATGGCCATTTTAACAATATTAATTCTTCCAACCAAGAGCGTGGGATATCTTTCCATTTCTTTGAATCATCTTCAATTTCATTTATCAATGTTTTATAGTTCTCAGCATAAGTCTTTCATCTCCTTGGTCAGGTTTATTCCTAAGTTTGTTTGTTTTGTTTTGTTTGATGTGATTTTAAAAGAGGTTTCTTTTCTTTTTTTACTTTCCCTTTCTGATATTTCCTTGTTAGTGTAAAGAAATGCAACTGATTTCTGTATGTTAATCGTGTATTCTGCTATATTGCTGAATTCGTTTATCAGTCCTAGTAGTTTTCATGTGGAGTCTTTAGGGTTTTCTATAAGTCATCTGCATACAATGACAATTTTCTCTCTTCCCTTCCAATTTGGATATGTTTTATTTCTTTTTCTTGTCTGATCAGTGTGGTTAGGACTTCCTAATCAAACTTATAAGCTTTTGCACAGCAAAGAAAACCATCAACAAAATGAAAAGACAACCTTCAGACTGAGAGAGAATATTTGCAAACAATACGACGGACAAGGGCTTAATTTCCAAAATATACAAACAGCTCATACAATTCAATAACAAAAAACCAAACAACCCAATCAAAAAAATGGGCAGAAGACCTTAATAGACATTTCTCCAAAGGAGACACACAGATAGCTAATAAACACATGAAAAGATACTAAAAACTGCTAATTATTAGAGAAATGCAAATCAAAACTACTGTGAGGTATCACATCACTCTGGTCAGCATGGCCATCATCAAAAAGGCTACAAATAAAAAATGCTGGAGAAGGTGTAGAGAAAAGGGAACACTCCGACACTGTTGGTGGAAATGTAAATTGGTGCAGCCACTATGGAAAACAGTATGGAGCTTCCTTAAAAAAACTAAAAATAGAGCTAGCGTATGATCCAGCAATCCCACTCCTGGGCATATATCTGGAGAAAACTCTAATTCAAAAAGACACATGCACCCCAATGTTCATAGTAGCACTATTTACAATAGCCAAGACATGGAAACAACCTAAGTATCCATCAACAGCTGAATGGATAAAGAAGATGTGGTATACTTTCTCCCTTTCCTAATTTTTTCCTTGGACTCCCATATCCACTTGTGGTCACGGGTTGGCAGTAATTATAGCTAATGTATAGATTTGGTGCAGGAATAAAATTTTGAAATGAAATGTGACTAAAAAAAAAGATGTGGTATATATATACAATGGAATACTAGTCAGCCATAAAAAAGAATGAAATAATGCCATTTGCAGCAACATGGATGGACCTAGAGATTATCATACTAAGTGAAGTAAGTCAGACAGAGAAAGACAAATATCATTTGTTATCACTTATATGTGGAATCTAAAATACAAATGAACTTATTTACAAAACAGAAACAGACTCAAAAACATAGAAAACAAACTTATGGTTACCAAAGAGGAAAGGGGGGGAGGGATAAATTAGGAGTTTGGAATTAGCAGACACAAACTACTATATATAAAATAGATAAACAACAAGGTCCTACTGTATAGCACAGGGAACTATATGTAGTATCTTGTAATAAACTATAGTGGAAAAGAATATATATATATATATATATATATATATATATATAGCTGAATCACTTTGTTGTACACCTGAAAGTAATACAACAATGTAAATCAACTATACATCAATAATTTTTTTTAATTAAAAATAATTATGAAAATAATGGAAACTTTCTAAAGCAATGTTGAGAGTTTGAATCATAAGTAATTGAACCTTGGTCTTAAACAATTCAAAATATTATGCTATCTTTATTTCTTTTTTTTTAGTGAACTAATTGTTAAAGACCCTGAATCATGTCAAGGTTTTCTTCTATTTTGAAGTTGAAGTCTCTTCTTATTATCTTGTAGTTGTAGCCACAAAGGCTTTTATGTAAATATACTTTTCAGTGTCTACAAAGAGAAATGTAGCTTGATAACTTTTTTCTTTCTTTTTTAGACAATTTTGAGTGTTCATTTGAACTAAATATTCCTAGAATATGCACATAACAACTGAAGGATTATTTTTATCAGTTAATCTATAAAGTTTCTCAAGAAAGGGGAAACAAAAAAGATGCAAGGAAGCAGTCTTTAAACAAATAGCTAATTATCTACTTCTGTAAGGACAGGGAAGAAAATTTAGAAGTATTTTTTTAAAATATTTTGACATATACACACATGAAAGAGAGTGTCATGCAACTGGTTTTGACATAATGTGGGTCTCTGAGAATTTTACCAAGTCATCTGACCAAAAAGCCCACATTTAAGTCCCCAAGAAAGAAAATGAAGGGGGGATCCTCTCACTTAAATAAGATGGTCTCTCTTTCAGACAAATAAGGCAATTCGCTCATGAGGCCTTTTTTAATTCTTGGTTCCTAAAGTCTCTAGAAAATGTCCAGCCAAATGTTGAAGTTCATGCAACGGGATGATGTGCCAGCCAATTTTTCTTTATGATCAGATCTGCATTTTTTGGCTTCAAAAGATCAAGAAAAGGTGGGAAGTTCTTTGGAAATGTCAGCAGTAGCTAATCCTGAACACTATTTAAAGATGCTGCTTAGAGAGATTGTTTCTCACATTTTTCATTAGCTTTAGCTAAAGAATATTTAAGGCAAATTTTGGGCCTAAATTGCCTCCTTGGACCAATTAAAGAAAGCAGACTACTGAACAGTTGGAATTTTGTTTCCTTTTGTTCTAAAGTGCTGCTCAAATGAACAATTTCGTCCATATTAAACATTCTCTAAAGTGGCCTCTGTGGTTTCAAATTATTTTTGCACAATTGTGCTAGTTAGAAAGATATGCACAAGAATTGGACTCCTAAAGATAAAGCATAAGAAAGGCAAGAGGTCAGCCTGGAGGAGGTATGGTTTATACTGAAAAGACCCCACAAAAACTGCCAAGAGTCTGTAAGGACAGCTCTTGTGTATTTCTGTATCTCTGGAGCTTGACAAAAAACACACATCACCTACTGGGGCCAGACAAAATATCCTGGTTTCAAGCAGACAAAACTAAATTCAAAAAGCAGACAGGCCATTAGACTAGCAGGTGTTAGGACCTAAAAAACAGTTTTGCCAAAGAACAATGCAAACCTGGCCTAATAACAAAATCCCAAGGGACCTGATTCCTAAGAAAACATAATAAACACAATGACAAAAGGCTTCAAGGAAAGAGAGAAGTTTAACTCAGCATGAACTTACCTTCTTGCCAGGGCAGGTGGCACCTGGTGTAGGTGGAGGCACAGGGCCTCAGATGTGGGCATCATCACTGGGCCAAGCCTGCCAGGCAAGGCAAGAAGCTCCCAGAACTTCTATTTCTGTCAGTGCCCTCCAATCAAAGACCAGCAGCAGCATCCCTGTAGTTGGACAAGTTGGTTTGGTTATTCCTTGCAGTGAGAGAGAACATGCACTATAGGGAATCATGGCATCTCCATGAGAGGCTGCTGGAAAGAACTCAGTGTATGATTTGGATTCTGGCTGAGGGAGTCAAGAGAGGGTCAGAGGAAGCAGGAGCTTGTCCTGTTTGGGATGCCAGAAAGCGGAGGCAGTTCTCTAACTGGGTATCCCAATTCATCTTATCCAGGGGAAGGCAGCCCAGACTAGAAGATGATAAAAGTTGTAATTGATCAAGAAATTGAAGCCACTCATTTCAGCCAAATGGGGGTGTTTGTTATTTTGTGCATGGCACAGGGACATTTTTTGTCTGTATTTCACGTGATGGTGA
This sequence comes from Lagenorhynchus albirostris, assembly GCF_949774975.1. Taxonomy (NCBI): domain Eukaryota; kingdom Metazoa; phylum Chordata; class Mammalia; order Artiodactyla; family Delphinidae; genus Lagenorhynchus; species Lagenorhynchus albirostris. Next base: position 139,349,150 of record NC_083095.1, on the reverse strand, counting down.
AGTGGCCTCAGAGGGACCTTGTCTGAGGCTGGTGTTCTATAAGATTGCTGAAGTCCACCAGGAGAATAACATGGCCAGCTGCCTGGACATCTGGGGCTATTTTTTCCCTTTCTCAAAACTAAAGTTTTGGTGAATAAACACAGGGCAACAATTAGCATTAACTAATCATACTATAGGGTGGGAAGTGAATTACAAGGATGTGTACAAGGTAAGTGGTGGCAGGATGGAGGGAATTGTCCAGTGGGGGTGTGAGTTGGGGTGGCAGGCAGGGTACAGAGCTTGGTTACAGGAAAATGTCCTAATAGGTGAGATTCAAGCTGAGTGTTGGCAGAGAAGTAGATAATCCTTAAGTAAGGTGCACAAAGTGGGGAGAAGAGGACATTTTAACAGAAATATACCAGCACACATAAAGGAAAGGAGTTTTCAAGCTTAGGGCACATTAAGAGAAACTACAAAGAATCCAAATCATAGAGAAATGAGGCTGTGTGTCAGCATGTTAATGACCTTTCTGAATAGCTAAACCATTTGATCTTACATGATTAATAACCATGGAAAGGTTTTAAGTGGTGGACTAACGTAATCATAATAGATAAGAAGCAAACCCAAGGTACAGAGAATCCAGCTAGGCAGCTTTCTCAGTAATTCTGGAGTGACCCAATGAAGGCTGCAACTAGGGCTCTGTTGATGGGACAGAGGGAGGAAAGTGACAGAGACTTGAGTCCTGTTTACAGCCAGAGGTGAATTTCCAAGATGAATGAGGCTTAAGCTTCAGGAACCTCCCTTTGCACTGGTCCCTTTCACATTCCTGGGAGTGGCCTGTGGAATGTCTTAGACAATCATATGTGACATGGACAGAGCCAGAAGCCAGTCTGTGGAAAATTCTTCCAATTACCAGATGCGTAAAATTTTAGGTAGAAGATGTGATTACCATAGGTCTCCTCTTAGGAATATGTTTGATGTATATACTTGAACAACATTCAAACACCCCCAAATACTTTTCTGGATAGGAATCAGAAGTAATAGAACTTAGAAGAATTCCTGTGATTGTCAAACAGAAACTCATAGCCATGCTACAAGCCGTGAATAGATATCTGTGTGTGAAGTTGTGTGTTTTGTGCATTCCAATACAATAGATCACATCGTGGGATATTTGATGAACTTTCGACACATCATATGAAACAGCACATAAATCGTACCAAAGCAATAATTCATTAACAGAACATTTCGAAAGAGTGATAAACTCTTGGATTATTTGATAATCCAGTTAATGAAAAGGAGCAAACCATATGAGTTCACTGGAAAAATAAATTCCTCACTGATTTGACACAAAATACTTTTTTTAACAAAGATTGCAAAGACAGAAAAGGCTTTGAAGATGCTGCTGCAATGAGACATGATAACAAACTGATCATTGGTCTAGGGAATAATTGAAATACCTTGAAATTTTATAATTCAGACACAGGAGAACTGAAACAGCAGTCTCCTTAATTTGACAGCAATATCAAAAATTTATATGACATTACCAATAATACTTTCATAAAAATATTATAGTCACACTTATGTATTCTTTTTTCTTTAAATGAATCCCAACACTTGACCAAGCTCTAAGCTCCACGAACTTGAACAGGCTTCTGCTTACCCTGTGCTCTCCCAAGAGTTATTTTCCTGCCAGCTTTATTCCTTCAAACTCCAGACAGCGTCACTATAAAGTCACATTTTTTTCTACTGGTTCAGCAATCTCTTCAATCACTTGCTAATTCTCCTAAATGATGACTGGGTTTCACTGCTGTGGCCTCTCCCGTTGCGGAGCACAGGCTCCAGACGTGCAGGCTCAGCAGCCATGGTTCACGGGCCTAGCCGCTCCGCGGCATGTGGGATCTTCCCAGACCGGGGCACGAACCCATGTCCCCTGAATAGGCAGGCGGACTCTCAACCACTGCGCCACCAGGGAAGCCCAATGACTGGGTTTTTAACATACTTTGAAATGCAACGTATTTTAGAAGAGTTCACATTTTAGAGATGAATCCACAAATTCTTTTTATAAGTGTAAAGGAATATTTACTGCCCCTAATAATTTGGGAATTCTTAACAATTTAAATAAAGTTGAAGCTGTCAATCACATTTTAACTCTGCTCTTACAAACCCAGAATAGATTTGTTAAGCAAATAATCTGACTGCCCTTTTCCAACACCACAGCCCTTCTAGAATAAATATTACCTACTAAACTTTCATCTTTGCACTGTTACTTTTGTAAGCAGCTCTTTTGCCCCTTTTTCTGTTTGTTCATCCTGTTTTCCATAAACCTTAATCATAAAAATGAGATCACTAGGTAACATTTAACCTAACTCCTGACTTCTGCTCCACTGAATGTACACAATGCCTTGCCTAACCTGTTGATTCCTTTCCTGGATTAAAAGAAGTAAGAATGGAGAATTAAGTAGTTAAAGAATGACTAACTCTCTACCCCCAGCTTCCCCCTTAGCAAATGTGCAGCGGAACCATGCAATCAAGATAGCATCCAAAGGAAGATCAGGAGAAGGCAGCAGGTCTGCATGCAATGGAAAAATGATGAAGAATCTGACCTCCTACCTTAATGATTAACTGAAATTATTTCGCCTTTCTCCCTTTAAAAATTGTCATGGCTGAGCAGAATCTTCAGAGTTGGTCTCAGAACATGAGTCCACCTTCGCCCCAGATTGCTGATTTTTCTGAATAAAGCACTTTCCTTTCTACTGACACTTGCCTCTCAATTAATGGCTTTTGAGCTGCGAGTAGCCGAACCTGAGCTCAGTAACACTTTAAAAAGAAAAGCATCTATATCCTAGAAGCAAGTGTAATTTTTTGTTTCTCTTGATGTTGGAAAAACTCAGATTTTAACAGCATGCTTTCTATTAAGTCTCTCCTGTTAATGTGATGGGTGAATCTGAGTGTTCACAGTAAGAGGAAGAAGAATTGGATTGAAATATATGGAATTTCCATTGTAGTAAATAAAAAAAAGAGGATTATTATTTTCGTGTGTGTGTGATTTTTAGTTTTTTATTTTTTTCTTATTTTAAACATTTTATCAAGAAGGCACATTCTTTTTTATACAGCATGTTCTTATTAGTCATCAATTTTATACACATCAGTGTATACATGTCAATCCCAATTGCCCAATTCATCACACCACCACCCCACCACCCCTGCCGTGGCTTTCCCCCTTTGGTGTCCATAAGTTTGTTCTCTACATCTGTGTCTCAACTTCTGCCCTGTAAAACGGTTCATCTGTACCATGTTTCTAGGTTCCACATACATGTGTTAATATACGATATTTGTTTTTCTCCTTCTGGCTTATTTCACTCTGTATGACAGTCTCTACACCCATCCACGTCTCAACAAATGACCCAATTTCATTCCTTTTTATGGTTGAGTAATATTCCATTGTATATATGTACCACATCTTCTTTATCCATTCACCTGTCGATGGGCATTTAGGTTGCTTCCATGACTTGGCTATTGTAAATAGTGCTGCAATGAACATTGGGGTGCATGTGTCTTTTTGAATTATGGTTTTCTGTGGATATATGCTCAGTAGTGGGATTGTTGGATCATATGGTAATTCTATTTTTAGTTTTTTAAGGAACCTCCATACTGTTGTCCATAATGGCTGTATCAATTTACATTCCCACCAACAGTGCAAGATGGTTCCCTTTTCTCCACACCCTTTCCAGCATTTGTTGTTTGTAGATTTACTGTTGATGCCCATTCTAACTGGTGTGAGGTGAAACCTCATTGTAGTTTTGATTTACATTTCTCTAATAATTAGTGATGTTGAGCAGCTTTTCATGTGCTTCTTGGCCATCTGTATGTCTTCTTTGGAGAAATGTCTATTTAGGTCTTCGGCCCATTTTTGGATTGGGTGGTTTGGTTTTTTAAAGTTGAGCTGCATGAGCTGTTTATATATATTGGAGGTTGATCCCCTGTCCGTTGATTCATTGGCAAATACTTTCTCCCATTCTGAGGGTTGTCTTTTCATCTTGTTTATGGTTTCCTTTGCTGTGCAAAAGCTTTGAAGTTTCAAGATGTCGCATTTGTTTATTTTTGTTTTTATTTCCATTACTCTAGGAGGTGGATGAAAAAAGACCTTGCTTTGATTTATGTCAAAGAGTGTTCTTCCTATGTTTTCCTCTAAGAGTTTTATAGTGTCCAGTCTTACATTTATGTCTCTAATCCATTTTGAGTTTATTTTTGTGTATGGTGTTAGGGAGTGTAGCTGTCCAGTTTTCCCAGCACCACTTATTGAAGAGACTGTCTTTTCTCCATTGTATATCCTTGCCTCCTTTGTCATAGATTAGTTGACCATAGGTGTGTGGGTTTATCTCTGGGCTTTCTATATTGTTCCATTTATCTATGTTTCTGTTTCTGTACCAGTACCATATTGTCTTGATTACTGTAGCTTTGTAGTATAGTCTGAAGCCAGGGAGTGTGATTCCTCCAGCTCTGTGTTTTTCCCTCAAGACTGCTTTGGCTATTCAGGGTCTTTTGTGTCTCCATACAAATTTTAAGACTTTTTGTTCTAGTTCCGTAAAAAATGCCAGTAATAATTTGATAGGGATTGCATTGAATCTGTAGATTGCTTTGGGTAGTATAGTCATTTTCACAATATTGATTATTCCAATCCAAGAATATGGTATATCTCTCCATCTGTTGGTATCATCTTTAATTTCTTTCATTAGTGTCTTATAGTTTTCAGCCTAAAGGTCTTCTGTCCCCTTAGGTAGGTTTATTCCTAAGTATTCTATTCTTTTTGTTGCAATGGTAAATGGGAGTGTTTCCTTAATTTCTCTTTCAGATTTTCCATCATTAGTGTTTAGGAATGCAAGAGATTTCTGTGCATTAATTTTGTATCCTGCAACTTTACCAAATTCATTGATTAGCTCTAGTAGATTTCTGGTGGCATCTTTAGGATTCTCTATGTATAGTATCATGTCATCTGCAAACAGTGACAGTTTTACTTCTTCTTTTCCAATTTGTATTCCTTTTATTTATTTTTCTTCTCTGATTTCCATGGCTAGGACTTCCAAAACTCTGTTGAATAATAGTGGTGAGAGTGAACATCCTTACCTCGTTCCTGATCTTAGAGGAAATGCTTTCAGTTTTTCTCATTGAGAATGATGTTTGCTGTGGGTTTGTCGTATATGACCTTTATTACATGGAGGTAGGTTCTTTCTATGCCCACTTTCTGGAGAGTTTTTGTCATAAATGGATGTTGAATTTTGTCAAAAGCTTTTTCTGCATCTATTGAGATGATCATATGGTTTTTATTCTTCAATTTGTTAATATGGTGTATCACATTGATTGATTTGCCTACATTGAAGAATCCTTGTATTGCTGGGACAAATCCCACTTGATCATGGTGTATGATCCTCTTTTTTTTTTTTTTTTTTGCGGTACGTGGGCCTCTCCCGTTGTGGAGCACAGGCTTGGGACGCACAGGCTCAGCGGCCATGTCTCACGGACCTAGCCACTCTGCGGCATGTGGGATCTTCCTGGACCAGGGCACGAACCCGTGTCCCCTGCATCGGCAGGCAGACTTTCAACCACTGTGCTGCCAGGGAAGCCCTTGATCCTTTTAATGTGTTGTTGGATTCTGCTTGCTTGTATTTTGTTGAAGATTTTTGCATCTATATTCATCAGTGATATTGGTCTGTAATTTTCTTCTTTTGTAGTATCTTTGTCTGGTTTTGGTATCAGGGTGATGGTGCCCTCATAGAATGAGGTTGGGAGTGTTCCTTCCTCCACAATATTTTGGAAGAGTTTGAGAAGGATGGGTGTTAACTCTTCTCTAAATGTTTGATAGAATTCACCTGTGAAGCCATCTGGTCTTGGACTTTTGTTTGTTGGAAGATTTTTAATCACAGTTTCAATTTCATTACTTGTGATTTGTCTCTTCATATTTCCTATTTCTTCCTGGTTCAGTCTTGGGAGGTTATACCTTTCTAAGAATTTGTCCATTTCTTCCAGGTTGTCTGTTTTATTGGTATAGAGTTGCTTGTAGTAGTCTCTTAGGATGCTTTATATTTCTGTGGTGTCTGTTGTAACTTTCCTTTTTCATTTCTAATTTTATTGATTTGAGTCCTCTCCCTCTTTTTCTTGATGAGTCTGGCTAATCAGTTTTGTTTATCTTTTCAAAGAACCAGCTTTTAGTTTTATTGATCTTTGCTATTGTTTCTATTTCATTTATTTCTGCTCTGATCTTGATTTCTTTCCTTCTGCTAACTTTGCATTTTTTTGTTCTTCTTTCTCTAGTTCCTTTAGGTGTAAGGTTAGATTGTTTATTTGAGATTTTTCTTGTTTCTTGAGGTAGGCTTGTATAGCTATAAACTTCCCTCTTAGAACAGTTTTTGCTGCATCCCATAGGTTTTGGATTGTCATGTTTTCATTGTCATTTGTCTGTAGGTATTTTTTGATTTCCTCTTTTATTTCTTCAGTGATCTCTTGGTTATTTAGTAACGTATCGTTTACCCTCCATGTGTTTGGGTTTTTTATGTTCTTTTCCCTGTATTGATTTCTAATCTTATAGCGTTGTGGTCAGAAAAGATGCTTGATATGATTTCAATTTTCTTAAATTTACTGAGGCTTTATTTGTGACCCAAGATGTGATCTATCCTGGAGAGTGTTCATGTGCATTTGAGAAGAAAGTGTAATCTGCTCTTTTTGGATGGAATGTCCTATAAATATCAATTAAATCTATCTGGTCTATTGTGTCATTTAAACCTTGTGTTTCCTTATTTGTTTTCATTTTGGATGATCTGTCCATTGGTGTAAGTGAGGTATTAAAGTCCCTCACTGTTATTGTGTTATTGTCAATTTCCTCTTTTATAGCTTTTAGCAGTTGCTTTATGTATTGAGGTGCTCCTATGTTGGGTGCATATATATTTATAATCGTTATATCTTCTTCTTGGATTGAACCCTTGATCATTATGTAGTGTCCTTCCTTGTCTTTTGTAACATTCTTTATTTTAAAGTCTATTTTATCTTATATGAGTATTGCTACTGCAGCTTTCTTTTGATTTCCATTTGCATGGAATATCTTTTTCCATCCCCTCACTTTCAGTCTGTGTGTTTCCCTAGGTCTGAAGTGGGTCTCTTGTAGACAGCATATATATGGGTCTTGGTTTTTTTATCCACTCTTCAAACCTGTGTCTTTTGGTTGGAGCATTTAATTCATTCACATTTAAGGTGGTTATCGATATGTATGTTTCCATGACCATTTTCTTAATTGTTTTGGGTTTGTTTTTGTAGGTCTTTTTCTTCTCTTGTGTTTCCCACTTAGAGAAGTTCCTTTAGCATTTGGTGTAGAGCTGGTTTGGTGGTGCTGAATTCTCTTAGCTTTTGCTTGTCTGTAAAGATTTTGATTTCTCCATTGAATCTGAATGAGATCCTTGCCTGGTAGAGTAATCGTGGTTGTAGGTTCTTCCCTTTCATCACTTTAAGTATATCATGCCACTCCCTTCTGGCTTGTAGAGTTTCTGCTGAGAAGTCAGCTGTCACCCTAATGGGAGTTCCCTTGTATATTATTTGTCATTTTTCCTTTGCTGCTTTCAATAATTTTTCTTTGTCTTTGAGTTTTGCCAATTTGATTACTATGTGTCTCAGCGTGTTTCTCCTTGGTTTTATCCTGCCTGAGACTCTCTGCACTTCCTGGACTTCGGTGGCTATTTCCTTTCCCATGTTAGTGTAGTTTCCAACTATAATCTCTTCAAATATTTTCTCTGGTCCTTTCTCTCTCTCTTCTCCTTCTGGGACCCCTATAATATGAATGTTGTTGCGTTTAATGTTGTCCCAGAGGTCTCTTAGGATGTCTTCATTTCTTTTCCTTCTTTTTTCTTTATTCTGTTCGACAGCAGTGAATTCCACCATTCTGTCTTCCAGGTCACTTATCCATTCTTCTGCCTCAGTTATTCTGCTATTGATTCCTTCTAGTGTAGTTTTCATTTCAGTTATTTTATTGTTCATCTCTGTTTGTTTATTCTTTAATTCTTCTAGGTCTTTGTTAAACATTTCTTGCATCCTCTCAATCTTTGCCTCCATTCCTTTTCCGAGGTCCTGGATCTCTTAACTGTCATTATTCTGAATTCTTTTTCTGGAATGTTGCCTATCTCCACTTCATTTAGTTGTTTTTCTGGGGTTTTAATTTTTTCCTTCATCTGGTACATAGCCCTCTTTCTTTTCATCTTGTCTATTTTTCTGTGAATCAAAGTCAGTGGATTATTGGCAATTTCTTATGGTTAATCCAATATAATGAACAGTTACCTTTTAAATAGTAGTCTGTTTTGGCTTGGAGAATAACCAAAGATGCTCTTTAGAAACAATGCCAGTTTTTTTTTTTGTTTTATTTTGTGTATTTTTTAGAGCAAGAGTGAAGGTGGTCACTGTCTCCCTTACCAACTGGACACATTTTTTAAAACACAAGTTGAGAAATTTCAAGTTGCCCAAAAGTGATTTCCATAATCTTACTTACTATCATTGAAAAGGAAATAAACTAATCAAAAATGTTGCATATCTATGTTGTACTTGTTGTGGACAGAGCAGAAAAACAGTTCAATCACAGTCTTACCGCAAGATGCTTACAGTTCTATTTAAAGTTTTTTAAAGTATACTTATTAAAAGATGATGAAAATACAAGGCCTTAAACAACTGTCAAATAAATAATAAAAAGAAGAAGCATACCCACAGTCCAGAAAGAGAAAGCAAGCCAAAAACATCTGTGGGCTCTCCCACCGCTATTGTGCTGGGTAGCAGTCTATTCTCCGAACCACCCCTTTGCCTCCAGACTTTTCTGGGCCTGTAGTTGCCTGATCAGGGGCCCAGGGCCTCGGACTCTGCCAACTACCATGGGCTCCGTGTCAAACCAGCAGTTTGCAGGTGGCTGCGCCAAGGTGCCAGAGGAGGCACCGGAGTCCACGGCTGGGGCCACTGAGGAGCTGCAGCTGCTGCATGGTGCTGGCATATGTAAGTGGTTCAATATGTGCATGGGATTCGGCTTCCTAGCCATGACTGCCCACCCCAGGGTCCCACTCAACCCCCCCGTGGATGTCTTTGTGAACCAGAGTAAGCTGCACATGGAGGGCTTCCAGAGCCTGAAGGAGGGTGAGGCCGTGGAGTTCACCTCTAAGAAGTCTGCCACGAGCCTGGAATCTATCCAAGTCACTGGCCCTAGTGGGATGTTCTGTATTGGGAGTGAGAGGCGGCCCAAAGGGAAGAACATTTAGAAACACAGATCAAAGGGAGATATGTGCTACAACTGTGGAGATCTAGACCACCATGCCAGGGAATGCAAATGGCCACCCCAGCCCAAGTGCCACTTCTGCCAGAGCATCAACCATATGGTAGCCTCGTGTCCACTGAAGGCCCAGCAAACTCCCAGCTCACAGGGAAAGCCAGCCTACTTTCGGGAGGAGGAAGAAGAGATCCATAGCCTTGCCATACTCCCAGAGGCCCAGAATTTAGCCACAGCAGGTGGGGGCTATCCTTTTGTGATCAGAAAGTTTTGAGGAACAGGCATCAATTGGTAGAGTGGAGAAAGTGGGGACAGGGTGGGTAGGGGGCAGCTGGCACTGCCATATATCTCAGGCCGGTTCGTAACGTCACGCCGTCTTCCCTCTTGGTTTGGGAGAAGGGCTGAGGCAAAGGAACTCCAATCATGCTCTATCCAAATGCACGTGAGGGCTTTGGGGGGTAACCCTCCCTGCATACTTTATGAGAGTCTCCACCCTCAGAATCTCCAGCTTTTGAAAGTGGCCTGGATAGGAAAGTTGTTTTACTCTTAAATAAGGGTATGGAATAATATTTCCCATGCCAGATTGAAAAGATTAAGCATGAGACCAGATTGATATACCTAAACCCACAAGCCACCACCATCTGTGGGAGGAAATATCTCAGTAGTAAGGCAGAGTTTTCCACATCTTGTCTCCTCATAACCCCCTCTTGGGATGGAGTGCTGAGAACTGTCCCAAGCAGTGGGTTGTGATGATAGGCAAAAGGGGTGGTTGTGGGTACAGCTGTAGACCTGCTGCTTCTCAGTTCATTCCCATCCCATTCTGGGCCAATACAATTTTATTTATTTGCTCCCTTGGATGACTGTACATTGGGTCCCACTTTCTCCAGGATGCCAACTGCACTAGCTCTGTGTAAATGATGTATCTTGTGCATTTTAACTTCTTTTCATAATATAAATATTCTGGTTTTCTATTTTTGTGTATTTTAATCTAAGGCCCTCATTCCTGCACTGTGTTCTCAGGTATGTGAGCGATCTCAGGGATAAGTCAGCAGAAGCTGCAGGTCTACACAGCAGGAATACTTTTTGTTGCTGTATCACCAGCGAGAACAACTCTTTGGAGTGTATAGCCTATTGAACTACCTCATTTTTGTCAATTAGATCTGGCTTTTCTGCCATAGTGTCCTCTTGGAATCCCTCCATCTTCAGTGTTTCACAGGAGACTAGGTTTTAACTGGGTTGCCCCATGACTTGGTCTCCTTCTACTGAAAGACTGGAAATTGGTCTGAATAGAAAAAGGTGGTACAGAGAGGTTAGGAGAGGCTGGTCCAGGTAAAAAGGGCAGAGAGGGGAAGCCAAGATTAGGCAGAGGTCATCGGTATGTGTGATAAAGGATTCCTGTTCCAGACCTCTAATTCCAGGGCACTGACTTGCTTTACATACCAGATCCATCCTTCACTGGATTGGGCTAGGCCTACCATGCACAATAGGGTATATTGTGTGCATTTTTGTAAAAAATGTGAGTTGGTAGGGACCGGTTTTAAGAACGATGCCTCTGTACCCATCTTGAGCTTCCCAGGGATGGACATATGAAGCAAGGACAAGATCCTTAACCTTTAACAATTCTGGGCTTTTCACCCTTGGCTTCCAGAGCGATGGCTTCTTTGTGGTTCCCAGAGCCAGTGTCCTGCCCTGCTGCAACAGAGATTAGTGTCATGGTAGCTAAAGGAGAAAAGGGGGCTTCATTTACATGCTGTGAGATCACTGCAAACCTACCTCACTGTGTTGTAAGGGGCAAATGCAAGAGAACACATTGGGTGATGTATGTCTGATCCTGGGTTTTTGTCTCCCCCAGTTGCTGCCCCCCTCTAGTTATTGTATTTGTCTGGGCTTCATAGGACTTCACAAGTAGCTGATTTGGTGACTGCTAGGTGGCCTAGTTTGTGTAAATATAATGTGTTGGTCTTCTCCATGTTCTTTTGGGGTTTTATTGTTTAAAAACTTCTTGTTATATTGAGAAAAATAGCCAAAGTATCTTTGACAAAAGGTTCTGCACCAGCCAAAAAGACCTGAAACATAAGCTTGGGGGCCCCTCTTCTTGAAGTGGGTGGTCTTGAGCCACACTTTCTTTTGTGTTCCCCTTCCTCTATTTCCTATTTCGAACAAGATCTTCTGTCCTAAAAACTGGATTCCTACTCCTTCTTCTTTCCCCCTTCATACCGCCCCTAAAAAATAGCCCATATACCTATATGTTTAATTTGTGGGGTGTCTGCGATTAAATGACTTGTGCAGAAATCCTGAAGAAGCTAAGAACTCTCCATCCCTTGTTCCCAATCTCCTGAGTCATGACCATTCCTTGATGTGATTCATGCCAGACAGACTGCTGTCTTTGGATGGATTTAATCTCTAATCCTAGGGTAGTAAGGAGCAATGAGGAGGATGTCCATGTAGAAAGTGGGGTTGGGAGACCACGAAAGGAAGGATGAATGTATATCCAAGTCCCTCAGGAACTTTCATGCAGGTGCAAGAAACTTATGTCAAAGTGGCCACAAGATTGTTTAATAGGAGACGGACGAATGTAACTCCATGTTTACTAATAGAAACCAAAGCTTTGTGTGAAATCTTGAATTTATGGGGAGGGAGGGAGGGAGGGTAGAAAAGCACGTACCTGTCTGTTCTTTTCCTCATCCCTTCCCCTCATTACTGAACTGCAGGAGACTGAGCCCCCTTGGGCTTTGGCAACCCCATCTGGGCAGCGTTTATTTGACGGTTGATTTTGCTGTACCAGGTACTTCCTTTCCCATTTGCTATCACTTTGTAACACACATACTGACCCTTTTCCCTTCCCCTTCTTTTCCTTGGGAAAATACAATGAATAAAGACTTATTGGTACTGAAAAAAGAAAGAAAGAAAGCGAGCAGAAGGGAAAGAGCACACATCCAAATGCAGAGATAACGCACAAAATCTCTCCAAAAAGGAAAGCCAAATATTGGCCATGTACACTCCAGCAATCACTGTAGCTTCCTTCCAGTGGTCTGGGCAGCTGGAGCGAGTAATGATGAAATGCAGGTAACTTCCTCAATCAGAGCCAACCACCAGCTGGAGAATCAATCACCCAGAAGATCCATCAGTAGAGGAGGTATGGATCTATCCTGTTGTGTAGCTGAGTCAGGGTGGCCAGATCAACACCTTCTGCCAGAGCTTCTGGGGGTGACAGTGACCAGTGGCAACTAACACTGGGCAAGTACCACCTTCATTTCAGGCTGGATGCTAAGAACTTGCCCTCACAATGACTCACTGTTATATATTGTTACTGGTGGGTGAAGGGGGAGAACTCATATTCAAAGATTCAGTACTTTTTCCAAAAATTAACAGCTAGTCAGTTTTTGGATTTAGGATTTATGCCAGAGATATCTGACATCAAAAGGCAGGAGATATTTATATGCACAAACACACGCACACAAGCTATTCATATTATTCTACTTTAACCTTCAGGTTATCCAAGTTAATAAAAAATTTATTACCAGTAATATTGTTACTGACCAGGTTCTTGGACCCTTCAATCAATAGAAATTGATAATGGGCCAGATGAGAAATTCAGGCAAGGCTTTATTGGTACTCAATGAAGCATGAGAAAACAAGTAACAGTTTCCTTTGCTCACTCCCTGTGAAGGGTGGGGAACTGGTCCCTTAAATGGGGTGAGGAATGGGGCAGATCCATGGATTGGGCTGGAGGGATGGCTTAGGTGGTCTGCTCACCCCCTTGGTGGTACCCTGTGCAGGGATCATGCACAGTACCCTGATTTTCTCCTGATAACTCAGAAGTGGCAATTGGGTTTCTGGTCTTTTTGTATCTTATTGTTCATAATTTTTCCCAAGTGCACATTCATGCAGTTATTTTTAGTCCCTCATAGTTTCTTTGTATTCTGTTGTGCAAGGAGACGTTTGTCCAGGTACAAGCACTGTAGCAAAAGGTCCCAGGTCCCAGGTCCTAGGTCCCAGTCTGTCTTAATATTACACCTCCCACCTCATTTAAAGACATTGGAATTTAGTAACTTTTTATTCAGAATGTATATTGTCCCTGTAAGTTCCTATTTCTTTACGGAGAAATTGTTTTCTAGATTTCATTCATTTCAGCATATTCTAATATTATCCTTATCATGGAGTCAATCCATGATGATCTCCAAAAGAACTTCACTAAATCTATTAGTTGGATGATTTGGGGCAAGTTATTTTAAGCTCCTGGATATTTTTGAGGTTCTGGCCTTGCATATCCCCAAGGCTACATTTCAGATCTAAAAGTTTCTTAAGTCTAAATTATTAAAAATCCATCAAATATGCAATAAAAGAGAGAAATGTGAGATATTAACTACTAATTTTTTCAAAAATTACTTCAGTTTATAGTGCCAAACAGAAGATATGAATCCTGACACACTGCTCTGTAAAATAAAGCAAAATATTCAAGCCTTCTTGCTGTACTTGTTTTTACCAAAAACAAAATGAAAAAAGTCGCTTAATCACCTACTAGAAAATTCTTTTCCATGACTGTTGCCCCTATTTTAGGAACCTAAGGCATTATTTAGTGTAGTACTAACAAGCCCCAAATTACCATGACTCAGTGCAATAAAACAATTTCTAGATGTAACAATGCAATGTATGTGTTGGTGGTTGGCAAGTGACTGCCACACAGTGAAAGCCAGGGGCCACTCTCATGCCATCTTGTGGCTCTGGCCCCTCCTGCAAGGCCTGGGAAACCTCTCCATTCAGGTGTGGATGAGCCATGGGGAAGAGAAGCGTGGGCTGCAGCCCCAGAGAGGGGCTATGGCCATTTCCATTGAGTTTGTGTTCTCACTTCCTCCCTAACCCTGGATGTATTAGCATTGTTTTAAATTGTATTGCCATGGTTACAAGCAAGACTGAGCTATTCCCCAATTTATTGACTAATCAGAACTCCTCCTCTCTCAATCCCCTTTCCCTGTGGTTTTTTCCCAGGGAGCTAAGCTGCTAAAGTTTTTTCCCTTGTATATAGTAAGGATAGTCACATTTTCCTATCAAACATTTTCTTCCAGTCTGTGGCTCATCGGTAGACATTATGTATGGTCCTTTTCATCCCACAAATATTTTCAATTATTAAGAATTTTTTTTTTTTAATCACACAGACATTTGAAATTCTTAGAGATTAAGAATCTCCACCCTTCCCTGACTTTTGCTTAGGGTGACGCTGGCCCTTTATCCTCCCTATGGTCCGCCTATTACTTTCATAGCAGCATTTCTTCGTGTTCACTGAGAGGAAATTCCAGAACATACCGGTTATACAAAAATTAAAAAATAGAATTGCTTGGTCATAAGCAGGTTCAGGAAATCGTGACAACTTGCCTCCCTGATCAAGTTTTATGAGTTTCCAAGAGCTTCCTTTTTCCCACATACTTGCCAGCTTTTGACATTTCACACTTGCTTTTTGGCCTAATGCTAGCCTGGAGCCAGTGAGGTTTGAAATTTTTTTCAGATGCATTTTAGCCTTGGGGTTCCTCTCCAAGTGGCCTTTTCACAAGTTCTCACTTTTATATTGCAGTATTTGTCTTCCTATAAATCATATGTAGTTTCCTTCTATATGGGACACCAATCTCTTAGGTGGGGTGTACATGTTTATCTCCCAATCAGTAGTTTTGTTGTTTTACTTTTTTTCCCCCAAGGTATGAGTTGTTAAAGTAGTGCAATGTATGGATTCTTCCTTTATGGTTTGGGGTGTTTTGTTTTAGTTTTATTGATGTAAGGCCATCCCTAAACAAGATCTTAAAAACGGTAGTCTCTAAAGGTCTTTTGCCCCAAAACGTTCCCCAGGAGCTATTCTGAGCTTCATGCATTGCCTTCTAAGTGCAAAATTCCACTTAAAAACCCTATGACCTTAAACATCATGATTGTAAAAATCTGATCTAATAAAAGTTACCCTCAGCGTCAAACCTGGGAAACTGAGACCTGGGAGCCAGGCTCACAACCTGCTTTGTGCGTTACTCAAACCATTCTTTTCTCAAATCTCACTGCGGAGCCTTCTAACACAGCTTTTTAGAAATTTAGGTCATAGGCTCCCCGGGCTGGGTGTGCAGGGTCAGGGGGAGGCTCCCCGGGCGGGGTGGGTGGGGGTCGAGAGCGGCCTCCCGGGGACTGAGTGTGCAGTATCGGCTCCCCGAGGCGGGGTGTGAGGGGTCTCGGCAGGCCGTAGACCCCCGCGCCGGGTTCCAGGCTCAGCGCACAGAAAAGCAGCACAGCCCAAACCAGACCAGTAGTCCCGAGCGCCAAAGATCTGCGCAAGCGCAGAAGGCCGCTTTGACTCGAAGGCGGGACAGAGCAACGAAAGCGGAAGCAGACGGGAATGATTCAATTGACTTGCACTTTGAAGCTGAGTTATCGGTTCCCACATGGTCTAGCGGTGAGGATTCCTGGTTTTCACCCAGGCGGCCCGGGTTCGACTCCCGGTGTGGGAAAAAAGGAAGCTTTTAGAATCCAGGTTTAAGAAATTCACCATTAAGTGAATTTAGACACGTCTTAGGAAAAAGACTAAATATAATTGTTGAAAGCTGGAATTCATTAGGGGGGGTTGTGAGCTTAAAGACCCACGCTGCCACCCTATAATTCATAAAGCCACTACGTCCAGCTTGTGTAAACAGCATTGTTATTTTTGCCCTTGATATAATTCATTTAAAATATCACAATAAATTATAATATTTATTAGTAAAACTCTATTAGACAAAGGAATTCTCTTTTATTTTCTTCCCAGAGTTATGATGACATTATATAGCTTATAAATGACATTATAATATTGTGTAAGTTTAAGGTGTACAACATGATGACTTGATACACATACATTGTGAAATAATACCACCATAGGGTCAGTTAACACTTCCATCACCTCACTTAATTACATAATTAGCATTTCTTTTACACAGGGAATTCTAATGGGCTGGCCAATTCACTGCTTTCTGCCTCCCACTGTTTCTGGCAGGAGGATAGAGAGCTAGTGAGAAAGAGGTGAGAAAGAGCCTGGAAGAGCCGCCCCAGGAGCAGTTGATGTTTGAGGACACGGGGGAGGGAAGCAAGAATCTTCCTGAAGCAGGAATCACTAGGCTGGAGACAAAGAAATTAAGAGGTCTCCAAATAGAAATACAGCTTTAACAGAGGTTTGCACAGGGATGTAGACAGTGAGGGAAGATCCATTCACCTAACCAGCTTCCACAGAACATGACATGGGTTAATGAGGCATGGAATCAGCTTCCGGATAGAATCACACACATGGTTAGGTTGAGGTAAGCACTCCTTGCAAATTCAAATTTTCAGAAGTGGAAAGGGCCGTGAAACCTTCCCAGCTTCTAAGTCATTTCCAGGATGGGAATAAAATCTTCCTTTCTATGCATACGAAACCAAGCAGGACCCTATGGTGCCCTCCCAGGTACAAAAACCTTTCCATGTCTGGTTTCTTATTTTCAGGATAAAGGCTTCAGCCTCCTAGATCTTCCAGAATACCAAAGAGCAGATTCAAGCAGTTACTAACCAGGGGAGTAAGGGAATGAAGAAACATGTGCCTTTTGCACAGGTCAAGTAGATGTGTTAATAATTAGTCATATGACGGGACAACTTCTGCATCTTGCAAGTCTTTGTTGGTGGCACTAACCTCCCTAATTCTCCCTAGGATGCAGCATCACTTTTGGTTTACTACCTTTGTAAGAAGGGGAACGTCCAGGGGCTACCATTTTGTCTTTTCTCACCACAGTGGCCCCCACTCCAAGAATCAGGAGGCAATACGATAGTGTCATTTGTCAAGTAGGAGATTTGAATTATACATAACAGAATCAGGTACGTTCACATCCACTGGAAGCACTTTGAGATAAACTTTATTTCAAGCTCCAGTGAACCACACAAAAGTACTGGAGGAGCAGGAAAAACAAATAACAACAACAACATTAATACTAATAATTCAGAGCTGCCTAACTGAAACTGTGCACCTCAGATTGGGACTTGAACCCACGTGGCGGGACTTGAACCCAGCCTAAACCTAGATTGGGACTTGAACCCACGGCCTTTTGATTAGATTCACTCACCTGGTGTCTGGATTTACTGAGGCTCAGGTTCCATGTGTCTCAGCACAGAAGGAATTCAGCGAGAGGCAAAGTGATAGGCGAGAAGTAGATCTATTAATATAGGACGCTTGTGAGAGATGCAAGTTGGCAGGTGAGGGGGCTCTGCCCTGAGGGTTAAGTGGGCTACATTTTTATAATCAAAGGAAAGTGGCGGAGGGGGAAAAGACTGCCTTCTTCATTCTTCGAGTAGACATACATCACTCACTCCTCCTTTGTATGGGGCAGGAGAATGTCTGACCCTATGAGGTCAAACTAGGTCAGTCATAGCACTTATTCAAATCAGCAGAAGGGTGGTAACATTTTTTTTTCTTTCACTTAATGACCTGGGGGCATATCTCATGCTTTACAGTTAAGTAAGCCTGCTTCATTCCTCGAAGTTCCGATAGCTTTCTTGAGCAATCATTAACTTAACAGTGGTCTCCCAAAGTTCCCTAGGTTTCCCTCTCTATCTATAATCCCCTACTGGGATGTCTACAACTACCTATATAACCTTCCTATTCCATCCCTATCACAACTGCAGGAAGGGATGAGTGTCAAATCAAAGCCAGTAAGTCAACAGAATAAATGCCCATAGGTCCTCTGGGGGAAGGATTCGGCACGTATGTACAGCCTATTCTTGTGGCAGTGCTGCAGGGTCCTTCCTCAGGTGGACTCAGTCCATCCTTCCTTCAGTGGAAAGAGACTGGGAACTGACTTGGCTCTTGGTACTGGACCACAGGCAGTACAGTCCATTGTAGTGACTCAAGCCAAGTTTCTGGCCACCAAACCTAGAGTTTCTTAATTGTACATATCAAATAATACTCCAGTAGACAGCCCGTTGATTTCATTCCTAGGACACCACTGCCAAAGATTCCTGTTGCTCCAGCACTGCTTCAGTAACTGAGGTCACCTTTTTCCTGGTGTGTCTGCTTCTTGGACTCTTGCACTCTGGGATTCCAAGATTCCCATTGAATCAGGAACCCAAGTGGTTTTTCTCAGGTGCCCTGGCTTGTGGAAGACTCCTGCCAAAGGGTTTTCAAGCAGCTGGTGCTCTCTTTACCAATGTATTTCTCAATCCTTTAATCAAGGAAACATTTTCTGGACCCCTCTAGGGAACACAGTGGATGGGCAGGTGTGTGTTCACATTTGATAAATCCCACTCCAACATGACTATTTACCTAATGCCCTAAAGATGTTACTCTACCCTCTACTGTGGTTGTATGGTTTTACAACCTCATTGGAGGCAGGCCACTGCTGGTTCAGGTTTCAGTCAACTAACCAAGCAAACTTGGACTTATAGCCATTCCCAGATTCTCAAACTATATCTATATGATATAGATCCATATCAGCAAGTTTGACCCCCAACATTATCTTCTGCCTCCTTGGTCTAGCAATCTTAGGATTCATTCCCACACATATTCCTTACCTTTCTTCTAATATAAATTAGCATAATCTTACAATTATTTCAATGTCTAAAATATCTCAGGCTGAATCATACCTGACCTCCTGGGCCAGGCTGAGATTGAATTCCAGTTTGGGGTCTGGAAGCTTTGAAGAGTGGTGAGGGTGGACCTGGTGTAGAATTGGCATCCCCTTGCAAGGTAACTTTAATGGGTAAGGTCCATATTGAGTCCCTTGGTGCAAAATGTGGTCTGTGAACCAGCAGCATTGGCTTCCTCTGGGAGCTTTCTAGAAATGCAGAATTTCAGGCTACACCCAAGACCTACTGAGTCAAAACGTGCATATTAACAAGGTACTCGGGTGATTCTTATGTACATTAAAGTCTTAAAAACACTGATTGAGTCTTCAAGCAAGGGAAGCCTGGCTTCCTTCAGACAATGGGAGGGACTATTTCTACTGGCAAGAAAAACCTCTAAGAAATTTGGGCTTTATAATTCTCTGTTCATCTGAGCCAAATCAAATATCCCCACTCCATGCATTGGGGTTCCATTCTCTCTTAATCACTACCTTGAGTTTCACTTAAGTGATATGGAGACGCTATGAATCTAACTTATGTTGTAATTCTGCAACTTGCAGAATCAAATTATGGGCATGATTTTCAGCTGTACCTCTTATTACTTATTTCTATAAAAGATAATGGGTTGCCTGAGGACCACAGTAACAGATCTCTAGTCCTCTGACCATATCTTGAGTTGAGAGTTTAAAGCCTTCAGTAACTCATTTTCTTTAGGTAACTCTCCAGTGCAATCAGAAATAGCCATCCCATCATCACTGTAATTGATTGAATACCTTACCTTCAATAGACCTATTATTCCAGGTAATGCCAGGTTATAATTTAAGTAAATATGTTATTACTGCATATATGAACTATCAGCATTTCATTTTCAACTGATAATGAGGTCATTACTGTGTTTATGCCCAGGGAAAGATAATCTATCTCAAATTTTCATCTTTGAGTGTCTGTTTCATGAAAGCACTGTTGGCTACAAAAACTATGTATGTGGATGTCTAGCTTAACAATAGAAAACACTGCAGGAATTTCTAATAGATGAAGGGATAGAGGAGCAAAGAGGAATGAAGTGGCATTAGCAGACTTAGGAGCATCTTACTGCTGACATTTTGGAGTCTGAAGATAATACAGCCGGAACCACCCAGACTGCTAAGTCTGCAGTCACTCAGCCACTTTCAGTGGCCACTATTGAAGCATGTACTTATTTACAACACTGCCTCAGCTGCTGGTACTATGGAAGTGCATGGACAGCTCCTGTTACCTCTGTTGGAAATGCCAAAGACACTGGAGCCTGGGGTCAGTCACTGTTCCCGAAAAGAGAAAAAGAAAAATTACCCCTTCCTCCTACCTTCCAAACTCCTGTCAGTATCTCCAAGTGACTGAACCTAATCAGAATCCAGCTGGCCAGGCAAACTGGAATGTTCATAGGTTTATAGCTCCCTGCAATACAGAGCAGAAGAAACAAGCCCAGAATTTACCATACTTAGCTTTACTGGATTTTTATCTGACAATCTTCTCTAAAGCTAGAGGTTTTGATTTTGAGCTTATATAACAAAATACCCCCAATACCTACTTGCTTAGAAACAACCATATTACTTTGCTCATGATTCAGGAAGGGCTCAGCAATGTGGTTTTCCTGTTTCACATGACACCTACCAGTCACTCACTTGGCTGGATTCAGCTGGTTGCTGGACTGGGCTGAGGTCAGGACTTCACCATGTGGCATCTTTCTCCATGGCTTCTATACATGCTGTGAGCTTCTTGTGCATGGTGATCTCAAGGTGGTTTCACTTTTTACATGGTGGCTGGTTTCCAAAAGGAAAGATCAGGAATGACCACTCCTCCTAAAAGCTAAGTGAAGAACTGGCTTAGGGTCACTTCTGCTATATTCTGTTGGTCAATGCAGTCCCAGACCAGCTCAGATTCAAGGGAGCAGAAAAACAGACGTTCTCCCTCAGCGTAGGAGAAGCACAAGCTTAGGCAGGGAAAAGGCATGATGTGTGACATCTATGAAGGTGTTGGTCTTGTTTTCAAGTCTCATCCAAGCCTAACCCAGAATTTCTCAGGATTGTCTCCCACTGTCCTCTCTCTAGGCTCTGATCTCCTTTCCCACTTTGAGTGCCTGTGCAGATAAGAACAATGACTCTATCTGCTGCCTCAGTAAAGGATGCTCCATTTTTGTTGATAAAGCAAAATGCTTATAAAAAACAAAAAAGCAATCGACATTTTATAGAAGCCTGCTTTATTAAAAGGCATGAGTTCTTCTTAGTGCCTTCTGAGGGAGGAGCAAAACAACTGAAATTATCTTGTGGCATATGACTTAATGTGGGGTAGAATTGGCAGTGACCTATTTTCCTAATATTTGCATAAACCGCAAAAACCTTAGTTTCTCACCAGCTGGTTTACTCTCACTGCATTTCACACTTTCCCTTATAGGGCTATACTTGTTTCAGTCTGTTTTGTTTGTTTGTTAATAAAAATAAATCATTCATGATAATGTATTAATAAATCTTATGAATTATTTCAAAAGGGTGTTGAAAACAAGACAAACAAGACCCAACATGGAGTTGCATCTACTAAGCTCGCACCTCACCAAACTGAGACTTAATTACAGTTTCTGCTCTCTCAGGAGTGGAATCTTAAACCAGTCAACAAAGAATCACCTGATCATCACCAGTGAAGTCATCTGCTTGATAGATCCCTGTCATTCTCCTAAGGAAAGTAAACTTGCAATAACCAATCTGCTTTTCTGCCTAGTATTACTTCTTTGTCCCACCCCCTTTTGCCTATAAAAGTTTTCTTAATGTTGTGCAATTTCTCAGAGCTCCTTTCTATCTGCTAGATTGAATGCTGCCCAATTCATGAATCGTCAAATAGAGCCAATGAGAGCTTTAAAACTGATTCAGTTGAATTTTGTTTTTCAAAAGGGGTTAATACTATATTCACATTAAGACATAAATAAATATACAGTAAATATAGAGTAAGTCTCCTACATACGAACCTTCAAGTTTCAAACTTTCAAAGATGTGAACGTGCATTTGCACGTCCAATCACGTAAGTTAGTTCACATGAAATTGCAGCTTGCCCTCCATCTCCTATTGTTGACAATCCTTCAGCTCTACCATCTCTCACCACCCCTCCCTCCTCCAGTCAGTAACTCTTCTTGCCTGTTCACTCAATGCCAGCCCCTGTATGCCAGCTTTGGTATTGCACTACTGTACTTTTCAAGATACTGTACTGTATGATTAAAAATTTTTATTTTTTGTGTTTGCTTTTTATGTATCATTTGTGAGAAAATATTATAAACCAATTACAGTACAGTACTATACAGTCAATTGTGTTAGTTGGGTACCTAGGCTAACTTTGTTGGACTTACGAACAAATTGGACTTATGAACATGCTCTTGGAACAGAACTCATTCGTATGTATGGGACTTACTGTACTAAGCAAGAGAGGATGCAAAAGCATAAATGTGTCCTGAGGGTTAAATTTTATTCCAAACTCCATGCTTTGGACTTTGATGACACAGGAGCTAAGCCCTGGGGGCACAGCCTCTATTGTAGACAGGGTCAAGCAGATGTGGAGATCTTGGGGAGCGCATTCTGAGCCCTTCAGTGAGCCCCAGAGACAGTTATCAAGCTCATGGGGCTAAACATCCACCCCAATGCCTACGGGAGTGTAAGGCTAAAAGCTCATCCTAGAAGCATATAATGACTCTGTTCTAAGTGGTCCAAACAGCTATGTGTTGTAGACAGCCCAGAGAAGATGACCCAGTTGGTACTCTTTAAGGATGTTTTTGTAAGGAGTGGATGTTAGAGATAAAGAGTTAAATGTCCATAATGTGCCCATTGACTCCAGGTTCACTCACATAGGAAAACCTGAGAGTGTCTTTCTCACTTATTTTCACTCATAATCTACATCTACTCAATTGTGATGTTCCCTTGAGCTGACCTTCTAAAGAGACCCCAGTGGTCCCCTGCTCCCCTTCCTCACTACCATGGCCTTAGTCCTGTGCCCCAAACCTCCCACCTAAAGGATCATCAGCCTCCCATTGGCTTTCGCAAGCATTCAGTAGGGGGACATTGGGATTGGAATGACATCAAGTGGCAGCCCCTGACACATCCTCCATGACTTTCCACTTTCTGTATCTATGATGACATCATGGCAGAAACCATGACTCTTTACTGACTCAGTGTGCACTTTTATCTCCTACAACCAAAAAGACCAAATGTGGTGGCCCAGAAGGAGGCTTCCAAATGAGGACACCCAAGCTAGGAAAGCAAATATGCCCAAGAACACGGTTGGAGGGAGCAGCGTGCTTACTGCAGCTCCCAGAGACTGCCAAGCCTGCCTGTCCCAGTCTGTGTGGGGAGGGCAGCTTCCTCCTGAGGCCTCCAGGCAAAGGCTTGGGCTTGCCTGTGGTCAAGCCTGATAAACCACACAAGTTTTTGGTCTGGAGCCAGGTCACTCCTTGATTTTTTTCAGGACTCAGTTGAGAAACATGGGCTACCCTGTCCTGGATCTCAATAGGTTAGACTTTGAGGGGCTGTGACAAGATTGGTTCATTAGTCTGAGTCAACAGCCAACCAATGCCAAAATTGAGGTTATTCCATGCAGATGACCAGGCCTGCCTGACAGATTGGAGTGTTACTGAGCAAAGGCTGGTGTGCCCAGGGCACAGAAAACCCAGCTGCAAACTTCTGACAGCAGAATTTTGCAGCAAAGTAAAGGTTTATTACAGGGTTCCAAGCATGGGAGTGGGAGAAAACCTCATATTCACCCCAACTTGGCCTTTGAGTTGCAGGTGTTTTTAAAGGGAAGAACAAAGAGTCTGGAACTAACCATTGCCTTGAGACATTTGTGACATTTCTTGGTCATAGTTTCGGGGGTCAGGATGTTTCCAGTTTCTGATTCTTTGGCCAGGTGGTCCATGGTTGGGAGTGGGGAGGGTGGTTCCTGTGAGATCATCTTGCCCTGGAGAAACAACCTGAGTTGTACATTAATGATGTTATTGACAACAGCAATCTGAGTCATCTGACTCTGGTTGATTAGCCTTCAGTTAGCCCAGTATTGAGGTCTGAGGGGACAAGAAAGGGATTGAGGTCAGGGAAGAACAGCAAGGGAATACCATTTTGGATAGAGAGATAATCATAAACTCAGCAAGGGAACTCAATTTTAGGGGGACTCGGTTTCAAAAGTAGCCATGAGTTCCAACTGTCACCAAGCCAGGGGTAAAGGTCTCATAGCCCATTAAGGTTTACTTCAGAAAGTCAGTCCTCCTTAAGTTTCTGAATGCATCTCCAACCTGGCCCCTGGCATCAATTCAGGCATCTCACAATTCTGTCCAGGAAGTTGAAGTTGATCTGAATACCTGAACATTTTCCAGGGCTGAGTGGCTTGACAGGCAGGATACACACACAAGGAGTACAGTCCAAGTTATCCAGGGAGGAAAAGGAGTGGAGAGGGTGGTGCAGTGGGCCAGGTGAACAGCTGTTTCCTGGCTGCTGGGACCCCCCAGGTGGCTACAGATGCAGGACTGAGCTGAGCTCACTTCCCTGCAGGGGAGGGTGTGATGCCTGGGAGGCTGTGGCTGCTTCTTGCCTTCAGTTGTCCTGGCAGGGCAGCTGTCAGGCCCTCTGAAGGAAGAAGGGCACTTGTCCCACACTGTGTCATTCTCCCTTGCAAGCTTTAGCAAGATTACCTCCGGAGGGCATCTACATCTTCTAAGTTCCAACAGCTTGCTCCAAGGGTGTTTATGGGCACCAGAGACCTGCTTAGAGTCACTAGGCTCACAAGTGTTACCAAACTCAGGTCTGGCTGCTGGCCACCCTAAAGCCAATACTCGAGAGGCCAGTGTTGGTAGAAAGGAAGGGTTGCTTTCAGGAGGCCAGCAACCAGGGGCAAGAGGTGGATTCATGTCCAAAGGCCAACTCCCCCTTGCCAATCAGTGGGCAAGAGCTTTTAAAGGTGAGTTTAAGGGGTGTATAGGAGGAGGGAAGGGGCTACATGCAGAAACAGCACGGTCAGCTTCAGCTCTGACAGTCATCTTAAAATTAGTCATGAAGTAGTCTGATGAGAATCATCTTGATTGTTTTAAGTACAGTTAATCTTGAGTTCCAGGGTCGATTTGTTCCCATTTCCTTGGGGCCAGTTCTTAGAATTGTGGCAGCTTATGTCACGGCTACAGTCTGGTCATCATGTAGTTAACTTCTTTTACCTGGTGGGGGCTTCAGTACCTGCAAAACAGCTCAAAGGATATGGCTCAGAACATTATCTATAGCCCTTGAGGGGGAACTAAATGTCCTTGACTTTGCTTAATGACTAAACTATTGTTATTTATTTGGTCCTGTTTGACCTCTTGCTCTCTTGAGCTCATGCAGCTCAATAACAAAAAAACAAACAACCCAACCCAAAAATGAGCAGAAGACCTAAATAGACATTTCTCCAAAGAAGGTATACAGGCTGCCAACAAACACATGAAAGAATGCTCAACATCATTAATCATTATAAAGATGCAAATCAATACTACAATGAGATATCATCTCACACCAGTCAGAATGGCCATCATCAAAAAATCTAGAAACAATAAATGCTGGAGAGGGTGTGGAGAAAAAGGAACACTTTTGCACTGCTGGTGGAAATGTGAATTGGTACAGCCACTATGGAGAACAGTACGGAGGTTCCTTAAAAAACTACAAATAGAACTACCATATGACCCAGCAATCCCACTACTGGGCATATACCCTGAGAAAACCATAATTCAAAAAGAGTCATGTACCAAAATGTTCATTGCAGCTCTATTTAAAATAGCCCAGAGATGGAAACAACCTATGTGTCCATCATCAGATGAATGGATAAAGAAGATGTGGCACATATATACAATGTAATATTACTCAGCCATAAAAAGAAACGAAATTGAGCTATTTGTAATGAGGTGGATAGACCTAGAATCTGTCATACAGAATGAAATAAGTCAGAAAGAGAAAGACAAATACCGTATGCTAACACATATATATGGAATTTAAGAAAAAAGAAATGTCATGAAGAACTTAGAGGTAAGACAGGAATAAAGACACAGATCTACTAGAGAACGGACTTGAGGATATAGGGAGGGGGAAGTGTGAGCTGTGACAAAGTGCGAGAGAGGTATGGACATATATACACTACCAAACGTAAGGTAGATAGCTAGTGGGAAGCAGCCACATAGCACAGGGAGATCATCTCGGTGCTTTGTGACTGCCTGGAGGGGTGGGATAGGGAGGGTGGGAGGGAGAGAGATGCAAGAGGGAAGAGATATGGTAACATATGTATATGTATGGCTGGTTCACTTTGTTATAAAGCAGGAACTAGCACACCATTGTAAAGCAATTATTCCCCAATAAAGATGTTAAAAAAAAATAATCAATAGCAGAATAACTGAGGCAGAAGAACAGATAAGTGGCCTGGAAGACAGAATGCTGGAATACACTGCCATGGAACAGAACAAAGAAAAAAGAATGAAAAGAAATGAAGACAGCCTAAGAGATATCTAGGATAACATTAAATGGAACAACATTTGCATTATAGGGATCCCAGAAATAGAAGAGAGAGAAAAAGGACCTGAGAAAATATTTGAAGAGATTATAGTTGAAAATTTCCCTAACATGGGAAAGGAAATAGCTACCCAAGTCCAGGAAGCACAGAGACTCCCAGGCAGAATAAACCCAAGAAGAAACACACAGAGACACATAGTAATCAAATTGACAAAAATTAAAGACAAAGAAACATTATTGAAAGCAACAAGGGAAAAATGACAACATACAAGGGAACACCCATAAGGTTAACAACTGATTTCTCAGAAGAAACTCTGCAACCCAGAAGGGAGTGGCATGACTTATTGAAAGTGATGAAAGGGAAGAACCTACAACCAAGATTACTCTACAAGGCAAGGATCTCATTCAGATTTGACAGAGAAATCAAAAGCTTTAGAGACAAGCAAAAGCTAAGAGAATTCAGCACCACCAAACCAGCTCTACACCAAATGCTAAAGGAACTTCTCTAAGTGGGAAACACAAGAGAAGAAAAAGACCTACAAAAACAAACCCATAACAATTAAGAAAATGGTAATAGGAACATATGTATAAATAATTGCTTTAAACATTAATGGATTAAATGCTCCAATCAAGAGGCACAGGCTCGCTGAATGGATACAAAAACAAAACCCATATATATGCTTTCTACAAGAGACCCACTTCAGACCTAGGGATATATACAGACTGGAAGTGAGGGGATGGAAAAAGACATACCATGCAAATGGAAATCAAAAGAAAGCTGGAGTAGCAATACTCATATCAGACAAAAATAGACTTTAAAATAAAGAATGTTACAAGAGACAAGGAAGGACACTACATAATGATCAAGGGTTCAATCCAAGAAGAAGATATAACGATTATAAATATATATGCACCCAACATAGGAGCACCTCAATACATAAGGCAACTGCTAACAGCTATAAAAGAGGAAATTGACAGTAACACAATAATAATGGAGGACTTTAACACCTCACTTACACCAATGGACAGATCATCCAGACAGAAAATTAATAAGGAAACGCAAGCTTTAAATGACACAAGACCAGACAAATTTAATTGATATTTATAGGACTTTCCACCTAAAAACAGCAGATTACACTTCCTTCTCAAGTGCACATGGAATATTCTCCAGGATAGATCACATCATGGGTCTCAAATTAAGCCTCAGTAAATTTAAGAAAATTGAAAACATATCAGGCATCTTTTCCCACCACAGTGCTATGAGATTAGAAATCAATGACAGGGGAAAAAAACGTAAAAAACACAAACACATGGAAACTAAACAATACGTTACTAAATAACCAAGAGATCACTGAAGAAATCAAAGGGGAAATCAAAAAAATACCTAGAGACAAATTACAATGAAAACACGATGATCCAAAACCTATGGGATGCAGCAAAAGAAGTTCTAAGAGGGAAGTTTATAGCAAAACAAGCCTACCTCAAGAAACAAGAAAAATCTCAAATAACAATCTAACCTTACATCTAAAGGAACTAGAGAAAGAAGAACAAACAAAACCCAAAGTCAGTACAAGGAAAGAAATCATAAAGATCAGAGCAGAAATAAATGAAATAGAAACAAAGGAAACAATAGCAAAGATCAATAAAACTAAAAGCTGGTTCTTTGAAAAGATAAACAAAATGGATAAACCTTTAGCCAGACTCATCAAGCAAAAGAGGGAGAGGACTCAAATCAATAAAATTAGAAATGAAAAAGGAGAAGTTACAAAGGACCCCATAGAAATACAAAGCATCCTAAGAGACTACTACAAGTAATTCTACGGCAATAAAACAGACAACCTGGAAGAAATGGACAAATTCTTAGAAAGAAATAACCTTCCAAGACTGAACCAGGAAGAAATAGAAAATATGAAGAGACCTATCACAAGTAATGAAATTGAAACTGTGATTAAAAATCTTCCAACAAACAAAAGTCCAGGACCAGATGGCTTCACAGTGAATTCTATCAAACATTTAGAGAAGAGCTAAAACCCATCCTTCTCAAACTCTTCCAAAAATTACAGAGGAAGGAACACTCCCAAACTCATTCTATGAGACCACCATCACCCTGATACCAAAACCAGACAAAGATACTACAAAAAATGAAAATTACAGACCAATATCACTGATGAATATAGATGCAAAAATCTTCAACAAAATACTAGGAATACGAATCCAACAACACATTAAGAGAATCATACACCATGATCAAGTGGGATTTATCCCAGGGATGCAAGGAGTCTTCAACATATGCAAATCAATCAATGTGATACACCATATGAACAAATTGAAGATAAAAACCATATGATCATCTCAATAGATGCAGAAAAAGTTTTGACAAAATTCAACATCCATTTATGATAAAAACTCTCCAGAACATAATAAAGGTCATATACAAAAAACCCACAGCAAACCTCATTCTCAGTGGTGAAAAACTAAAATCATTTTCTCTAAGATCAATAACAAGACAAGAATATCTACTCTAGCCGCTATCATTTGACATAGTTTCGAAGTCTTATCCATGGAAATCAGAAGAAAAAGAAATAAAAGGAATTCACATCGGAAAAGAAGTAGTAAAACTGTCACTTTTTGCAGATAACATGCTACTATACAGAGAGAATGCTAAAGATATCACTAGAAAACTACTAGAGATAATCCGTGAATTTGGTAAAGTTGCAGGATACAAAATTAATGCACAGAAATCCTTTGCATTCCTATACACTAAGAATGAAAGATCAGAAGGAAAAATTAAGGAAAGAATCCCATTCACCATTGCAACAAAAAGAATAAAATACCTAGGAATAAACCTACCTAAGGAGGTAAAAGACCTGTACTCAAAAAACTATAAGACATTGATAAAAAGAAATCAATGATACAAGTAGATGGAGAGTTATACATGTTCTTGGATTGGAAAAATCAATACTGTGAAAATGACTATACTACCCAAAGCAATCTACAGATTCAATGCAATCCCTATCAAATTACTACTGGCATTTTTTAGAGAACTAAAACAAAAAAATCTTAAAATCTGTATGGAGACAAAGAATACCCCGAATAGCCAAAGCAGTCTTGAGGGAAAAAAACAGAGCTGGAGGAATTAGACTCCCTGACTTCAGATTATACTACAAAGCTACAGTAATCAAGACAGTAAGGTACTGGTACAAAAACAGATATATAGATCAATGGAACAGGATAGAAAGCCCAGAGATAAACCCACACACCTATGGTCAACTAATCTATGACAAAGGAGGCAATGATATACAATGGAGAAAAGACAGCCTCTTCAATAAGTGGTGGTGGGAATACTGGACAGCTACATGTAAAACAATGAAATTAGGACACTCACTAACACCATACACAAAAATAAACTGAAAATGAATTAGAGACCTAAATGTAAGACCGGACACTATAAAACTCTTAGAAGGAGGCTTCCCTGGTGGCACAGGCTTCCCTGGTTGAGATTCTGCCTGCCAATGCAGGGGACGTGGGTTCATGCCCCAGTCTGGGAGGATCCCACATGCCGTGGAGCGGCTGGGCCCGTGAACCATGGCTGCTGGGCCTGCGTGTCTGGAACCTGTGCTCCACAACGGGAGAGGCCACAGCAGTGAGAGGCCTGCATACCACAAAAAAAATAAAGTAAAATAAATAAAACTCTTAGAGGAAAACATAGGAAGAACACTATTTGACATAAATCACAGCAAGATTTTTTTTGATCCACCTCCTAGGGTAATGAAAATAAAAACAAAAATAAATGAATGGGACCTAATGAAACTTAAAAGCTTTTGCAAAGCAAAGGAAACTGCAAACAAGATGAAAAGACAACCCTCAGAATGGGGGAAAATATTTGCAAACGAGTCAATGGACAAAGGATTAATCTCTAAAATATATAAATAGATCATGCACCTCAATATTAAAAAACAAACAACCCAATCAAAAAATGGGCAAAAGATCTAAATAGACATTTCTCCAAAGAAGACATACAGATGGCTAAAAGCACATGAAAAGCTGCTCAACATCACTAATTATTAGAGAAATGAAAATCAAAACTACAGTGCTTGAGAGGGTGTGGAGAAAAAGGAACCCTCTAGCACTGTTGGTGGGAAAGTAATTGATACAGCCACTATGGAGAATAGTACGGAAGTTCCTTAAAAAACTAAAAATAGAATTAATATGTGACCCAGCAATCCTACTACTGGGCATATACCCAGAGAAAACCATAATTCAAAAAGACACATGCATGCCAATGTTCATTGCAGCACCATTTACAATAGCCAGGTCATGGAAGCAACCTAAATGCCCATTGACAGATGAATGGATAAAAAAGATGTGGTACATATATACAATGGAATATTACTCAGCCATAAAAAGGAACAAAATTGGGTCATTTATTGAGATGTGGATGGATCTAGAAACTGTCAGAGCAAAGTAAGTCAGAAAGAGAAAAACAAATATCATATATTAACGCATACATTTGGAATCTAGAAAAATGGTACAGATTAACCTGTTTGCAAGGCAGAAATAGAGACACAGATATAGAGAACAAATGTATGGACACCAAGGGGAGAAAGTAGTGGGAGGCGGGGGTGGTGGGATGAACTGGGAGATTGGTATTGACATATATACACTTATATGTATAAAATAGATAACTTATAAGAACCTGCTGTATAAAAAATAAAAATAATAAAAATAAAAGAATCATTGTACGTGCAGGGCCTGCACTCCTTTATTCTGGCCTCAGGTGGTCTCCTAATCCTGATGAGCTTCTTCTTCTCTGGCCTCAGATTTTCTTCTCTGGAATGAAGAATGCTAACATCTTTCATTTGTTGGGGGTTTGAATTCTGTGAAGAGCTCAAAGGTATTGTTGTGTGTGTCCCTTGAGGTGGAACCAGGACCCTGCCCCAAGGTTTCATTATTGTTTCTTGACTGTTCCTCCCTTGTCTCTGTATCCCCTTCCTTCCCTGATTAGCAACTGCTTGAACCTGCTCTCTGGAACTCAGGGACGGTCATAGAAGCTGAAGGGTATTCCCTACAAACAAGAAACAGGGACACAGAAAGGCTTTCATGCCCAGGAGTTCCATGGGGTCCTGTTCAGTTTCACACCCCATGCCTGTAAGCTGATCAATCTTTCATTTTTGAGAATGAATAAAGACAAAAGCACCCTGTGGTCTGTAACAAAACACTATGAAAGGGGAATAATAATATCACTTGAGGCCTAGAGGAACAGCAGGCCCCTGAAAATGAATTTTGGAACCATAGACTCACCTGGACAACCTCAGCCTGAAACTGTCTGCAAAACTATATGACATTTATGAAACAAGAGCAGTAATCCATGAGGAGAAGAGGCTGAGATGAAAAGTGTGTGAAAAAAGATGTTGAAAATGAAACATAGTGCCAAATGAAGAATGAAAAGCCTTGTGAGGGTGTAAAAAGTAGACTCAACATTGCAGAAAATGGAATTGATCATGCAGAGGGTGAGTTAAAGGGTGCTCTCAGAAACAGGGCAACATGTCAATAGGATGACACAGAAACCAGCGCTGTTAATAACGGGAAAGGGAGCTCAGAGCTAAGAATGACTAGCTTTTCATGAAGCAGGAACTGTAGAAAGTGGAAGAGAAGTAAAAATCAAGTAAATAATTAAAGATAAATAAGGTGCATACAGCTTGGCAGGGATCACTGACCTCAGGGCAAAGCAGATGAAAAGACACACCCACACTCCACCAAAGATCATTGTTACCCCAAAACTGGGTTCAGCTCTTGCTGGGTGTCAAGCCAAAAGATACAACCAAGCCAAAGATTAGGAGAAGGAAGGGTTTATTGCTTGCAGCAAGTAAGGAGAACACTGGGGATCTTTCCTAAAGCAGTGTCTCTCCAAACAGCACAACTGGGGAAGTGTTAAGCTAAGCATACATGCATATTTATGAAGGGGCTTGAGTGCTCAGCGTAGAATTGTGGCAGAGGTCCACAGAGTCCAAGCTTTAGTTGATTGAAGTCATGAGGATCAGAAAATGTCAACATCATCATCACTTAGGTTCCTGTTGATCTGGTGGTGGAGGCTTCAGGCTGATCCTTACCATTGAAACAGAACTGGGAGTCTTTACCACTGATATGTTGTCTTTGCTATTGTGACTTCTCTTACCTGATAACAGTTGTTTGTTCCTGCATTCATTTGTTCTCTTAAGATCATCAAGTACTCAGGCCTGTTCAAGGGCAAGCCTTATGCCCAGGTTTATATGCCAAAATGGCTTAGGTTGAAAATGACTTCTCTTCTGTCAAGAAAGCCACGCCTGGTTCTCTTTCTCTATCCTATCTGCTTACATAATCATGCTATATGGCTTAAGAATGCATAAACTTTGTTACAAATGACTAAAGAAGACAATGTAGGTGATAAAAACAAATTTATTGAACACTTCATGAAGCAAGGAGTGTCTCTTCTCCTGAGTCCAGAGAACTGCCAAATGGGCCAGAAGGCAGTAAGGAAGGAAGATTTTATAGGATGAAGAATGGAACAAGGAAGAGATGAACAGAAAATACCTGATTGGCTGGGGCCACAGAGTCCCCCTTGTTTAGGGTGAGAAGGAACAAGGAAATACTATAGAGCCCAGAACTGGCTTGGCTTGGGCACTGGCTGACTGGATAGACTGTTTCTGGTCAAGCAAAGTATTTACAGGGGTAGGAAAGATACCTAAGTTTCAGATCACTGGTGGGGCATCCCAAGCAGGGGAAGCTCTGTCTTGGGCCTAGAAATTTATTTTAACAAATTCTACATGGAAAAAGTATATTATCCAATGTATCAATCTGGTTTTGGTTCAGAAAACAGAGCCGCTACAAAAAAATTAAGGGAATAGAAAGGTTTAATGTAGGAATTCAGGCTTGAGTCAATTTGGAGTTGGAGGACCTGGAAATGGGCAAAATAGTGTCGACTGAAAAAAATGCACAACCTAGAAGTTGAGAGTTATGTTTTATTCGGCAGACTTTCTGAGGACTTCAAGCCCAGGAGACAGGACTCTCAGATAGCTCTGAGGGACTTCTCTGAAGAGGAAGTGGCAGAGCCAGGGTATATAGGAGTGTTTGCAACAAAGATCAGGTAATCAGAACATAAAAACATTACTGTTAATTAAAGAAAACCAGACATCTGAAGTTAAGGAATTTAGTGCTTTTCTATGTTTGGGAAGATGCAAAGTTTGGGCTCATTGAAATCATTCCTTTAATTACACCTCAGCTATGTGGGCCAGTATCCTGTGCTTTCTCATCCTGAGTCTCCTCAGGGTGCACCACTGGGGAGGCTGTAATGTGATGGCTGATGGCTGCAACATCTTTTTTTACTAATACAGCAGGTGATACTTTTCTTTCCCAAAAGTCACAAGCAACTTGGGAGTCATGCCCTGGTGAGCTAAGAAGCTGACCTCACTGCTATCAGGCCCTTTCCAGATTCTTGGACAACAATACCATAGACATGAATAAGGCTTCCACAAGACTCTTCAGCAAGGAAATCTTTTTATTAAAAGAGATAGCTTGTGCACAGGGAGAACACAGAGGAAAAAAAGTGCCAGCTCCCCAAGTAGAGTTGCTTTTATAACAAAAGGGTAGGTTTGTCTTGTGATCACTGAAAATTTCCAGAAATCATCAAACTTCTTTGATCAGTAGCAGGTGGCTCCAGGGTGCCTATGTATCAGGAATAGGAAGTGCTTCTGTGAGGGGAAAGGAGTACATGAGAACTTTCTGCAAGAAAACACAGGAATAGATAAAGTTAAAATTTATAGTTGAGCTTCTTGTATTGTAGCAACTAGGTATAATCGTGAGTATAACAGGGGTAAAGTTCACTGTTTATTCCTGTGAGCCTGGCTTTTTGTCCCTGGGATTCAGGCCCCCAGGGCCTTTGTTCTTTAGCTTGCAAGGCCTCTTTTGCCCAAGGCCATTCCCTGGTCCTTTTCCAAAACGGCTATGCTCTTATCCTCCTGTCTCATCACCAATGCTGGCTGTCCCCTGCTTTCCAGATCTCACCATTGCTTGTGCTGAGAAACTCTACCCCAGGACGACCTAGGAAATGGAGTCTGCAAGTGCAACTCTTGGTGTCAAGGGACAAAAGTAATACAAGTCAGTGATGAGTTTGATGCCCTTTATTCAAGGGAAAACAGTCCATGAACTGGGGGAGTCTTGTGCCTCACAAGCAGTGTAGCACTCTTCCCGAGGGATTTGGGTCTAGAGCAAAGTTTATAGAGCCTTAGAGAAGGCAACTTGTTAACAGGGCATGATTGGCTAAGAGGCTGGGGGTTTCCTTTAAGGTCAGCCGGTCTTTTTTTCTAGGGCAAAGTAGGATAGTTAAGTTGAGTTGGAGGATTGTGATTGTTGTTAGGTGTGTTTCCTGTAACTGCAGGATGACAGGTTTAGATTTGAGATGTTTGCCAGGCCACTGGGGCAGTCTCCATTTTGTGGGTCCTGGTATACAAATTACCTTTATCACTGGCTTCTCTCTCACAATCCCCTTCTCCAATACAGAGGAGATGTTAGAAATACAAGTTATCAAAACAAGATAAAACATTCAAACAGTTAGTATACAAAAATACAACCAAGAAAATCAGGCAGGCCTCTGATTTCTGCCATATCAGAAGACAACAGAGCAAGGTTTAAAAAGCTGGAGTTTACAAACACCACACCCACATGTTACTCTAAAGCATTCTCAAGGCAAACAAACCTCAATCTCAATTAAGAACCTAAAATAGCTTGTATCTTAAACTTAAGCAATTAGTCAAATGTCTTATCAGTGGATTCTGCAACTGTGATGTTCAATTTATAATAAGAAATATGTATTTCTGATTTATAATAAGAAATATGTATTTGGTTTTTGTCCATGGTTCCTGGCACATAGCCCCTAAAACCCTCAAAGCCTTCCTATAGTGTCTTTATTATAATATTTAGTTTTGTTCCCCTTTCCTCAAACAGCTCCAGAGCAATAAAGGTGAAATGGTGCTTTTTTGTTATTCATAACAAACCCCTTTCAACCACACCTGAGTTTATGTTAATGAGATAAGTTTTAGGAAGCCCCTCGATAACTACAAGATGGGGACTGGTTGCCATAGGAATCAATCACATGATTAGAGAGGTGGAACTTTTATGGAACCCTTCATAAAAATCCAAAATAATGGGGTTTGGAGAGCTTCCACATTGGTGGACTAGAACACATCCACTGGCCAGGAAAGTGGCACACCTCAAACTCCATGGAGACAGAAGCTCCTGTGCTCAAGACCCTTCCAGATCTCACCACATGTTTCTCTTCATCTGGCTGTTCATTCGTATCCTTTAATTTTCTTTATAATAAACTGGCCATCTAGTGAGTAAATTGGTTTTTTTAAGTCATGTGAGCCCCTCTGGTAAATTAATTGATCTCACAGAGGGGAAACTTCTGATTTTCAGCTGGTCAGTCAGAAGAACAAGTGACTTGCAATTGGCCCAGAGGTGTGGGGTGTCAGGCTGTGGGCCTGAGCCCTTATCCTGTGGAATCTGAAACAGATCCAGGTAGATGGTGTCAGAACTGAGTTAAACTGTAGGACACCCAGCTGGCACTGCAGAATTCCTCAGCATGGGGAAATACCCCACACGTTTGGTGTCAGAAGTATCAAAAGTGAAGCAGAGTATGGAGAGTAGAGGATGTTCTTCCTTTACAGCAAACTTAAGTAAGTCTTGGCCCTTTCATTCTTTGCTTCAGTACTTACCCTTATCCTGTACCAAAAAATACACTTCTCCAATCTTTTTCTACAGTTAAGATGTGATTTCTCAGGACTTCCCTCGTGGTCCACTGGATAAGACTCCATGCTCCCAATGCAGGGGGCCCCAGTTTGATCCCTGGTAAGGGAACTAGATCCCACATGCATGCCACAACTAAGACCTAGCACAGCCTAAATAAATAAATTTTTTAAAAAGTGATTTCTCACCATGTTTCATAATGAATTGAAATTATCATAATGAATTAAAATTGTCAGGGTTGTTCTGTTTTAGCACTTGCCCTCATTATAGCAACAACTGTCTTGAACAAGTTTACATTTTTCTGTTGGTTTTGTTTTTAATATTATGTTACAGATTTGGCTGCTTGTTGCATAAGAGCCAATATTCGAGAGACAGGAGCTGGTTGGAAAGGAAAGTTTGTCTTATTCAAGAGGCTGGCAACCTGGGGAGAAGGTGGACCCATGTCCAAAAACAAGCTCCAAAGATTCTGCTCAACCATGAAAGTTTTTAAAGGGAGAATCATCTGGGGAGGGGGTCAGTGTCTTCATTATCTTCCACTGTGTGCAGACTCTTATGATTGGTTGGTAGTGAGGAAACAGGGCAGTGGTCAAGGAATCTTGTGCTCAGCCTGAAGTTACCATCCTCCACCTGAGTGGGGGCCTTAGCTCCTGTAGAAGCACTCAAAGATATTATTATGTGTGTCCCTTTAGGGGGAACCAGGACCCTGTCCCATGGCTGCACTATTGTTTCTTGACTGCTCCTCCCTTGTCTCTGCATTCCCTCCCTTCCTGACTAGAACTGTTTGAATCCACCCTTTGGAATTCAGGGAAGGTCAAGGAGGCTGAATGAAGCCTATTTCCTTAAAACAAGAAATGGGGGACACAGAAAGGCTTTGTACCTGGGAGGGCTCCACAGGGTCCTGCTCCATTTCAATTATACAAATTATGTTAACAACTATTTTTAAATGTCCTTAGGAAAGGGACAAAGTGGAAAACAAAAAAATGTCAATCTCTGAACAGTAGAATTGTAGATAACTTTTAACCTCTTCTCTATGCTTTTCTATATATTTCAAATGCCTGTTCAATGAGCAAGTATTATTTTATATAGTCAGAAAAAGCTATGCTAACAAATCAGTGTAGTGCTCTTCCTCCCCCTCTTCCCCTTTCCCTTCCTATGTGGTCTCAGAGCATGAGTGGGATGGGAATGGCATCCACACAGAACAGTGGTCCATCTTGGGGCTTGGGGTGCAAAGATTGCAAGGAGTTTCCTCCTGGAGGGGTGGTCCAGCATGGGGTGTCAGAGGGCAAGCAGGATTAGGAAGGTAACTACACCTGGCAGGGAGAGTGTGGGGGTAGGGATGGGAGGTTGACTAATACAGGGGGATTGATCATATAAGGAAATATATCAAGAATAATGGCATACAGGACTTCCCTGGTGGCACAGTGGTTAAGAATCTGCCCGTCAATGCAGGGGACATGGGTTCAAGCCCTGGTCTGGGAAGATCCCACATGCCGCAGAGCAGCTAAGCCTGTGTGCCACAACTACTGAGCTTGTGCTCTAGAGCCCATGAGCCACAACTACTGAACCCATGTGCCACAACTACTGAAACCCGCACACCTAGAGCCCGTGCTCCACAACAAGAGAAACCACTGCAAGGAGAAGCCCACACAATGCAATGAAGAGTAGTCCCTGCTTGCCACAACTAGAGAAAGCCTGCACGCAGCAACGAAGACCCAACACAGCCAAAAATAAATAAAATAAAATAAAAAAATTTCTAAAAAAAAAAAGAAGAATGGCAGACAGGTTTCTTACTACTGGGGAAGAGACTTATAAATGTGGGAAAAGGAGAAAACTTCAATGAACTCTGTAGTATTGGACTGGTATTGGAGGTATTGGTGTGAAGTCATGGTTTTCAATACGGATAGGTGTATAGGTAGGTAGATAGATAGATAGATAGATAGATAGATAGATAGATAGATAGATAGATAGATAGATATGGTAGACGGATGGATGGATGGATTTATAGATAGATGATAGATAGATTGATAGATACGGATAGAGAAAGATAGATGATAGATAGATAGATATAGATAGATAGATAATAGACAGACATACAGAAGACAGATAGGAGACAAAGAAATGAATAAAGATGTAAGTTGGTGTGTGTGTACATACATTTGTTCCCTAACTCTGTCATCTAAAAAAGCCTGGGACCATTAGCACCCCAATACCAGTGAGCAAACTTAGTGCCCATGTGTCATGAAGAATTTGACCTTGACCAAAGACAAGGCCTGGCTTCTGCCCCTCAGCTTCTGGGAGGTAATCTTTGGATCCTTGGAATATTATGCCTTGGTAGGATTGTCTTTGTCTGCCTGTGGGCCGTGGGTCATGCTGGATAGTCTGACGAGGTGAGTTAGTGTTGGACTTGGCCACATCCTTCTAATCTTAGGGTGGGGGCTGGCCATGCCTTTCAGAAAGACCAGCAGTGTGATTCAGGGTGAGGGCTTTGGAGTCACATGGTATCAGTGTAGCTGGAGATTGAAATTAACCACATGGCCAATTAATCCATTGATCATGCCTATGTGATGAAGCCCAAGTAAACACTTTGGCCATCAAAGCTCAGGTGGGCTCCCTTGTTGGCAATACCCATGTGCACTCTCACACATAGCTGCCAGGTTATACCCCATCCTACTGACTCAGGGGAGAGGACAGTGGAGACCCTGCATCTGGCCCTTCTGCACTCCTTCTTCCCTAGGCTGATTTCATCTGTATCCTTTCCCTGTAATAAGCTGTAACCATGAATATAACAGCTTTCAGAGAGTTTGGTGACCTTCTAGTGAATTATCAAACCTAAAGGTGATTCGGATACTCCCTGAACTAGTAGTTAATAACAGAAGTCAGGTAGTTTTGAGGGATCATGACTCTTTGTACTTGGCCACTTCTTACAGCCCACACAATAGCTTCTAAATACCATATTCCACCAAATGGAGCTAGAGCTCCTTAGAGAAAAAGCTGGATCAAAGGGAGGAGCAGGAAAAATACAGATGAGCTAAAATATCTTTTTTGTGCCAGAAAACAAGTGATCAAAGAATAATGAGAATATATCAAAGAGATACGGAAATCAACTTGAAGAGGCTCCCATTGGCCAAATCAGGGGGGTTGATCTGTGCATCAAAGGAAATAACAATAGTAGTGGATTGTAACCTTCTGTAAAAATAGGAAGCCATATGCCCTTACAGGTAAAAATAAATAAGTACATTTTAAGTTTGATGAGGAAGGAATATTTACATAGTTTCAAAGTTCTCAAAAGCTCTGAAGTTTTACCCTTGCAATGTAACTAGCTAGCTGCTGATAGTTTCATGGAGGCTGGAAGAAACTCAGGACTTTTTTACTCACTGCACAGCAGGCAGCATGAGCTTCATGTTTCTCTTGGATACCCTTGTCCCCAAGTCCCACAGGGACAACTTGAAGTGGCCCAGGTGAATACTGCATGCACAGCAGTTTCACATCACAGCTGAGGAGGCTTGAGTTTAGAAAACCCCGAAATTTTAATCCTCCTACACTTTTGGTTAAGAATGTAAATTGGTGAAGCCACTATGGAGAACAGTATAGAGGTTCCTCAAAGAACTAAAAATAGAATTGCCATATGATCCAGCAATCCCACTCCTGGGCATATACCCAGACAAAACTATAATTCAAAAAGATGCATGCACCCCAATGTTCATAGCAGCACTATTTACAATAGCCAAGACATGGAAACAACCTAAATGTTCATTGACAGATGAATGGAAAAAGAAGACATTGTGTGTGTGTGTGTGTGTGTGTGTGTGTGTGTGTGTGTGTGTAATGGAATATTACTCAGGCATAAAAAAGAATGAAATAATGCCATCTGCAGCAACATGGATGGACCTAGAGATGATCATACTAAGTGAAGTAAGTCAGACAGAGAAAGACAAACACCATATGATATCACTTATATGTGGAATCTAAAATATGATACAAATGAACTTATCTATGAAACAGGAACAGACTCACAGACATAGAGAACAGATTTGTGGTTGCCAAGGGGGACATGGGGAGGGATGGATTGGGAGTTTGGGATTAGAAAATGCAAAGTATTTTATATATGTATAAATGAATCACTTTGCTGTACACCAGAAACTAACACAACATTATAAATCAACTATGCTTCAATAAAATAAATTTAAAAAAAGAACCCCCCAAACTTTTATAATGGCCTCTAAGCAATTTGCCCAAAGTTTGCCCCTGAGTGAAACATTATCTTTATTACTCTGGATAACGAACAAAGCTGCCCCAGCTCCAGAGGGAAACATTATCTGTGTCTAACAAGGTTCTTTGAAAAGGCAGATCAGAACAAAAGGGAGTCAGTGCCTCTCAGAAGTGCCAGAAATGCAAAAGAATTGTCTTCCAGAAAGAATATTCCATAGAAAATACTTATCAATTACAAAGGACTTACACAGTCACTTTTCAGTGGAGAATCTCACCTGACAACTTAATCAGATGATTAGTAGGAACATCACCAGTAACGATGCCTCCACCTGATAGGATGGAACAGGAAGAAAACGCAGTGATTCCATGTTGTTTCTGCCAAATATCCATGATCAATTCCAATCATGAGGAGACTGGAGACAAACCCCAACTGAGAGACCTTCTCCCCAAGAAGTGCCTTAAGATCTT
Organism: Lagenorhynchus albirostris; assembly: GCF_949774975.1. NCBI lineage: Eukaryota > Metazoa > Chordata > Mammalia > Artiodactyla > Delphinidae > Lagenorhynchus > Lagenorhynchus albirostris. The sequence continues at coordinate 139,308,320 of NC_083095.1, read as the reverse complement.
TAGAAGTGTTGAAGTCATCCAAGTCCCACAAAGACTGAAGACCCATTTCAGACTTAAGGAGACAATGGACATAACAGCTGAATGCAACACGTGATTCTGAACCTGGTCCTTTTTCTTAAAAGGATATTTGGGAACAACTGGGAAAAAATTGAAGTTTTTTCTAGATCTGATGATTATGTACTAATGTTAGTTTCATGATTTTCTCTGTCAAGTTGTGTTAATTTGACGTCAGGCAAGAGAATGTCCTGGTATAGGAATATGGGTGGATGCACCTGGTGGGCAACTTACCTGCAGATGGTTCAGAAAAAAAAATTCTTTGCACTATACTTCCAAACATTCCTTAAGTTGGACAAGGATTCATGAAATTAAAAACTAATAAGAATTATAAGGGTTTACCTCTTTTATATGTTAAAAAATTGTACCTACACCCACATAGCTGTGAAAAAAATATATTAAAGTGTGTTAATATTGGGTATTTCTAGTGGTGAGACAATTGGTGCTTTTTCCCCTCTGCTAGTCATATTTTCCACATTTTCACAATGAGCTGATATTAATTTCATAATGTGAAATGTACATGTAAGAGACCCAGAGGTTCCCCCTTAGCTTTAGAATCAATCCTCCTGTCTGGACAGGATGAGAAGGACCCTCTGTGAGCTGCAAGGTCACAGCCTCTCCACCATCCTCTGCTCCTCCACACACACCTGCATTCCAGCCACATGTCTTTTCTAGCAAGTTCAACAAATATCCTAGGCTGGTTTGTGCCTCTTTGATCTAGAAGAGTCTTCACTTTTTTCTGCCTACCTAACTCTTTCCCCCTAAGCTTCTCTTCAAGTTTTGTTTTCTCATGGAAAGCCCCCAATTCTGAGAATCCTGCATCTTACTAAATTCAACTGTGCATATACTTCTATTGTACTGCTTCACCTGCTGTCTTAATTGTTGCCTTGATTGTTCATGCTGCCCTCTGAATGCCAGTACCAAAGCAGATGCTCTGTCTCATTGTCACAACCACACCTGCCCAGTCGTTGAAACAAGGTCTGCCCCAGAAAGTGTTGGATGGACAGATGAACTAATGTAACTATAATTATGAAACTCTGAGGTCACCTACACATGTAGGTTTGTTTCACTTATTTATTCCTTCATTTAAAAAAATGTATTGAGGACTTCCCTGGTGGTGCAGTGGTTGAGAATACGCCTGCCAATGCAGGGGAAACGGGTTTGAGCCCTGGTCCGGGAAGATCTCACATGCCATGGAGCAACTAAGCCCATATGCCACAACTACTGAACCTGCGCTCTAGAGCCCACGAGCCACACTACTGAACCTGAGTGCCACAACTACTGAACCCCGTGAGCCTAGAGCCCAAGCTCTGCAACAAGAGAAGCCACCACATTGAGAAGCCCACACACTGCAATGAAGAGTAGACCCCGCTCACCCCAAGTAGAGAAAGCCCGCGTGCAGCAACGAAGACCCAACAACAAAGAGCCAATGCAGCCAAAAATAAATAAATAAATAAATAAATAAATAAATAAATAAATGTATTTTTTTTTAATGTATTGAGCCTCTTTTATGAGCTGGGAGGAAAGACATTTACTTTATCACAAAGAGCTCACAGTGTGAGAGGTAAGACAAGCTATTAACAGTTATCAGAGAGGGAAGCATGCGTGTGTAGAGATACAGTGACAAGGGGCTGTCCTGGGAGGTGGGAGACTGAAGCCAACAAGACAAGCTATAAGGATTTGGAAAACATGGCCAGCTCAACGTACTATAGCTTGAAGTATATATAAGAAATGGGTCCACCACCCATACTATTTATAGTGAATTTTTGCTCTCCTTTGAGCATGTATTCCTGTGTCTATTTCCTTACAGAGTTGCTCTGAGGCTCTAATAAGTGATTAGATATACCAGTCATCAGCCTGAACCAGGTCAAGGAGCCCATGGGGGCCCGGCCCAGAGCAGATGGCAGGGAGGTGGGGTAATGCGAATGTGCAGACCTCATTACCCATCTCAGCTTCATGTCCTGTGGACATTGTCCTACCTCTATTTACTTCAATTTCCACCACTATAGGAAGAGTCTGTAAATCTTCTCTTCCATGTGTATCATACACTGATTGTCTTACAGAGATACTCTCTGTATGTTTTGATGTCTGTACATACCTGAGCAGGACCCCATTCAGACTCCTGATGTGGGAAGCATGATTCATTAGAAATTCAGTGTTGGGGGATCTCATTCTGCTGAAAGAAATAGGTTACCAAAGGAGAAATAAATATGTGTGTATATATATATATATACACACACACACACATACATATCTGTTTTCATTTTAAATAGCAGACATTAAAACACTTACCGAAAAGCACCAACAGTACAAACGATGTATTAAAAATTATTTTTAAGCTAGTGATTTTGTATATTACACAACTGCTCTCCTTTGTGGTGACTGTTGTATTTTTAGCTTCACTCTGATGACTGAGCTGGAGACAGCTGTTTCCACAGCCTGGGAGAGTGTGGTACATGCATTTCTCATGTGATCTCAGAGAGCCACCATTAGGCATCCTCTCTCACTGTGGAGCTTAACTCTCCCGTTGTTCCCTGCATCCTCTTATTAGTTATCCCAGTGCTGAAGAAACAAACCTTCAAGCCAGGTCCCTGATTTCCACATTAGTCTATTATTCAATAATAATGTTTCTTACAGAGCTGCATTAATTAAAAGCAAGCGCCACAAGGAACCTGTCACTTCGAGTGTCATTTGTCACAGCAACCTGATGTTCTTTTCTTTCCGTCATTTTTAGAACTTTGGTTGCCATGGCAACCCATAGCCACTTTTATATATAGCATCACTTATATTCATCTGGTTTATTTTATTTCCTTTTTTTTTTAAAACCGTCAGGAAGACAAGCTGTTTTTTCTTCTTTTAACAAAGCTCATAATGTGGTGGAATAATCAGGCATAATGAAGGGTTGATCCACAAAGGAATATTACATGTTAAATGAAAAATTATTATCTTTCACCTGTATATTAAAATGCTCTGTTTCAAAAATAAAATCTCTAAGAAGAAGAAGTGAGTCCAGGTTTAATGTCCCAGGTACTGGCTCATTAAAAGTCAGTAGCCCTAGGATGTAATTAGTATCCTATAAGATGGCAGACAAACAAAACAATTGAAGGTTTAAGGGAAATTCAGGCATGCATAACAAGCAGTATTCAGCCATGAGCTGGCCCTTCCACTCAGGGTCATGGGGCTCAGTGCCCAGCTCAGGTTTTGTCTGGGGTTCCTGGATTTCCCTGCACTCCACTCGAACTAACTCCAACATGCAGTGATGACAAAGTCTTCTAGGGACAGGCAGTCAGGAGAAAGCAGCCTTCTGCAGGTTAGAAATGATGTTCTAGAAGATTCCAAACTATCTGGCCAATAGGGAGAAATGGGGAGGAAACACTGCAGGTTGGGGTCTGTGGCGGACGCAACACTGAACCAGCCCCTTCTACAGCCACCGGCATTCTCAGTGTTCCCCAGGCCCTTCACCTTCCGATCCACCCAGTCTCATTTTCCCAAGATAATCCAGGTCTCTTCTTTATTTAGCTTCACCTTCTAGTTGTAAGCCCCTGGCCTGAACTGATCTTTTCTTCTGTCTCCCATCCAAGTCCTACTTTTCTGAAACAACCCAAGTCCCATTTCCTTGGTGACTCCTCCTAACACTGTAGTTCTTGGCAACCTCTTAGCTATTTTTTTAATCCTGATAACTCTCATGGCCTCCACACCACTCAGGAACATGGCCTCCTTTCGTTCAGTTCAATGTGTATTTACTGGGCACTTACTATGTGCCAAGCCTTTTAAGAGGCACTATGGAGAAAAGTGTGAACCAGTTCAGGTTTCAGACTTCAGAGCTTTCAGTCTAGTGGGGCAGGGCAGGGGGAACCAATACGAAAGCAGATAATTTCAGTTTAATTCAGTAAAAGACATTTTCACAGCTCAAGCAGAAGTACAAACTATACTTAAGAATATCTGGGGTTTCCTGGGGAAAATCATGCCTGAAATGAATCTTTAAAGATGAGAATATTTAACTAAGCAAAGAAAGAGGATAGAGCACTCCAGGCAAGGGAACGGCATTGACAAAGATCTAGGGCTCTAGACATCAGAGGCTGAGCAGGAAGATACAACAGGTATTGCTAGAAAATAAAAATGTGAGATGAGGAGCTGGAGACTTGGATAACAGCCATGTATTGAAGATCCTTGCTTGTCTTAAAAGGAACTTGGGCCTTATTTGGAAAATAGGAAGGAGCTATGAAAGGGTTTTTGGCTTGGGAATGACATGTTTAAATTTGTTTTTAGGTTAGAATATTTTATATTCCTGGGACCATCAGTGTTTCTTGGTATATTGCCTTTATTTCTTCTCTTAGTTGGTATTTGAAAACAAAATTTGTTTTTTAATTTCTTTTATATATACCAAAATTTAGAATACACAAAGATCATCAGTACCAACAGTACTGATTTTCTGTGATTTGTTGAGATAACCACAGAAGTAGTGTACACAAGAGTCCCAGATACAATGGCATGAAGAACTAAAACAGCCTATCATCAAACACACCTAATATGGATTGATCAAAACTGGGGATTCTATGAAAGCAGTGCTCATAGGGAAATTCATAGTTGTAAATGCCTACACTAAAAAAGAATTCACACTGGAGTTATGATGGTCACTATCAATTTTATATATGAAGTATTTATAAAGTATCCTATTATTAATATGAATGTCTTAATAAACATTTAAATGTCAAAAAAAGAATTCAAATCAATGACTTATATTTACATCTTAAGGAGATAAAAATAAGAACAAAATAAACCAAAGCCAGAAGAAGGAAGGAAATAATGAGGATTAGAGCAGAGAAAATTGAAATGGAAAAACAATAGATAAAATCAACAAAACCTAAAGTTGGCTATTTGAAAAAAATCAACAAAACTGGCAAACTTTTATCTATATTGACTAAGGAAAAAGAGAGAAGACATGAATTACTAAAATCAGGAATTAAAGAGAGGACATTACTACTGACCTTACAGAAGCAAAAAGGATTATAAGAGAATACTATGAACTATTGTACACCAACAAATTAGAAAACCTAGATGAAATGGACAAATTCCTGGAAATACAGACTACCAAAAGTGACTCAAGAAAAAATAGAAAATCTAAGAAGACCTATAGCGAGTAAAGAGACTGAATCAATAACCAGAAACCTCTCAACAAAGAAAAGCCCAGGACCAGAGAACTTCACCAGTGAATTCTACCAAACAAAGAAGAAATAACACCAATCTTTCTCAAACTTTTTCAAAACATAGAAGAGAAAGGAACACTGTATAATTCATTTGATGAGGGCAGTATTAACCCTGATACCAAAGCCAGACAAAAACATCACAAGAAAACTACAGACCAAAATACCTTATGAATATTGATTCAAAAATCAACAAAATAATAACAAAGTGAATCCAATACCATAGTTAAAGAATTTTTACCATGACCAAGTGGAATCTATCCCAAGAATGTAAAAGTGGTTCAACATATGAAAATCAAAGTAACACATCATATTAATGAATGAAGGAAAAGAAAAATATGATTATCTCAATAGAGGCAGAAAAAACATTTGACAAAATCCAACATTCTTTCATGATGCAATCATTTACCAATCTAAGTAGACAGAAACTTCCTCAACCTGATAAAGAGCATTTATGAAAAACCTACACCTAATGTTATACTCAATGATGAAAGTCTGAAAACTTTCCCCCTAAAGTCAGGAACAAGATAAGGGTGCCCATTTTTGCCACTTGTATTCAACATTGTACTGGAAGTTCCAGCCAGAGCAATTAGATAAGAAAAAGAAATAAAAGATATCCAAATTGAAAAAGTAGAAGTAAAACTGTCCCTATTCATAGATGAAAAAATCACATATATGGTAAATCCTAAAGAATTCACACACACCAAAAAAAACTATTAAGATTAATTTAAAAATTCAGCAACATAGTGGGATACAAGACCTATAGTAGTAATGAACAATCTGAAAGGGAAATTAAGAAAACAATTCCACTCACAATAAAATCAAAAAGAACATAATATCTGGGAACATATTTAACCAAGTAATGCTGTAATTACACTGAAAACTACAAAGCATTACTGGAAGAAATTGAAGAAGACCTAAATAAATGGAAATATATACTGTATTCCTGGATTGGAAGATTCAGTATTGTTAAGATACCAATACTGCCCAACACATATAATGCAATCCCTATCAAAATTCCAATGGCCATTTTTACAGAAATGGAAAAGCCAATACTCAAATTTATATGGAATTTCAAGGAATCTCAGAAAGCTAAAACAATACAGAAAAAGAAGAACGAAGTTGGATGACTCACATTTCCTGATTTCAAAATTTACTGTGAGTCTATGGTAATGAAAACCTCGTGGTACTGGCATAGAGGTAGACATATAGATCAAGGAAAGAGAGTTAAGAATCCTGAAACAAGCCCATATACCTATGGCCAGTTGAGTTTCAACAACGGTCCAAGACCATTCAATGGGGAAAGAGCAGTCTTTTCAACAAATTGTGCTGGAACAACTGGATACTCACAGGCAAAAGAATGAAGTTACACCCTTAGTTCACATCATATATAAAAATCAATTCAAAATGGATTAAAGAACTGAATTTATGTAAGAGATTTATCTGTAAACTCTTTCAGAAGAAATCATAGGATTAACTCTTCACAGTCTTAGATTTGTCAACAGATTCTTAGGTATGACACCAAAACTGCAAGCAACAACAAAGGAAATAGGTAAATTGAACTCTATTTGAGTTAAAAACTTTGTGCATCAAAGGACATTATCAAGAAAGTGAAAAGACAACCTGCAGAATGAAGAATAATATTAATGAATTACATATCTGATGAGTCTAGTACCCAGTGTGTATAAAAACCAATTGCAACTCAGAAAAAAAACAACAATTTTTTTTAAATAGGTAAAAAACTTGAATAGACATTTCTCCAAAGAAAATTTACAAATGGTCAACTAACAAGTGAAAAGATACTCAAAATCATTGATCATTAGAATAATGCAAATTAAAACCACAGTGAGGTACCACTTCAACCTCACTAATGGTTAGAATAATAATAACCTCACTAATGGTTAGAATAATAATTTTTTTGAAAAGAGAATAACAATTCTGGCAAGTATATGGAGAAACTGAATCCTCATACACTGCTGGTGATAGTGTAAAATGTTCAGCCACTGGAAAACAGTTTGCCAGTTCCTCAAAAAGTTAAACATAGAATTACCATATGACTCAACAATTCTACTCTTAGATATATACCCAGAATAATTGAAAACAGGCCCTTAAACAAACACATATACAACACATGCTCATAGCTGCTCTATGCACAATAGCCAAAAAGGTGGAAGCAGTCCAAATGTCCATCATGAATGAATGGATAAATAAATTGTAGCATATACATATAATTAAAAATTATTCAGCCATAAAAAAAGAGTGCTATAACATGAATGAAACTGAAAAACACCACGTTAAGAAGTCAGACCCACATATTGTATGATTCCATTTATATAAAATATCCAGAATAGATAAATCCATAGAGACAGAGCACGGACAAGTGTTACCAGAGGCAGGGGAATGGCACATGACTGCTACTGGGTATGTTATGTTTCCTTTTGGGGTGATGAATATATTTTGAAATCTGATAGAGGTGATAGTTGGACAACACTGTTAGTGTACTAAATGCCATTGAATTATACACTTTAAAATGGTTAACTTTAATGTCATGCGAATTTCACTTTAATAAAAGAAAAAGGAATACAGGGCTTCCCTGGTGGCGCAGTGGTTGGGAGTCCATCTGCTGATGCAGGGGACACGGGTTCGTGCCCCGGTATGGGAGGATCCTGCATGCTGCGGAGCAGCTAGGCCCGTGAGCCATGGCCGCTGAGCCTGTGCGTCCAGAGCCTGTGCTCCGCAATGGGAGAGGCCACAACAGTGAGAGGCCCGTGTACCGCAAAAAAAAAAGAAAAAGAAAAGAAAAAAAAAAGAAATAAAAAATTTAAAAGAAATGCCTAGTATGATAAAGGAATTGTAGAATTTTAGAAGCACAAAAACTTTAGAAGGCTCTGGTCTAAGCTCCTTAAAGTGGGTATCTTTAGAGTAGCTGTTTAGCTATCTTCACACTTTTCTGGGAATTTGTTTCTTGCCTTCCCTTCCTTCCATCCACTTCCCAGTCTCTCTGGTTCCAGTGGAGGCATCCGGGCTTTCACGGCTGGACAACAACACCACTCATCCTCAACAAAAAAAAGTAAATAATCTTGGGGTGAGCACCAGAGGCTATGTTATTCTTCAAATTTGTAATCTGAACTAGATTTCAGGTTCAATCTAGCTGGCTACTTTAATGGAAGAAATGTAGTCCCAGGTTGCAAATGGTCATGTTTCACTCTTTTATCATGGAGTCCAGATTAGAGAAAGGCTGTGAGGAAAGAATAACAAAGCAGCCTTAGAAAGAGAAGCAGACATGAATGACAGCAAGAATCTAAAAGAGTGGATATATGTATATGTATAACTGATTCACTTTGCTGTACACCTGAAACTAGCACAACATTTTAAATCAACCATACTCCAATAAAAATTTTTTTAAAAAAAGTCATTGAGTACAGATAATTCCTTGGGGCAATTCATTCCAGAAGCCTGACAAATCCCCAGAACTTGGGCTTCATAAGAGACCCTGTGACTCTAATTAATCTTAATTTCTTCACGTTAGTAACTTGAATGGATTTCTGTCTTTTGAAACCTGTACAGTTCTCCTATGCAGATGAGAAACCAAGGATCATATATAATTTAACTATAAAAATCAGTTACTTAATCAGGATTTGTTAAGCATTCATGAGATGCATTAATTCTAAGAGGTTTAATCAAGGAGATTGATACCAAGAATGATTATGTTGGTGCTATTATATTTTGTTGATTACTATTGCCAGCCAAACAAAGTGTGCTTAAAAACAGCAGCAACAATTTTTTGTCCCCGCACACAAGGTCCTAATAATAAGGTAGAAGGCAGAAACCACTACAAGACAACTCATGGTTGAGTCATGAGAAAAAAATGACAAATCTTGACAAAATGGAGAATAATTTTACCTTAAAAAAGGATTATGTAAAGAAAACTCCAGATTTTAAAATCTGGGTTTTAAATCTATCCAATTAATTAAATGCACCTTCACCTGCACTTAGAGATAGTGCTCAAATATTCATTGACCTTTTTATTCAACATTGTCACAATAATTTTTTATTTCATTTCATTGATGAAATATTTTTCATTTTCCACAATAATTTGCAAATACTAACAGTGCAATTTCATAGAACCAAAACATTATGTATTCCACAAAAATCCTTGGCATTTGATTTATCCTTGTGACATTAAAAAATGAAATCCAGGACACAATTTGTCTTTTGGAGTATGGATCCTTATATATAACAAAGAAGGCTGCTTCATTCATTTTCCCTCCCAAGACTTTGATAAATATATAAAGTTAGAGGAAATCTGTTTTGGCATAGGACTTCCCTCTAAATTATATTTACAAAATATTCAGTTCTGTTCATTAAGGTTTAGAAATGAAAACTAAAATTATACTAATACATCTGTTAATAGACTGATACTGTCGGCATGGGCAAAAAGCTCCAAAGTGTGAACTGGAGAGTGAATGAATGGAATTAACTGACACTTAATTTTGTTGTTTATACCTAAACCCATTTTTTCATTGAAAACTAAGTGAAATATGAGGATACAGTTAGAGTTAAATTTGTCTAGAGAGTACTTCTTAACCATGGAAGTGATTCTATTGTGTATGTGCCTAAGTCTGCTTGAAGATGAAGGCATGTATTTATAGTTGATGTGTTCCCTCCCTGGCTATTACTTCCTAAGACAACAAAATGGAATCTATAACAGGAGTTTAGGCTTTCTCACTATCATTTGTCCATCTTTAATGAGGAATTTAGAGGCAAAAGTAAACATGGAAGTGGAGAAAGAAGGTCACATAATTTATTTCTCTGTGTGTGTGTGCGTATGCATGGGCATGGAAAAATTGAAGGTGAATAGGAATAAGATTCTCCCCCAAACCACAGATTTGTAAGAGATCAAAGTTGAAAAATCCAGAAGAGTTTTCCTTGAAGGTCTACAAAGCTCATGCTGTATACCAAGCCAATATAAATAAAAGAAAAGGTAAACAAATAAAACAAAGGTAAACCCTTATCAAACATAAGATTTTGCATGGCAAAGGAAACCATAAACAAAACAAAAAGACAACCTATGGAGAGAAAATATTTGCAAACAATGTAACCAACAAGGGCTTAATTTCCAAAATATACAAACAGCTCATACAACTCAATAACAACCCAATCAAAAATGGGCAGAAGACCTAAATAGACATTTTTCCAAAGAAGACATATGGATGGCCAATAGGCACGTGAAAAGATGCTAAACATCATTAATTATTAGAGAAATGCAAATCAAAACTACAATGAAAATTAAGAAAACACACCCATTTACCATTGCAACAAAAAGAATAAAATATCTGGGAATAAACCTACCTAAGGACACAAAAGACCTGTATGCAGAAAATTTTAAGACACTCATGAAAGAAATTAAAGATGATACAAATAGATGGAGAGATATACCATGTTCTTGGATTGGAAGAATCAACATTGTGAAAATAACTCTACTACCCAAAGCAATCTACACATTCAATGCAATCCCTATCAAACTATCACTGGCATTTTTCACAGAACTAGAACAAAAGATTTCACAATTTGTATGGAAACACAAAAGACCCCGAATAGCCAAAGCAATCTTGAGAATGAAAAATGGAGCTGGAGGAATCAGGCTCCCTGACTTCAGACTATACTACAAAGCTACCGTAATCAAGACAGTATGGTACTGTCACAAAAACAGAAAAATAGATCAATGGAACAGGATAGAAAGCCCAGAGATAAACCCACGCACATATGGCCACCTTATCTTTGATAAAGGAGGCAAGAATACACAGTGGAGAAAAGACAGCCTCTTCAATAAGTGGTGCTGGGAAAACTGGACAGGTACATGTAAAAGTATGAAATTAGAACACTCCCTAACACCATACACAAAAATAAGCTCAAAATGGATTAAAGACATAAATGTAAGGCCAGACACTATAAAACTCTTAGAGGAAAACATAGACAGAACACTCTATGACATAAATCACAGCAAGATCCTTCTTGACCCACCTCCTAGAGAAATGGAAATAAAAACAAAAATAAACAAATGGGACCTAATTAAACTTAAAAGTTTTTGCACAGCAAAGGAAACCATAAACAAGACCAAAAGACAACCCTCAGAATGGGAGAAAATATATACAAATGAAGCAAATGACAAAGGATTAATCTCCAAAATTTACAAGCAGCTCATGCAGCTCAATAACAAAAAACAAACAACCCAACCCAAAAATGAGCAGAAGACCTAAATAGACATTTCTCCAAAGAAGATATACAGATTGCCAACAAACACATGAAAAAATGCTCAACATCATTAATCATTAGAGAAATGCAAATCAAAACTACAATGAGATATCGTCTTACACCGGTCAGAATGCCATAATCCAAAAATCTAGAAACAATAAATTCTGGAGAGGGTGTGGAGAAAAGGGAACACTCTTGCACTGTTGGTGGGAATGTAAATTGATACAGCCACTATGGAGAACAGTATGGAGGTTCCTTAAAAAACTACAAATAGAACTACCATATGACCCAGCAATCCCACTACTGGGCATATACCCTGAGAAAACCATAATTCAAAAAGAGTCACGGGGCTTCCCTGGTGGCGCAGTGGGTGAGGGTCCGCCTGCCGATGCAGGGGACGCGGGTTCGTGCCCCGGTCCGGGAGGATCCCGCGTGCCGCGAGGCGGCTGTGCCCGTGAGCCGTGGCCGCTGGGCCTGCGCTTCCGGAGCCTGTGCTCCGCAGCGGGAGAGGCCACGGCAGTGAGAGGCCCGCGTACCGCAAAAAAGAAAAAAAAAAAAAAGGAGTCATGTACTAAAATGTTCATTGCAGCTCTGTTTACAATAATCATGACATGGAAGCAACCTAAGTGTCCATCAACAGATGAATGGATAAAGAAGATGTGGCACATATATACAATGTAATATTACTCAGCCATAAAAGGAAATGAAATTGAGTTATTTGTAGTGAGGTGGATGGACCTAGAGTCTGTCATACAGAGTGAAGTAAGTCAGAAAGAGAAAAACAAATACTGTATGATAACACATATATATGGAATCTAAGGAAAAAAAAAAAAAGGTCATGAAGTACCTAGGGGTAAGTCGGGAATAAAGACACAGACCTAGTAGAGCATAGACTTGAGGATATGGGGAGGGGGAAGGGTAAGCTGTGACAAAGTGAGAGAGTGGCATGGACATATATACACTACCAAATGTAAAATAGATAGCTAATGGGAAGCAGCCGCATAGCACAGGGAGATCAGCTTGGTGGTTTGTGACCACCTGGGAGGGTGGGAGGGAGGGTGACGCAATAGGGAAGAGATATGGGAACATATGTATATGTATAACTGATTCACTTTGTTATAAAGCAGAAACTAACCCACCATTGTAAAGCAATTATACTCCAATAAAGGTGTTAAAAAAAAAACTACAGTTTTTTTTGACTGGCCATCAGTCAGAATGGCCATTATCAAAAAGTCTACAAATAATAAATGCTGGTGAGGGTGTGGAGAAAAGGAAATCCTCCTCCACTGTTGATGAGAGTGTATATTGGTTCAGCCACTATGGAGAACAGTATGGAGGTTCCTTAAAGAACAAAACTAGTTACCATAGGATCCTGCAATCCCACTCCTTGACATATATCTGGAGAAAACTCTAATTCAAAAAGATGCATGCAGTCCCATGTTCATAGCAGCACTATTTCAATATCCAAGATATGGAAGCAACCTTAATGTCCATAGACAGATGAATGGATAAAGAAGCACTGTTTCAATATCCAAGATATGGAAGCAACCTAAATGTCCATAGACAGATGAATGGATAAAGAAAATGGTATATGTATATGTATAAATATATATATATATATTGCCATGTATATATATATACATTGCAATACTAGTCAGCCATAAAAAAGAATGAAATAATGCCATTTGCAGCAAATGGATGGACCTAGAGATTAATATACTAAGTGAAGTAAATCAGACAAGGATAAATACCATACGATATCACTTATATGTGGAATCTAAAATATGATACAAATGAACTTATTTACAAAACAAAAGCAGACTCACAGACATAGAAAAATAAACTTATGGTTACCAAAGGGGAAACGGGGAGGGGGAGGGATAAATTAGGATTTGGCGATTAACATATACATACTACTATATATAAAATAGATAAACAACAGGGACCTACTGTGTAGCAGAGGGAACTCTATTAAATATCTTGTAATAACCAATAATGGGAAAGACTATGAAAAAAGAATATATACATATAACTGAAACACTTTGCTGTACATCAGAAACTAACACAACATTGTACATCAACTATACTTCAATTAAAAAAATAATTTAAAAAAGAAAGTTAATGCTACCCATTCAAGTGTCCCGTGGGTTAGAGACTTGTTTCATTCCTTTTCCATGTTCTTTTAGGAACATGTCCAGTGTCCAGAGACACAAAGCAGAAACCTCAGTCTGGACAAATTTACTTGTAAGTGCACAAATCTAGTGTCATACAAGGTAAACTTCCAGACGTAGTTCAGGACTCTGAGATGCAAGTCTGAAACAGGAGAGATTCCATTTTCCCAGCTTTGCATTCCCTATGCTAATGAACATGTTTTCACCTGCCACGTGCTCTTGAACTGTGGTAGACTGAACTGATCACCAGAGTAAAGTAACTTCAAGAATAAAATAAGAACATTGTGCGTGATATGCATAAAGTTAATCCTTTGCTTTGTAAGCCCAAGACTGTCATCCTCTCTTATTTCATTCTTGCAACTGGAGTTCCAGGTACAGGACAGCACACCCCATTTCCAGACAGAGTTATGCCGTCACACAATGTGAAGCAATGGCAGAAAACTCACTCTTTTTGTGTACAGGTCAGCGATATATTAACTACATAGCTATTGCAGGGTGAGATGGATAGATATAATAAGGTGGAAGGAGGCTGAATAGAGTTCCTTTGGTTCTGTTTCTGCCACATCTTTGAAATGTTTGCCTCCTCAGTGCCTTGCTCATCTCTCTGTAAAGTAGGGGTGATATTTCTAAGTCCATGCCAGGAATTTTACAAGTCTCAAAAGCAAATGAAATTATTTTTTCTACCCACAAAATAAGCAGAAAGTTTCCATAACTATTTCTCCTCAAAGCAAGCTCATAGCCAATTTTACATTTTTCTATAAGAAAAATATTCCTATCCTAATAACCTGAATTCCTGAACCTTCCCCCACCTGGGGAGATATATGCAGGGTATGAAGATTCCCTGGGGCAAAATCCCCTTCCAGAGGAGTTCATCATACTCAGACCAGGAGGCAGATTTCAATATAGGTCATGTCATTCCAGAGCTTTCATGGAGTGTGTTAAAGCTGGTGTCTCTAGTCCTGTTTAAAACATGTCTAAGACGTCATCTAGAAGTCAGTCTAGTTTCTTTTCAGATGTCATTCAAGGCAAAATCATCATCTGTAGTTCAACAGTTCTTTTACATGTTATTTTAGGTCTCCTTGTTTGAAACAAGGACTTATTTTATTTTGTTTTAATGCCTCTCAAGTTCTTGCTGTCCAAGTTCTTCTTGAAGTTAAGCTATTTGCATTGCCCTGTGTAACATTGAGGAAATGAGCTGTGTTGTCACAAACAGAAAATTATGGGGATGAGTCTTTCTTTGAGGATGGATTTAGAAGGAGTAATGGTAGAGGAAGACTTAAACTAGAAAATAACCGACAGCAAACATTGACACAGACATTAATAGTAAATTAATAATAAGTAAGGTATAAGGGAGACGAATAGGGTTGAAGGGAGAGCTATTTCAGAATAATCTTTTAAAGGCTTTAAAGGAGGAATCTGCAAATTATTTAAATAAATGTGGGACATGAAGGCAAGTGCAGGTTTTGAGAAAATTCTAACTCTCTGGTAGCATTCTCTTAGGGCTTTGGATTCACGGCCCTCTGATTGCCCTGAAAAGTTGGAGGAATCAGAGGTCTGTGCTGAACTGGTTGCCAAGACTTATATACTGTCTACCCAGCAGATGCTTCCATTGGGGTCAGCGTTAATTTTTAAAGTCACATAAAGTAAGAAGTTAACAAAAGTATTGAAACATACAATGTGTGTATGTATTTGTCCACAAATCTTGTCCTGTAGACCAAGATCTTTTCTTTGAGTACAGTTGTAAATTTTTGCTTTTCTTATATTAACCATTTATGACATACTCATTAAGTAACACAACCAAACTCAAGGCAGCAGATAACATGGGTGATAGGCCAGTTCCACTCCCCAACAGCTCTAAAAATGTACATCTCATTTACAGCCTTCTTAAGAGGATCACATGAAGTAATGTGTGTGCAAACATTCTGTTCTCCTCACAAATCACCTGTCATCTTTGTGTTAGAGTGAGTTAGTGTGCCAGGATGAGTAGCTAATATGTCAAACCACATGATTCTTGAAAAAGAAGGCTATGTCTTACTCATTAGGGGTATCACCAAGTATATCTAGTATATGCCTTTTCCATGGTGGATACTCAATAAATGCTTGTTAAATTGAGCATACAAGTTTTCAGAGGCTAAGACTATGCCTCTTATATTCTGACATTTGCCCCATACATTTGCATGTTTCTAATGTTTTTCAATTATTGTATGATGGTGGTAGGTATGAAATAAGGAATTGTTAGGAATCAAAGGCAGTTTGACAAGCTTATATTTATAAGTCATTTTCTCACAAAAGACCTAAAGAGCCTAGACGCATAAAGTTAAGGAATAGGAAAGGTTCTTTGGCATCACGTTAAGTCTCAGTAGACAAGTTACCTTCATCCTGCATACAGTATACATCAATTTGAATAATACTGAGATTTTTTAAAGTTTCATTCAACTCAAAAGAAAATTTGGGACCACAAATAAATACTGAAGAATTAAGTCTCATGTGAAATGAATGTATATTAAGCATTATACTTTCAGATTACTTTAAATAACCGATATAAAACAATGCCTGCAACTGGGACCTCAGAAAAAAATGTCTGTTGGAGACCAAGATTTCTGTGTTATCATTCATCCTTCCTTAACCTATCCTGTAACACTGAACAAGTCAAGCAATGTATTTCTTTTTTTTTTCTATTTTACTTTATTTTAGCTCTTATTTTTTAAATGATGTGTAAGGTATATCTATTAACTTAATGAATACTTCTTATACATAAGAAAGTTGAGCTCTTGAGGAGGTAAAGAAATTGTAGCAATTAAAAAGATAATGAAATTCACTGTAATAATGGATTCTGGATATATAATCACTAAACTACATCATAAATAACAATTCCTTCCTTGTGCATAATATCTTCCTTGTACTTCCAATAAATCTCTGTCTCCTCTCTCCTTCAATGATTGATAACAGATAATGTTTCTTATGCCAGATTCTGGGTTCAGAAAGCCTGTTTCCAGTGAGGCGGGAGCAGTGATGTTTTCATCTTTCCATAGCCTATCACCCAATACTTCCATTTAGTTCACCCTGGGTTTTTTTGGTACTAATCATTTAACTCGTAAACACTCTCTCTTTTTTTTTGACCCCACTGCATGGCTTGTGGGATCTTAGTTCCCTGACCAGGGATTGAACCGGGGTCCTGGCAGTGAAAATTCTGAGTCCTAACCACTGGATCACCAGGAATTCCCTCATAAACTCTTAATAAACTTAATCCATCCTCTTTCTTCATGGGCCTTATTTATTCATTCGTATCTGAAGCCAAAGAAACAGAGGGAAGAAACTAAAATTACACTCAAGCCCATCCATTTTCTTCTTGCTGAATGTAGATAAAAGTTTCTAAGGCCAACCTTCTTCTCCCCTCAAAGTCATGTCCAAACTCCAGCCATTCCCAAGGCTCCAACTGTTGCTTCTTTTTCAGTGACTCCAAGTTGACACTTTCATTCCTCACATCCCTGCTCAGTTCTGTGCACCTCATCATGGTGCCTTGGAGGCAATTTAACTTCAGTGCTTCAAAGGCCACTCTCACTTTCCTCCTCCACAAATCTCTACTTCTTTTTGGCCCCTGTCTTGTTTAATGACATTACTATTCACCCAGTCGCCGAGGCTGACAACTTGAGAGAAATCTTTAGAGTTGGCTGATAGATGGGGAGGCAGCAGAAGAGAATTGGTTGGGATGAGTGGGGACCAGTCTCTGTCCATCCAACTGCTACCTTCTCCTCTTGATCTGCACTCTCACTTCGGAAGACCGAGGTCTCATCTGCCTTTCCCTGGTTCCCTGTGACAGCTTCATGGTCATTTTCTCAGTCTACAAGATCTCCCCTATTTCTGAGTCTCTGTACTGTGACAAGATTTATGATTCCAAAACACAGATCTGATGTAGAGCCTTTAGATTACCCCCATGGTGCAGTCTGACCCTCCGCTTCTCTCCTGTGCTTCCTGGTACCATCCCCCCATTTATCCTCTCTAGTCACCTGGAACCATTCATTCTTCTCTCCAAGTAGTGTCAAACTTTGACCTTTGCTCCTCTCTGTCATACTTTCCTCTCTCATAAGAATGCCCCCTCCTCCTTCTGTTCAGCCTTCACTCCCCAGCTCAGATGTCACCCATGGCACCGCCTCTTTGAAGAATTTATGGACTCTCCAAAAAAATTAATTGCTTTCTCCCCTGGGCTCCCATAGCATTCTGTTGATCTGGCAGCAGAACCTTTGTCACATGGGATGGGTTGGGACAGGGTGGGGTCTCTCTCCCTTCATCTGAGTGAACTTATCTTTGTACTTACCAGGACCTTAACATGGACCAGTATGTGCTTATTAAGTGAATGGATGGAATTAATGAAAAAAAATGAATGAATGCACAGTACTATCTGTAGACAACAAGAGTTGTGTGAGGAAGGCTGATTTGGGGGCTATTTGTAAATGTGACTCTCTCACGCTCCTTGTGTTTCCAGCAGCATGCCATCACTGTGGCAATGAACTGTGGACCCCATTCTGAAGCTGCTTACACACCTTAGCTGGGTAAATGACATCTGACCTGTGAAAAGTCAAACATAAATGAGATTGAGAGTCATTAACAAATCTCCATATATTACACATCAGAATCTCATGGGCAGGTCCGTAAAAAATGAAATTCCCAATGCCCACAGCAGAGCCACAAACACTACATTATTAACAAACTCTTGAGTATACCTATATACCAGCTCAGCCCCATTCCACAGACTAAGATCTGGGAGCCAGTGTACTTCCTGCTCAGAGATATTTCACAGATGACTGGTGGTTGCAGCAATGAGGAAAGTATTCATGAAGAAGGAGGAAGACCTCAGGTGATTTCTGAAGAATGGATAGGATTTGGTCAATGGAATAGAAAGAGCAGGGAAAGCACTTCATGTAGGATGAAATGGAAGCAACCTAAATGTCCATTGATGGAGGAATGGATAAAGAAGATGTACATATATACATGGAATACTACTCAGCCATAAAAAAGAATGAAATAATGCCATTTGCAGCAACATGGATGGACCTGGAGATTATCATACTAAGTGAAGTAAGTCAGAAAGAGAAAGACAAATATATGATATTGCTTACATGTGGAATCTAAAAAAATGATACAAATGAACTTATTTACAAAACAGAAATGGACTCACAGACTTAGAAAACAAACCTATGGTTACCAAAGGGGAAAGGTGTGTGGAGGGATAAATTAGGAGTTTGGGATTAAAATATACCCACTACTATATATAAAATAGATAATCAACAAGGACTTACTGTATAGCACAGGGAGCTCAATATTCTAATAACCTATAAGGGAAAAGAATCTGAAAAAGAATGGATACATGTATATGTATAACTGAATCACTTTGCTGTACACCTGAAACTAATACATTGTAAATCAACTATACCTCAATATAAAATAAAAATTAAATTAAAAAAAAACTGTTTGTAAAGATATGGTAGTAGGAACAGGCACTGGATAAGTCAGGGCCAGAGAGAGCTCACCAACTTGGTTGAGATAGAGGGGGCTGATGAAGAGGTGGTTGGAGTTCTGAGTTGGGACCATATTTCCTGGAGCCTGAAATGACAAGAAAATGGTGTTTAAGTAAGGGGATATGCATGATGAAGGTGTTAAGAGTTTTCAAGTGTGTATCAGATAACATAATGCGTAGAAAGGGCTAGAGGCAGAGATACCAATTAGGGGAGCAAAACTTGCCACCCCAAAATGTCTCTTTGGCATGCAGATTATTTCAAGCTGAAAACAATGAAGGCCCAAAAGACTCAGGAAGAACCTTTGACCTTCCCCCTAACTGCCTAAAGAAGGTAGATAAAGGACCTGTTCCGGGAAGGGAGCTATCACCATAGATGAGTACAGTATAAACTAGCTATGGAGATAGGGAAGAACCCAGCAAAGTCTGTTTGCTAAAGTTCTCTGTGTCCCATTGTCTCTGCCTGGCCCAGCAAACATTTAAGTAACAAACATTTGCTTTTCAATCTCCATGTGAATTGCCTTCCTCTCCTTTGAGGTCCCAAACTACTACCCCCAACATCCTCTTTTGTCTTTAGCTGAAAATGGTATTTAAGGTGAGGGCTTCAGCCATTTGGGGAGTTACTCAGTTTTCCTGGGTCTCTCCCATGTATAGTTGTTACTAAACTTTGATTTTCTCCTGTTAATCTGTCTCATGTCAATTTAATTCTTAAACCAGCCAGAAGAACCTAGAAGGGTAGAGGACAATGTCTTCCTGCCCAACACCAACAAAAAGTTGACTGAAACAAAGGCTTGAAGTGAGGACACCACAGATTAGTGTAGTGACAGAGAATGGAAAGGAAGAAGCAGAAGCAGGGAGCAGAGTCAGCAAGGGAGGATGAGAGATGGGTGGGATGCATACCATGGGAAAGGAGCTTGAGAAATAAAGTGTGACTCCATAGAGGAAGGATGATACAACCATCAGAAACAGAATGTTGGAAAGGAAACCAAGCCTAAGTGAAAGAAGGAAGTTTGGTTTGTAGTTATTCTGAGTCTAATGCAAAAGCACCACAGAAAAGAAGAGTGGGGCTGCTGCTTTAGAGAGGAAACATGCTAGAAATAGCGATTTTGGAATCACGTTTGTAGAAATAATAGCTAAAGCTGTGAGACTGCTTGAGGTTTCCAAGGGAGCGTGCAGTGAGAGAGTGGCTAGGGGTTCCTATAGTCAGGAAGTGGGAGCATTAAAGGGGCCAAATAGAGCCCTTAGGATGCTAGCAGGACCACCATTTAAGGTAAGGATGGAAAACCTTTCAAGGATCAGATTGAATGCTCAATAAAAATATGAAAAAAATAATGTGGAAAAGCTGACGGTATTTGATCACAGGTATCACAGATGATCTGAGAGAGTGTAGTTTCTGTAGGTGTGGAGGACAGATCAGAGAACAGCCAACATGGCCTTAGTCATTGGAGAATTCTCCCTGGGAAAAGAAAGATGAACAATCCAAGTTGGAGGGAGGACCAAGGTAAACCAGGAAGGCCGAGGCTCTAGAATTTGATGGCAGAGAGCAGGAACTCTGTGCTGGGCAGGTGACAAGCTCAAAATGACAGCAGCTCCGTAGAAGTGAGGAGTCACTTGGAAGCATGGAGGGAAGAGAGACCTCTGTCCCTAAGACAGAAGGAGGTAAGATGATGCAGTAACAAGAGACAGACAGCTGTCTGTAGGCCACAGATGCTGTGAGCAGGCCTGCACTGGAGATCTGTGTAGAAATATGGGGCTTAGAATCTTCCTTATTTTGTTGCCTGTGGTTGCTGGATGAGGACGTCCTTTCACTCTGGGGGCCTCAGTTCCCCACGTACAGTGTGGTGGTAGCAACCCTGCCCAGCTCTCCATCCCAGGGCCTGACATCACTACTGACAAACACAATCATACTACTGCTGATCAGGAAAAGCAGTGTCATCAGTTCTCTGGATGCTTTGCCCCATGAGTCACATGTGTTACTTCTCCAGTCACTTCCAATGATGGCAAAGGAGGGATTTACAAGGATAAGGAACAAAATGAGTTACGGAGGAATAAATATTTTATTTACTTATCATGGTCCAAGCTTCTTGTTGCAAACAGTATTTTTCTGTAGTGAGCATGCATCTCAAATTCCTTTGGGGTGGGGATGCGGCACGTAGCACAGACACAGTCAGAAGCCAGGACAGAAACTCCAGGAGAGCAGGAAGGGATAAGAGCGAGGGGAGAGGGATGCCCCTGCATCCAGTGTGCTGTGACCCTCTGCCACAAGCTAGGGCACCTCAGTACGTCACCCCATCTCTCTGCTGCTTGATTTCCTCATCAGTTAAATGGTGAGACAGCACAAACCTCATAAGTTGTGATGGGATTAAGTCAGTCACTGTACATGAAGTCTTTAAAACAGGATGCATTCCATAGGCTTTATGTAAGTGCAGGCTGGAGCAGCAGCAGTGGCAGCTAGGAACTTTACAGTGCATGCTGTAAAGCTCTGCAAAGGAGGTACATCTGCACTTATCAGGAAGAGCTCTAGTGCTTTGATCACAAGTCTGTACCCACCTGAGACTAAAATCCAAAAGGAATGGGGCCATGATTCTTTTATAAATGGCTGTATTCCCAGAACCTAGTCCCTGGAATGTCATGGGCAATAAAAAGATATTTGTTGAATGTATGCTAGTGGGTGGATGGATGGATGGATGGATGAAGAAATAGATGGAGGGATGAAAGGAGGGATGGAGAGAAGGAGTGGCGAGGGTTACACAAAAACATGCATGGAAGGAAGAACAGAGGGTGAAGACAGGGAAGGAAGATGGAGGGAGGAATGTTATAAGGCTCTATTTCTTAAAACGTGTGGCAGATGATCTGGGGTCGATCACCTTTTATTATAAAATGTGTTTTGCAGAAGGAAAAAAAAAGGAAGTGTTTTACAATTGGATGTGCTCTGTACTCTGTCCTAATTTTCAAATGAAATACACCTGCTCTTTGCTGGTAGCCAGCATGTTCTCTCCACCCAGGGGTTTTAGATTCACAATGCAACCTAAGCCCCCAGGCACCACCCTTCCCTGCTTCCCTTCCTCTTGCCTACATTTCCTTATATGATAAACTACTTGATTGGCTGACTTTGCCTTTCAACTCAATTTCTCATTTGCCGCTGGCATTTCCAGGGAACACTCAACAGCATAGGATGAGGGGCAGCTCATCTCTCCTCTTCCTGTAAATTCTTGCTTAGTGGTTTCCAATAACATTTTGCCTCATGATTATTCTGTTGCTCTTTCCAGAATGCAGTTTTCCACAATTGAACTCAAATCATTTGCTTTTTCAATTGACAAATTATAACAGACAATGCCACCAATTACTGAACAATTAAGATCCTAGAAGAATGTGCCCAACTGCATTCTTGATGTGGTTTGATTTGGAAATTTTTGGACTCAGTTTGTACACTGCTGTAGCAGAAGCACCTGCACTGCGTGTTGAAGAAGTCAGGTCTTACCTGCCTCTGCTGGCTTTCTCTCTCAACCATTTGCAAAAGGTGAGGCTGGAAAAAAAAAAAAAAAAAAAAAAGAAGGTGAGGCTGGATTTGCACCTCTTAAGATTCTACAAAAAAAAAAAAAAAAAAAAAATCACAAGGAATACCTATGCAGAGAGGGCCTTCCAGTCAGAAGACATAATTGCCAGACCTGACTTGGCAAGCTCTCCATCCTGTCGAGTCTCAGATTCCACACATAAAAAATGTGCAGCAAACCTGGTGCCACCAGTGTGCCATGGGAACTGGATGGGATCGTGCATTTGAGGAAAGCACTCATGCAGCAGGGAGAATTGAATCTGAATCTGATCTGCTCTACCTGTTCTTACTCACCTCAGAACTGTCCACAAAAAGCCCACTTTACTAAGATAACCATCAGAAAAGGAAAGCGTAAGGCACACATCTCTTAAGTCACTGATTTGTCAATCACTGCCCAGTCTGAAAGTGTTGTTGTTGTTGTTGTTGTTTGCGGCATGCGGGCCTCTCACTGTTGTGGCCTCTCCCGTTGCAGAGCACAGGCTCCGGACGCGCAGGCTCAGCGGCCATGGCTCACGGACCCAGCCGCTCTGCGGCACGTGGGGTCTTCCCGGACCGGGGAACGAACCCGTGTCCCCTGCATCGGCAGGCGGACTCTCAACCATTGCACCACCAGGGAAGCCCCTGAAAGTGGTTATTTTTAAAAACAAAAAGATTCAGAAAAGCTGGCACTTGTCTCTGAGAACAGAGAGCAGGGAGGTGTTAGGACAAGAGCCCTGAGCTCCTATGCAAAGCTGAGTGTGACTGTGGTGAGTGTGCCAGGCACTGGCACCAGTGCCGTGAGCCAGCGTGGCTGAGAGCCAGACCAGCGTCGATCAAATACCCTGTTCAGTGATGCTGTTGTGTATCCCCCACAGGGATTACTAATTTAAAAAATTTGAAATCCAATAAATGCACTTAGTAAAACTATACTGGAACAATTGCTTTTATCCAGAAGACACTGCTGCATCTTGTGGTGCCTTCTTTGCTCATTCATCACAGAGCCTCAGGCTTGTCACTGTGAAGATCGATCACCTCTGGACTAAAGACACCGTCATCATTGTCATCAGTAAACACACAGTTGGTGTGTACTGGGTCCAAGATAGCAGCCATCACATGTCGATGGGAGAAGGTGATTTTAAAAATCTTTAAAATGTAATGCCAAATACCATAATTGTTTTGGGGGGATTTTTTTGTTCTTTTTTAATTAAAAATTGTTTTTTGTTTTTGTTCTTTATTTTTTTTTTAATAACTGCTTTGTTTTGAGCCAAATTATGGTCAGAGACTGAGCTTGTCTTTGCCAATAATTTATTAAACACAGGTTCACTGTAGGATTATAATTTATAATACTTCACAAGCCAATCGCATACAGGATATGGTTCTTAATAAGCCAATAAAGGAATAACATACTTCATACCAGTAATCGATTAATTATACCATCGTTCCAGGCAGAGAGGAGGTGAAAGAAATAAAGTCCAAATTTAGCTGAGGTGTAACTTTCTGCGAGTTGGTTCTTGTAGAGTCAGCTTAGCCAACCAAGAGCCGACGTCCAGCTGCTGGTGCAAACAGAAAGTCCTGTGTAGCCAGAGCAGGATGTTAGCAGAGAGAAGGTGCTGGTGTTGTCATTCCAGGACCCTTACACAGCTTGCATCACTGCCTACGAGAGTGGTCTCTCCGAGGCAGGAACAGACGTCCCTTCCGTTCCTGAGACTGCTGCTCAGTTAAATACCACTGCCACCAAGAGAGGCCTGGCCACGGCAAGAGCCAGTGTCTCAGGATCTTCACAGAGCTATTTAGGTCAGCAGGGAGTAGCCTTGCCCAGAAGGAACACTCTTGATAAGTCCTCACAAATTCGTGGCGTTAAAAGTTTAAATGCCCATCGCATGATATCCACTCACATATATGTTTGTATGGATAAGCCCCTCCCAGTGGTGTCCGTCAATGGCTGAGCTCCTGAGGGCTGACAGAGAACAACAGATGCCCAGACATCCTCCTGGCCCAGCTTCAAAGTCACCCTCAGGTTAAAACAACTTCACTTAAGTCAGAAACAAGTGGACTTGAAATCGTAACAAATACACAGCAGTAATATTTGCTACAAATGACTTTGGAACACTCTGTTGCTACCAAAACTCAGGTCTGGCTGCTTGCTGCTCGAAAGCCAATACTCGAGAGGCAAGGTTAGTAGAAAGGAAGGGTTGCTTTCCTTTCTGTATGAGACTACGTGGCAGACTCATGTCCAAAGGCCAAGTCCCCCGCTTGCTGATCAGTGGGCAAGAGCTTTTAAAGGGGAGTTTCAGGGATGTATATAGGTAGAGGGAGGGGGCTACATGCAGAACAGCAGAGTCAGCACTGACAGTCATCTTGAAATTAGTCATGCGGTGGTCTGAATAGTGCTATCTTCATTGTTTTAAGTACAGTTAATCTTTAGTTCCAGGGTTGTTTTTTTTCCCATTTCCTTGGGGCCAGTTCTTAGAATTGTGACAGCTTATGCCATGGTTGCAGTCTGGTCATAACGTAGATAACTTTTTCACCTGGTGAAGGTTTTAGTATGGAAAAAACAGTTCAAAGGATATGGCTCAAAATATCATCTATAGCCCTTGAGAAGGAACTAAAGGTCCTTGACTTTGTTTAATGACTAAACTATTATTATTTGGTCCTTTTGACTGCTTTCCTTTGCTTCCTTCTGCATTTTCTCAGTTCTCTGATTAAATTTATTATTTGGCTAAAGTTTTTCTACAGACAAAAGGCAGGCTGAGGAAACAGGGGAGTCTGTCTGCGGAAGGCGCCATACTGTCCTGCTCCATTTCACTTTGATATCATGTGTGATTCCTTAAATATCTTCATTGTGTATTCATCACCCTGGTACAATTGATTTAGACAAATTATTTTTGATCAAGAAAGGAGCGCCCAGCATTCTCTAGCTGTGGGATGGGACAGGGTAGCGGGGGTGCCAGGGACACCATGTTACAATCCACTGGTTCTTTCATCTAAGGACATTTATGCGGGCCTACTGGGTGAGCAACTGTGGAAGGACAGATGTGGTCCTTTCTCAAAGAGGCCTCAGACTAGTGAGGGAGCAGCAGCCATCTTGTGTGACACTATTACAATGGTCCAGACAACCATCAGGGCTTGGGAAAGTTAGTGATGGAGGATCTGCCCTGGCCTGGCTGGTCACAGCTGAGTTAAGGCAACTAGTAAGACTTAACTACCTGGAAGGGGAGTTTGGGACCAGACAGAACAGCAGGGCCCAGGGAGGGAACACAGCACCTCAGAGCAGCGAAGAAGGCCAGGGTGCCTGGAGCTCAGAAGGAGAGGAAGAGGGGTGAACAGAGACTGAGCAGGGTGCACAAGGTCCAGGGCAGGGAGTGGAAATGATCAGATATGCCTTTTACTGGCCCTCTTTCAGTCCTTGTAGAGGCTAGGCTGGGGAGATGGCCATAGACTCTATCAATGCCAAGGCAGGGCTGTCAGCTGAGGTCCCAGAGCCCAGACAGAGGCTGGCTGGTTGGAGAACAAGAGAATTTACATAAAGCAAACAGAAGGACAAAAGAGGCAATGGCCACATGGCACTGTGAAACACAATTTAACGAGGTGGGTCTCGAGTGCCAGCAACTGGGCCACAGCAGCCTTTTCCCAAGCAGCAGTGAGAGGTGCTTTCCACCCAAAACCTCCCAGGGCAGGACATCTGACCTGAAGAACAGAGCCGAGGTTGCAGCAGTATTCCCCCTCACTGTGCAGGTGCAAACCCATGACAAGAGGCCAGGGGTGGTGGAGGAGAGGAGCTGCAAGTCAGAGTGAGGGTCTCAGCCGAGATCTCCAGAGGAGGGGCCGCCAACTGCTTCAGTCTTTCAAAGAGGAAGCACCACTGTTTGTGATGCATCTGTAGAATCCCAAGGACAGCAAACAGCCCAGAGAACACAGGAATTCTTTCCTCCAGGGCGAAATCAAACTCCTAAAGGATGCAGTCTATGTAATAACACACCAGCTTCGCAGAGGTACCGAGAGCCTCGCAAAACTCCCCCAGATAATGTCATTCTCCAAGTGGAAGAAATGGGCCCTATTCTTCTCCCAGGCCCCTCACCAGGTCCCTCTGCAGCCTCTCTTTGAAAAACAGCCATGCTTTCCAAATCTGGAATTGGACCAATCCACAGGCATCCTAAGTGGTTCCAACAGGAGCCTGTGGTTTTCAATTCTTCCTCCAAATGACAGCTCAAGTTTCCCTTCTGCGTACCACTGTGGTATTGCATGGAAAGTGGCAGCATTTCTGAAGACAATGGCAGGATCAGATCAGAAACAGTCTGCAAATGAAACCTATTTTACTTTGTCTAGGCTGATAAATAATTCTACCTGACTATCAAAGTGGCACCAGGAAATATCTACAGAGCTTTGAGTGTTTCTAAAACTCAAGCTCTGTGAGAGTCATAAAACCAAATAAACATTAAGGAAACTATTGTATCCTGGCCCCACACCCAGGCCAGCCTCCACCCAAACATGACATGCAATCACCATCAGAAGGCTTGCTGTTTCAGGGGAGCACAAAATGCTTGGAGAACTCAGAGTTCCTCAGAACACTCTCTGGGAGCAGACTTGTCAGCTAAGTCTCCTGCCCCTGTGAAACACTGGGTGGGCCACCTTCTATTTCAAAGCCAAGTCTATTTCAGTTAAGGTGGAAGCATTTCAATAGCCTCTTTTCTTTGCCCAGCCTACATATCTCAACTCATTGTAGATCTTACCATGTTTTTCTGAAATTGCTCTTCAAAATACAATCCATACAAATCATTTTAAAGTGGTTTACTGAAGAATCTTATGGGAGTGAAGGGGCTCAGTGCAGGCCGCCCCAAGATGCGCCACTATGGCACATGGATTATTTTGAGCTGAAAACAATGAAGGTCCAAAAGACTCAGGAAGAACTTCCTGAACTTCCCCCTAACTGCCGAAAAGAATTTCAGAGAGGAGTACCGTCCCAGGAAGATGCCGTCACCATAGCTAACTATAGTGAAGTATCGGGAGTAAACACAGGGAGGAGCCGATCAAGACCCATTTGATCAAAGTACTCTCTGTGTCCCATTGTGTTTGAATGGCCCAGCAAACGTTTGTTTACCAAACATTAACTCTTTTTATCTTCCGTGAGTTACCTTACTTCCCTTGAAGCCTCAGACCCCCCCACCTCTTCCTTGGTCAGAATAATACGTATACCTCAGCTTGCTTTAGCTAACTTTGGAATTCTTCATACTTATGTGAATTCCAGCACACACATAACACATATGATCTTCTCCTGTTAATCTGCCTTATGCCATTTTAATTGGTAGTCAGAAGATCCAAGAGGGGAAAGAGGAGAAATGTCTTTAAGAGCTACAGTGACTGACCTAGATTTGAAATCTTAGAATACCATCTTAACTTCAATTATTTGCACAGCACTTGTTTTGTGAAAATGAATAAATCACCTGATTTCATGCCCCAGAATTGTAGCTCCCGTTAATGAACTGACAGGCCCCGCCCCATCACGTCATTGCATTCTCCTGAGGATACCCTGAGGCTCCTTCCCAGGGCCCAGGCAGCTGGACAGGAGGCCTCCATGGCCTTGGGGGAACAGCTTAGTCAGCTCAGGACATAAAGATGTCAAATTCTTGGCTTTTAAGTTTTAGAAGTAGTAAGCAACCCCAGAGGCATATACAGACAGAAAGGTTTTAGGAAAATACTTGCTAAGGATCTTATAAGCCA
Source organism: Lagenorhynchus albirostris (assembly GCF_949774975.1). Lineage (NCBI taxonomy): Eukaryota > Metazoa > Chordata > Mammalia > Artiodactyla > Delphinidae > Lagenorhynchus > Lagenorhynchus albirostris. The sequence continues at coordinate 139,279,874 of NC_083095.1, read as the reverse complement.
GAAAAAGAGATGGAACAGAATTGGGAGGAAGCAAGAGAGCTGGGTATTGATGGAGGGCTGAGGAGGGGTCCTTCTGCACCAAGACCCCCCATTATTCTACCTCTACCGGCTCTACACTAGGCCTGTGGAGTTCCTCAACTCTCTGTGACGGTGTGGCAAGATGGCATACATTTCCTGCATTTGCCTGGAAACTTAAGTGTGAGGCTGAGGACCAGGGTCCTGGAAGGGGCCAGCCAAGAGCAGGGACATCTTGACCCAAGCAGCCTTGACCATGCCCTGTAGGAGATGCTCCATGAATACCCAGGTTGTGGTGGAGGAGTTCTCTTAGTGAGGAGCACATGTGAGGGTACAGGAAGCAGACAGTGCATGAGAGGGCCCCACCTCTGCCCCTACCAATTCAGTCATCCTCCAAAAGTGGAGGCGGAGGGGAATTTTAAATTTACCAGAAAACTCAGAATGGATGAATTATTATTATTACCACTACTATTATTATTATTATTACTGGAGTGGAGAACTTCATAAAATGTAACAGGGACTTGAACTAGGGATTAGACTGAGTTGTCAGCGTGGCACCCAATTTTGTGACATGAAATGTTGTGCCCACCAGAGAATGTTCAACCACAAGTTAGCAAGCTCTGCAGACAAAAGAGGTGACGGGAAGAAGGGCCGGAGGGATGGGACATGTTTCTTGACATACTCTCGCTGTATCCCAGATTGTACTGGCTGTCAGAAAAATACATGTACTATCGTTTATTGTGGTGAAACCAGGTAAAATGTACTGTATTCTACTTTTACTAAGCAAGTCACATGGAAATCTCAAGTCAGTTAGGGTTTTTTTTTTTTAAGCAATTTTCAGAAAGTGTTTAAGGTGAATGGGAATTCAGACCTGGGTTCCAGGACTTTGGTGCCCACAGCTCTATGTCCCAGCCGGGATGACCTGACCTGCCTTGGGAATCACTGTGCACGTTCAGCGCAGGGTCTTTGTGACATGAGAGGATGTCCTGACACCTGTGGTCCATGAATGCTGGAGAGGCAGCCTTTCTGAAGCCAGAATAACCCAGAGCTAGTTACTAATAACCCGAGTAACGCCACGAGTGAATGGCTCTACTGCTTTTGCAGACTACGTTGAGATAAAATACACAGGTAATTAAACACGATAAAACTTACTATATGCTGTCTGCATTTGATACGGGTCTATATCTCCACTGCCCAGCATGATGGTCTCTCCCCACAATGTGGGTCCTGAATGTGACCACTTGAAACTTTTTTTTTTATACAGCAGGTTCCTATTAGTTATCTATTTTATACATATTAGTGTATATATGTCAATCCCAATCTTCCAATTCATCACACCACCACCACCACCCGCCCCCTGCCACTTTCCCACCTTGGTGTCCATACGTTTGTTCTCTACATCTGTGTCTCTATTTCTGCCTTGCAAACCAGTTCATCTGTACCGTTTTCTAGATTCCACATATATGCGTTAATGTATGATATTTGTTTTTCTCTTTCTGACTTACTTCACTCTGTATGACAGACTCTAGATCCATCCACATCTCTACAAATGACCCAGTTTTGCTCCTTTTTATGGCTGTGTAATGTTCTATTGTATATATGTACCACATCTTCTTTATCCATTCATCTGTTGATGGGCATTTAGGTTGCTTCCATGACCTGGTTACTGTAAATAGTACTGCAGTGAACATTGGGGTGCATGTGTCTTTTTGAATTATGGATTTCTCGGGGTATATGCCCAGTAGTGGGATTCCTGGGTCATATGGTAATTCTATTTTTAGTTTTTTAAGGAACCTCCATACTGTTGTCCATAGTGGCTGTATAAATTTACATTCCCACCAACAGTGCAAGAGGGTTCCCTTTTCTCCACCCTTCTCCAGCATTTGTTGTTTGTAGATTTTCTGATGATGCCCATTCTAACTGGTGTGAGGTGATACCTCATTGTAGTTTTGATTTTCATTTCTCTAATAATTAGTGATGTCGAGCAGCTTTTCATGTGCCTCTTGGCCATCTGTATGTCTTCTTTGGAGAAATGTCTGTTTAGGTGTTCTGCCCATTTTTTGATTGGGTTTGTTTTTTTGATATTGAGCTGCATGAGCTGTTTATATATTTTGGAGATTAATCCTTTGTTGATTCATTTGCAAATATTTTCTCCCATTCTGAGGACTGTCTGTCTTGTTTATAGTTTCCTTTGCGGTACAAAAGCTTTTAAGTTTCATTAGGTCCCATTTGTTTATTTTTGTTTTTATTTCCATTACTCTAAGAGGTGGGTAAAAAGGATCTTGCTGTGATTTATGTCAAAGAGTGTTCTTCCTATGTTTTCCTCTAAGAGTTTTACAAACCATTTGAAATTGAGATGCAGTGTGAGAATCACACCACCGTTCAAAGAGTGGATACAAAAAAATCTTAAAATATCTCATTAATAGCATTTTATATTGATTACATGCTGAATTAATATTTTGGATATATTGAGTTAAATTAAATATATTATTATAATTAGTTTTACTTGTTTCTTTTTGCTTTTTTTAAATGTGGCCTTAGAAAATTTTAAATTACATATGTGGATTGCATTCCGTTTCTACTGGATAGTGCTGGTTGGTATGATCCATCTGCTTAGAAAAGAAATAAGAGGAACATGATTCCTGTATACATTATGACTATCTTTGAGTTCCATGATATCAGGAGAAGAAATGCACACACCACTAAATTTAAAATCGTTGTCAATTGCTTATGAAGGAAGTTAACAATTTTTTATTGAAGTGTAGTTGCTTTACAAAGATTCAGGTATACAGCAAAGTAATTCAGTTATACATATATACATATATATATTCTTTTTCAGATTCTTTTCCATTATAGGTTATTACAAAATATTGAATATAGTTCCCTGCACTATACAGTAGGCCCTTGTTGTTTATCTATTTTATATATAGTAATGTGTATCTGTTAATCTCAAATTCCCAATTTATCCCTCCCTCTCTTTCCCCTTCGGTAACCATAAGTTTGTTTTCTATGTCTGTGAGTCTATTTCTATTTTATAAATAAGTTCATTTGTATCATTTTTAATTAGATTCCACATATAAGTGATATCATATGACATTTGTCTTTCTCTGACTTACTTCACTTAGTATGATAATCTCTAGGTCCATCCATGTTGCTGTAAATGGCATTATTTCATTCTTTTTTATGGCTGAGTAATATTCCATTATATATTACACATAATATAATATATATGTATGTATACCACATAGGAAGTCAACATTTTTTAGTGTCTACTGTGTACAAACACTGCTGCTGGGAGTTTTGCATAAATTATCTCAAACGTCCCATATCAGTTAAGGGTCTGCATTAAATCAGAGATATGAAACCATTAGGAAATACACATGTACACCTATACATACAGGGATTGTTGTAGGAATTTGATCGTATGCAATTGTGAGAATTGGTTAAAAGTCTCTGAAAGACTGATATCTTCTCATCTAAACTTCAGCTTGAAGTTTTCAGAGCAGACAGTTGGGAAGGGAAGATGGATATAGCGTGGGGAGGGGTGGGGACAAGCTGGAACTGACAACATGCATCATAACTGACAACAACAGACGGGTCCCTGTCAGCAAGCAGCAGTGTGCTAGCTCCTGTTCATGCCAGTTCCTGAGGGTCACATTCAGTGACACCACAGTAGCAGCTTGAAATCAGCTGCAAAGAGAATATTTACACCACGTGAATTGGCAAACCCTGCAAAACGACATCAAAAGACCTCCAATTTCGATGATGCAGGTGAAGTGCAGGAGAAGCTGACACCCTTTATTGTGGAGCTAAACACATTCCTGATTCGGGAGAAGGAGGTGCTGAGGGAGGATCAGGGCAGGTGGAGCAGCTGCAGGGCTGGCAGATGCTGGGCACCAACCAGGTCAGCCATCAGGTGAGAGACATCATGTGCATCTCTGCTTCAACCTGCCAAGGGCAATAGCAACACAGCTGCTGCCTCACTTCTGCCTCCAAATCTGTGCAAAATGTCCCCTAACTGGAAACGTACATGGGGAAAGGAAGTCTGGGGAATGTAATTCAGCTTAGCCAAGCTGGCACATTAAAAAGTCATGGGTCTAGGGCTTTCCTGGTGGCGCAGTGGTTGAGAGTCTGCCTGCTGATGCAGGGGACACGGGTCCATGCCCCGAACCAGGAGGATCCCACATGCCGCGGAGTGGCTGGGCCCGTGGGCCATGGCTGCTGAGCCTTCACGTCCAGAGCCTGTGCTCCGCAACGGGAGAGGTCACAACAGTGAGAGGCTCGCATACCACACACACACACACAAAAAGTCATGGGTCTACAACCATCAGAGATAAGGATCATTATACCCATTTTAAAGGTAATGATGTCAAGACCCAGAAAGGTTAAATTACATTTCTAGACTCACAGAGCTGATGAGGCAGGGTTTAGGTAGACATGATGGGTTCCAATTCCCATATACTTTCTACATTGGGCTCCAAAATAAAGACTTCCTTTGAAGGAAGGAATCTCACCTCATTCAACTGTAGCTGGCCTTATGCCAAGGGATCAACATTCAGGATCGACTCATTGAATTCTCATATACCTCTTGAGATGAGAAGGTGCTGTTTACAGGTGAAGACAATAAGATACAGGGAAGTTTTCAAACCTTTCAGATGTCTCAGGAGGTAGTGGAATAAAGAAGGAGCAGATTGACAGAGGGGTCAGGGCCCATTCCAGCCCTATCCAAGTGACCAAAGAGAAAAATATTTGACATGTGACATAGCTGTTGAAAATGCTTTAAATTTGCTACACAAATTGTGAGACAGATAAAGATATATTTGTTCCAATACAGTATAAAAACAGCACATTTCTCCTAAAGATAGGACATTAAAACCTACTACTACTTCATATCCAAGGAATCAGTGTCCCTCCTGACCCTACTTCACAGAAGGAGGTGGCTTTCGAACCTGATGGGCTTGGGGAGAGGACTGTCCATGTCCATTGGTCACCTCCCCACATACCCTGCTCCCCCAGGTCTGCTGGGAGAGGTCATAGGACCCAGCAAATTCCTCCCCTCTGCAGGCTCCCCACCTCTTCCCTTTTAAGGCCAGGCACAGCCACACCTCCCAGGCAGATGACAGACGTGATGGCAGGATATCTGATGGTAGCAGAGGGGGCTACAAGGGCAGGAAAGTGACCAGGCAGGACTTTTTGATTTCAAATATAAGGCATCAATTGCTTCTTCCTCAAAGTTCATCAATGATACCCTTGTAATATGTGTGTTTTGGGGGAAAGAGGTAAAGAAATGTGAAGCAAAAACATGGAGTAACAACAGATTCATCTTATGGTTTGGAGCATGTGTTTGAGGCATGTCCTTTGCCTCTTGGTTTAGTCTTCCTGTATTATTTTTCCAGATTTTTTTGATAGTCCATATAAGTAACTTTGATGGTACAGGAGGATAAAACATTTAAAAGAGTGTAACGGCTCTGATGGCCCAGAGGGAAGGCATTTCTCAAAACTGGGCAGTCTTATACAAATGAGAAATGCAAATCAAAACTACAATGGGGTATCACCTCACACCAGTCAGAATGGCCATCATTTAAAAGTCTACAAGTAATAAATGCTAGAGAGGATGTGGAGAAAAGGGAACCATCCTATACTGATGGTGGAAATGTAAGATGGTGCAGCCTCTGTGGAAAATAGTATGGAAGTTTCTCAGAAAACTAAAAATAGAATTACCATACGATCCAGCAAACCCACTCCTGGGCATATATCCAGACAAAACTCTAATTCAAAAAGATACATGCACCCCTATGCTCATAGCAGCACTATTCAAAATAGCCTGACTTGGAAACAACCTAAATGTCCACCAACAGATGAGTAAATAAAGAAGATGTGGAATACTATTCAGCCATAAAAAAGAATAAAAGAATGCCATTTGCAGTCACATGGATGCAACTAGAGATTATCATACTAAGTGAAGTAAATCAGAAAGAGAAAGACAAATACCATATTATATCACTTATATAGAGAATCTAAAATATGACACAAATGAACCTATCTATGAAACAGAAACAGAATCACAGACATAGAGAACAGACTGATGGTTGCCCAGGGGAAGGGGGTTGGGGGAGAGATGGAGTGGGAAGTTGAGGTTAGCAGATGTAAACTATTATAAACAGAATAGATAACAACAAGGACCTACTGTATAGCACAGAGAACTATGGTCAATATTCTATGATAAACTATAATGGAAAAGAATATTAAGAAAAAGAATGTATATGTATGTATAACTGAATCACTTTGCTGTACAGCAGTAATTAACACAACATTATAAATCAACTATACTTCAATTTAAAAAATTGTTTTTTAAGTTTACAAACAATAAATGCTGGAGAGAGTGTGGAGAAAAAGGAACCCTCCTGCATTGTTGGTAGGAATGTAACTGGTGCAGCCACTATGGAGAACAGTACAGAGGTTGCTTAAAAAACTGAAAATAGAGTTACCATATGATCCAGCAACCCCTTTCCTGGGCATATATCTGGAGAAAACTCTAATTTAAAAAGATACGAGCACCCCCATGTTCATAGCAGCACTATTTACAATAGCCAAGACATGGAAACAACCTAAATGTCCATCGACAGATGAATGGATAAAGATGTGGTACATACATACAATGGAATATTACTCAGCCATAAAAAGGAATGAACTTGGGTCATTTGTAGAGACGTGGATGGAGCTAGAGATGAAGATACTAAGGGAAATAAGTCAGGCAGAGAAAGACAAATACCATATGATATCACTTATATGTGGAATCTAAAAAATGATACAAATGAACTTATTTACAAAATAGAAATAGACTCACAGACATAGAAAACAAACTTGTTACCAAAGGGGAAAGGATGGGGAGGGATAAATTAGGAGTTTGAGATGAACATATACACACTACTATACATAGATAAACAACAAGGACCTACTGTATAATGCAGGGAACTATACTCAATATCTTGTAATAACCTATAATGGAAAAGACCCTGAAAAAGAATATATATATACATATTTATACATAATATATAACTAACTTGTGCTGTACACCTGAAACTAACACAACATTGTAAATCAACTATACTTCAATTTAAAAAACAAAGGGCAGTCTTGTTTCTCAGGAATACGACATTTTCTCTCAACCTTCTAACATTTTTATTATGAAAATCCTATGTTTTTGAAAGATATTTGATAATTTCCTTTGTAAATATTTTGTGGGAAATAGTTAATTTTACCTACGTATATTTATTTTGATAAATGTACATATATACACTCAGATATGCATCCAAGATGTTTCTTATTATTAAGCACCTAATAAGTGTCCAACATCTTGGTACTTTTGAGTAACACAGAGAACATAGGCCTTCCTATTTGAAAAGAGCTTCTGTTTTCATTAAAATGGTGTTGCATTAAATTATTTAAAAAATTATTAGCAGGGCTTCCCTGGTGGCGCAGTGGTTGAGAGTCCACCTGCCGATGCAGGGGACACGGATTCGTGCCCCAATCCGGGAGGATCCCACGTGCGGGGCCCGTGAGCCGTGGCCACTGGGCCTGCGCGTCCGGAGCCTGTGCTCCGCTACGGGAGAGGCCACAACAGTGAGAGGCCTGCGTACCGCAAAAAAAAAAAAAAAAAAATTATTAGCAGTGATACTGGTAACTCACTCATGTGGTATGAATATTTATAAGAAATTCCAGCCTGACCAATATTTGCTTGCAAAACAGCCCCAAGAACACATCTGTCAATAAATAGTAACTCAAAAGGGGAACTGAGCCCTTTCGAGAGAGAGGAGGCATTTAATCACTGCTCAGACACGATGGCATTTAAGAAGCTCCTTCAATCCTGTGGTCAACACGGAGCAGGTTTACCAAGCTGCAGCAATAAGAAACTAGTTTTTCAAAAAAATGTGTAATAACCTAGAAACTGGAATTCTACACCCCCCTGCTGGATTTCCTGGTTTATAAGATTATTTTTAACAATAAGGAAGAAAAACTGAGACATTATGTAGATTAGAAATGTCAGTTGTTTGAATAGAGTCATTTGCTCTCCAATTCAAGCTACAGTAAATGAACATAAGGATCATCATGGAAACTAGCATTCTGAAGGCAGTATTCCTAAATACGCAATTTCTGAAGGCATTTTACCCTGAGAACATGTACTTCCATGGTATTTAGAAGGTGAATATTTTTAAGTGAGGAGGAAGCTAATGAAATAAGTAATAAAGAAATCTCTTTTTGTGACTCTATTTTAAAACCTAATATCCTTGATATATTAACTTGTTTCTTCTAGACCCTTCTTAAAATAGACTAATGTGGTAGAAACCCAATGGCTTGTGCTACAATTCAATTCTGGCACTAACCACCCAGGGTTACCACAGACCCCACAGGTTAAAGGTCATGCCCCCCAACAAGACCCCCCTTACTTCAGATGCCAGGCATACTTCAGGTGTCCCCAGGCTACCCATGTTTCTAGCTGACTGGCCATAAGTTTGGTAGTCACCGTGGTCCCCTCAGGTTTCAGAATTTGCTAGAATGATTCACAGAATTCAGGGAAATGTTATCCTTATGATTATTATTTTATTATAAAGGATGAAAATCAGAGACCCAGTCAAATGAAGAGATGCATGTGAAGAGACTGAGGAGGGATGAAGAAATTCCTTGACATTAAATCAGGCCACATCACCCTCCCATTACATCAGTGTATTCACACTTGTGTTCAGAGTTTATTGAACTTTATTGAAGTTACATTATAGAAGCATGATTGATTAAGACACTGGCCACATGACTGACCTCAATTCGCAGACCCATTCCCCTCCCTGGAGGTTGGTTTGGCTCCAAGTCCCAACCCTCTAATCATGCGGTCAGTCTTCCTGGTGACCAGGCCCCCATCCTGAAGTTAACTAGGGACAAACCTGGACTTATCTCATTAGCGTCATAATAGGAATAGCATAGTGATCCAACGCATTCCTGATTAATAAAGACTATTTTATCATTTGGGAAATCCCAAGGGTTTTAGAAGCCCTGTGCTAAGAACTGGGACAAAATTAATTCTTTATTATGCAACAAAACCAAAACAAATTCTGTGTTATTTTTCCTTCCCCTTTTTTTCTTTCTTCATTTTTTCTTTCTTTTACTTTATCATCATTTTCCCTTTATACAAAGAGCTTTAAATAACACTGAAGTTACTTGTCCTTTATCATGAAGTGGAAAAATTAATACAAAAAATTATATATGCAATGATATACATCTCAAATGTTTTGTGTGTGTGTGCATGTGTTTTCCAGGTTTTATTTTATTTATTCTTATTGAGAGATACTTGACAAATAACATTATATTAGTTTCAGGTGTACAACACAATGATTCAATATATATGTATATATTGCAAAAGGATCACCGCAATAACCTAGTTAACATCCATCACTTCACGTAGTTACAAATTTTTTCTTGTGATGAGAACTTTTAAGAGTTACTCTCCTAGTGACTTTTAAATATGCAATACAGTGTTATTAACTATAGTCACCTTACTGTATGTTACATTCCCAGAACTTATTTTATAACTGCAAGTATATTTTGACTACCTTCACCCATTTCACCAATTCACTGCCCTCCTCCCACAACTGTTTTTAAAATACCAAAAGGAAAAAGAAAAAAAAGAAAATATGCCAACATTTTAATTGGTGGGATTCAAATTCAACTTTTCATTTTCCTATTTCTAAACTTTTCTGTTCTTTCCAAATTTGCTATGATAGGCATGTATATCTTTTATAAACAGAAAGTTTAAAAAAAAGAAAAAGAAAATATAAGTCTGGGCAGTCAGGTGGAACGATGCTGTACAGAGGGCATGTTTCTGTTCTACATTCTTTGAACACCCAGGAGGCTGAACTGCCTCTGGTGAAGCTGGATCACCACTTGACTTCTTCACAGGGAGGCCCACTGACTCCATTTCCCCATGAGCTCTAAGACCACCAGTGGATTCTGCTTCTCTGTCATTTCCACTTGAATGCCCTGTAAAATCTACCCTATAATCTGGTTCCACATGTGTATTTCTTGCAATCCCCAAAGGCAGCCAATACCATCACTGTCAGTTTCCCATGTTTACAATTTCAGATTCCTCTTTTAAATTTCTTCTCATCCCTAGTCCAAGATATTGAACAGTGGTCAGTGGTCAGGTGCCATCAATTCTGTGGTCTTTCTTTCTGTGCCTCCTGTCATGCCCATTCCCACTAAGGCAGACCTTCTTTCCCTTCACCAAGACAATAACAACAGCCCTCTGACTTGACTCCACTGTCCCCCCTCTGCCCCTACAATCCCTGTCATCTGTTTCAGGCAGAGTGCACATCTTCAATCAGAGCTCTGATCGTGACAATCCTTACTAAGAAGATTGGCAGTACTTCTTCCCTAAAGAACCGAGGCCAGCTGTTGTCCAAAGGCAACCTTCTCTTCTGCACTGAAGCCCGTTACCTCCATTGCCTGGGTGATGCATCCCTTATCCAACAACTGTCTCTCCTCTGACAACACAGCTCTGCTGACCAGGTTCATTGTTCTTTTTTTTTTTTTTTGGCTGTGTTGGGTCTTCGTTGCTGCACGTGGGCTTTCTCTGTTGTGGTAGGGGCTACTCTTCATTATGGTGCGCAGACTTATTGCAGTAGCTTCTCTTGTTGCAGAGCACAGGCTCTAGTCGTGCAGGCTTTAGTAGTTGTGGTGCATGGGCTTAGTTGCTCTGCAGCATGTGGGATCTTCCCAGACCAGGTATCGAACCCAAGTCCCCTGCATTGGCAGGCAGATTCTCAACCACTGCGCTATCAGGGAAGTCCCAGGTCCACTGTTCTTACTGTTCATTCTCTTTGCTACCTAATTACTTTACTCCCAACTCATGTTGTTACATTTTAATTTTTATTTTAAATGTACATCATTTTATTTGAAGAAAGTGTAGAAAATATGGAAAAATATAAAAAAGATGAAAAATGCCCAGGATTCCACTATTTAGAGATAATCACTGTTAATATTTTGATGTGTTTTCTTCATATTATTATTAAAAATATGATTTCCAAGATCTGTGTAGTATTCTCCTTATGAATATGCTTTAATTTGCATGTATTTTCCTCCAATGGTGGATGCACAATTGGTCCCAGTTTTAGATTTTATAAACAAGTTTACATGAACATGATTTTTCAATAATCATTGCCTACATTAGTGATTACTTCTTTGAAATAGATTCCTAAGAGTGGGAATCCTGTGTCATAGGGTATGGAGTCCTTCAAGACTTGTAAAACATGATGCAATGTTGCTTTCCAGAGAGTTTTATACTAAAGAATATCATTTATCCTAATCATTGCCAAATTATTAAGCTAAAAACTGCTATCTCACTTCATTTTGCTTTTAGTTATCAGGGAGGTTGAATACTTATGCATTATGTCTTGTCATTTTGATTTCTTATACTCAGGGACTTAGACAATTTCTTATAATAAAGTGTATTTATTTTTAAGAGCCCATAGTAGATAAGGAGCCAGCAAACCAAGGCCCATGTGCCTAATCCAGCCACTTGCCTGTTTTTGCACAGGCCACAAGCTTAAGAATGTTGTTTACACTTTTAAATAGTTGAAAATTTTCAAAGAATAATATTTTGTGATGTGAAAGTCTTATGAAATTCAAATTTTATCGTCCACAAGAATTGTTTTATTGGAACACAGCCACGATCATTTGTTGATATATTTCCTATGTCTGCTTTCATGTTAAAATGATGGAGTTAAATAACTGAGACAGAGACTTTCTGTCCTGTCAAGTCTAGAGTATGTGATCCTTCTAGGATTAACATATACACCCTACTATGTATATGTATATGTATAACTGAATCACTGTGCTGTACACCTGAAACTTACACAATATTGTAAATCAACCATACTTCAAAAACAATTTTTTAAAAAATAAAATATGTGATCCTTTGCAAAACAAGTTGGTAACCCCTGCTATATGAAAGAAAAAAGGCATGTAAACATTTCCCCACAGTATTCTTAAACTCGGTATTTTCCCTTTATTTTTTTTAACCTCAGAAAATTTACCTCTTTATAGAGTAAAATAAGTTCTTTACTTTCTTCTTTGTCCAATGTTTTCAGGTTTAAAAAGCACTTGTTTATTCAAGGATTGGTTAGCTAGTAGGCAATACTGTTTTCCATAATTTTAATATGTTTTGCTTTTTTTGTATTTCACTTCAGTTCATCTGTATTTTTGTACAATATGGTAAAATATATTTTATTTGAGAAAAGAGATATACAGTTTATTATTCATTTGAAATATCACACACTTTAAAATATTTAAATTCTTTATTTAAAAATTTCAGTAGCACATTAACAGTTTGGTGGCAGGAAAAGAAGCCTACCACAGATATATATTTTGAAAAGCATTTACAAAAATACAACACACAAAGTCTATCTTGCATCTTTAATAATAAATGAATATTCAAAATATTTCCACCCCAACTCTCAAATTTAGTTTTATATAAGAATTTTTTTTTACATATTTCTCGTGTAAAATGTGAACCATCTGCATACATTTTATTTAACTTAACTGCATAGGCATTGATTCCAATTCTAAGAAGAGTGAAAAAAAATGCTACACTATGTAACTTTTGTATATTTGAGGACTGCTTTGAATATACATAAAGCTCCAGAAAACCAATCAGCATCATCATTTTATATTTTGCTGAAAATACAACACTTATGGTACACCAAAAACTCTTAACCAATAAAACTTTCATTTTCATTTTTGCTCCAAATAGTCAATGTGCCCAATACTCTTTGTTGATTTAAAAAATCCTTTCCATATTGAATTGTGAAACTCTCAGACAGAACTTTTAATGCAGGATTCAGGACTACATACTTTGTTCCACTGATTTGTGCATTGACTTCTGAGCCATTAAGGCACTGCTTTTTATAGGCCTAAATTTGGGGATAAACATATGATTTCTTTATTTAAGTTTTTCTGTACACAATTAACTTCTCCTTCTTCTAACTTCAGATCTTCTGTTCCTCCAGAGAGTGTCTCTATATATTCCTGTTGTCTTTTCAGCTCATCATTTGTTTACTCAGATACTTACTGAATGGCTAATATGGGCATGGGTCTAGAGACAGAAGTGTCAAAAGGACACAGTTTTTGCACCAAAAGAACATACAGCTTAGTGAGGAACACTGACACATATATAAATTAGAGGGCACCTGACCTATAATTTGGAAATCTAAGCAGATACTAGAAGTGAATAGCAGTCAGATGGGCAAGGAAAGGGGAAAGTGTGGGAAATGCTTCCCAGGCAGGGGGACTGCACATGGTGCTAAGGTGATCAGGGAGCTGCAAGAAGTTTGTGCTGTTGCTCTTTGACCTTATTCTCTTCTCTCCTTATCATTTTCTGTTCTTGTTTCATAGGGAAAATAATTTCTTGAAAATAATTGAAGATGCCAAATACTGTCCCCAAACTTTTTCCAGGTCTAGATATTTGGTTGACATATTCTTTCATTTTTCTGAAATATTAATATAAATTTCATAGCTTTTTTGACTTTTGCTTTGTTTTCTTTTTTCTTTATGTAATTTCACATAAGAATACTGCTTTCTAGTTTGATAATGAAGATTCCTCTTGTTCCATTTAATGTGCTTCGGCTTCCGATCCAACTTTATAGAGGGGGAAATTTGCTTCCAGGATGATTTCCACTGTCTAATAAGTTTGGGTCTCGTGTGGCACTTCTAGAAGGAGATGAAATAAAAGTATATTCCTTGGTCTATGTGAAAAATATAATCCTCAGAATACATTGCTATCAAGTTCTGTTTGCTCCCCTCCACTACCACCAAGAGCAATCTACTGGTGGAAATTATAACTCTCATATATAAATTACTACCTGTAGTCTGCTTTCAGTCAAGAGGAAGAAAGGTATAGAAAACATTTTCTCCACACTAACAAAGAGAAAAACTCCAGGTAAGCTGTGTTGTCACAGTTGTGGTTGTTTTGAAGCCCACCAGGGTGCTGAGTACACAAAGAAATAAAAATAAATTAAATTCTAAAAAGGAATGAGCTCTTCCCAGGTGAGAAGAGACCCATGACAGCTTCCATCCCTGGGGACAAGGTAGGAAGAGCAGCAAACTTGCAATAGATGGGGATACAGATAAATAAGCCAAAATTTTAACAAGTGTCTCACTCCCACGCATAATTTATCATGATGTATTAGAAACCCAAGAAGTATTGGTGTAAGAGTAGACTTTTATATCAGTGGAACAAAATAGGCAATCCATAAACAGGTCCACATGTATACGGTCAAGTGATTTGCAGCAAAGGTACCAAGACAATTCAATGGGGAAAGGAGATGCTTTTCTACAAATAGTGCCAGAGCATTTTGGATATTCACATAAGAAAAGTGATTGAAAGTGAATTATAGGCCTGAATAAAAATATAAAATCTTATGGAAAACAATATCTGTATAATCAAGGGGAAGATTTCCAAGACAGGACAAAAGTACAGTAACCATTTAAATAAATGATAAATTGAGCATCATCACAATGAAAAAATCATGTTCACCCAAAGAGACCATTAAAAAAATTAAAAGATAAGCCATATACTGTGAGAAAATATTTGCAATATATATATATCTGACAAAGAACTGATATATAAATGTTCCTTTATATCAATAATAAGAGGACAAACTACTCAATTTTAAAATATGAGCAAAAGACTTGACAAGAGGTTGCACAAGATATACAAATGGCCAGAAGCACGTAAGAGGGAGTTCAATACCCTTAGTCACCAGGGAAATGAAATTTAAACCACATGAGATATTATTTCACACCCACTAGAATGGGTGAAATCAAGGAGTGACAATATCAAATTGTCATAAGATAGAGTGAGTTTGGAAAATGCTTTAACAGTTTTTTATAAAGTTAAACATTTGCTTACCTTATAATCTGTCAACTCCATTCTTAGATATTTACCCAATAGAAATGAATAAATATGTTCACAAAAGGCTTGAACAACAATATTTATAGCAGGTAGATGAGAGTGTATCAAGAAGACACAGGAACCAACACTAAAGGGTGTTGGTTGATGAAAGATTGGACAATTTGAACATCAAAAGAATAAAAACTCTAATCAATTGAAATTCAACAAATATATAAAAATCTTGGAGTCCAAAAATAATAGTAAAAATAAAAGAAAGAAAAAATCAACCATTTCAGTAGTGTGTGTATGACTTCTGTAATAGTGTGTGTATAAGGCAATATTCAGAAAATCAATATGTAAAGGAAAAGAATCAAGCCTTTAGCTTTACTTTCTTGTTATGTTATTTCAGGGCAACCAAGTTAATGATGAGGCTAACTCTTCTTTATGGAAGAATTCCAGCTAATAAAGGCAGAATAAAAGGTAGAAGTATAAAAATGATCGTTTTTATAATGTGATCACGGAGACAGGCTAGGATCATCATTTGATTTGATATCCATTATGTGAAAGTGGATGTGGAATTTCCTATGTCTAAACACGCAACACTAAAAAGAGGACAACCAGACATGTTCATCCTGTTCTAGTGGAATAGGCAATACGCAGTACCATCTATCGCACAATCTGATCATAAAATCAAACCACTAGATAGGAAGTCTGGGGAGAGAGGAACAAGTGAGTCTACACCTCAAGGAATCAATCAGCCACATCATTATGTGGGAAACAGGACAAATAACACACATCATTTAATAAATAAATAGCATGGGGAAAAAAATGAGGGGCAAAATGATATAAATGAAAAGAAAATTGTGTTAGTTCAACTCCTCCAAGAAACAAGAGATTTATTTAGGTGAAATGCCTATAAAGTAAAAAGAGGAGAGAAAAGGAAGAAATGCAGAGAGAATGATCCACTCCATCTGTCTATCTCCCCTTTGTGTTTTAATAACTTTATGTCTTCACATGGCATTCTTAAGGACATCAGTCATAGGATATAAGACCCACCCTAATCCAGTATGACCTTATCTTAACTAAGTACATCTGTAAACACCTTACTTCCAAATAGGATCGTATTCTGAGGTTCTGGATGGATTTGAATTTGGGCGGAAAGTATTTAAGCCAGGACAGTATACAACCAAGAGAAATGAAAACATGTTTGTACAATATTTTGTACATGAATGTTCATACCATTATTAGTCATAATAGCCAAAAAGGTGAAAACACCTCAAATGTCCATCCATTGATGAATGGTTAAAAAATGTGATATATCTATAAATGGGATATATTCCTATAATAAAAAGGAATAAAGTATTTATGCAGGCTACCACATGGATGAACCTCAAATACATAATGCTAAATGAAAGAAACCAAACACATTTTGTATGATTCCATTTATGAAATGCCCAAAATAGGCAAGTATATAGAGTTAGAACATAGATTAGTGGTTTCCAGGGGCTGACAGTGGGGAACTTGTAGGGACTGACTGCTACTGAGTATGGTGTTTCTTTCTGATGTGACATGTTCTAAAATTGATTGTGATGATGGTTGCATGATTCTGAATATGCCAGAATTCATTGAACTGTAAATTTTATATAGGTGAATTACATGGTATGGGAATTATATCTCAATAAATATGTTATAAAAATACATACATTTGGGCATCCTGGTGGCGCCGTGGTTGAGAGTCCGCCTGCCGATGCAGGGGACGCGGGTTCGTGCCCCAGTGCGGGAAGATCCCACATGCCGCAGAGCGGCTGGGCCCGTGAGCCACGGCCGCTGAGCCTGCGCGTCCGGAGCCTGTGCTCCGCAACGGGAGAGGCCACAACAGTGAGAGGCCCGCGTACCTCAAAAAAAAAAACAAAACATACATTTGGCACAGACTGCAGGCTGTGTGTCAGAATCCACACATGCTTTCTCTCAGTAGGGTTTTAGCCAAGTGTTTGGTCATCCAGTTAGCAGCACATCTCCTAGCCCATGCCCCTGCAGTCAGCGTAGCCAAGAGTTAAGTTCTTTCTAGTGGAATGTTAGTGGTAATGACCAAGTGTGCCTCACAAGTCAGAGTCTTAAAACTGTAGCATTTTCCTCTATGCTTTGTCTGCTTCCCAAGAGCTGTAACACAGAAATATCTGAAGTCTTTCTTCAACCAAACAAAAAAGGATCAAGTTCTAGTTGTCATGCAAACAAGAGAGAAGGAACCTTGCTCCTTGAATGGCCATGTGGAGCCAAGAGCTTATATATATATTTCCTGGTCTTTTAGGTAAGAATGAATGAACATCTTTGTACTTAAGGCACTGAATTTTTATTGATTCTCTTCATTACAGCCACTTTGCCTTGTCCTTGACTAATACAATACTATCCCCAGCTGTTTGATGCCTGTTCTTGTTATGACCTACTGCAGAGATGGGACTTGGAAAATGGACAACCATGAAGCTCTCTACAGATCATCATATGAATTCCTCAAAGGGCATTTAACTAGAAGTCTTATTGATGACACCTAGGAGAAACTCTGCTTGTTTTGTAAATAGAAAGTGATAAGGGTATAGAAAAAGGAAAAGACATGATCAAGGGAATTGAGTAAGGATAACAATTATAGAGTTAAGGGATTTCAAACTAGTAGGAAAAAACCTGAAAAAGAGAGAAAAGTGGACAGTCCGAGGATGTCATAGAACATTATTTCATAAATTCCACATTGCCAATATGTGACATGATTTTTTGAGGGGGAGAGGTACAAAAATCTTAATTTGAAAAAGCTAGAGGTTGGATGTTTGGAGCAGCCCCATAAGCAAGCTGTGTTCCAGATACATGGTTCCCTCCCGTTGTGAGCAGAATCTTAAGATGGCTTCCAAGACCTTTGCTCCTTGATGATACTCCTGAAATTACAATATTTTATATTGCAAAAGGGAGATTATGGAGGGGTGGAGGGGTTCTAATTTAATCATGCAAGCCCTTTAAAAGCAGAGTGTTCTTCAGCATAAATCAGTAGCCTTTTGACTACACAGGATGACTCTAAAATGTCCTCAAATATTCTCCGCCCCCCCCCCAGTTTTATTGAGACATAATTAAACTATAACATTGTGTAAGTTTAAGGTGTGCAATGTGTTGATTGGATACATTTATATATTGCAAAATGACTACCACCATAGCATTAGCTAACACTTCTACCCCATCACATAAATACTACCCAGACTCTTTTGCTAGGGTCCTGATACCTGTCTATTTTTGGTTAACTCCCTGGATTTAGCTCCCTCTCTTCTCACTTCCTGGTGAGTGACTTGCTCTGATTAACCAGGAGTGTGCATGAAGCTGAAGGCTGAGCTGGTAGGCTGCTCATTGTGGTCTCCCAAGCACAGGTAGGGCCTCTATGGAAGCCAGTTCCTGAGAGTACCATAACCTTTTAGGTCTTGGTACTTCCATTCAATAATATCAGTTCAAGCTAGTTGTAGAAAGTAGGCTAGGTGTCAGGGTGGGGGAGGGTGTCTGTGACCATGAGCAACTTTCTTTGACTTTATCAAATCTAATTTTATAAAGTGTGAAACTCAGATACTAATCCCTACCTTGTTATGAAGGTAATATATGTGTGAAAGTTTTCTAAGCCATTAGGAGAGAGAAACTAGTATATAATCCGAGTGTTCATCACCACCATCACAACCACCATCATGACCACCGTCATTGCCATCATCACAACCACTACCACCACCATCATCACCATTATAATCACCACCATCACCATCACCACCACCATTATCACCATCATCATCATCAACACTACCACCATCACTATCACCACCACCATTATCACCAGCTTCATCATAACAAAGTTGATCTAAAAAGTGAGTGATCTGGTTTGATACTTCAAATGAGCCAAATCAGATCACAGCAGGCTGATCGTTGCACTTAATCTCCTTATTTGAGAATGTTTTTGTGCTGGCCAAGGTGAGAAATTAGCTGTTTTTTAGATCCCATAGTCTAATATGTATTAGACATCTGCAACTGGCTGGTGTCAAGATAATGGAAGGATGTAGAAAAGATCACACACTTGCCTGGTGGCTGAGGTCAACATTAAAAATAGGCAAAAAACTACTCTTTCATTTTTCTCACTTTTCAAATGAGTAAGAATTGATTTTCAGCTACCAAAAGCAGCAATCTTCAGCCAGCCACCTGTGGAATTTAAGGTATTATGCATGATTAATTACCAAATAATTCAGGCAGGACTCTTTGTAAGGAGATCATTTTAAGCCTTTCTGGTGGCAGACTGTGCTGCTAACAAGAAAAAAGAGATACTTTAATATTGTTCAGTTTCTAAATACATTTCCTTTAAGAAAAACTTGTGCTGGCACAAAAAATATGTGCTGTCTTCCTCTGGGATTTTTGATATGGCCATCTTAAAGTGATGGTTACTTCCCATCTTGCCAAGTGAGGGGGTGCATCAAGGTGCACAAGAAATGCCGTAAAGCAGACTGACCTTCTTTTCATCTTTTCTTCGCAGAAGTTGTCTATGCAACATAATAAAAATCGACATTTACCTTGAAATGTTCAAATTCTTTCAGAGTTAATAGGTTTATTAAGAAGCAGATTTTGTTTTAGAAAGAGATTTAATTCTAGAAACGCAATTGTCTCAATATCATTTTATAGGGAAATGTTTTTTTATAGCCAGTGTTATAGCAAAACACTGCCTCATGAAGAAAGCAGAACTGCTGGAACATTGATGGGATTGTTATCAACCAAACTGGGGTCCATGTGCCCACCAGCAATAAAGCCAATCTACTGACAGCAGGTTGTGGTGAAGGAAAGTGCAGCTTTAATTGCAGGAGCCAAGAAAGGAGTCTAGGCAGTTACCACTTAAAAGATCCAAACTCCCTGATGGCTTTCAGGGAAAAGTTTTTAAAGACAGGGTGAGGGAGGGGTGTTGTGGGGTGTGTGATCCACTAGTGGACATTCTTCTGACTGGTTGGTGATGAGGTAATCAGGAGTCAATGCCATCAACCTTCTGGTTCCAACTGGTCTGGGGTCTATGTGCTTGTGGACAGCATACAGTTAACTTCTTCCACCTGATGGTGGTTCCAGTATTTGCAAAACAACTCAAATGACATGGCTTAGAATATTATCTGTAGTTCTTGAGGAGGAAATAAAAGTCCTTGACTTTATTTAATGGCTAAAGTATTATTATATTTTCTTGCTTGACTGTTTTCCTTTCTTTCTGCATGTTCTCACTTCTCTGATTAAATTCACTCTTTGGAACTCAGGGAAGGCCCAGGAGGCTAACGTTTTTCTACAGACAAGAGGCAGGTGGAGGGCTTCCCTGGTGGCGCAGTGGTTGAGAGTCTGCCTGCCGATGCAGGGGACACAGGTTTGTGCCCCGGTCCAGGAAGATCCCACATGCCGTGGAGCGGCTAGGCCCGTGAGCCATGGTCACTGAGCCTGCGCGTCCGGAGCCTGTGCTCCGCAATGGGAGAAGCCACAACAGTGAGAGGCCCACGAACTGCAAAAAAAAAAAAAAAAAAGAGGCAGGTGGAGGGCGTGGAGTGGCCGGAGGTCTGTTCCAGGAAGGTCCCATAGGGTACTACTCAACCAGGGTAGGGGCAGAGGGTGCAGTTTGAGAAGCACAATCACAAAGCTGGTTGAGGTGATCTTCTTCCTGCTCTCCAGGTCATGGTGTCATACTGAGTGAATTTAGGGTCCTCCTAGAAAACCACTGAAAAACCTCTCACTCCACAGATAATGATTACTCTAAAAAGGTAAGTCATAAAATACAAGTGACCATGATTGCAATGCCACTCAATGGACTGTCATGCCACCATCAACGCTCAGTTTATGAAAATAGCCTGGAAAATATGATAGAATGTTAAGTAATAAAATTAAGAAATAAAACTGTATGAACAGTATATCCTATCTCGTTTAACACTTTTTAATTGTTTAAAAAAGCATTGAAAAGAAATAGACCATATTATTCTTATTTTACTTTTTCTCCATTTGCCAAATGCTTTTACTGAGCATGTATTACTTTCATAGCAATAAAGGAAAAGACTGAAAACAAGAGTAAGAAGAAGAGAGCAAGGCCCAGAGTGTGGGTGAGGCTGTGCTCCTGACAGGCTGGGGATCTGAGCTCAGCCCCTCTCATACCTCCCTTTTCTCTCCAGAGAAGGTGGGTAAACACTGGAATGAATTCCAGCACATGAGCATGAAGGGCATTTCCAGACCTGTTTACTTATCCATTCTCCTTTCCTAGGTGAAGGTGCTTGAGGGCAGAAACCTAAATTCTTTGCTGGGGCCATGAGTGAAGGCAGGTTTACTCAGATACGGGGTACATCTTTAAAATAGACTTTGAGCATTTTCAAATTATTCTCACTGAGGCATGGAAGGTATTGCTCTCGGAGGGACAGCAGTCTTGAAGCAGTATCTTATTTCCCTGCCCAGGTATTGAACCTAGCCATTAGTCCACAAGGGAGTAACATATACACACTACTATATATAAAATAGATAAACAAGGACCTATCATATAGCACAGGGAAATATACTCAGTATTTTGTAATAACCTATATGGGAAATGAATCTGAAAAGAATATATATATACTATATATATAATATAAAATATTAGTAAGTAATGTATAATATATTATGTAATTATATATTATATTTAATATAATATAAATGTAAATGATATCAACATAACACATTATATAATATATTATAATATATATAATTATATGTATATAATATATGAATATATACATATATTATATATAATATATATTAAGAGTATATGTTTTATAGAATATAATATATTATATATTATTTTATATATTATTTAATATAAATTATATATAATATAATAATATATTAAATATTATATTATAAATATAATATATTACATATATTACATATTATATAATATACTAATATACTATATATAATATAAAATATTAGTAAGTAATGTATGATATATTATGTAATTATATATTATATTTAATATAATATAAATGTAAATAATATCAACATAACACATTATATAATATATTATAATATATATAATTATACATATATAATATATGAATATATACATATATATAATATATATTAAGAGTATATGTTTTATAGAATATAATATACTATATATTATTTTATATATTATTTAATATAAATTATATATAATATAATAATATATTAAATATTATATTATAAATATAATATATTACATATATTACATATTATATAATATACTAATATTATATGTTATATTATATATTAGAATATTATATATTATATAAATATATTATTATATATTATGTTATATATTACCTATATTATATTTTATATAAAATATAGTATTTATATATATAGTATATAATATATTTACTATATAAAATACAATATAGATTAATATATTGTATATATTTTATATTTTATATATTTCATATATTTATATTTTATAATATATAATGTATGTAACCTAGACTATATATACTATATATTTAATGTACAATGTCATATGTATAAATATATACCATATAATGTATAGTATATATACTATATAATATATTATATATAATATAGTAAATTATGTATTATATATAATATATAATTATTAATAACATATTTTTAATAATGTTAATAATAAATACTAATAATATATTATTAATAATAAATATATAGTATGTTATTAATATTACTGATGGCAATAATTAACATTAATAGTATGTTATTAATAATAAATATATTGGTATATTATTAATATTGTTAATAATATCTTATTAATATTATATTAATAACATGCTATATTATTATGATGTTAATTTTGATATATTATATTATTATATATCATAATAATATAATATGTAATAATATAATATAACATAGATTATATATAATATTATAATAATATAATATATAAAGAACTTAATTCTTTCCCAATTTTGATTCCTTTTATTTCTTTTTCTTCTCTGATTGCTGTGGCTAGGACTTCCAAAACTATGTTGAATAAAAGTGGTGAAAGTGGACATCCGTTTCTTTTTCCTGGTCTTAGAGGAAATGCTTTCAGCTTTTCACCATTTAGTATGTTGTTAGCTGTCAGTTTGTCATATATGGGCTTTATTATGTTGAGGTAGTTTCCCTCTATGCCCACTTTCTAAAGAGTTTTTGTCACAAATGAATGTAGAACTTTATCATAAGCTTTTTCTGCATCTACTGAGATATTGTATGGTTTTCATTCTTCAGTTTCTTAATGTGGTGTATCACATTGATTGATTTGGGGATAGTGAAAAATCTTTGCTTCCGTAAAATAAATCCTACTTGATCATGCTATATAATCCTTTCAGTGTATTGTTGGATTTGGTTTGCTAATATTTTGTGGAGAATTTTTGTGTGTATGTTCATCAGTGATATTGGTATTTTTTAATATCTTTGTCTGATTTTGCTATCAGGGTGACACTGGCTTCATAGAATGAGTTTGGAAGTGTTCCTACCTCTGCAATTTTTTGGACTAGTTTGATAAAGATTGGTGTTAACTCTTCTCTAAATGTTTGATAGAATTCACCTGTGAAGTCACATGGTCCTAGACTTTTGTTTGTTGGGGAGTTTTTAAATTACTGATTCAATTTCATTACTGGTGAATTACCTCCATTTCCCAGTAGTGCTGGGAAAACTGGACAGCTACATGTAAAAGAATGAAATTAGAACATTCTCTAACACCATATACAAAAATAAACTCAAAATGGATTAAAGACCTAAATGTAAGATGGAATACTATAAAACTCTTAGAGGAAAACATAGGCACAACACTCTTTGACATAAACTGCAGCATGATCTTTTTTGGATCTGTCCCCTAAAGTAAAAGAAACAGAAGCAAAAATAAGCAAATAGCACCTAATTAAACTTAAAAGCTTTAGCACAGCAAAAGAAATCATAAACTAAAGGAAAAGACAACCTACTAAATGGGAGAAGATATTTGCAAATGTTATGACAAATAAAGGGTTAATATCCAACATATATAAACAGCTCACACAATTCAACATTAAAAAAAACAAAGAACCCAATTAAAAAATCGGCAGAAGAACTGAATAGACATTTTTCCAAAGAGGAAATGCAGATGGTCAACAGGCACTTGAAAAGATGCTCCACATCACTAATCATTAGGGAAATGCAAATCAAAACCCACAATGATATATTATCTCACACCTGTCAGAATGGCTATCACCAAAATGAACACAAATAACAAACGTTGGCGAGGATGTGAAGAAAAGGGAGTGTTTGTAGGAATATAAATTGGTGCATCCAATATGGAAAACAGTATGGAGGCCACTCAAAAACCTAAAAATAGAACTGTTATATGACCCAACAATTCAACTCCTGGGTATATATCCGAAAAAAACCAAAAACTCTAATTTGAAAAGATACATGCCCTCAGTGTTCATGGAAGCATTACTTACAATAGCCAAGGTATGTAAGCAGCTTAAGTGTTCATCAACACATGAATGGATAAAGAAAATGTGGTATATATACATACATATATATAGGAATACTACTCAGCCATAAAAAAGAATGAAATTTTGCCATTTGCAGCAACATGAAAGGACTTGGAAGGTATTATGCTAAGTGAAATAAGTCAAGCAGAGAAAGACAAATACTGTGTGATGTCACTTATATGTGGAATCTAAAAAACACAACAAACTACTGAATAAAACAGAAAGAAAGCAAACTCACAGATATAGAAAACAAACTGAATAAAACAGAAAGCAGACTCACAGATATAGAAAATAAAACAGAAAGAAAGCAGACTCACAGATATAGAAAACAAACTAGTGATTACCAGTGGGGAGAGGAAAGGTGGGAGGGGCAATACAGGGGTAGAGGGAAAAGGGTTATTATGGGATTATATGAAATCATGCGTGTGAAAGTTTTCAAAACTGTAAAGCACTATAGAAATTTAAAAACTCTTTCATTCAATAAAGCATTAAAAATATATATATATACATATTTTATACAAAATAATAACTCAAAATGGGTCACCAACTTAAATGTAAAAGTTAAAATTATAAACTTCTAGAAGTATACAAAGAAAAAGATCTTTGTGATCTTGTATTAGGCAAATATTTCGTATTTATGACCTCAAAAGGACAATACATTTTTAAAAAATCGATAAAGTGAGCTTCATGAAAACTGAAAATTCTGCTCATCAAAAGACAAGTCATACACTCGGGAAAATATCTGCAGATCACATATCTGATAAAGTACTTATATCTAGAATATATAAAAAACTCTTTTTTTTTTTTTTTTTTTTTTTTGCAGTACGCGGGCCTCTCACTGTTGTGGCCTCTCCCGTTGCGGAGCACAGGCTCCGGACACGCAGGCTCAGTGGCCATGGCTCACGGGCCCAGCTGCTCCGCAGCACGTGGGATCCTCCTGGACCAGGGCACGAACCCGTGTCCCCTGCATCGGCAGGCAGACCCTCAAACACTGCGCTACCAGGGAAACCCAAGAATATATAAAGAACTCTTGAAACTAAATAATAAGAAAACAAACAACACAAATTTTTAAAAATTGGCCAAAGATTTGAACAGGCATTTCACTAAGGAACATATATGGATGGCAGAAAAGCACATGAAAAGGTATTCAACATCATTAGTCATTAGGGAAATGCAAATTTAAAACCATAATGAAATACCATCTTATGCTTATTAGAATGAGGAAGCTTTAAAAGACATTAATAAACATTAGCAAGCATTAGAGAAACCAGAGCTCTCATACACTACTGATGGATATAAAATCATTTTGAAACAGTTCAGTAGTTTCTTAAAAAGTTTAAAATTTACCTACATGCTGCCCAGCCTTCTCAATCCTAAGTATTTACCCAAGGGGACTGAAAGCACATGCCGACACAAACATACGCACGTGAATGTTCATAGCCACTTTGTTTGTAATAATAGAACACTGGAAACAATCTGAATGTCCATCACCAAAAAAAGGAGTGCACCAGTAATTCATGCTACAACATAAATGAATCTCAAAAATATTACACTCAATGGAAGAAGTCAAACCACAAAAAAAAGGACAGATTCTGATTCCATGTACTATATAAAACTCTAGAAAATAAAAATAAATCTATGGTGATAAAGCAGATAATGGTTGGGTGGGTTGTAGGCAAATGGGAAAGATTACAATGGGGTGCAAACGAACTAATAGATACACTGACTCTCTGGTTGTGGGAATATTTTCACGGGTGTAGAATATGTCAGAACCCATCAGATTGCATTCTTGGAATACGTGATGCTTATTGTATGTCAATTATAACTCAACAAAGCTCTTTTTAAAATAAAAATACAAATCTTAAGAGATTAGAGGTAGAAGTTCTCCAGCCCTCACTATTGAAGTGTGGCCTGTGTACCAGCAGCATCAGCATTGCCTGAAAGCCTGGAATAAATGCAGGACCTCAGGCCCAGCCCAGACGTACTGAACCAGAATTTGCAATTTCACAAGATCCCCATTGTCTTGGGTGCATATTAAAACTGGAGAAACACTGCTCCAGATGAAGTGTGTCTCGGGGCGGGCCTGTCCATGAGAGCATGGGATCTATTTTTGTGCTTCTTTCCTCCCCCAGTTGGAGAAGCAGGGGAAGAATGCATGCCACTGTGCACCCACTGCGTAGGGAGCTGGCCCAAGAACGTCAAGGCTCCTCTTTCCAAAAGCACAGCAGCCAACAGAGCCTGGAGGAGTGGGGAGTTGAGGGAAGATGTACAGATTCAGGCAGGTCTAACCTGGAGTCTGGTGTGTTGCATGTGAACCTGAATCACAGAAAGGAGGCTTGGTGCGCCTGCCTTTGTTGCCCTCTATGCACTGGTGCCTCTCTCTCTCCCTCACACACACACACACACACACACACACACACACACACATACACACACATCACCCCAGCATCCAGGCCCTGCTGCCTGCACCTCTGATGCCCAGTGGCAGGCTTGAAGGAAACCTGTTAGACCGAAGCACCATCCACACACACGGCTGCCTCTCCTGTGTCCTTTCTTCTACTTCCTTGTCATGGAATCCCAAGGATTCCTCCCTTCCCCACCCACACAGGTCAAAGCTTTGTGGCAGTGGCACAGGACAGTGGGCACAGCCATAAATCAAACTGCTGCCTGTTTGTCTTTTAGTCTTCCCTCCTTCACTACATGGCAAAGGCACCCTCACCAGGCTGGCCTCCATCTGATGCAGTTCTAAATCTCAAGCCAGCAGCACTGATTCTATATTCGTTGGCCCCAGGATTTTCCAAGCAGTTGTAATTACTTGAAAATATAGTTGAAAAAATGTTAAGAAAAAGACATCAGTCTTTTGAATTGAATCCAGTTACCTATAGACAGGAAGTTATTTTTTTTTAAAACCCACCATTTGTTTTCTCTCTCCCAATTATTTTAACATTAGAGATGGGTCATGCCGTTGTCCAGGAGCTGTATCAAGAGGCTGTGTGTGCTACTCACAATAACCAAAACATGGAAATAACGTAAATGTCCATCAACAGATGAATGGATAAAAGAGATGTAGTACGTATATACAATGGAATATTACTCAGACATAAAAAAGAATGAAATAATGCCATTTGCAGCAACATGGATGGACCAGAGATTAACATACTAAGTGAAGTAAGCCAGACAGAGAAAGACAAATATCATATGATATCACTTTTATGAAGAATCTAAATTATGACATAAATGAACTTATCTACGAAGCAGAAACAGACTCACGGACATAGAGAACAGAATTGTGGTTCCCGGGGGGAGAGAGGGAGGGGAGGGATGGATTGGAAGTTTGGGGTGAGCAGATGCAAACTATTATATATAGGATGGATAAACAACAATGTCCTACTGTATAGCCCAGGGAACTCTATTCAGTATCCTGTGATAAACCATAATGGAAAAGAATATTAAAAAAGAATGTATATAATGTATATATAAGTGAATCACTTTGCTGTACAGCAAAAATTAACACAACATTGTAAATCAACTATGCTTCAAATAAATAAATAAGAGGCAATGTGCATACACCAAGGACTGGAAAATTGTGTGGGGGGGACAGTAACTGCTTTGCTGGCACTTATTGTGTTGCCTTTCAAGGGATGAGAGAGAAGGAGGGGGGATAAATAGATAAATTAGATAGATAGATAGATAGATAGATAGATAGATGATAGATAGATAAATGATAGATAGGTAGACATAGAGATAGGAAAATGTCTACAAAGGGAGAATACCATAGGACAAGGCTGTCCCTCTGCTATAATAAAAGGATGGGAGTGAGGCAGCATTAAGGTTGAAAAAATAATAAGTAAATTAAAAATAGACAAAATAAAAGGCATTAAAAATTTGGCATTAAAACTCTCCTAAATATACTACGTGGGATATTACAAAACCCCTTTAATTCTGCTACCGAATGTGATTTAATTGATTAGTTAGTGTGATTTATTAGATAAAAGCTTCCATAAGCTGTATGGTAGTTAATGTGATACCACAATAGGCTCTTTTATAATATTTTAGAAACATTCTTTGAATGGATTTAGACTCGGGTTTAACCAACAACACTCTCCTAGATTCTACTTCCGTCAAGATTCCTTATTCCAGGGGAGCAGATGCCATGAGAAGAAGCTAAATCTTGTTAATAATCCTGCATGTGTAAAAAATGCATTCCCTGGAAAGTGCTAAGTGTCCACAAAATGGCTGTAGAAGGGGAAAAAATTAATTCATCTGTGCCTTTTTGTTATTCCCTTTTCTGGTAGAATTAGTGGTATTGATTTTTATTTGTAAGCATAAAGCTGGTTCCATTTCTTTTTCCTTGACTGAATAAATGTGTCAGCTAAAATTTCTCTACTAGAAAGTCACAGACCCTGGATTTGAGATGTGCCTCCCCTGATTAACTGTGACTTTGAACAAGTTACTTAATCTCCCTGAGAGTATTCATATGGAAAAAGAAGCAATCATGTTTTTAGAATTAAATTAGATAATGAATGTGAAAGTGCATTAATAAATGTAAAATATTAAAAATAGAAACTTATTATCATCTATTATTACTATTATAATTTGTATTCTTTTAAAGAATACATCATATGATTAAGCTGACAGAAGGAATCTGAACAGAGTTTTGACCCACTCACTACATTTCCATAAAAACAGATCCCGACAGATCTCTGTTGTAGAATGTAAAGAAGGGAATTACAACCTTCAGATATACGCAGCGCCTAGCTCGAAAGCTTCCTTACGGCTCGGAACAGGCCTGAAGTAAGTCCTACCCATTAATTCTCTATGTGTTGACTATACACCTCGACAGCCCTGGGTTTCTCTGCAGGAAAGGATATTGAGAGAGATTCCAAATGAACAAGGGGACTTTCAAGAGAGTAACCATTGAGAGACAATTCTCTTTAGTTTTTCTGCACCTCATCATCAATTTTGTACCAGACTATCATCTCAAGGATATTTGTATAGCAAACGGCTTGGAAGATAGAGATAGTGTCTCCCTCTGGGGCAGAGAGTAGATTTATCTCCTGACCAGGATAATAAGGGTAGCACCTTCTTCAGTGGTGTGGGTTGGGGTTCTGAATCTCAGAGTTCCTCGGCTATGATAACAAGCTCACTGTCCACATGTGCCCTTCATGGGACATGGACCGCAAGGGGAACTGAAATGCACCCATACATAGTTCATGCTGCCTCCTGTGCCACAACCAAGTCCTTTGTCTCTGACCCAGGAGTCTTGCATCTTCTGCCAGCATCTAGAAAGTGTTGGTAGGCTGACTTATTAGCTTGAAAGTCGTATGAAATCTCTGACCCTTCACAGTAACTTTCTCTGGGTGGCTAATGATGATTCCTGAAGTGTTTGGGCATTTTTGAAACATCCTGTTAAGTAATGATTTGGACAATTCCACCTTCACCATCAGGGGCTTCAGGAAACCTGTAAGACACAATAAAGCAGAGCTTCTCAAACTCGAAGGAGGATTCAAATTCTCATTCAGTCAATGTGGGATGAGTCTAAGATTCTGAATTTCTCACAGCTTCCAGGTGATGCTACACCTGTTTGTCCGTGGACCACACTCTGAGTAGCAAGGATCTTAACCATTGTTCTTCCAAGTGTGGTCACAGGATAATCTGATTCAGATTTAACCCCGGGTGCTTGTTAGAATGAGATAGTCCTGAACACAACACAGATTGCACAAAAAGCCCTTGAACAGGATTGCATTTTCAATGAAACTTGCAGTGGCTCTTTTGCATACTAGCATTAAAGGGCCACCATTCCAATTTCTCAGCAAGTGCAGGCTTTTGCAGCTGGTGCCAAACTGGAAGAAGCCTAGGTCCCCTCCTTTATCACTTCAAGCCCCTAGAGGATGGGGCAAGGCAGAGAGGTCTCAGGAATTACCTTTACCAGACCACAGTCAGCAGGATTTAGGGGGTGATGTTCCAAAGATGATTTGGAGAAGCACAACCTGTGTAGAATCAAGATCTACATGGAATCATGCCACCCCACCTCACTCTGAGAAGGCTACATGATCATTCACTCACAAAGGCACAGAACAGCATTAATCTTGCACTGATGTAAGCAGGTTTTCCTGGAGAGTTCCACACAGTCTAAAGCATGCACTAACAGGGCTGAGAGAGGGTCTCTGTAGAGCTCTCGGTCACCCCTCCCCATTGGGTGGGCTGCATTGAGTCACTGGCCCTGGGCCTCAGGGATCTGTCTGTGAAATCGTTTAAGGCCAGATTTCTAAGAAAGATTTCCTCCAGCTCTCAAGTGCTAGGTTCTAAATCATGTTTTCTAAGTGAATCTATCTGTTATGGGCTGAATTGTTTTCCCTCAAACTTCGTATGTTGAATTCCTAACCCTCAGGACCTCAGAATGTGACTGTTTGGAGATTGGGCCTTTAAAGAGGTAATTAAGTTAAAATGAGGCTGTTAGGGTGAGCTGGTGTCCTTACAAAAAGAGAAAATTTGGACACAACATGCACACACACAGAGAAAAGACCACATGAGGACAGAGGAGAAGGTGGCCATCTGCCAGTCAAGGAGAGAGGTCTCAGAAGAAATCAAACCTGCCGACACCTTGATCTCAGAAATCCAGCCTCTAGAACTGCAGGAATGTAAATGTCTGTTGTTCAAGGCACCCAGTTTGTGGTACTTTGTTATAGCAGCCCTAGCAAACCAACACGCTATCTCACAATTAAAGGAGTTCCCAGACGCAACATTCTCAGTTATCCCTACAATCTCTATTTTATAACCATATCAACCGGGAAGTACTTCCTTAAAGGTTATCTATATTCCTTCTACTGGGATAAAGTTTCCCTTTTTTGTCTTTCTTTAGTAATAATGAGAAAATATCCACCACTTTCTGTATAATATATTTTCACAAAGATAAGCACTCTAAATAAATCATCTTTTTCCAGACTGAATAAATTGAACTCCTAGAACCCCAACAGGAAAAAAGGGGAGAACCCACCGTGGTCTAAAAGTGCAGACACGAAAAGAAATGGGGGAGGGACGATAATGAGAAACCGTGATGCTGGTGAAAAGTAAGCCTCAGGGTCTCATTTCTGCATCCTTTCCTTCCTGCTGTATTTTGTGTTTGGTTTCCATGGAAATCCACATTGGTGGGTGATTTCTCCTCACAGAAGCTACAGGCAGATTTTTCAATGTACACTACTCAGTGATTTATGGAGCCCACACAAAGCTGGCAGGAATGATGACATGAGTGGTGCAGTGATGACTGGTGGCAGGGCTGGCTAACCTGTCGCCTGTGTGAGCCCCAGAGTGCTCAAAGAGCAGAAGACATCGCTGTGCGGGCCATAAGTCCTGAACCAGTGAAGTCTTTGTGGGGTCAAAAGATGCAACTTTCCTCTTCCTCTTGGAAACTGTATTTGAAAACTCCAGGGCACCATCAAATCTGGGGAATGGTATCAGACATCCAGGGATCTCATTTCAGTTTGTAATGTCACACACATGGACACAGGTCACCATCTGGCTGCCTGCTCCAGGCTTCCTGCAATGAA
Organism: Lagenorhynchus albirostris; assembly: GCF_949774975.1. Classification (NCBI taxonomy): domain Eukaryota; kingdom Metazoa; phylum Chordata; class Mammalia; order Artiodactyla; family Delphinidae; genus Lagenorhynchus; species Lagenorhynchus albirostris. The sequence goes on along the minus strand of NC_083095.1, from coordinate 139,247,865 downwards.
CTGGCTCCAGGCATTGGGTCTGGAAACACGGTGGACTTGATTCCTCAATCCTGTCTTCCCATTAGGACAACCTGGGGAGCTTTTCCAACACCCAGACTCCCCCTCTGCAGACCCAAAACACCAGTCTTCCCAGGGGGCGCACGTGGAGAGCTCAGGACCTACAATCTTCCGATGAGCTGGATGTGCTCAGGACACAGTGGGGCTGGTGGGGAAGCGGGCAGAGCTGAGGCATCTTTAATGCAGATTCCTGCTGTTCCGCTTGCCCTTCTCATTCTGCAACTCCTTTGATGTGGTCACCAGCTGGCCTCTCTGCCTGCCAGTCTTTCCTTGCCCTCGGTGCCAGCGGCACCCCCGGCCACCTAGCGTGGGCTTTGGGGTAAGGTCACAGGTATCAAGTCCAGCTTTACTACCTTGGCCTCCCTGCACTGTGGCTCTCCCACCAAGGAGATGGGAATCATAATATCCCTATCAGAAGGGTTCTTTCAAGTATGCCACATGCAGGGCTCAGAACACCACACAGGGACACTAAGTCAGCATTTCCTGGTTTTATCATCCCTCTCTCTAGAATATAAGCTCCTCAGAGACAGTGCATTCTGGCTATTTTGTTGCTGAATCCTCAGAGCCTGGAACTTTACTAACACCCTGAAAAAATACGTTTTAGTTGAATAACCTAATGAATGAAGAGCAAAGAAGTGAACTATGATACAGACTAGTGAACAAGCATCTCCTCATTTAGGCTGCCTTTCATCTTTATTCCCTTCTACTTATTATCCTTTTTCAACCCACAATCAGAGAGACCTGTTTGGAATTCAAAACAGATTGTTTCTCCTACACCTATACCTACATCTCGAAGACATTGTTTAAATAATAACTACCAGTGTTTCCTGTGTAACCAAAAGTCCAAGTTTAGAATTCCACAGAAGACTTTCCCAGACCTGCCCCACCTTCCAGGCCAGCATCACTGTGGAAGGACAGTTCTGGGTACCTGGATCTTCCCTGGTATTGCAGTCTCTGCCACCCCCCAGTGCACCTATGTCTTTCAAGACTCAGCTCAGGGGTGATCTTCCCCAGATTGGGACACCTTTCTTTGTCCCTAAAGAATAAATCGACGTTCTCCTGTCCTCATATCTGTCACGCTGCCTGCATGTGCTTCCCCAAACAGAGTGTGAACTCCTGGAGAAAAGATACTGGGTGCTGGACCTTTATTCCCTCTGCACCAAGCTAAGCACCAGGCACAAAATAAACACTCACTTTATCTTGGCACTTATGGTGAGTTAATTTTAATTGATGAATATATGGCAGTTCTACTTCATTAATGAGCAAAAGAACTGATCAAAATTTCTTTTATTATTAAATAAGAGGTTTTTTAAAAAAAATTAAAGTCCTACTGTACCAGTAAACATTAAGCATATACAGTCCATCCTTATCATTCACAGATTTCGTATTTGCAAGTTCACCTACTCCCTAAATTTCATTTGTCATCCAAAAGGCAGTACTCAAGTCATTTTCATAACCAATCACAGATGTGTGCGGAGCAGCGAGAGATGTGAGTCAGTTGATGCACACCTTCCCCGCTGACATGGGGCAAGGCAGCCTCTGCCTTCCTGTTGCAGCTCACGTTGTAAGCGTGTGTACTATTTGTGGTCTACTTAGTGCTACGTTTTTCACATCTTGTGCTTTTTTTCAGTAACTTCAATGTTTAAAATGGCCCCAAGCATAGTGCCTAAGTGTTGCCCGGCATCCCCAAGTGCGAGAAGGCTGTGATGACAGAGAAATTACATGTCAGATGTGCTCCATTCCGGCCTGAGCTTCAGGACTGTGGGCCGTGAGTTCACCGTTAATGAATCAACAATATATGTTCAGTGAGGTGTCTTTCAACAGAAAAACACATAAAACAAGGCTCTGTATTGGTCAGTTGATGAAAATATGGTGGCCAGATGCTCCCGGGAACCCAGCCCTTTATTTCCCCGGGAGTGATGATGTTCAGAAGTGGCTAATTCAGTAACTTTATAGAATGGAACAGCCTCAAACAATGAGAATTGACTGTATATCCCTTAAACTATTCACACGCAGGCCTTATAAAGGGCAGAACTTGAAAACCCAGGAAATTTATGCTACCATGGATGTGGGCGCAAGGCAGGCGGTGGACTGGTTCCTGTGGCCACTGCAGACAGGTGTCAGCAGCAGCGGTCGTGTAGCCCAGCTGTCACTCCCATACACTGGTAGAAGCAGCACACTGTTTGTAAGACACCCACAGACCACGAGCCAGCTGTGCAACTTCGGACAGATCCACAAAGCTTTCTGGTTCTGTGAACTTATTGGCAAAATTACAGTTTGCCTAAATGATTTTGGAAGCCACTTCTAGCTCCCAAATGTTCTGTTTCTATAGTTATAAGACAAAGTGCCTCTTTCATGGGACTTGTCTAAGCCAGCCCTCAAGCATTGTGCTCTACTTCACTGAGCAAAGGAGCACATTTCTCACCAGATGTTTCCAGGACGTTAGAACAGTCCATTGTGCAAATTTCCCCTCTCAAGCAACCAAAACACAGGTAGAGAGCTGAAGCAGACGCTCAGCCTCGGGCTAGGACCCAGGCATGAGTGGGTGGGAGGAAGGGGTTCCGTGTGGCTGACCATTCTGTCTGGTTGGGAAGACAAAATAAATGCAAATGAAACAAATGTAGGAGTTGAGTGGCTAAGTGGATGATCCTGTGCTTCAGTGATAGAGATTCTGGAAGCCAAAGTTCCCCAGGGGCCACCCATTCTTGGTTTCCCTCTGCATTAAGTGACTCCACGGTCCTTGTAATACCTGCCCAATGACCCAGATGTTCCCAGGCCATGGGAGTCTAAGGTCCAAAAGAAAAGGAAAGCTGAAATGATTGATGGCTTTGTAAGCCCATGCTTGAAAACTGACCTTGTGTCTCTAACTTTCCATCAATTCCTGAGAGTTTTGAAAGCTGGAAGAAGACACTCAGGCCTTGTGACCAACTATTTCTCTTTCCTCAGCTACGTGCTGTGAGTGTGCAACTAACTGTATTTTAGGACTACAAGGTGATCCTTCTAGTCCTTCTGAGAACCTGCGCACCAAGGTCCAAGACACACTTTGATGACACCATTGCCTGATATGGCACCCAAGAAGGAAGCATCCATCCGACCTGGAGATTACAGAAGCCACTTTGTGGTTAGTGGGAGAGGACCTCTTGGGATTTAGGCCCCTGAGCACATTTCCATGCCACACATTCTCTCCTGACTTCTGCAGGATGATGTTTCAAAGTATAGTGATGATGAAGGAGGTGGTTTGTCTCAGGAGAGAACAGAATCAGAGTCTTTCTAAGTGACCTTTACCAGGTTCCCAAACGTAATGCCTCATCTATTCATCAGGCATAGTCTTACATTTATCTGAGGGGTGTCTCAGGGTTTTTGTGAGAATTATGTGACGCACAATGTGGGTGCAGTACTTAGGACACTGCCTTGGCCCCTGGCGCCCCTGGTGGTCATTATTGCTTAAACAGAAGGCATTTATTGTGGAACACACAAGTATATGGTTTAAATATTCAGTTACAATTTAAGTACATCCATGTGATATTAGAACAGGGCTTTATCTTTCCCTCAAGATTAAAAAGCAGAACACAGCCCTCCAAAATGTCAGGCGTCAACAATGATGTGAAACCACACCACCCCCACCCCAGGATGAAGAAACAGGCGTGAACCAGCACAGTCAGCCTTGCTCACAACCTCCTTCTGCAGCCACAAGCTGGACTGAATTTGTCTTCCTCAGAAGCCATTGTCTCTCTCAGAAACCCATTGAGCAATTGTAATGAATTGCAGAGATAGAACTTTCAATTCAAAAAATACATAAAAATCTCAGTAGAATATGATTTGAAATTCACGGGATGTTTCCACTTCAACTTATTCCCATTTCCCCCTCTGAGTAAATTGAGGTTTGAAAGAAAGGAAGGAAAGAGAAGAAGGAACTTTTTTTTTCCTGCACTAATCCCCTGGCAGATTTTGCTCATCAGCTTCTCCTGTGAAAGACGGTGTGTTGAGATGGCATAGTTTCAGTCGCCATGGAAACGTGTCATAAAAGGTCCAGTTATGAAAGAGCAGGGTCTTCTGGTTGCCATAGGCAATGCTTCCCTAATGGTTTTTCAAGGCTGGGATGTGTTTATGGTCTCTGTGACTATTTATTTGTATCAAAGACTACAGCTTGCCTGTGTGATCTTTAGCATTTGCTTTTAAGATTTTCCTTCCTTAGTCTGTCTTCCACTTTGTGAAAACAAGTTAATCTCCCAGAACATGACAACAACTCCATACCATCTGCAATAAGGAATGTTATTTGTTTTATGAAACAAGATGGTAGGAAAATAAAGTTTTGCTTCTTCATGTTCGAAGGTATAGAAAGACCATCCTTTTAGCTTGTGCTAAATCCTGGGGGTCATATTTGCCTCCTGACTCAGGACAGACAGGGAGTGCTTCACCTTCACTCTAACCTCTGTCTCCATGGTGGCAGGTGGGGTACATTCACTCATTCATTCATTCAAAAAGCATATATTGAGCATCCAGCCTGTGTAAATCCTGGACAGACACTGAAGTGGACACAACAATTAATTCAACATCTTGTCATTGGTCATGATGCTCCCGCAGAAAGAGGGATCCAAGTCTGGGGACAGAGGTTTGGGTACACAATGTATTTTTTTAATAGTAATGTATTATTTAATTTTTTATATTAAAATTTATTTTAAAATCTCTGTTTTTTTATTGAAGTATAGTTGATTAACAATGTGTTAGTTTCAGGTGTACAGCAAAGTGGTTCATTTATACATATATATATATATATATACATATATATATTCTTTTTTAGATTCTTTTCCATTATAGGCTATTACAAGATATTGAATATAGTACCCTGTGCTATACAGTATGTCCTTATTGTGTATCTATTGTATATATAGTAGTCCGTATATTAGACAATGTATTTTTAAATTATCTATCATGCAGAAGCTTTTCCTATAGATAACTAAGCAGCAAATGCATTAACTAAGAAAGATGAAAGAAAAAGCCAGTCTCTGGCCATATTGAATGTCTCCCTAACTTGGTGGCTACAGGTCAATATAGAGTCTGGCTGAGTAATCCATTTGGGGAGACCTGAGAAGTCATTGTGTACTATTGTAGTGATCTGTTTTAGATCACTCTGGAAGGCAGTTGTTCTCTAATAGACCTAAAAGCCCTCAAGCATACACACATGTGGCCGTGCACTTCAAAGTGGGGGGCTGGCATAAGGAATGACCAGGTATAGCCCACCCAGGCTGCACTGGGGAGCAGAGATGGTCCCTGGAGCTGGAGGGGTGGGGAACAGACAGTGGGTGTCCGGAGAGCCATCCATGGCATGAGGGCGATGTCCCACAGCAAATGAGTGGTGACTGAAGGTATCCAAGTTGAAGATGGAAGGCATCCTGGAGCTCTGTGACAAGAAACCAGCTTATGACCAGAACTCTTAGATAACTTTGTAACTCAGTCTCTAGAGAGGGGCTTCTGAGACCAGCTTTTGACAATTTATAATATTCTCATAAAATATGTTAAGTGAAAAAAGCAAGTTGTAGAAGAGTGCATGCTCTACACAGCTATTTGGTTTAAATTAGAAAGGGAGAGAAAAAAGAATATGTGGTTTGTAAATGCAAAAACAAACACGAACGAAGAAAATGAAATAAAACCAGCATCTCTGGAAGGATACAATGAGTGGAGCCTGGAAATAGGACCTGGGCAGATGGGGACAGTCAAAGGGAAATTTCACAGACCACCTTTTCATACTCTTTATACATGAACCATATCAGTGTACCACTATTAAAAATTAGGTAAAAAATTTTAAAACTCTTAACTGATATTGTGTGAGGATTTACAAAGGACACAGCTGAGGCCACACAGCTTGTTGACAATCACAATATTGTGATATTCGGTTTCAGTTGGCACTCCTACAGACCCACTCATGCTGCCTCACTTCTTCCCCGCCTCAGCCCCCGTGAAGCAAATGCTCAGATATCTTGCCTGGAAAATTGCTGCTACCCTCACTCCCACTGCACCTTATTTAAGTTGCTATCATATAGTACATGGCATTGTGGTTTCCTAATTGTGTAATATCTATCTTCTTACTAAGTATTCCTTTAGAAAGGACTTAATATTTATTACTGAATTTAATTTCCATCAAATTTAATGAGGTAGTTCTTATTTTTCCCATTACAAACCTGAAGCTAAAAGTGATTGTTATAGACTGAATGTTTGTGCCCCAAATTCTTATGTTGAAGTCAAACCCCCAATATGATGTATTTGGAGGTGGGGCCTTTAGGAGGTAATTAGGTCATGAGGGTGGTGTACCCATGATGGGATTAGTGCCCTGATGAAAAGAGAAAGAGGCCAGAGCCCTTTCTTTCTCCACCACTTGAGGATAGAGTGAGAAGGCAAACCGTCTGCAAGAAATCCTTCACCAGGAACTGAATCGGCCAGCACCTTGATCCCAGACTTCCAGGCTCCAGAATGGTGAGAAATTAATGTTGTTTAAGCCACCCAGTCAATGGCATTCTGTTATAGCAGGCTGAGCACATTAAGACACAATTAAGTCAACGTAAGCTCACACAGCTCTTGAGCCACAGAATTGGATTTGAACTCAGATAACTCAGATTCCAAGTCCCATATTTCCTTCCACACCATGCTCTTTCCTTATTAGGCTAGAAATATGTTCATAATTTTTGTTTAATCAACACCCTATAATGCCTGGCAAAAGATGCTGGCTACGCTTGTTGTTTGCATGGACCCTGAGGGCAGACTTAAGCTAGGTTCCAGGCTATGGATGGAAGACTATCTTGGTGGTAGTTGACAGCCTTCCATGATTTCCCCAGCAAGATGGCAGTGGTGGTCTCAACATTAGCTGGAAAAGTTTGCTCTTATCAGGTAATCCCATCTTGGGATCCCAAAGCAGAGGGACAGATCCACAATCTTGACTAAATTCACCAACTCTAAGAACACTCTTGAAACAAAATCACTCTTTTCCCTCCCACACCCCAGGAGACAGACAGAGCCAAAGAAGCTTCTAATGGAGCCACATTCTTGTCACAATCAGTCCCCAGAGTGGCTACTTTTAGGAGTTCTGCTACCTACGGTAAAACAAGAGCTTTCCAACATGCCTTAACTCTGCACTCCCAGCACTTGTGTTTCAAATGATAAACCCGCCTAAGGGACTATAATGAAGCCTTTTTCTTTTCCTTCCATTAAAGGAACTCAGGTGTGTCAAGTCTTTCCCACTTTCCCACTTTTTGTTTCACTTCCAGTCTGACACTTTACACAATATTCTGTACATTTCGTACACTGTGTTTATAAATAGGTGCACCAATCTCCTCTCTCGTGATAGAAAACTTGCGCCTCTGAAAGCAACAAAACGTTTAGCCTCTAAGCCAAACAAATATCAATTTTCATCCTGAACTCTTTCTGTCGATATCATACTTGGAGTATCGTAGTGCATGTCTAATGGCTGGCCAAAGTCCTTCGGCACAGCCCATTTCACAGCACTTGGCTCCTAATTGAAATTTCACAGTAGAATACTTAAGACACCACTCCAAATTACATTGCCATTTAAGCAAATGTGTTTTCCTAGTCTTTTAACTGTATGTGATTTCCTCTTGGCTATATGCTTCTTATGATTTGCTGTTGGTTTCCATTGCAATTAAGTCCTTCCATATTTATTTGAGGATATTCTAGAATGTCCTATTTCTCTGTGAACTGAATTTAACCCACTAGTGTAGTTTAATAGTCGTGACAAATTGTGTGTCTTCAGAAGGAAAGAGGACATTTCCATTTTCAGAGGAGTTACTAGTTCTTAGCTCTCCCTATTCCAGACGTTTCCAAATATTCAGTCTTTATTGGTTTCCTTACTTGTTCTCTCAGGCCTGATCCTAATATGAGATTGTTTAGGAACTAGATTTCACAGATAAGAAACACTTACAAATAACATTTACAGAATATTTCATTTGAAAATATAAAAACCTGTTAATAGGTCAAATAACAGTAATAATTCTTTTCTTTCTCCCTCTAGATGGATTTTTTTTTAGTTATTATAGACATTTCAAATAAGCAAAAGGATGGAATAGTGTAATAAGTCCCTCATATACCCATGTTCCACCTTCAAAAATTATCAATATTTTCTAATCTTGTTTCATCTATCACACTCACCCACAAATTTGAGGTGCTTAATGTCAGTGTTTCTAAATCATGGATAAACATATTGATCAGGACAGGACAAAGCCCTCCACAGTGACCCACCCCCAAGACAGATCTCCATCAAGTGACCTGGACCCTGGGGTATCATCACTAACCAGCAGTCAACAAATGTCTGTTATCCTGGCTTCCACATGCCCTCTATCTCTAGCTTGTCTACAAGGATACCTGGAAATACTTTACAAAAGGTATTAGTTATGAGGCCATACACTTTGGTAGTTACTAGTCTAAGAAACATTTCTGTTTAAAAAAAAAACCCAAAACTCAGTTCACCATGGAGCTCAGTACATGATACTCAGTTTCTTTAGGTGCTTCTATTTTTCTCCTCTTCGTTGAATTGGAATTAAAAGGTGGACTGCTTCCCTCTCTTTGGGCAGCTTACTGCCATGGGATTGTGTCCCTCTTTTCTCTGAATCTTTTGAAATACGTCCTCCTAGAGTCTCGGGCACATAAATGACTTGCTCACATCTGTCCTTGCTGAGGCACTGACAACATACACTTTACAAAAATCATTTCAAAAGGGATTCTTTACCTAAATGTAAGTTGCAAAACTATAAAACTCCTTGAAGAGAAAAGACAGTCTCTTCAATAAGTATTGCTGGATAAACTGGACAGCTACTTGTAAAAGAATAAAATTAGAACACACCCTAACACCATCACAAAAATAAACTCAAAATGGATTAAAGACCTAAATGTGAGGCCGGATACTATAAAATTCTTAGAGGAAAACATAGGCAGAACACTTTTTTTTTTTTTTTTTTTGCGGTACACGGGCCTCTCACTGCTGTGGCCTCTCCCGTTGCGGAGCACAGGCTCTGGATGCGCAGGCTCAGCGGCCATGGCTCACGGGCACAGCCGCTCCATGGCATGTGGGATCTTCCCGGACCGGGGCACGAACCCACGTCACCTGCATCGGCAGGCGGACTCTCAACATTAATTGAGATTAATTAATCCATTAATAGAGGAATGGATAAAGAAGATGTGGTACATATATACAATGGAATATTACTCAGCCATAAAAAAGAATATAATAATGCCATTTGCAGCAGCATGGATAGACCTAGAGACTGCCATACTGAGTGAAGTAAGTCAGACAGAGAAAGACAGATATCATATGATATCACTAAAAAAAATGCTACAAATGAACATATCTACAAAACAGAAATAGAGTCTCAAATGTAGAAAATAAACTTATGGTTACCAGGGGGTAAAGTGGGGAAGGATAAATTGGAAGATTGGGATGGACACATACACACTACTATATATAAAATAGATAAATAATAAGTACCTACTGTATAACACAGGGAACTCTACTCAATACTCTGTAATGGCCTATATGAGACAAGAATCTAAAAAAGAGTGGGTATATGTATATATATAACAGAATCACTTTGCTGTACACCTGAAACTAACACAACATTGTAAATCAACTATACCCCAATAAAAATTTTAAAAAGAAAAACCTCCTTGAAGATAACGTAGGAGATTGTTACCAAACTCAGGTTCAGCTGCTCATCACTCAAAAGCCAATACTCAAGAGACAAGTGTTGGTAGGAAAGGAAATGTTGCTTTATTTAGGAAATGAGCAACCAGAGGAGAAGGTGGACTCAGGTCTCACAGAACAAATTCCCCCCTGCTGATCAGTGGGCAAGAGCTTTTAAATGGGAGTTTCACAGGTGTATAGGCAAAGGGAGGGGGCTGCATGCAGAACAGCACAGTCAGCTCTTATAGTGCTCTTGAAATTTGTCATGCATTGGTCTGATTAGCGTCATCTTGATTGTTTTAAGTACACTTAATCTTCAGTTCCAGGGTCATTTGTTACCATTTTCTTGAGGCCAATTCTCAAAATTATGTCATGGCTACAGTTTGTAGTTAACTTCTTCCACCTGTTGGGGGTTTCAGTATCTGCATAACAGCTCAAAGGTTATGGCTCAGAATATTATCTATAGCCCTTGAAGAGTAACTAAAAGTCCTTGACTCTGTTTAATGACTAAACTATTATTATTTGTCTCATTTGACTATTTTCCTTTGCTTCTGTATTTTCTTTTCTCTTATTAAATTTATACTTTGGCTAAAGTATAAACAAACAAGAGGCAGGCAGAACGCTGCCTGGTGGGGGGTGGGATTCTGTCCTGGGAAGGCCACATAAGGTCCTGCTCTGTTACAAGATGACCTTGGGTTGGGTGGTGACTTTTTAGATACAACACCAAAGGTAAAATCCATGAAGAAAATAATTCATGAGTTGAACTTCATTAAAATTAAAAACTGCTGCTCTCTGAAAGATACTGACAAGAGAATGAAAAGACAGGCTACAGACTGGTAGAAAATATTTGCAAAAGACATATCTGATAAAGGACTGTTACCCAAAGTGGGTAAACAATCTGAACAGACACCTCACCAAATATATTCAAAAGAAAAATAAGCATATTAAAATGAACTATATCATTAGGAAACTGCTAATTAAAACAGTAAGAAACCACTACACAGACACTAAAATGGATAAAATACAAAACGCTGACAACGCCAAATTTTGACAAGGAGGTAGATCAACAAGAACTCTCATTCATTGTTGGTGGGAATGCAGAATGGTATAACCAATTTGGAAGAGAGTTTTGCAGTTTCTTACAAAACTAAGCATACTCTTCCCATATGATCCAGCATTCATATTCCTTCGTAATTACCCAGATGAGTTGAAAACTTATGTTCACACAAAAACCTGCACACAAATAACAACTTTATTCATAATTGCCAAAACTTTGAAGCAACATGTCCTTTAGTAGGTGAAGAGATAAACTGTGACACCTCCAAGCAGTGGAATATTACTCAGTACTAAAAAGAAATTAGCTATGAAACCACAAAAAAAAAATGGAGGAAGCTTAAATGAATATTATTAAGTGAAATAAGCCAATATGAAATAGCTACATATTATATGATTTCACCATATGACCTTCTGAGAAAAGACAAACTATGGAGACAGTAAAAAGATCACTGGTTGCCAGGGTTTGGGGAGAGAGAAGGATGAATAGGAAGAGCACAAAGGATTTTTAGGGCAGTAAAATTATTTTATACATTATAATGGTGGATAAATGTCATCAATTGTTTGTCAAGACCTATAGAATGTACAGCACCAACCCTAATGTAAACTATGGACTTAAGGTGATGATAATATGTCAACGCAGGTTCACTAACTGTAACAAATGTACCACTGTGGGGGTGAATGTTGGTGGGGGGGACTGTGCATGTGCAGGGGGAAGGGATATATGGGAACTCAGTGTACTTTCCACTCAATTTTTTCTGGGAACATATAAACACTCTAAAAAAATAAAGTCTATATAAAAGAAAAGCTAATAGACTAGATGTGGTAGAGGGAAATATTTAATATGCAGAAGACTTTTTTTCTTTTTGGCCATGAGACATGCAGGATCTTAGTTCCCTGATCAGGGATCGGACCCTTGCCTCCTGCAGTGGGAGCATAGAGTCTTAACCACTGGACCACCAAGGAAGACATTCTTGGTCATCGAGAATGCTTGCTTCCCGCCCCATACTTCAAAAAAAAATTCGTCAACCCCAGACCTCCTCCCTAAAGGAAGAAAGAGGTGAAAAATATAATTTTCCCCTGTGTAATACATTTTTTGGTTTCTTAAGCTTGCTAGATAAAGTAAATTGGTGCTATATCTGGCCCTGACATGTGTCAATATAAGTATTTTTAAATTTATAGACTTTATTTTTTAGAGCAGTTTTAGACACAGAATTGAGCAGATCATACAGAGAGCTCCCCTATACTCTTTACCTTGGACACACAATTTCATCTATTCTTAACATCTTGCATTAGTGTTGTACATTTGTTACAATTAATGAATCAATGTCAATATCAATACATTATTATTAACTAAAGTCCATACTTTAAGAATCACTTTTCGTGCTGTAAAGTTGTATGAGTTTTTTGTTTTTTGTTTTTTCTTTGCGGTACATGGGCCTCTCACTGTCGTGGCTTCTCCCGTTGCGGAGCACAGGCTCCGGACGTGCAGGCTCAGCAGCCATAACTCACGGGCCCAGCCGCTCCGCAGCATGCGGGATCCTCCCAGACTGGGGCGCGAACCCGCGTCCCCTGGATCAGCAGGCAGACTCCCAACAACTGCGCCACCAGGGAAGCCACAGTTGTATGAGTTTTGACAAATGCATAATGTCTCATATTCACCATTACAATATCATACAAAATAGCTTCATCACACCAAAAAGCCTCTGTAATTCATCTATTCTTTCCCACCCCTCTGAATCCCTGGAAATTACTGGTTTTTAGTTTTATCTTTTTTCTAATGTCTTGTAGTTGGAATCATCTACTTGGCTTCTATCTAGATTGGCTTCTTTCACTTAGTAATATGCATTTAAGGAAGGTTTCTCCATGTCTTTTTGTAGATTGATAGCTTGTTTCTTCCTGGCACTGAATAATATTTCATTGTATGGAAGTACCAAGTTTGTTTGTACATTCATCTATTGCAAGGCATTTATATACAATGGAATATTATTCAGCCATGAAAAAGAAAAATATCCTGCCATTTGCAGTAACATGAATGAATCTTTAGGACATTATGCTAAGTGAAATAAGTCAGACAGAGAAAGACAAATAATACAAACACTTATATGCAGACTCTAAAACAGCTGAAATCATAGAAACAGAAGGTAAAGTGGTGGAAGCCAGTGGCTGGAGGGTGGAGGAAATGGGGAGATATTTATCAAAGGGTACTAATTTCCATATATAAGATGAATAAGTCCTAAGGATCTAATTTACAGCATGATGATTTTAGTTAATAATACTATATTATGTACTCAAAAGTTGCTAAAAGAATAGGTCTTAAATGTTCTCACCACACCAAATAGAAGATGGTACTTATGTGACATGATGGAGGTCTTAGCCAATACTGTGGTGCTAATCATTTTGCACTATTTAAGTGTATCAAATCAACACATTGTAAACCTTAAACTTACATAATGTTATATGTCAATGATATCTCAATAAAGCTGGAAAAAATGAACTTTAAAAATAAATTTTAAAAAGAAAGACATTTTTACTGCTTCCAATTTTTGGCAATTGTGAATAAAGCTGCTGTAAACATTTGTGTGCAGGTTTTAAGGCGGACATAAGTTTTCAACTCAATTGCGTAGATACTTAGGAAAGTGATTGCTGGGTCTTGATAAGATTAAGTTTGGATTTGTGAGAAACTACCAAACTGTCTTCCTAAGTGGTGTACCACTTTCCATTCTCATGAGCAATGAGAGCTCCTGTTGCTCTACATCCTTGTCAACATTAGGTATTATCAATGTTTTTGGTCTTAGCCATTCTAAATGGGTGTATAGTGGTTGTTTTAATTGGCAATTCCTTACTAATATATAATGTTGAGCATATTTTCATATGCTTATTTGCCATATGCATATCATATTATTGATACTTTGCCAGGGCTGCCATAACAAAATACCATAGACTGGCTGGCTTAAACAACAGAAATATATATATTCTCACAGTTCTAGAGGCTACAAGTCCAAAATCAAGCTGTTGGCAGGTTTGATTTTTTTCTGAAGCCTCTCTCCTTAGTTTGCAGATGGCTGCCTTCTCTGTGTGTCATCCTAGGGTCTTTCACCCATGTCTGTGCACATTATGTACAAATCTCTTCTTATAAGGACACTGGTCAGCTTGGATTAGGGCCCACCTTAATGGCCTTATTTTAATTTAATCACTTCTTTAAAGACCTTATCTCCAAATCTGGTTACATTACGAAGTGCTTGGATTAGGGCTTCAATATATGAATTGGGGGGAAACATGACTCAGCTCATAACATATATCTTTTCTGGTGAGGTATCTGTTCAGATATTTTGTTTATTTTTAATAAGATTTTGTTGTTGTTGGCTTTTAAGGGTTCTTGCTGGTATATAGAAAGGCAGTTGACTTTTGTATATTAATCTGTATCTTTCAATCTTGCTATAATTGCTCATTAGTTCCAGGAGTTTTGGGTCAATACCTGGGATTTTCTACATGTACGATCATGTCATTTGTGAACAAAGAGAGATTTATTTCTTCCTTCCCAATCTGTATACCTTTTACTTCTTTTTCTTGTCTTATTACATTAGCTAGAACTTCTAGTACAATGTTGAAAAGGAATTTTGAGAGGGGACATCCTTGCCTTGTTCCTGATCCTAAGGGGAAAGACTCTACTGTCTCACCATTAAGTATGATGTTACCTGTAGGGTTTTTGTTGAAGAAGTTCTCTATTCCTAGTTTACTGAAAGTTTTTAAAATAATAAATGTGTGTTCGATTTTATCAGATGTTTTTCCTATATATATATATATATATAGATATGCTCATTTGATTTTTCTTTTTTTAGCCTGTTGATGTAATGGATTACATTAATTGATTCCTGAATGTTAAACAGTCTTGTATACTTAGATAAATCCCACTAAATTCTGCTGTGTAATTCTTTTTATAGATTGTTGAATTAAATTTGTTAATATTTGGGGGGATTATTGTATTTATATTCAGAGAATTAGTGGTCTGTAGTGTTCCTTTCTTGTAATGTCTTTAAATGATTTGGGTATTAGAGTGATGTTGACTTTATAGAATGACTAGGAACGTTCCTTCTGCTTCTATTTTCTGGAAGAGAGTATAGTGAATTGGTACTATTTCCTCCTTAAATGTGTGTCAAATTTACTGGTGAAACCATTTGGACCTGGTGCTTTCTCTTTTTTTAGATTATTAATTATTGACTCAATTTCTTTAATCAATAGAATATAATTTATATAATATATATTATAGACTTAAAGATAGATACAGACAGATATATAATTGAATTTGCTATAAGCCTATTCAAATTATCTATTTCTCCTTGAGTAATTTAATGGTTTGTGGTTTTCAAGGTAGTGGTCGATTTTATCTAAATTATCAAATTTGTGGGCATAGAGTTTTTCATAATCCTCTTTTATTATCCATTTAATGTTCATGGGATCAGTATGATGATCTCTTCTTTATTTCTTATATGAGTAATTTGTGCCTTCTCTATTTTTCTCTTAGTTATCATAGCCAGAGGTAGATCAATGTTATTAATCTTTTGAAAGAACCAGCTTTTACTTTTGTTGACTTTCCCTATTGTTTTCTTATTTCAATTTCACTGATTCCTGCTCTAATTTTTATTATTTTGATTTCTATTCTTCTAGTTGTTTTAGGTTTACATTGCTCTCCTATCTCTATTTTCCTGAGATGAAATCTTAGATTATTGATTTTAGATTTTTCTTTTTTTTCTAATATATACATTCAATGCTATGACTTTGCTGCCTCTCATGAATTTTGATGTCATATTTTTATTTTCATTTAGTTCAAAATATTTTTTAAAATTCTCTTCATATCAGATTTCCTCTTTGACCCATGTGTTATTTAGATAATGTGTTATTTAATCTCCAAATATTTTGGAATTTTCCAGCTATCCTTTTGTTACTGATTTCTAGTTTAACTTAATTGTGGTGTGAGAGTACACTGTATGATTTCTATTTCTTTTAAATTTGTTAACGTGTGCTTTATGACCCAGAATGTGGTCTATCTTGGTGAATATTCTATGTCAATTTGAGGAGAATGTATATTCTGTTGTTGTTTGATATAATAATATTATACAAATATCAGTTGAATCCAGCTGAATGATGGGCTGTTCATTCCAACTACATGCTAGCTGATTTTATGCACTGGTTCTGTCAATTAGTAAGAGAGGCATGATGATGTCTCCAACCATAATAGCAGATTTGTCTATTTCTCCTTGCAGTTCTATCAGTTTTTGTCTCAAATATATTGATGCTGCATTTTTATGTGCATGCACGTTAAGGATTGTCTTGGATTCTTGGAGAATAGATCCCTTTACCAAAGATAAAACAATAGCCTTACCCTAAA
Source organism: Lagenorhynchus albirostris (assembly GCF_949774975.1). Taxonomy (NCBI): domain Eukaryota; kingdom Metazoa; phylum Chordata; class Mammalia; order Artiodactyla; family Delphinidae; genus Lagenorhynchus; species Lagenorhynchus albirostris. Next base: position 139,231,681 of record NC_083095.1, on the reverse strand, counting down.
GTCTCTTTGTCTAAACTTAATATAGCTACTTCAACTTCCTTTTTTTTTTTTTTTTTGCGGTATGCGGGCCTCTCACTGTTGTGGCCTCTCCCACCACAGAGCACACGCTCCAGACGTGCAGGCCCAATGGCCATGGCTCATGGGCCCAGCCACTCCGCAGCACACAGGATCCTCCCGGACTGGGGCACGAACCCGTGCCCCCCTCATCAGCAGGCAGACTTCCAACCACTGCACCGCCAGGGAAGCCCTCAACTTCCTTTTGGTTGATGTTAGCATTGTATGTCTTTCTCTACCCCTTTACTTTTAATCTATCTGTGTTTTTATATTTAAAGTTGGATTCTTGTAGACAAGTTGGGTTGGGACTTTTTTTTTATCCACTCTGACAATTTCAGTGTTTTAATTAGTGTATTAAGCCTACTCACATTTAAAGTGATTACTTATATATTTGGATTAATATTTACCATGTTTGTAACTGTTATCTATTCATTACAATTTTTCAGCAGTCTCCTCTTTTTCTGACTCCTCTGGTCTTAACTGAGCATTTATATGATTTCATTTTATCACCTCTCATAATATCAGTTATATAAATATATATGTTTTTAATTAGACATTGCTCTTAAATTTGAAATACACATTTACAATTCTACATTTTCAAATAACACCATACTTTTTCCCAGGTAGTGCAGATACCCTGTAACAGTGTTTCCAGTTCTTTCCTCCTCTTCCTTATAATATCACCATCATCCAATTCATTTATCCATGAACTGTAATCACCCAATATATGGATTATTGCTATTATTACTTTGAACAAACAATTTTAGCAATGAAAAATAGGATATTTGGGGCTTCCCTGGTGGTGCAGTTGTTGAGAATCTGCCTGCTAATGCAGGGGACACAGGTTCGAGCGCTGGTCTGGGAAGATCCCACATGCCGTGGAGCAACTAGGCCGGTGAGCCACAACTACTGAGCCTGCGCGTCTGGAGCCTGTGCTCTGCAACAAGAGATGCTGCAATGGTGAGAGGCCCGTGCACCACGATAAAGAGTGGCCCCCGCTTGCCACAACTAGAGAAAGCCCTCGCACAGAAACTAAGACCCAACACAGCCAAAAGTAAAATAAAATAAATAAAAGAAATGCATTTCCATTAAAAAAATAAGATATTTTATTTACCTCCATTTATTCCATCTTTGATGTTCTTCCTTTCTTCATGTAGATCCAAGTTTCTGACATATATAACTTCCTTTCTCTCTGAAGGACTTCTTTTAATATTTCTGGAAAGCTGGGTCTACTGACAGCAAATTTGCTCAGTTTTTCTTTGTCTGGGAAAGTCTTTATTTCTCCTTCACTTTTAAATGTTAATTTTGTTGAATATAGAATTCTAGGTTGGTGGGTATTTCTTTCAACACTAAATATTTCACTCTACTTTTTTCTTGCTTGTATACAATTTCTGAAGAAAATTTTGATGTAATTCTTATCCTTGTTCACCTACTGTAAGTGTCCTCCCTTCCTCTGTTTATGGCTTCTTTGTCTTAAGTTTTCTGCAGTTTGAATATTTTATACCTAATTGTAGATTTTTTTTGATATTCATCTTTCTTGGTGTTCTCTGAACTTCCTGGATCTGTAGCTTGGTGTCTGTCATTAATTTTAGAAAATGCTTGGGCACTATTCCTTCATATATTTCTTCTGTTCCTTTCTCTCTTCCTTCTCTTTTATGTTACATCTTTCATAATTTTACCACAGTTCTTGAATTTTTCTTTTCTTTATGTTTTGGTTTGTTTGTTTTTTGATCTTTTCATTTCATTTTGGGAAATTTCTATCAACATATCTTCAAGATGACTGATTTTTTTTCCTCAGCTGTGTGTCAGGTCTACTGATGATCACATCTAAGGCATTATTCATTTCTTTACAGTATTTTTTATTTTAAATACTTCCTTTCAAATCTTTCCTAGAGTTTCCATCTCTCTGCTTACATTACCCATCTGTTCTTTTAAATTGGAGTATAATTGCTTTACAATGTTATGTCAGTTTCTGTTGTACAATGAAGTAAGTCAGCTATATGTATACCTATATCCACTCCCTCTTAGAATTCCCTCCCACTCCACCATCCCATCCATCTAGGTCATCACAGAGCACTGAGCTGAGTGTCCTGTGCTTTATAGCATGTTCCCACTAGCTATCTATTTTAAATATGGTAGTACATATATGTCAATCTTAATCTCCCAATTCGTCACACCCTCCCCTTTCTCCCCTGTGTCCACATGTTCATTCTGTATGTCTGTGTCTCTATTCCTGCCCTGCAAACAGGTTCACCTGTACCATTTTTCTAGATCCCACACATATGTGTTAATATATGCTGTTTGTTTTTCTCTTTCTGGCTTACTTTACTCTGTATGACTGACTCTAGGTCCATCCACCTCACTACAAATAACTCAATTTCGTTTCATTTTATGGCTGAGTAATATTCCATTGTATATATGTGTCACATCTTCTTTATCCATTCATCTGTGGATGGACATGTAGGTTGCTTCCATGTCCTGTCTATTGTAAATAGAGCTGCAATGAACATTGTGGTACATGACTCTTTTTGAATTACGGTTTTCTCTGGGTATATGCCCAGGAGTGGGATTGCTGGGTCATTCGGTAGTTCTATTTTTATTTTTTAAAGTGTAACCTCCATATGGTTCTCCACAGTGGCTGTACCAATCCACATTCCCACCAGCAGTACAGGAGTGTTCCCTTTTCTCCACACCATCTCCAGCATTTATTGTTTCTGGATTTTTTTGATGATGGCCATTCTGACGGGTGTGAGATGATACCTCATTGTAGTTTTGATTTGTATTTCTCTAACGATTAATGATGTTGAGCATTCTTTCATGTGTTTGCTGGCAACCTGTATATCTTCTTTGGAGAAATGTCTATTTAGGTCGTCTGCCCATTTTTGGATTGGGTTGTTTGTTTTTTTGTTATTGAACTGCATGAGCTGCTTGTAAATTTTGGAGATTAATCCTTTGTCAGTTGCTTCACTTGCAAATATTTTCTCCCATTCTGAGGGTTGTCTTCTGGTCTTGTTTATGGTTTCCTTTGCTGTGCAAAAGCTTTTAAGTTTCATTAGGTCCCATTTGTTTATTTTTATTTCCATTTCTCTAGGAGGTGGGTCAAAAAGGATCTTGCTGTGATTTATGTCATAGAGTGTTCTGCCTATGTTTTCCTCTAAGAGTTTGATAGTTTCTGGACTTACATTTAGGTCTCTAATCCATTTTGAGTTTAGTTTTGTGTATGGTGTTAGGGAATGTTCTAATTTCATTCCTTTACATGTAGCTGTCCAGTTTTCCCAGCACCACTTATTGAAGAGGCTGTCCTTTCTCCACTGTATATTCCTGCCTCCTTTATCAAAGATAAGGTAACCATATGTGCGTGGGTTTATCTCTGGGCTTTCTATCCTGTTCCATTGATCTATCTTTTTGTTTTTGTGCCAGTACCATACTGTCTTGATTACTGTAGCTTTGTAGTATAGTCTGAAGTCAGGGAGCCTGATTCCTCCAGCTCTGTTTTTCATTCTCAAGATTGCTTTGGCTATTCGGGGTCTTTTGTGTTTCCATACAAATTGTGAAATTTTTTGTTCTAGTTCTGTGAAAACTGTCAGTGGTAGTTTGATAGGGATTGCGTTGAATCTGTAGATTGCTTTAGGTAGTAGAGTCATTTTCACAATGTTGATTCTTCCAATCCAAGAACATGGTATATCTCTCCATCTGTTTGTATCATCTTTAATTTCTTTCATCAGTATCTTATTATTTTCTGCATACAGGTCTTTTGTCTCCTTAGGTAGGTTTACTCCTAGATATTTTATTCTTTTTGTTGCAATGGTAAATGGGAATGTTTTCTTGATTTCATGTTCAGATTTTTCATCATTAGTGTATAGGAATGCCAGAGATTTCTCTGCATTGATTTTGTATCCTGCTACTTTACCAAATTCATTGATTAGCTCTAGTACTTTTCTGGTAGCATCTTTAGGATTCTCTGTGTATAGTATCATGTCATCTACAAACAGTGACAGCTTTACTTCTTCTTTTCCGATTTGGATTCCTTCTATTTCCTTTTCTTCTCTGATTGCTGTGGCTAAAACTTCCAAAACTATGTTGAGTAAGAGTGGTGAGAGTGGGCAACCTTGTCTTGTTCCTGATCTTAGTGGAAATGGTTTCAGTTTTTCACCATGGAGGATGATGTTGGCTGTGGGTTTGTCATATATGGTCTTTATTATGTTGAGGAAATTTCCCTCTATGCCTACTTTCTGCAGGGTTTTTATCATAAATCGGTGTTGAATTTTCTTGGAAGCTTTCTCTGCATCTATTGAGATGATCATATGGTTTTTCTCCTTCAATTTGTTAATATGGTGTATCACGTTGATTGATTTGCGTATATTGAAGAATCCTTGCATTCTTGGGATAAACCCCACTTGATCATGGTGTTTGATCTTTTTAATGTGCTGTTGGATTCTGTTTGCTAGTATTTTGTTGAGGATTTTTGCATCTTTTTTCATCAATGATATTGGCCTAAAGTTTTCTTTCTTTGTGACATCTTTGTCTGGTTTTGGTATCAGGGTGATGGTGGCCTCATAGAATGAGCTTAGGAGTGTTCCTCCCTCTGCTATATTTTGGAAGAGTTTGAGAAGGATAGGTGTTAGCTCTTCTCTAAATGTATGATAGAATTCACCTGTGTAGCCATCTGGTCCTGGGCTTTTGCTTGTTGGAAGATTTTTAATCACTGTTTCAATTTCAGTGCTTGTGATTGGTCTGTTCATATTTTCTATTTCTTCCTGATTCAGCCTTGGCAGGTTGTGCATTTCTAAGAATTTGTCCATTTCTTCCAGGTTGTCCATTTTATTGGCATAGAGTTGCTTGTAGTAATCTCTCATGATCTTTTGTATTTCTGCAGTGTCAGTTGTTACTTCTTTTTCATTTCTAATTCTATTGAGTCTTCTCCCGTTTTTTCTTGATGAGTCTGGCTAATTTTTTATCAGTTTTGTTTATCTTCTCAAAGAACCAGCTTTTAGTTTTATTGATCTTTGCTATCGTTTCTTTTGGGTTTTCTTTGATCTTCTCTCTTTCATTGCTTTAGGTGTAAGCTTACATTGTTTATTTGAGATTTTCCTTGTTTCTTGAGGTAAAATTGAATTGCTATAAACTTCCCTCTTAGAACTGCTTTGGCTGTGAACCACAGGTTTTGGGTTATCATGTTTTCATTTCCATTTGTTTCTATATTTTTTTATTTCCTCTTTGATTCCTTCAGTTATGTCTTGGTTATTTAGTAGCACACTGTTTAGTCTCCATGTATTTGTGTTTTTGACAGTTTTTTTCCTCTAATTGATTTCTCATCTCATAGTGTCATGGTCGCAAAAGATGCTTGATATGATTTGAATTTTATTAAATTTTTCAAGGCTTCATTCGTGGCCCAAGATATGACCTATCCTAGAGAATGTTCTGTGTGCACTTACGAAGAAAGTGTATTCTGCCACTTTCAGGTGGAATGTCCTATAAATAGCAATTAAGTCTATCTGGTCTATTGTGTCATTTAAAGTTTGTGTTTCATTGTTTATTTTCTGTTTGGATGATATGTCCATTGGTGTAAACAGGGTGTTAAAATCCCCTACGATTATTGTGTTACTGTTGATTTCCCCTTTTATGGTTGTTAGCATTTGCCTTATGTATTGAGATGCTCCTATGTTGGATGCATAAATATTTATAATTTTTATATCTTCTCCTTGGATTGATCCCTTGATCATTATGTAGTGTCCTTCCTTATCTCTTGTCACAGTCTGTATTTTAGTCTATTTTTTCTGAAACGTGTATTGCTATTCCAGCTTTCTTTTGATTTCCATTTGCATGGAACTCCTTTTTCCATTCCCTCACTTTCAGTCTGTATGTGTCCCTAGGTCTGAAGTGGGTCTCTTGTAGACAGCACATATATAAGTCTTCTTTATGTATCCATTTAGCGAGTCTGTGTCTTTTGCTTGGAGCATTTAATTCATTTACATTTAAGCTAATTATTGATATGTATGTTTCTATTACCATTTTCTTAATTATTTTAGGTTTGTTTTTGTGGGTCTTTTTCTTCTCTTGTGTTTCCCACCTAGAGAAGTTCCTTTAGCGTTTGTTGTAAAGCTGGTTTCATGGTGCTGAATTCTCTTAGCTTCATTTGTCTGTTAATCTTTTGATTTCTCCATCAAATCTGAATGAGATGCTTGCTGGGTGGAGTAATCTTGGTTGTAAGTTTTTCTGTCTCATCACCTTAAGTATATCCTGCCCCTCCCTTCTGGCCTGCAGAGTTTCTGCTGAAAAATCAGTTGATAACCTTATGGGGATTCTCTTGTATGTTAGCTTTTGCTTTTCCCTTGCTTCTTTTAATATTTTTTCTTTGAATTTATTTTTTACTAGTTTGATTAGTATGTGTCTTTGTGTGTTTCTCCTAGGATTTATCCTGTATAGGACTCTCTATGCTTCCTGGACTTGGATGGTTATTTCCTTTCCCATGTTAGGGAAGTTTTCAACTGTAATCTCTTTGAATACTTTCTCAGACACTTTCTCTTTCTCTTCTTCTTCTGGGACCCCTATAAGTTGAATGTTGGTGTGTTTAGAGTTGTCCCAGAGGTCTTTGGGATTGTCTTCAATTATTTTCATTATTTTTTCTTTCTTCTGCTCCTCAGCAGTTATTTCCACCATTCTGTCTTCCAGCTCACTTATTCATTTTTCTGCCTCAATTATTCTGCTATTGATTCCTTCTAGTGTACTTTTAATTTCAATTATTATGTTGTTCATCACTGTTTGTTTGTTCTTTAGTTCTTCTAGATTTTTGTTAAATATTTCTTGTATTTTCTCAATCCATGCCTCCATTCTATTTCTGAGATTCTAGATCATCTTTGCTATCATTACTCTGAATTCTTTTCCAGGTAGTTTGCCTATTTCCTCTTCATTTATTTGGTCTTGTAGGTGTTTTCCTTGCTCCTTTGTCTGTAACATTTTTTATTTTTTATTTATTTTTTTTTTGTGTGGTATGCAGGCCTCTCACTGTTGTGGCCTCTCCCATTGTGGAGCACAGGCTCCAGATGCACAGGCTCAGTGGCCATGGCTCACGGGCCCAACCGCTCCACGGCATGTGGGATCCTCCTGGACCAGGGCATGAACCCACATCCCCTGCATCAGCAGGCGGACTCTCAACCACTGCGCCATCAGGGAAGTCCCTGTAACATATTTTTTTGTTGTCACTTTTTTTTTTTTTTGATAGGTGGGATTGTGTTCCTGTCTTACTGGTTGTTTGGCCTGAGGCTTCCAGCACTGGAGTTTTTAGGCTGTTGGGTAGAGCTGGGTCTTGGTGCTGAGATGACGATCTCTGGGAGACCTCACTCTGATGAATATTCCCTGGGGTCTGAGGGTCTCTGTTAGTCCAGTTGTTTGGGTTGGAGCTCCCACCACAGGAGCTCAGGCCCGACCCCCAGCCCCTGAACCAAGATCCTGCAAGGTGCGCTGGGTGGCAAAAAAGAAAAAAGGAGCAGAACAATAACAAAGAGTAAAAACTAAAATAAGACCAGAAAACTAACAGATACGTTAAAAAAAATAAAAATACTGATGAAACGACAACCAGAATGTAAAACAGAATCACAAATAGCAAAAAGAGGGGGAAAAAAATAAAAGCTGGAAAAGGCCTTGGCTGTGGGGTGCAGGGCTTAGGCAGGGGTGAGGTGTAGGCAGTGGGCAGGGTCAAGGCTTAGGACCCAGGCAGCTGGAAAATGCCCCTGCAGGGCAGGGATTAGGCTCAGCAGGCTGGAGGGACCCTGGAGTGCCGATGATCAGGCTCAGGACCCCAGCTGGCTCCCTGGGCCCGAGTGGGTGGGGGAAACTCTAGGTGTATTCACCTCAATCCTCTGATTCCAGAGAGTCTCTCCCTGTTCGCCTCTCCTCTTCCCCCCCCCCACCATGCCCCTAGGCTCAGCAGGCTAGAGGGGGCCCCAGAAGCTAGAGGACCCAGCCCAGGAACCCAACAGGCTTCCTGGGGCCTGATTGGGCAGCGGAAATGCTAGCCATGTTCCCCCCGATCCTCCGAAACCCCAAGGGTCCCTCCAGGTGTGGGAACCTCTCCCCTCCCCCAACCACCCCTCAGGGATATCGGTCCCGTCTAGCCTCCACTTCTCCTCCTTCTTCACTTCCCCCCAGGACCTGCCCAGTCGCTCAGGGTTTCCTCCCATCCCTTGGGTGTCGAGTTACTGCCCCCCCAGTATCTGGTAAGTGTCCTAGCTGTGGGGAGACGCAAACTCCGCGTCCTCCCACTCTACCATCCTGACTCCGCCCCCCTACCCATCTGTTCTTACATGTTGTATACTTTTTCCAATAAGCCCTTAACATATTTAGCATATTCATTTTAAATTCCCTGTCTGATAATCCCCAAATTTGTGTCATACGTGAACTGGTTCTAGAGCATGCTTTGTGTCTTCACATTGTACTTGCTCTTGTCTTCTAGCATACTTTATAATTTCTTGTTGAGCTGGACATGATGTATCTGGTAATAGGAACTGAGGTAATCAGGCTTTCATTATGAAGTTTTATGTTAATCTGACTAGAAAGCTAGATATTTAATGTTTGCTGTAGCTGTGGGTGCCAAGGGCTTTAATTTTCTCTAGTTTCTTTGGATTGTTTTTTTTCCTCCACTCTTATATTTGGTTTTCCTGAGAGCTCTCTCTTAAATAATTTTATCTTGCAGCTCTTTTAGTTGTAATCCACTGTTACTATCCTGAAGCCCTGCTGATGTGATGGTAAGTTGTTGGTGAGGGGAAGCATTCTACAATCTTATAAATAAATTTTGTTTTTAGTGGTTTTGAGTCCCTGGGCTCTGACCTTCAGAAACATTTCTTAGCCTTTTTTTTTTCTTCCCTTAAGTGAGACGGGAAGGATGTAAGGGTCTGAATTATCTAATTCCCTTCCTCCCAGGTCAGATTATATTAAATATACACATTACATTACATTAAATAACTACTTTGGTAAAGAAGTTACCCTTGAGAGTAGTCTTTTGCTATGGAGAATGCCCTGGGCTTATTTCAAATGGCTACTTTTCCCCTCCCCCTGCCTGAAGCATGAGATATTCTTTGATTTTCACTGCAAGAATCTTGTGGGCCTCCTATAGGTAAAACTGATGAAACTGTGGGGGTCCCCAAAGACGACTCCCTCCTGGAGTTTGTTTGCTTTTTTAATTTATTTATTTGTTTATTTATGTATTTTTTGGATGCATTGGGTCTTCCTTGTTATGCATGGGCTTTCTCTAGTTGCGGCGAGCAGGGGCTACTCTTCGTTGTGGTACACAGGCTTCTCATTGCAGTGGCTTCTCTTCCTGCAGAGCATGGGCTCTAGGCACGTGGGCTTCAGTAGTTGTGGCACATGGGCTCAGTTGCTCCACAGCATGTGGGATCTTCCCGGACCAGGGTTCAAACCCGTGTCCCCTGCAATGGCAGGCAGATTCTTAACTACTGCTCCACCAGGGAAGTCCACCCCACCTGCTCCAGATTTTTTAACTCTCCTGCTGATCTACACTCATCCTCCAGCAATTTCCCAGCTCCTACTAGTTATTGGCTTCCCTGGCTGCTCCAGGTTGGCTGCTTACAGCTGCGATTTTCTGAATCAACTTGTCTTTCCAGTTTTGGGGTGGCAGCTTGCCTTTGTGACCTCAACTCTCTGATGGGTCTAAAAAAAAATCATTGATTTCAGTTTGTTCAGCTTTTTCCTTTTTGTGAGGATAGGAGTTATGACCTTCAGTCTCTTTACATGTTAGAGCTGAAACCAGACGTCCATAAATAATTTTAAACATAAGCAATAAACCTGGATGACAGGAAAACACATTACCAGACAAAAGTCTTGGTAGATATGGAGTCTTAGGCCCCTGCCACCACCTTGCCAGGGCACATGGAGATTTTGCCACTTGCTCTGTTCTCTGATGTCTCAGGACACTTTCCAGAATTTACAATGGCCTTGTGGATAATCCATGCAGTATGTCACCCTTGCCAGCCCATTCTCCCTGGACACCCAGCAGACACCCTCATGAGCAGAATCTGCTGGCTCAGCTCTTTTCTGGCTTTAATTGAGTTTTCATATTTTTTAGGCAGTAAGTCCAACAGATCAGGAGACAACTGCCATTGAAAAGACAGTCACTATACTCAGAGATCCCAAGAGATACACCATGCCAGGGTCGGGTGGGGGAGCGGCTACACAGAGAAGTGCCAGTGTCGGTCATGAGGCAGAGGGAGCAGGAGAAAAAGCATAGGCAAGAGCCTTCATTGTGATTTCCACAGGAAGACATGGGTGAGGCAGGGTAAACAGGCTTCCAGTTGGCTGGTTTGGGTTTGGATAATTTCAATGGGGTCTGGGGCATAGGGACGGTCCCTACTTGTCTGATACCTGACCCTGGGGTGATTAGGGTGGGGAGATAGTGACCTGGAGGGTGAGTTCCATAAAGGAGGTATTTGAGGTGTAGACTCTGGACTGGTTAGTTTACATTTGAAAATTGAACCTTAGGAGAAAAGCCCCCTAAGGAGGGGGTGAGGGGTGATGCGGATGGCAGGAGGCGAAGCAAAGGGACTCAGTCATGGCATGGGGTTATCCAGAGCAAGCAGTGTCCAGCATATACATGCAGGGCAGATGTTAAAGCATCAAGTTAACAGAAGCTGGAAACACAGTTAATACAGTTAATATATTTCTCCATACACCCAAATGTGCCTGATGGTGGCAAAAGAGACAAGGAATCATTTCCTATTTGCCTTACCTAGAAACACCAAATTTAAAAATAAAAAGTCTATCCCATTTTGCTTAGTCTTTGAACTCTTATCTAAAAATTATGAACTTATCTAAAAATTCTTTGGCTCTCTCACATTTCGTCTCTTCTGTTGCCCTTGGGACAAATTTGTTATAGAACTTAGTGGAAAATGCTTCTCTCTAACTGACTTGTACATGGGGGAGATGACTAGCATGCACATTTATAATTTGAGAGCAATCAGTTTACTCGTAAGAGAGAGAATCTAAGTACTTAAAAAATATGATTATTAATGTAAAAATAATGGAACAGTGATCCTGATATTTTCTAATAGCATTTAAATGTCTTCAACCACAAAAAATTTATAGGAAGGAAAGCTAATTGACAGCCTAAGATAGAAACTAATTTGGATACAATTAATTTTGGTTCTCTAGACAAACAATGTATTTTACTTTATGGCAAATGGTTGCAACTAATTGCTATCTGAGGAATACTTGTAAATTGGTTATTTGTTCTTTATTTAATATAGTTTCTCTGATAGTTTGGACTCTTATTTATGGGAAGGTCTAGTTTTCAATTTAAGTTAATTATACAGAAAGAAGAGAAGGACACAATTTTGCCATGAAGCAGTGGGCATATACAAATAGGGACAACCCTGGGCAGCAGTGATGATCAGGCAGAGTTATCTTTGCTATCTTCCACCTCCCCTCCCCCTCTATGAGAACTTGCTTTCCACCTATCCTCACTTTGTGCAGTGCTTCTGTCACTTACACTCACAGCTCAGAGAGCGCTCTTTCCCTCCTCCAGCCCCAACCAACCAAAGAACAACAGCAGACAACTACATAATGGAAGTCTTGCTTATTATGCACCCAGCCTCTGTTAAATACTTTACTTTTATTATTGCACTTACTTCCAACCAATCTCATAAAGTAGAATTAGTTTTATTTGAAAGATGGGGAAAATGAAGTACCAAGATATTAGGGAACTTGGCTAAGGTCACTCCAGCTAGTAGGTTTTAGAGCCAGAATTCAAAGAGGGTGTTCTGACTCCAGAAGAGACTTAAAAGCCACATTATCCTGGCTCCCAATGTGCCTGTCTTCTGTTCCATTCTGGTCCAGACAAGCCAGTGCAGCCATCTGTGCCAAGCAATGGCCGTGCTTCTCAGCGTGGACACTGCTCCTCTAATGGTGGAATCTGCTGGTTCTCTACAAGTCTGCCTTAATCAAGCCTAATCAGTGGTCTCATCCAGGCCACTTTCAGGTAATAAGTCCAGTAAGCATGATACAAAAATAAAAATAGGTGAGAAAAAAAAAGCAGCCTGCCACTGTGAACTTTTTTTCTCTAAAAATGTAAAAATTATTGAGGAAAAGCCTATCCTTGAATAGTACATACTTTATGCAATATCAAAACTGATAAGAATCGATGAGGAGAACATCCTAATGGTTCTAGGTTCTTTCCCCGTAATCATCTTTGCCACAAGCATTTTCTCCGCAAACATTTTCACCTCATAACTAATTGGTCATAAGACAATTTTTCCATAAAAGATAAAATAACAAAAATTAAAAAAGGGGCTATAAAAGGACATAATGAAATGAGAAATGAATAGTGAATTTTAAAAGACATTATGGCAAAATACAAAATATTTGAATACATTTAAAATGTGTGTAGATTCATGGCAATACTGTGCAAATAATTACTTTTATTTTGTGGGTTTACCTGAGCACTTGTCTTCCAAGTCTTTCATTCATAGTATTTTATAATTTTTTTTGCCTGTTGATTTATCATCTCATTTGGCATTGCACGTTTTCTTTTTTGCTAAAATTTCTCCCTTTATTAAGAGAGGTATCAATTTCCAATACTATGTGCATATTTGTAAACTGAGCTTTGCATTGCCTTGCAAACCTTCTGTACTATTGTTTATACTTGACACATTGTCAAGTTGATAGATTTTCCAAAGTTCTATGGGAAATGTGAGTTCAACGTTGCACCTTCAAGTCACCAAAGGATTTGTAAACTGATGTGTTATCATTTTCTAGTATAGTATGCAATCTGGTTTACACCTTCTTATTTCACACTTCCAGTAAGTTCTATTTCTGTATTTTCTATCAAGTTGATATATATAGTTGTCATCCACTATTTAAGACTGCCATATCTACTTGTCACTGTATAGACCAGTATGAAGGCTAAGATTTATGGAATATAAAGATGAGAGTACTGTATTGCACCAATGGAAAAATGAGACCAAATTGTCAACCAGTTATTTTATCTTTCATGGCAAAATTGCCTTGAAATTTTGTTACTACTTAGTTATGTGGCAAAAAATATTTGTGGCGAAAATGCTTGTGGCAAAGATGTCTACAGCAAAATCACTTACCGTGAAAATACCAGACACTCATTCTAATAACAAAGAATTAACATGGGTCATTTTTGAAGCCCACTTAGAGTTTGAGGCCCTGGCAAATGGCCTTCCTTCCCTCTATCTCATCCCTTCTAGTGCCTCACACTGGCCCACCTTTAGATCATAACCCTGACCCCAACTCTTTAATAACAGGCTGTGTAAATTCATTGCATTAATGAGTCAATTCTTCACTCCCTTTTTTATTCACACTCTGTCATGTGACTTTGAAGCTCCTCTCACTAAAAGAGCAAAGTCTATTCCCCAACCCTTGAATCTGCACCAGCCTTGAGAAGCAGTTAGTCTATAAAGTGGAAGTGTGATATGTCAATTCTGATTCTAGGCCTGAAGAATCTTTGCATGTTTCCACTTAATCGCTCTTGCTAATAACATTACCATGAAAAACTGTCCAGCCCAGCCTGACGGAGGATGAGGGTCATGTGGCACAAGCCCAGTCACCTCAGTCAACCAGCCAAGGCCAGACTCCATCTCTCAATCCCCACCTGACTCTGGGATTTTTAGGAAGCTCAGTCAAGACAGCAAAGCCCCCTAGCAACGTGTAAAGCTAATCCCAGACATAGGAGGTACAAACACGTATTGCATACTACTGAGATTTTTGTTACTTCTTACATGGCGTTATTGTGGCAATATGTTTTGATACAGAGTCCCTGGTTTTGGTACAAGGAAACAGAATCTTGAATATCATATGCCTTTCATAAAATATATAAGCCATTTTAAACGAAATGTATTTCAAATTGTTCAAATCATAGTCTTCCTTTTATCCCCATCCCTACCTTTGCATCTTATTTTAATTTTGAGTTAAAAAAAAAACAACTCTTGAATCTATACATAGACGAAATCATAGACAAGCCTAACTTTGTATCAAAGATCTAAAAGTAACTCCCTAAAATAAACAAATTAAGTTTAGAAACTTAAATAAATTATGTGTCAGAACAGGCATCCAATATTCCCAAAAGATTCTTAAATCTTGATAAAGCTAATTTATCTTAATTGGAAAAAGAAAAAAAAACCCTGAAACTAAATAATTTCTTTTTTGCCTCAGAATAGTTGTCTTTTCTTTTCCTTCTTTTGGGGTTGAATAAAATGGTCCATCAGTTACTGCTTTAGAAATCAAGAAATAACTGAACCATTTCCTTGGTGTACTTAGCAAGTACTTCCTTGTTTCTCTATTTGAAATAAGGATTCATATTTTTGCATGTCATGAACCAAAACTTTCAGTGATAAGTTTAAGTACTTTGGATCTTTCTACTGGAGCCATTTAAAACACAAAAATAGGATTGTGTAGGATAACTTTGCATAGGGAAAGTAGTCAAACTGACTTATTTTGTGCACTGAAAGCAGGAAAATCTAAGTAAATGCTACCAAATGTTCAGTCGTAAACTGGGAAAAACGTATCTGGTCTTTACCTCCAAGACTGCCCTGCCAGGACACTTTCCCAAGTAGATTAAGTCTGCTGAGTGCAAATTACCACCACCATGCTGAATGCTGGGGTTGTCCTTTGTGCTGGTATCAGTCATCTGAAGAAGGTTGTTCTAGCAAATATGACTTTCAACTCTTCATCTCACTCATGAAAAGAAATCCAGCTAGACATGTGATAATAAAACTTTTTAATGTGGTTTCAAATAGGTTGTTTAAGGGCAGGTCTTGTTGTATTTCAGTGTTTCTCTTTTTAGGGTCCAACAGGAATTCAGGGATTCAGTAAAAAGCAATTAAAATTAAATATGTTGCTCAGGGTATTTGCAAAACTCTGGCAAAAGATGTGCTTTGATAAACTGAACCCTTATTTTACTTTCCCTAGGAATTTTCTCAAGAGATCACCCTACCCAGCACTGTCTCCTGTCTTAGCCGTTGCCACAACATCTTTCCCCAGAGCTAAGCCTGGATGTGAGAGCTTGTTGCTGCTGTAGGGATCTTCATCGTCCTTGAGCATAGTACGGTGGCTGGCACATTAATCAGGGGCAAAAGAAAAACACAATAAAATAATAATACAACAGGTGTGGAAGGTAGTCAGGCAGGAAGTTCTCTCTCCAAACCAAAGGTTCTTTCAGGATAAGGTCTATTGTAAGAAATTAACAGAAACCTCAATTAAATAGAATTGGGAGACCAGCAGTGGGTGCTCACATACCCTGCAACAATAGCAGAGCCCCAAATGAGGAAGACTCTTCTTCCTTCCCCATGAGGACTCAGCCAATGAGAAGCCATGGCCTCTTTGTTCAGGGATGCCCCCCCCACCAAATTCCTTTTCCCCTCTATAAAAGAGTTCTCCTTCCCTTGCAAGAGGGCTTGAACATGGCTCTCCATGGGTGCAGACTTAAAATTGCAGTTCTCTGCTGATCCTGAATAATTCTATCTTTGCTGGAGAAATATCTGCAGTCTACTTATTTCAGGTCAAAACGTGTTTTCCTTTTTCTTTCTTTCTTTCTTTTTTTTTTAACCTCCGCAGTAGAACGTTGGCATTATACACACTCAGGAAATACTGACCAGATGAACTCATGGATTCTCTAGGTTCTGCTGTGGCCAAATGATGTTTGTAAGCCCTTTCACATATGCAGGCAAAACGTGTTTACCTACAGCAGATAACATGCTCAGGAAGTGATCATTAGATAAGATCACTTGGAAGTGAGGGAATGAGGAGGAGAAGACTCTTCACCGTCAAGCTCAGCACTCCTCCAGGCAGATGGCATCTCAGGTCAACATCAGGCCATTTCCATCCTGCAGTCCTGCACTTGACATCCTTGTGCTCAGCTTCTCTCCCAAATGTTTCCTAATCACCCATCTGTGACTCTCATCTCACGGAGATGGGGGAAGGAGGAGGAGGAGAAGAGGGAGGGAGAAGAGGAGGGATGAAGGGGAGGAGGGGGAGAGGCAGAGAAGAAGGAGGAGGGGGGAGGAGGAAGAGGGATGGGGGAATGGGGAGGGAGACGAGGAAGTGGGGGAGGACGGGGAGAAGATGAGGGATGAGGGGGAGGAGGGGGAGAGGAGGTCAAGGAGGAGGAGGGAGAGCGGGATGGGGAGGGAGAGGAGGAGAGGGAGGAGGAGGGGAGAGGAGGAGGGATGAGGGGGATGAGGGGGAGGAAGGGAGAGAAGGAAGAGGGAGAGGGGAATGGGGAGGGAGAGGAGGAAGTGGGAGAGAAGGGGAGAGAGAAGAGAATAAGAAAAAAATTATTTTTCTTATTCTCTCCTCTTCCTCCTCCTTCCCCTCTTCTCCACTCCCAAAAAATAGCCTCCATTCATTCCTGGTTCTTGACAGGTTCTCTGTCTTTTCACTTTTTTCATGCGTATTCTAACCCATTTATTCTTCAGATGCTCTGTGCCTCTGTCTACACTGCTCTGATCACTGTGGGAAGGGCCCGGGCCCCCAGTCCTGGGCCTGGAAGAGTTGAAGCCCACCAAGGGCACCTCCTGGCACAACCCTGAGTGGGGGGAGGGGGCTACTGCGGGAAGGCCAAGGATCCCCTCCCCACACAAGCACAGTGAATTTTGACAACTTTGGTATTTTGCGGTGACCTTTTTGACCTCCAAGGACTCTTCCCACACCCATGTACTGGCTGCGGTCCCACTGTTTGAATGTGTCCCTCACATGTGAGTGAAATGCCTTCTCTCCAAAAGGGTCAGATCTCCCCCCATCGTGGAGAGGAGGAAAAATTAGGGGAGCAGGCAGGGAGCCTATTTCCTAAGCACCTCAGCTTTTATGCATGGAGGAACCTGATGGGCTTCAAAGCCTAACAACCTCTCAGAGTCTGAAAGACCCTCTGGAAGCAAGGAGGGTCTCCTCCAGCCCAGAGGCTCAGGTCCCGAGCCCGTGCCCAGGTCCCCACCAGCTCAGAGCCACTTAACAGGCTGCTCTTGAGACCACCAGCTTTCAGGGATTATAAACCTGCAGCAAATGGAGCTCTTCAAAGCCTGGCTCCTGGTCCAAGACCAAGGAAGGGTCTTCTCTCCATGTCTTGTGTGTCTTCCATTCTGCTGCTGTCAAGAGTTCATGTTCACGGCCCATCCTCCTTGGTGTTTCTAGTCATTGAGCCTGTAATGTTCTACTCTTGGAATATTACATTTGGCAGGAGGTATAAACAAAATTCCAAAGCAGAAGCCACAAAAGAAAAATAAAAAATACAGTTTGAGCAATATCAGTTGCTGAATGCAGTCTGTACATTTAGAAATCCATGAATTTCAAATGCTGCCCTCTGAATCCTCACCATCAATTTGACTCCTGCTTGGGGAATCTGCTGTAATTCACTTCCTGTAATTACCCAGCCCCAGCAAAAAGGGAACAGTGTCTTTGTTACAAACTCTTGGCATTAACAAAAAGCTTCCTGCAAAGGCCAAGCTCCCATTTTTCTTTCAGATTTACATCAACAGTTGCATCCTAATATTAAGTGGCCTATTTCCACCTTCAATAAATAGTTGGGTCGGCCAAATTCACACATCCTTTCCATTTTAGCTGTTAGCCTTTACAAATAAGTGGTATTCACTCAAAAGTATATATCTCTGTAGAAAAAAAATCTTGGGATACAAACCTCTCCAGTTTATGTCTTAGAAAGGAACTCTAACTTTGAAATCAACTACAACCATCAGGAGAATGTCCTGTCTGGGTCTGTTTCTCCTGTGCTCCCACTGGAGCTCTAGCTGAAGGAAGAGGACTGAAATGTCCTAAAAAACATGGTACCATGTCTTCTACAAGTATCTATTGTTCTAGAAGCAGATATCCCCAAGGAGGTTACAAGTTAGCTGATACCAAAACATTCATAATTAAGCTTTTGTCAAACAGATAAAAACGTAGGGGAAAACAGTGTCACAGGATGCCTGAAGGTCAGGAGGGGAAGTGAGGGGTGAGTACTGGGAGGTGCCTGGGACATGGGGACAGTTCTCACATACCTGCCTCTACTGGGGCTCCTCTGAGGCACCTGGCTGGAAGGACACATTCTGGATGGAGCTTGCCAAAGGCTGCTGCAGAGTTGGTCTTATGTGTTCATGGGCCAGCCTGCCTGAACTGCGTTAGCAAAATTTCTCTGTAAAATCTACATAAAATAATCAGTCTACCTTAGTGTATAATGCATATGTATATATGCATTATGCATGGATATATATTTTAATAGCTATAATGCACATATATTTTACACACACACACGCATATATAAAGTATGGTTTCTAAGACACTTTCATGGACATTATATAATTTTCTCATCAGGATTTGTAGAAACACCCATTAGTTCAAATAGCCTAAAGATCCCGTTTGTTTATTTCAAAGCAAGATGTTCCTCTTATGGCCATTTTACGCCATGCCCTGCACCCTGCTCATTCTCGAGATAACCAGGTCCTAAGCTGTTTCCTGAGCCAAAGAGGAGGAGAGAGGAAGGGGATGAGAAAAATGCCTGTGAGTGTGCCCTGCGAAAATTCCAAGGAGAGATGAATGGCCATCGTGTTATGAATAGCTGCACATAAATTCAACACCTTCTTGTCTGCTGTCTGCCCTGTATGACAGAGCTGAGTGAAAACTTCATGGTACCATGGAGAGCTCTGGGCACATTCTATAATTAGCAGGAAATGGCTTCCCCAGAAAATCCCGTTACTGAGCTTCAGCCGTAAAAATGCATCCTGGGTTTCATTTTCTTTTTTTTCTCTAACACTGCAATTAAAGGGGAGCAAAAAACAACTTCATCTCCTCCTGGCCAGCCAGACTTCATGGTGCCCACATCAAAGGAAAGCCATCATTTTATTGAATAGCCATCAGCTCAATGATCTCGTCAACTTGGATATTTTGAGATTAAAATATTGGCTCCTTAAATAGCCGTGTATCTAATGGGTTGTTTGGAGCATCTATTACTACTGACCAAATGATTTGTTGCTTTTAATTAAATCCAGTAACAGTTATTGCCACTTTTGCACTAATCTTGAATACTGCAGTAGTTTTTGGAGATGATGAATCTAGCTTCAATAAAGCAATGTGCAAATTTCCTTTTTTATTAAAGTTAAATTTGTTGGAGAGTTTAAATAAATCATCACTAAAAAGTAGGGTGAGCAAATATCAGCTCAATAAATCTATCCCTGTACATTGAAGAAGACAAGCTTAATATGGGAATCACAGAGTTGTATCTACTGGAAGTACTTGGGGAAATAACTTATAAGTGAAACACCAAGATACAAAGGAACATTTATTTTATATTTTATCTTCAAGTTTTCTATTCTAGTTGCACTGCTTCTGCTTCTTGCCCTGACCTCACTTATAGCACTTCTAACCTCACCAATATTATCAATATGATATACTATTTATGTGCAAGGTAACCTAGCACAAAGCAAACAAAAAAAAAAGAAGAAGAAAAGAAAAGAAAAAAAAAGATGCCTAAAAGGGTTTTAAGTGTATTTTTAAACATGACATGCCACTACACAGTTCATTTCCATAAGAACTTAAAGTGCTTAAAAATGTGTTCCTTTCCTGAAAACAGAAAGGAAAAATACAGAAAGCCGTAGTTTTAATAAGCAGACACTTTAATAAATTGTGTAGGTTTCAAATGGGAAAATATCACAGCCTCTCTTGGTCTTGATGATTTACTGTTCTAATAGTTTCATTAAACATTACATGTTGTCAGCTTTCTTACACACATCCCAAATTACCCTTAAAAATTCCATAATGCTGCTTACACTCCCTCCTTATTCTCCCCAAAACATGCACACACTCACACACACACACCCCAGGAAGAAACAATTCTCCCATAATCATAGATGTTTACTTATTCAGTCACAGGGATAAAAGACAACACTGATTCCCTTCCACTTTTATTATCTTCTTCAAAGAGGTAAACATGTGCCATGTTCCAATATTCTATTGGGTGTTAGAACTGGTAGGAACATTAGAAATGATATAACCCAATTCCTTATTTTAGGTGTGAGGAAACTGAAATCCAGAGCGATAAACCAATCAGTTATCCGATCATGGAATCATCGCACTAAGAGTGGAATCCATATTGCCCATCTTCCAAGCCAAAGTGCTTCCCATTATAGCAAAAGATCTCTTTGTTACAGAAATTTTATTGAACCAACCAAAAAAGGAACAGAGAGGAGACCCCCAAGCTCTTCCCTTTTCATATCCAGAGTGCATTTTGTGGGTAGTGTGAGGAAGAGCTTCAGAGGTCCAAGGTGTGAGCCTGGTAAACTGAGCAGAGGAAAGATAAGAAACCTGACTTCAACATCCAACTCTGAGATTTACCCTACGTGTGACTCTGTGAAGCCATCTGCCCTCATTGGATCTCAGTTTCTTCATTTAGAGAAGTAGTTTGGATTATCAAATGATCTGTTTTCTATAGTGATAAGCATTTGATAAATAATTGAATAGAACTCAATTCCATGGCATACAGATGACAATTATTTTATAATACAGTGCCATGAATTAATTCCAGCTCCTGAGAGTCAAATGAACTCTAAAATAAAGAGGTTTAAATGTCAGACTTGTTCATTGAAAGTACTTCAAATGTATGAAATATTGGATTTTTTTCAGTTATGTGCTGTTTTTAATTTGTCTGGCTGGCATCTTTTTCTCTTCATGCATAATAGTAACTGTGTCCATTTAAATAATTAATCATCAATTGAAAAATATGGTATTAGAGTGAAGAGACAGCCAAGTAACTTCCTAAGATAGAGTCATGATTGTCAGACTTACCTCCCACTGTAATGACTTATAAAAATGGACAAAATATATGAAGCTGTTGTTTCTGCTGAAAAGCAGACCGCACAGGGCTCTGATACTTAAGAGAAGAGAAACCCAAGTGTTGAGCTTTACATGCATTTAAGCTTTCTGCCTGGGGCATTTTTCAAACTTCAGGGAGAAAGATAAAGCCCAAAGAGAAAGATGAGTTCTAAGCTGCTAAAGAGAATAAAATCTGCAGAGCAAGACACAGGGGGAAGGGGAGCTTCACAGAGAGAAAGATCTATATGTCTGCCTGAGGGTCCCCTTGAATTTTTGGCCACATATTAAGCTGCTCTTCCATAGAATGAGACCCCATGAGGCCTCTCAGAGAACAACTGCTGGGGTTTGTGAGCTGAATGGAGACTGAAGTTCCAACATCCAGAGCAGTGAGGTCGGCTATACATCCCAAGCATTCCACTGAGATCCCAAAAAGGTTTACTAAAGTGGCATAGCTAAGGTGGTGTAGTGTTATCTAGCCTAGCAGTTCTCAACAGGAGGCAATTATATCTCCCGGAGTACACTTAGCAATATTTAGAGCTCTTTTTGGTTGTCACAACTGTGAGGATGCTACTTGTATCTAGTGAGTAGAGGTTAGTGATGCCAGGACAAGCCCCCCTCAATAAAGAGAATTCAATCATGCCACTGTTGGGAAACCCTGCTCTAGCTCTGCTTCTCCAGACCTGCTAAGTGATACTCTTGGCCTAACTTCATAAAGCTCAAAACCAAACCCCAATGGATAATGTTTAGCTGCTACTAAATTGACTGCTTGTCAGTACAAAACTCAACACTCTTTAGAGGAAATCAGCATAATTCAGACTCACAACAGAATATACACAATATCCAACATACAATAAAAAATTACTAAATATACAAAGGAGCAGGAAAATATAATCCAAAACCGGGTGGTGGTGGGGGGGGGTGTCAAAATAAATAGACCCAGAGATGATAGATATTGAACTTAGCAAATAAAGAGTTTCAGAATTCTACTAAAAACATGATAATTCCAGGAGAGAGCGGACACTGGGCCAGAGTCAGTGCAGCAGGAATGAGGAATTGCCTTTGCAGAAATTCAAAGCAGAAACATCACCTATGAATTAGAATAAAGGTCCTCGCTTATTTTAAATCCAACTTAACCAAGAGATGGGGAGAAAAGGAGATCCTGAGGGCATACATCCCTCCTAGTGCGCTGGAAGATATAGAAACAGCTGGAGCGTCAATGGCAATCAGCCAATGATTTATACCACTCTTTTCTATTCTTTGCAGAAAACAATTTACATGGATAAAAACTTGAAGAAGGTAATAATGAAAATGTTCTTTCCATTCAGCTGCATCAATGTCTTAATCTTGGACCTAAACCAAGGGAAAGAAAATATTAACAGAACACCCTGCTCTTCTCGAGAGCAAGTTACGTAATTTATATAGATGTCTGCCATGAAATTGGATAAGGCCACCAAGTGCCTTTTTCTTCTCTGAAGGTCAAAATATACATTTCTTTCTCCATATATAGGAATAAACTTCTATTAAATTTGGTAGTAGCCACACTTCAACATGCAAAAAAATTTCCTCATAAACAGACTCCTGGCAAGAGTTGTTCATGAGTGCTTCCTTCATTTCTCTTTTTAGGATGTTTATACACCTCGAAAAAAGGGAATTTATAGTGACTGACATTTCAGTTTAGTAAATTATATATTAAGATGCAAGAAACACAATACCCCTGTCTTTAAAAGTATCATTCGGCATGTTTTTGCCATCCTACCTTTCATTTTCTGGAGAGATCTAGCTTGAGAGTTTGGAATAAATACGTCTTTGTTAAGCTCATCTTCTATTCTCTGAGACTGTTACAAAACATCCCATTCTGCCAGGCCCTGTGACTCACCAGTGATTCCAATGCTCACAAATGGCACAAGACAAGACAAGGCTGATACAGGGCCTAATCCAGGTCTGCAAGCTTCTTTGTTCTGCAAAGGGACGGAACTCAGATGCTCTTTCTTTCTACCAGCCACGTGGACACGCACACAAACACACACACACGCACACATAAACATGCACACAGGTGTATGTACAGACTTGTACACATGCATTTATAGGCATGCACACCCACATGTGCACATGCACACACATGTTCACACACACACAAGGATTAATAATATCACAAGATAATTAGAGGGAATGGAGGTATGTTTTTACTGATCTGTTTTAATGACATTGCTAACTTCAATGTAAGAACAGAAAGGATGGAGGTTTCTAAAATGTTTTGAGCATCTATTATGTGCCAGATATTGTGCGAGGCACTTTGTATACATTAATTCATTTTAAGATTCACAGCAAACCAAGGAAGTGGATGTTAATATTCCCATTTTACAGAGGAATAAACTGAGATGCAAAGTTTTTTAAAATAATAATAACATCACAAGAGTAGACTTAAGATAGAAGTTAGAATTTCCTTGAAGTAAAAGAGTTTGTTAAGAGGGGTAGGATCTAATCCTACTTAGGTCTGTTCAGATATATTTTGACTAAAGTAATGCGGTCAGTAAATAAGCACTAAAGATCCCATTTAACTCTATGATTCTATGCTATCTCTGATATAGAAATATCAGCCAGTTAGGGTTGCCAGATAAAATACAGGACACCCAGTTAAATTCGAAATATTTTGGACATACTAAAACATTATTTGTCATTTATCTGAAATTCAAATATAATGGGGTGTCCCATATTTTTGTTGCTAACTCCGGCAGGCAGCCCTATATTCAATGTACCAAACAGCAAGAAAGTACTTAACATGATCCCAGATTCATCCACACTGGCCTTGATCCTCATCATCCCAAAGAATGGTCTGAATTGGCTGTAGTGGGTTCAGCCACAACTTTCTCCAAGACAGACTGTGGGGAGAGTCCCAGGACCATGAACAAGGACCACAGGGCTCAGAGACCACATGGCAATAGTGGCTGTGGCTTTCATGGCAGCTGAGGGCTCAGTTCCTGTCACTGGGCAAGCTGGGAGACACAGCAGACATGACCCCATCCCCAGGTGGAAGACACAGCAGACATGACCCCATCCCCTGGAGATGTGTTATCTATCAGAAGAGCAGAACATTCGTGTATGATATGCATTCATAGGGACACACACGACAGACCAAATGCAATTGAATAATGCAGTTTGACCTATGAGACTTTTTGACAAACAGAAATTGCCATGCCCTCCTTTGATTTATCTGGGACATCTTAATGAACAGCATGACTGAAAACGAATGAAAGCAATGGTAGTTGAAATTCGATTTTTCAAACATACTTTCTCTCCATATTTCCCTTCTGCTCTGTTGAAAATCACAGAGAATAACACATTCCCTCTTTTGCAACATGTATACACAACCACAAAGTTGGCATTTGCCCTGGTGAATACTGTCTTTAAGGAATATGTAACAGCAGTGATCCTAAAATTGTCATTCTTGCTTTTGTTTCTCCATATGTTTCTCCATTTCAAATCTTGAAATTTGTGGGTATTATTGGATATATAGCATGGACTTGAAATCTGACAGCCCTGACTTAGATGCCCCCTTCTTCACTTTGCAGGGCTGTGAATTTGATGGGAAGGATGATCTAGGTCAGGGCCAGGGTGGGTGGGAAATCCAGTCAACTGAAATAAAAAACACACAACATGGGATCTGTGAGTTTCAGTTTTATTCGGGAACCTTACTGAGGACTGTAGCCCAGAAGACAGCCACTCAGCAGGTCTGAGAAACTGCTCTGAAGAGACAGAGGAGGAGCCAATGTATATGTACATTATTTTTTGGCTGGGAAATACCTGTAGTCAAGCATACATCTTGGTAAAAGATTATTGTTAATCACAAAAAACATCTCAAATTAATGATTTTAGTGCTTTTCTATGTATGGGAAGATGAAAGAATCTGGGGTCACTGAAATTCTTCCTTAGATGTGCATCTTAACCATCTAGGGGCCCGTTTATCCAAAAACACAGAACTCTTCATCCTGTTTTTTGTCCTGAATTCCTTTCAGGGTCAGCAACTACAATGGCTAATGACTTGATCCTTGTAGAACTGAATGGCAAGCAACATTCTTTGTTTGATAGTCCCTTGAAGAAACCCAAGGAAAGGGGCAGAGAGGGTCCTGGAAATATTTAAAGGTCTTGTCTTGTTCAGGATACGAAGCTTACAGATTCTGATTACTTCTTTTCTTCAGATAATGGCTTTATTGAGATACAATTCAAATATCATAAAGTTCACCATTTTAAAGTATATAATTCAGTTTTTATTATATTTACAGACTTGTGTAACCATCACCACTAATTCCAGAACATTTATCACTGTGTAAAGGAACACCACACACATTTGTAATCGCTATACCCACTTCTCCCCAGCCCCTCGCAACCACCAATCTACTTTCTGTCTCTGTGTATCTGCCTATTTGGAACATTTAATCCAAACTGAACCATACAATATGTGGTCCATCCCATCTGGTTATTTTAGTCAATGTTCTTGGTTTCTGGTTAATGTTTTGAAGTTCAGCATATTGTTGCATGAATCAGTATTTCATTCTTCTTTAAGACTAGATGATATTCCATCATATGGAGAGAATGCATTTTGTTTATTCTTCCATCACTTGATGGGCACTTAGGTCGTCCCCACTTTTTGTCTATAGTGCTGCACTAAATATTTGCACACAAGTTTTTTTTTATTCAAGTCCAATACGTAGGAGTGGAATTGCTGGGTCATGTGATAACTCTACATTTATCATTTTGAGAAACTTCCAAAATGTTTTCTAAAGCAGCTAAACATTCCCTCTGCAATTACAAGAGCTCTCATTACTTCTTAATGTTGATAGAAAAATATATTTAAACATGTTTGCCAAAAGGTTAATGGCAAAGCTAGATAGACTAGAAATAGGATAACTGAATTCCAAATCATAATTTATAGTGAACAAAAAAATAATCTAACAATCTGGGCAGAAGCTTTAAGGACTGTGGTGGGATTTGCAGTGGGCTCTTGCCACAGAAACCATCCACCCGCAGTCCTATGTACTAGGATCATTGAAAATCCTGAGGATAACAGACTAGTGAGCAGAGCTGGTTCTCCAAGTCACATCATGGGAAAGGTGGAACTAAACTGGCTTCTTATCTGAAGAAACACTCAGAATTTGCCCTGAAGTTTAAACATTCTTGGCAGAAGTTTCCTACTCAATAACCATCACATATCAGCATGTAATACCAGTATTTGTGATCAGCTTTCACATTATAAAAAGAATCATCTCAAATGTATCACCTTAATCTTTATATCATTCACAGGTTTTTACTACATTATCCCTCAACTTAAGGGCTGAGAACAACTATTGATGAATGCTCTGTAGTCTTCTGGTCAGCTGGTCAGTTCTGACAACTAGGCCGGACTCCGTCCATTCTGGCTGTTTGTTCAGGGAGGAACCAGCTCTGCAAGAAGTCTTCACTAGTCTGGGAGCAGGCAGGCTGTGAGCCTGTGTCTCCCATCACCCTTCAGACCAGCCCAGGCTCAGGAGGGCTCCAAGGGAGAAGCACACAAGGCCCCTTGAATCCTAGAGTCAAAACAGACACACCTTTACTTCCTCGGCATTCTATCAGCCAATACATATTAAAAGGTCAAACCAAATTCACAGAGGCAGAAAATGGACTCCATTTCTTGGTGGTAAGAGCCACAAAGAGCATGGAAACTGGAGAGGGTAGAAAACTGGGTAAATTGTTCTAATGAATTTCTCTGTCTTTAGTTACATTACTGAAGTCTGCTGACATTTTGAAGGAGAAAGCAAAACTTTCTCAATAAAAAAACCCGTGGATAGATTTAGGAAAGGGACAGAGATTTCCAGGGGCAGCTGGGGCATACCCAGTTTTCCAGGCTTCTTTGCACACAGCAGGAATTGTGCCCAGCAGAGTACAAATTTCCCCCTGGATGGAGACTTTAGCACAGTACTGTAGCAAAGGGAACTCTTAAACGGACACCTCCAGGTCTCATCCATGCAGGCGCATTCCTCTGATCAAGTCAGAGCCATTCAGGACGGGTGACCACTGCAGGTCTCTTGAAGCACAGCTGTTGAAATAAACATGGAGAAAAATCAAGGCAAGGAGGATCTTTTAGGTCTCAAGGGTGGGTATGGGTGGCATCTTCATGTCCTCGGAAACACATCATCACCACTTGGCTTACAATGTGTGTCTTTTCTTCGTTCAAAAAACTCCAATAAAACTTGTTTCACTATCAGCAAAGTAGGATATAAAATAAACACTACAACTTTCACTTAGTTGAAGTCTGGAAGCCTGACTCCTCCAACTCCATTTTTCTTTCTCAAGATTGCTTTGGTTATTCAGGGTCTTTTGTGTTCCTATACTAATTGTCAAATTTTTTGTTCTAATTTTGTGAAGAATGCCATTGGTAGTTTGACAGGAATTGCATTGAATCTGTAAATTGCTTTGGGTAATAGAGTCATTTTCACAATACTTATTCTTCAAATCCAAGAACATGGTATATTTCTCCATCTGTTTATGTCATCTTTGATATCTTTCATCAGTGTTTTATAGTTTTCTGAGTACAAGTCTTTTGCCTCCTTAGGCAGCTTTATTCCTAGGTATTTTATTCTTTTTGTTGCAATGGTAAATGGGAGTGTTTCCTTAATTTCTCTTTCTGATCTTTTTGTTGTTGGTGTATAGGAATGCAAGAGATTTCTGTGCATTAATTTTGTATCCTGCAACCTTACCAAATTCATTGACTAGCTCTAGTAGTTTTCTGGTGGCATCTTTAGGATTTTCTATGTATAGTATCATGTCATCTGCAAACAGTGACTATTTTACATCTTCTTTTCCAATTTGTATTCCTTTTATTTCTTTTTCTTCTCTGATTGCCGTGGCTAGGACTTCCAAAACTATGTAGAATAAGAGTGGCAAGAATGGACATCCTTGTCGTGTTTCTGACCTTAGTGAAAATGCTTTAAGGTTTTCACCACTGAGTATGATGCTTGCTGTGGGTTTGTCATATATGGCCTTTATTATGTTGAGGTAAGTTCCCTCTATGTCCACTTTCTGGAGAGTTTTTATCATAAATCCGTGTTGAATTTTGTAAAAAGCTTTCTCTGCATCTATTGAGATGATCATGTGGTTTTTATTCCTTAATTTGTTAATGCGGTGTATCACATTGATTGATTTGCGTATACTGAAGAATCCTTGCATCCCTGGGATAAATCCCACTTGATCATGGTGTATGATCCTTTTAATGTGCTGTTGGATTCTCTTTGCTAGTAGTTTGTTCAGGATATTTGCATCTATGTTCATCAGTGATATTGGTCTATAATTTTCCTTTTTTGTGATATCTTTTTCTGGTTTTGGTATCAGTGTGATGGTAGCTTTGTAGAATGAACTTGGGAGTGTTTCCCCCTCTGCAATTTTTTGGAAGCGCTTAAGAAGGATGGGTGTTAGCTCTTCTCTAAATGTTTGATAGAATTCACCTGTGAAGCCTGGTCCTGGACTTTTGTTTGTTGGAAGATTTTTAATCACAGTTTCAATTTCATTACTTGTTTGATAGGTCTGTTTCTATTTTCTATTTCTTCCTGGTTCAGTCTTGGAAAATTGTACCTTTCAAAGAATTTGTCCATTTCTTCGTGGTTGTCCATTTTAGTGGCATATAGTTGTTTCTAGCAGTCTCTTAAAATCCTTTGTATTTCTGCAGTGTCGGTTGTTACTTCTCCTTTTTCATTTCTAATTTTATTGATTTGCGTCCTCTCACTTTTTTCTTGATAAGTCTGGCTAAGGGTTTATCAATTTTGTTTATCTTCTCAAATAACCAGCTTTTAGTTTTATTGATAGTTGCTATTGTTTTCTTTGTTTCTATTTCATCTCTGCTCTGAAATTTATGATTTCTTTCCTTCTACTGACTTTGGGTTTTCTTTGATCTTCTTTCTTTCATTACTTTAGGTGTAAGGTTAGATTGTTTATTTCAGATTTTTCTTGTTTCTTGAGGTGAGATTGAATTGCTATAAACTTCCCTCTTAAAACTGCTTTTGCTGCAAACCACAGGTTTTGGGTCATCATGTTTTCATTGTCATTTGTTTCTATGTATTTTTTTATTTCCTCTTTGATTTGTTCAGTGATACCTTGGTTACTTAGTAGTGCACTGTTTTTTTTTTTTTTTTTTTTTACAGTTTTTCTCCTGTAATTGATTTCCTATTTCATAGCGTTGTGGTCAGAAAAGATGTTGATAGGCTTTCAATTTTCTTAAATTTTCAGAGGCTTGATTTGTGACCAAAGATGTGATCTATCCTGGAGAATATTCCATGTGCACTTGAGAAGAAAGTGTATTCTGCCACTTTGGGGTGGAATGTTCTATAAATATCAATTAAGTCTATCTGGTCTATTGTGTCATTTAAACCTTGTGTTTCCTTATTTATTTTCCATTTGGAAGATCTGTCCATTGGTGTAAGTGGGGTGTTAAAGTCCCCTATTATTATTGTGTTACTGTTGATTTTTCCTTTCCTGGTTGTTGGCACAAGGCTACAGTAGTCAAGACAGTATGGTACTGGCACAAAAACAGAAATATAGATCAATGGTACAGGATAGAATTCTCAGAGATAAACCCATGCATAAATTGAGCACCTAATTTATGACAGAGGATGCAAGAACATACAATGGAGAAAAGACTGCCTCTTCAATAAGTGGTGCTGGGAAAACTGGACAGTTACATATAAAAGAATGAAATTAGAACACTCCTTAACACCATACACAAAAATAAACTCTAAATAGACTAAAGACTTAAATGTAAAACCAGACACTATAAAACTCTTAGAGGAAAACATAGGAAAAACACTCTTTGACATAAACCACAGCAAGATCTTTTTTGACCCACCTCCTAGAGTAATGGGAATAAAAACAAAAATAAACAAATAGGACTTCTTTAAACTTAAAAGCTTTTACACAGCAAAGGAAACCATAAACAAGACAAAAAGACAACCCTCAGAATGGGAGAAAATATTTGCAAATGAAACAACAGACAAAGGATTAATCTCCAGAATATATAAACAGCTCATGGAGCTCAATATCAAAAAAAAAAAAAAAAAAAAACAATCTGGTTAAAAAATGGATGGAAGACCTAAATAGACAATTCACCAAGGAAGACATACAGATGGCCAAGAGGCACATGAAACATCAACGTCACTAATTATTAGAGAAATGCAAATCAAAACTACAATGATGTATCACCTCACACTGGTCAGAATGGTAATTATCAAAAAATCTAGGAACAATAAATGCTGGAAAGGATGTGGTGAAAAGGGAACCCTCCTGCACTGTTGGTGGGAATGTAAATTGATACAACCACTATGGAAAACAGTATGGAGGTTCCTTAAAAAACTAAAAATAGAACTACCATATGACCCAGAAATCTCACTACTGGGCATATACCCTAAGAAAACCGTAATTCAAAAAGAGTCATGTACCACAATGTTCATTGCAGTTCTATTTACAATAGCCAGGACATGGAAGCAACCTAAGTGTCCACTGACAGATGAATGGATAAAGAAGATGTGGCACATATATACAATGGAATATTTCTCAGCCATAAAAAGGAATGAAATTGGGTCATTTGTAGTGAGGTGGATGGACCTAGAGTCTGTCATACAGAGTGAAGTAAATCAGAAAAAGAAAAACAAATACCATATGCTAACACATATATATGGAATCTAAAAAAAAAAAAGGTACTGATGAACTTAGTTACAAGGCAGGAATAAAGACGTAGACCTAGATAATGGACTTGAGGACACGGGGTGGGAGGGGGAAGCTGAGGTGAAGTGAGAGTAGCATCAACATATATACACTACTGAATGTAAAATAGCTAGTGGGAAGTAGCAGCATAGCACAAGGAGATCAGCTCCGTGCTTTGCAATGATCTAGAGGGGTGGGATAGTGAGGATGGGAGGGAGGCTCAAGAAGGAGGGGATATAGGGATATATGTATGCATATGGCTGATTCACTCTGTTGTACAACAGAAATTAACACAGTATTGTGAAGCAATTATACTCCAATAAAGATCTATTTAAAAAATTTCACTTAGTTGCTTTAGCTAATAACATTAACACTGACTTAATTTAAAATTATAATGATCATGAACATCAGATGTTGTAGACTAAATGCCCCCATTTTTTTCAGATGCAGAAGCTCGCCTTATAGTTGACAAGTCAGCAATAAAGGTCACATGTCCTAACAGTTCTGCACTTGTGGCTAGTCTGTGGCTCCCACCCATCAGAGTCCAGCAGCCCCTGAACTGGTCCATACCTGCTCACTGAGTCCCCTGATGACACACACGGATGCTGGGGCAGTGTCAGGTTTCTACAGAAATGTCCAAACATTTACCCTCCATTCCTCTGCTTATATCACTGAGGCAGGAAATAGATGGGCCCCAGGCTGAGCAGCTGGAGTTTTTCCCCTGTAGACAGATACTCCAAGATAAAGATAATAGCAGGGACAGAGAGGAGCTGAGCTCTGCCCAGATAAGAGTTAAAGAGACCACATATTCTTCATTCTTGGAGTCATGAAGACCTTCCTGACTACACAGGTACAGTAAGGCTCCTCGGGGACCAAAAGGGGAGGGGACACCACCCAACAGTAGGCGATGTCAACCTACTCATAAGCCTCTTCGCTAGAATCCATCTTGGCTAAGAGATGCATGCGCACACAGGGGAGGACCCTGAGATAAACCAAATACTAACTCAGAACAAGGCAAAGAAGATGATTGGCCAGAGGAAACTCGGAAGAAATGCCCCATATAAGGGATTCAAACCACCACAAGCACATCATTTTTTCTCTGAGCTCACCCATGTGAGTCTATTCACATGTACTCTTTTTCCTCCAAATAAACACTTTACTTATTGCACTGCTTTCCCTCTATTTGTGGAAAATCACTTCTACAAAGCCAATGGGCCAGGGCCTTGTCACTGGCCACTGTCCCTGGTGGTCTAGTGGCTAGGATTCAGCACTCTCACTGCTGCAGCCTGAATTCAGTCTTTGGCCGGGAACCAAAATCCTGCTTCAAGCCGCTGCAGGCTGAGGTCCCCCCAAGATCATCACCACATAGAGGTGTAGGGCAGGAGAATTTGTTACCCCAAAGTGTGTCTGCTTGACATATTAATTATTTTAAACTGGTTATCTTCTAATAAACACTGGGCATGGGAAAAACTATGGAAACCAAGTAGGAATTACCGTTTTGTAAGAAACATGTACATTTGTAAAGGTAACCTCCATTCCCAAGGGTATCTACCTCTCAGTACCTGGAAGAGGAAGATGACCAAATCTCTAGAAATGCTTATCAATGCAGAAGGCAATGACTTAAATCTGCATCACAATCACTCTCGTTTACTCTGCTTTTCCTGATCCCTCCTGTAACTGACTCTATCCACCCTCAACATCCTTTTTGTCTTTAGCTGAAGATAGTATTTAAAGTGAGGATTTAGGATATTTTGATGCCAAAATATTGGCTATCTGTACACTGATGCCAAAATGAGATAGGGAGGCAGAGTTTTGGAGGAAAAAGAAAGGGTCGCTTTATTTCTTTGCCAGGCAAAGAGGGAACACAGCAAGCCAGTGCCTCAAGAACTGTGCCCCCCTCCCTGGGGAATAGGGAGAGGTCTTATAGTCTTAAAGTGGTCGGGGGTATGCAATAAGGATCAAGACAGTAACAGTCTTGCATTCTTCTTTCTTCTGTAAAGTTTCAAAAGGGTAGGGTTGCTAACAAGATTAGGGTGTGTGCAGGGTCTCAAGTGTAGGGTCTCCTAATCTTGATGAGATTCTCTAGTCCCTTTAATCTGGTGGTTTCATGTCTGCCCCTCTCTTGATTTGCAACTGTTTGAATCTGCCCTTTGGAACTCAGGGAAGGTTATGGAGGCTGGAGTCTTGCCTGCAAGAAATGGGGGACAAAAAGGCATCCATGCCGAGGCTCCCCACAGGGCCCTGCTCGGTCTCAGTTTTGGAGCATTACTTAGTCTTCCTGGGTATCTCCCATGTTCACATGGTATTAAATTTTGGTTGAACTTTCTCCTGTTAATCTGTCTCATGTCAATGTAATTCTTAGACCAGCCAGAAGAACCTACAAGGATAGCGGGAAGATTCTTCCTCCTGACACAACAGACATCAGGAGATAACACGTAGCCATATTCACCCAGACCTATGGTCCAGAGCCCAGTGGGTCCAGATCCCACTCTCACTGGTGCTCTGTCCAGGCAAGCCAACTTTGTCCAGAGGAAAAAATGGAAACAAGACACGGCCACTGCAGTCCCTAGAAACTGACAAGTTTCACTCACTTTATTGATGGGTGTGTTCAATCCAGCCAGTCACATACATAGACACTGCTGGTTTCTCCCTTTGTGAGTCAGATAGGTTTTGTTCCTGGTTGCTTAGTTGTGTTTTCCCTCCTCATTGAAACCAAGTTCCTCTGCCAAGTTTATGATTAACCTCTCTATCCAAAACTTTATTCCCTTTGTTGCTCTGCCCCTGTTCCCTGTCAAGATTGAGGAGTATCAAAGAAAAGAAGGGATTAAAACTGAGCAAGAACCTGCAGGACCCCGCAGGACCTTCCCAGTACAAAAGCCCTTCCATGTCCCCCATTTCTTGTTTTTAGGAAAAAGGTTTCGGCCTCTTAGACCTTCCCTGAGTTCCAAAGGGCAGCTTCAAACAGTTACTAATGAGAGGAGTGAGGGAATGCAGAAACAAAGGAAAGGCAGTCAAGAAACAATAGTTCAGCAATCTGGCAGGGTCCTGGTTCCTCCTCAAGGAATATGTGTAACAAGCTGATACAAATCTCTGAGTTCTACAGAAACTAAGGCCCTCACGCAGGTGGAGATGGTAACTTCAGGCTGAGCACAAGATTCCTGGAACACCGCCCTGTTACCTCACCACCAACCAATAAGAAGAAAATCACACTCCCTGCATTCCTCTTCAAATTTTGCCTATAAAAACTCTTCCCTGAAAATCAATGGAGAGTTTGGACTTTTTGAGCATGAGCCACCTGTTCTCCTTGCTTGGTCTTGCAATAAACCTTTCTCTGCTCCAAACTCTGATATTTGGGCTTGTTTAGCCTCACTGTGCATCAGGCACGTGAACTTGGGTTTGAAAACCCAGTGACCCCAACACAATAACCCAACTTATTTTTCTCGCTATGGGTTGCCTCTCACACCCATTTATGCCTGTGGTGCTTGATTAAATTGCACATCTTTCCATCTCTATCTACAACTTATAGAAATTGGAGAATACATAAAAGTCCCTCACACAAATATACTTATGCATAAAAAGCAATGTTCTTAATAAGAATCCTTGGATTTAATAAAATAAAAAATATTAGGAGCCGTAAGTATTATGAAGACCTCGTCTTGCATGAGGACACTGAAAAGTAAAAGGATGGAGAGCCTTGTGCAGGACCACACAGCTGACTGCCCGGAGGACTGAACCTGTGTCCTGGAACCCAAGTTTCTTTCCTTGTCACAGAAGCTCCAAGACCTATAATGATTTATAAAGATGTATAATAATCATTCAACATTTCTTAGTTGGTCACATTTCATTTCACTTGTACGTTCTCCCTCCCAACAGTCTTCATGTGCTTGACAATTTAATAAAGTATGTTAATATTGAACTAAATGTCCTACAGCTTAACAAGCATCATACATTTTCATAAAAAATAAAGTACTTGTTTCCAATTTAATTTGCTCTTGTTTACTTACTTAATGTAAGTTGCCATCACTTGGGGCATCAGTACCATAAAGTGGAAAATGTTCTGGAAATAAATGCTGAAATATAGGGTTTCGTTCAGTTCTTCCATTCATTCATTTATTTATGGATTCATTGTTGAACTGAAACCAATGGATCCAATCTACAGTTTGAATGCCCACTATATGCCTGGCATGAGACACACTAGGTTTGTAAAAGGCATAACCTCATCACAAGGAATCTCACAGTTTAGTTGGAGCATAGGTACATAGAAAACAAAAATGTAGATTAGCACAGGGTATATGAGAGCACAGAGCGGGCCTCGAGGCAAACATGTATTCCAGGGAATCAGAGTGCCAGAGACCACTTTGTGCTGGGTGACAGCCTGGCATGAACCTCAAAGGATGCAGGAGGCATAAATAATGCAAAGAACAGGTGTGAGGGAGGGAAAGCAGAGGACAAGACAAGTAGAGGAGACATCAGGGCAAGGGCGTGGGACAAGACAAGGCAGGTGGTAGCTCGAGGGAACTACAAATAAATCTGTGTTTCTGGACATAAGAGGCAAAGCCAGAGGGGCAGGAGCAAAGGTGTGGGCAGTTCACAGTGGGCCAGGGACTTGGGCACCCTGCAGGCTTTATTCTAGGTGAGGACTGCCCAACCTCAGTGCTATTGCCGTGTGGGGCCAGATGATTGTGGTGGTGTTGGGGGGTGTACATTGTAGCTTGTTTAGCAGCAGCCCTGGATTCTACCCACCAGCACCTCTGCCCCCAGAAATGTCTCCAGACGCTGTCAAGCGTCCCCTGGGGGGAATAGCACCCTAGTTGAGGGTCACTATTACAGGCAAAAGAGAGCCATTCCATTGTCTTCTGTAAGGGGGATTTGCCTGAACTTAAGGCACAGAGCCTGGCAGGTCTGTGGTAGCCATCTGAGGGGTCTGGGTCAGGTAAGAGCATGGGTGGGTAGGGGTGTTACCTGGAGAAACATTTGGGGCCAATTGGAAGTGAAATAGGAGGGAGAAATCCCCAGTCATGCTGTGGGAAAGGTAGTGGGGAACGATGGTAAGTTCCTTTGGGAACATGTCCCACTTGAGATGTGAGTGTAGTGTTTTGCTGACGGGGGTTCTTCAGTGTGAACCAGGAGGAAGGGTGTGAGCTGAGGGTTTCTATCTGAGCATCACTGCCAGGTATGCAGTCGCTGAAACCCTGACCGTGACTAGAACCTCCCTGCCCTATAAGCAGCAGGGTGGGGAGAACCCCCATTTAGAGACAGTAAAAAAGAAGGCAAGGGACCCAAAGAAGGCACAGTCAGAGACGGTCAGAAAGAGCCAGGGCAGCTGCTGTTCTGGAGGCCACAGGTGTGGAGAGTGTGTGGGAAGGACCATGGCCAGCGATCCAGGGAGGGCAGTACATGTTCCAGAGATGGCAGTGGAGACACACAGTGAGAAGGGCTTCTCTCTGCCCCACACAAGCCAGCAGGACAGCCAGAGCCAAAGCATCTTACCTCACAGGATTTCTAGAATCTGAATGCCTAGCTATGTTAGCTAGTATTATCAGTAATTTTTATTTGCCTTATATCATACTGTCCAAATCTGTTCTTTTTACCAATTTTCCTATTCCTGAGCTTCCATTCTTAAGCACCAAGCCCCAGCATCCCTTTCTATCTCCCTCGTTCCCTTGACATACATATAAGGAGTTTCTAGTCCAGTAGACAATTTATTTTCCCCAGAGTCTCTCAAATCAGCACCTTCCTATACATTGCCAAAGTCATTGCCCCTAGCCAGGCCCCTCTCTCTGACGTTTGCCCTGCTTCCCTAAAATCCAATCATTTCATTCCCCCTCCCAAAAGCCATCTGTGGGCCCCCTGTAGGCACAGGAAAAAAATATAACCACCTTAACTTGGTCTCCTCCATGCTGCTTCCACCAACCCTGATTCCCACCAATTCCTATACCAAGTGTGTGTTCATGGGCTCCGTGGTCCAGGGAAGAAATAGCCTCAGGACAAGAACTCAGAAGGTGAGTCCTGTCAAACGGGAAGTGAGTGAATTCCCCTCTCTCTGTATATTGTCCACACCTCAAAGCATCTCTAGTGGAATGGAGAAGCTTCCAGAAAGTAGGTGTGATGTTGTGGTTTATAATAAGATATATTTGGTCTTTGTTTGGCACAGAACTCCTAAAACCCTTAGAATTTCCTAAGTGATGAGCATCATAAAGGTGTATTTTTATTATGTTAATGAGTGACTTTTGGAAGCCCCCTAGGTCACCTAAGGATGGGGGCTGGTCACCAGAGGAACCAACCATGTGATTAGAGGGTTGTGACTTTCAGTCCCACCCTCCTGACCTCGAGGGAGGGGAAAGGGGACAGAGGTGAATCTATTGCCAATGTCCAGTGATTTAATCAGTCGTGCTTATGTAAGGAAGCCTCCAAAAAACCCAAAAGGAAAGAGCTGCAGAGCTTCTGGGTTGGTGAGGATGTTCAAGTGCTGGGAGGGTGGTGCCTGGAGGGGGTGGGGAAGCTCCGTGCTTTCCCATACCTCACTCTCTGCATCTCTTACACCTGGCTGTTCCTGAGTTATATCTTTTTATAATAAACTGGTGATCTAGTAAGTAAAATGTTTCTCTGACCTCACAGAGTTCTGTGAGCCACTCTAGCAAATCAATGAAACCCAAGGAAGGGGTCCTGGGAACCTCTGATTTACAGCCAGTCAGTCATAAGCACAGGTGACATCCTGGACTTGGAGTTGGCATCCAAGGTAGGAGTGGTCTTGTAGGACAGAGACTTTAACCTGTAGAATCTGGTTCTGTCTCCAAGACCTCTTGAACTGTAGGATACTCAGCTGGTATCGTAGAATTGTTTGGTGGTGTGAGAAATATCGCCCTGCATCAGAACCATAGATCCTGCATGCATTTCAGGCAGAGCTGGGGTAATAGGGACATGCCAGAGTGGACCCTCACTGCACCATCAGGGAAGGTTGGTCTCAAAGGCTCCGGCTGGGTGCTCTGGGTCTCTGGCCTGGGTAGTGACAAAGGCCATGCTAGGGGTAGACTGGGAGTGTGGCTGAGTCACCGTATTCTATCCCAGGCCAGAGAGTAAGACTACTTACCTGATACCTCACAGAGTCTGCTTTGGCCCTGAGATGGGGCTACATGCAGAGGTGGGGCCGCAGGTGGTCTCCCCCACTTCTCAGGTAAGGAAAGCTCCGTCTCAGTGAGTCTGGAGATCGTCTGTGGTCGGAAAGTTCCATAATTGGTCATCCAGACCTTGGCCAAGCCCTGCCCTCTCTGCCCACCAGCTTCGCCCAGAGGGAAGGACACGCAAGTCACAGCTGTGTGATGTGTGTCATTTTCCCTTTGCTCAACTTTTCCATCACCGTCTGCTCCAAAAACTCCCACATGTGGCAGAATACGTTCCACTAGGTTTCTTTTTAAGATGTCACTCACTGTGCAAACTTTTAATGACAGAAAGCCATGCATGAGGTGGATTTTTATACCTTTTTGTTCAAAAGGCAGAGTTATGGGAGAGCTCAGTCAGTCAGGGGTTTATGGTAGGAAAAAGAGGGAACAGTAAGTCTCAGAAGCTGCAAGTCCAGGTCTCCTGGAAAACTGAATTGCCCTGTCAAAAAGCTAAATCCAGGGCTTCCCTGGTGGTGCAGTGGTTGAGAGTCTGCCTGCTGATGCAGGGGACACGGGTTCGTGCCCTGGTCCAGGAAGATCTCCCACATGCCACGGAGCAGCTGGGCCCATGAGCCATGGCCACTGAGCCTGCGTGTCCGAAACCTGTGCTCCGCAACGGGGAGAGGCCACAACAGTGAGAGGCCCGCATACCGCAAAAAAAAAAAAAAAAAAAGACATGTGTCAGAACTTTGTCTACTCAACACTAAAGTGTCCAGCAGGACAGCAGAGTGATTCAAAGAGTTCATGGAACAAATTCTAGACCATCACTCAGGAGGGAAGGAGAAAAAGTGCCACTGAAATAAGTTTGCCAAGTTAAAGACAAATCCAGCTAATGTCCTAATGGAACCAAAACCAAAACCAAAGCAAACAAAAAAAACAAAAACCACTCAAGCCTTTGGTATGATCATCTCCAGTGGACACAAATGGTTTGCATCTCTACTGACCAAATGCAAGTTTACTGGTCACCTCACAGGGTCTGGGCCTGTGCTGAGCAGAATCTAAAATGGCCCCAGGCCCAGCAATCCCCCTACTGGGCATATATCCTGAGAAAACCATAATTCAAAAAGAGTCATGTACCAAAATGTTCATTGCAGCTCTATTTACAATAGCCAGGACATGGAAGCAAACCAAGTGTCCATCAAAAGATGAATGGATAAGGAAGATGTGGCACATATATACAATGGAATATTACTCAGCCATAAAAAGAACCGAAATTGAGTTATTTGTAGTGAGGTGGATGGACCTAGAGACTGCCATACACAGTGAAGTAAGTCAGAAAGAGAAAAACAAATACTGTATGCTAACACATATTTATGGAATCAAAAAAAAGGTCCTGAAGAACCTAGGGGCAGGACAGAAATAAAGACGCAGACATAGAGAATGGACTTGAGGACATGGGGAGGAGGAAGGGTAAGCTGGGACAAAGTGAGAGAGTGGCATGGACATATATACACTACCAAATGTAAAATAGATAGCTAGTGGGAAGCAGCTGCATAGCACAGGGAGATCAGATCGGTGCTTTGTGTCCACCTAGAGGGGTGGGATAGGGAGGGTAGGAGGGAGACACAAGAGGGAGGAGATATGGGGATATATTTATATGTATAGCTGATTCACTTTGTTATACAACAGAAACTAACACACAATTGTAAAGCAATTATACTCCAATAAAGATGTTAAAAAAAGTAAAATAAATAAATAAAATGGCCCCAGGACTTTTACACTAATCACTGGGATGGTGAACATGATAGAATAGCTACATGGCAAAAGGGATTGTGGAGATGTAATTAAGGTTACTAATTCACTGATTCTGAATTCATCAAAAGGGTGACTGCCCAGGTAGGCCCAGTCTCATGACATGTGCCTGTAAAGGCGGAAGGGAAAACCAGAGAGGGGATTTATGAGAAGAGGCTCTGGGTTGCTGTGATGCAGTGGGGCGTGTGGCCC
Organism: Lagenorhynchus albirostris; assembly: GCF_949774975.1. Classification (NCBI taxonomy): domain Eukaryota; kingdom Metazoa; phylum Chordata; class Mammalia; order Artiodactyla; family Delphinidae; genus Lagenorhynchus; species Lagenorhynchus albirostris. Next base: position 139,191,974 of record NC_083095.1, on the reverse strand, counting down.
GGACCTGAGAGCAACTTACAGGAGTTAAGTGTGTCCCAGACCGGTGATAAGCAAGGAAATGGGACCTCAATCCTACAACCTTAGGGAGCTACCAACAACCTGGATGTTACTGAAAACTAAAGGCAAACAACAACCAACAAATGACGGAGTATGAGAAGTGCAAACAGTCCACCTTATAACCCACTCATACCCTACCTCACTGGCTTCCAGATCTTGCAGTCTCCACCTCATCCCAAGGAGAAAAAGGGCATTGCAGGGCATCCTACCAGCGAATCATCAAGCTCTGTGTTTTTAAACATCAACACCTATTATACAATAAGAAATATGCTTTACATTGCAACCCAATCAACACACACATATTTAAGGCAAAGTTTCACAAAAAATACATGATGTGACATATTATGGGCTGAATTGTGGTCTCCCAAAATTTGAGGTGCTAACCACCAGTACCTCAGAATGTGACTGTACTTAGAAACAAAGAGGTGATTAAATTAAGTGAGGTCAGTAGTGTGGGCCCTAATCCAATCTGACTGACATCCTAGAAGAGGAGATCAGTATGCAGACAGGCACAGAGAGAGACCACGTGAGGCCACAAGGAAAAGACAGCCATCTACAAGCAAAGGAGAGAGGCCTCAGAAGAAACCAACCCTGACAACTTGGAGTTCCAGCCCCCAGAACTGTTAAATCATACATTTCTGTTGTTTAAGCCACCCAATCTGTGGTACATTGTTACGGCAGGCTGAGCAGATTAATACATGATGTACTCTGATATTTTGTAGTCTGTTTCATTTCTTTCTTTCTTTTTTAATGCTATTTGCGACAAAATTTATTTCACAGTGCCAAATGGACTGTACCCACAGCTTGAAGAACTAAGAGGATTATAAGATCCTTCCATTTTCTACACCAATAATAAGACGTGTTACCAATAGCTTTAGAAATGAAAAATTCTGTATGTTCAATACAGGAAACTGCCTTGAGTGATAGAATCTAAATCTAATGCCTTTAATGAGGAAAATGAACTTCTCCAATCATCCCTGACACAAACACAAATGATGATAGTTCTTGCTGCTCTTTGAAGAAGGAGGAGTACATGAACTTGAGTTTAAGGAGAGTAAAGCAATTTTTTTCAGCTATTTCTGAAGCTATGATCACACTCTTGATTAAGTTATTTCCATGTCATACTGCAAAGAAGAAACAAGGATGTTTTTTTGTTTCTTTTTTTTTTTTTTTTTTTTTGCAGTATGCGGGCCTCTCACTGTTGTGGCCTCTCCCGTTGCAGAGCACAGTCTCTGGACGCGCAGGCTCAGCGGCCATGGCTCATGGGCCCAGCCGCTCCACAGCGTGTGGGATCTTCCCGGACCGGGGCACGAACTAGTGTCCCCTGCATCGGCAGGTGGACTCTCAACCACTGCGCCACCAGGGAAGCCCAGTTTTTTTGTTTTGATGCTAATTATCCATCCTGGAATCTGTGAGAAAGAGTAGTAGATCTAGGGCTTGGAGAAACAACTTCTCTATCAAACAGATGAGAAATAAAAAGATGCTCAACATCAGTAATCATCAGGGAAATGCAAATCAAAACCCACAATAAGATATCACCTCACACTTGTCAGAATGGCTATCATCAAAAAGACCACAATTAACAAATTTTGGTAAGGATGTAGAGAAAAGGGTACCCTCCTACACTGTTGGTGGGAATGTAAATTAGTGCAGCCACTGTGGAAAACAGTATGTAGGGTCCTCAAAAAACTACAAATAGAACTACCATATGACCCAGCAATTCCACTCCTTGGTACATATCTGAAAAAGAAACAAAAACACTGATTTGAAAACATACATGCACCCCAATGTTCATAGCACCACTATTTACAGTTGCTAAGGTATGGAAGCAACTTAAGTGTCTATTGACAGATGAATGGATAAAGAAGATGTAGTACACACACACACACACACACACACACACACAGTGTAATGCTACTCAGCCCATAAGAAAGAATGAAATTTTGCCATTTGCAACAACATTGATGAACTTGGAGGGGATTATGCTAAGTGAAATAAGTCAAACAAAGACAAATACTGCATGATATCACTTATATGTGGAATATAAAAAATACAACAAACTAGTGAATATAACGAAAAAGAAGCATATTCACAGATATAGAGAACAAACTAGTGGTTACCAGTGGGGAGAGGGAAAGGGGGAGGGGCATTATAGGGGTAGGGTATTAGAAGGCACAAACTACTAGGTATAAAATAAACTACAAAGACATATGGTAAAGCATGGGGGATATAGCCAATATTTTATAATAACTATAAGTGCAGTATAACTTTTAAAAAGTGTGAATCACTATATTGTACATCTGTAACTTACATTGTACATCAACTATACTTCAATGAAAAAGAAGAAATAGAGATAGAGATAGACATCCTATTGGTTCTATCTATTTGGGGAACACTGACTAGTACATATATCAATATTGGTTCATTAATCTTAACAATTGTACCACACTGATGTAAGATGTGAATAAAAGGGGGGACCGTGAACAGGGGTATACAAGAATTCTCTGTATTGTATTACCAATTTTTCTGTTAATATAAAACTGTTCTAAAAAATAAAATCTGCTAAAATAAGAAAAACAAAAGAGGGTGATATTGCGACCCAGGGTAGGCTGCATCAAAATGTGCCTAAATGGCACATTGATTATTTTGAGTTAAAGTTACTTAAACACTACTATACATAGATAAACAATAAGGACCTACTGTATAGCACAGGGAACTATACTCAATACTGTGTAATAACCTGTATGTGAAACAAATCTGAAAAATTATATATATATATATATATATATATCACTTTGCTGTACACCTGAAACTAACACAACATTGTAAATCAACTATACTTCAATTTAAAAAAAAAAAAAGAATTCCTAAAATTTTTAAAAAGTTACTTAAGAAATGACCAATACAAGAGGGATGGTCTGACCCTCCTTTGTGTCCCCCTGAGAGCAGGAAGTAAATTTCTCATGTGAAGGGTGCACTGTTCGCTTCTGGAGGTAAAAGAACACCCATCATTGAAAAGAGTGATTTCCAGCCAAGAAGCCTATATAATAAACAAACCTTGTTACTTCTTTAATCTGTTTCTAATTGCGCACCCAAAACCTAAGTTTCTTTGTTCTGTAAATTCCTCAGAAATTTATTATTTCTTTGTCTAAAACGTATAAAAGCTGCCTATTGATATTTTGACCACTTAGGTCCATTTCCAGGAGCCCTCCATTCCCATGAATTACAATGTGTTTCTTTTTCTCCTGTTAACCTGTTTTGTGTATTAGTTCAGCCACAAGAACTTTAAAGGGGGGGGGGGAAATTTCCCCTCCCTGACAGTGACTAGAGACATAACCCAGTGCCACATCTGGGCCTTGTTTAAATTCACATCTGAACAATCCAATAGTAAAAGGCATTCCTGAGGCATACGTATTTTCATTATAGAATGCACATAAGAAAATATTCAGTAACTGTTGATAATTTCATTGAGCAAGGCAGCTATATGGGGAAAAATAACAAACAAAAAATCATGTTCTTGTCAATTAGAGATACAATGTTTATTGGTGAAACTGACATGATATCTGGGACTTGGTTTCATAACTTGAAAAAAAAAGGAGTGGGAGAGATGGATGAAATAGGATGGCAAAGTTGCTAAAGCAGGGTAATGGAGATGATTAATACCATTTTATTTTTGTTAGTGTTTGAAATGCTCTTTTTCTTAAAAAAAGGCTTTAAAATTTGGGGAAAATATCTTGCACCTTTCCCCCACCCCCCCACCCGCCACTCCAAAGGGTGTTTGTGGAAACCTCTAGGAGTGCTCTGTGCTATAAAGGACTTTGCAAAGTGCTTCCATCACCTCAAGGGGGGAACTATGGGTTCAGTTTTTCCTCAGTTCAGTAACTTGAAGGTCACATTGATGAACACCCCGTGCAGGCAGCTCTGAGAAGGTGCACATCCCATGAACTGGCCACCTGTTGGCTCTGTCAATTTGGTGTTGGCCAAAAATAAATCTTTTTCCCAAATTAGGAAGACGCTTGAAATAAGTCTAAAGAACTTGGAGTCAAACCTCTGTGCTGTTTAATTGGCAGTATTTACTTTATAGAGTAATTAAGTACTTTCAATGTGACTTCCTAAAAACAACTTCCTGAAAAGCACAGATGTTGATGGTGAATGCAGCAAACCTCGCTCATGACTTCTGATACACTAGCTTTCTAAAGCCTATCATGGTTAGAACACACAAGTGAGTCCAACTGAAAACAGGCGAAAAGGTGAAGAATGGAAGCACAACCATCCACCAAGTCTGATGTGAAAGCAGAAATATTCTGGGATGGCAATTCCTCAAAAATGAAAAATAGAATTACCATGTGACGCAGTAATTCCACTTCTCGGTATATACCCCAAAGAACTGAAAGCAGGGACTCAAACAGGTATTTGTACACTCATGTTCATAGCAGCATTATTCACAATAGCCAAAAGATGGAAACAACTAAAATGTCCATCAACAGATAAACAAAATGTGGTCTATCCCTCAATGGGATACCATTCAGCCTTAAAAGGAAGGAAATTCTGACACGTGCTACAACACAGATGAGCCTGGAGGACATTATGCTAAGTGAAATAAGCCAGTCACAAAAAGCAAATCCTGTATGATCCCACTTCTCTGAGGCACCTGGAGTAACTAAATTCATAGAGGCAGAAAGTAGATGGTGGGTGGCAGGGGCTGGGGGAGGGGGGAGGGGGAGTTAGTGTTTAATGGGTATGGAGTTTCAGTTTAGCCAGATGAAAAGAGTCCTGTGGAGGGATGGTGGTGATGGCTGCACAATAATGTGTAGGTACTTAACGCCACTGAGCTGGACACTTAAAAATGATAAGTTTGTGGGGAGGGGTGGTAGGGGAGGGATGGATTGGGAATTTGGGATTAGCAGACACAAACTCTTATATAGAGAATAGATACATGACAAGGTCCTACTATGTAGCACAGGGAACTATATTCAAAACCCTGTGATAAACCACAGTGGAAAAGAATATGAAAAAGAATATATATACGTATACCTGAATCACTTTGTTGTAAGCAGAAATTAACACAACACTGTAAATCAACTATACTTCAGTAAAATTAATTTTTTAATGATAAATTTTATGTTATGGATATTTTACCAGAATTTTTTAAAATAAGTAACTTTTTTCAAAAAATAATTACTCAGAAGTCTTCCCTTAGAATATGTATACGGCCTAGAATCAATGAACCTCCTGGGAGACCCCTCGTCTCTCCTCATTTTCACCGGGAGGGGGTGCACCAGAGCCAGCCGGAAGCGGGTGCAAAGCCGCTAAATCTCCCTCCAAGGAGTGTCTGCATGCTCTGCAACAAGCAGGGAGCCTTGGCTGCATATAGGAGAGGCTGTTCCTCAGACACTTGGGTGCAATTTCTTTACCTGCCTTTCCAAGAGCTGCCTCTCTCCTGGTGCCAGGGCCTGGCGGAGGTGTGTTCGCAGACAGCCGTCAGAAGCCAACATTCTCCTCTGTCCTCCTCCACCCGCCCTGCCCTCCCCATGAAACTACCACTCAGCAGCATGTTTCCTATGCTAATGGTGTTACTTTTTTTAAAAAAGGGAGGAAGGTTCCCTCTTATTTCCTCCACTTTGTCCTAGGACACAGAGACCGTGGGCAGAGGGTGGGGTGAAACCCGACCAGGATTGCTCTCCTCCCAGACCAGGTTCCCAGAGGCCTGACGGGACGAGGTGACACTTAGATGACTCATCTGGGGAAGAGGAGTCCATCCTGGAGAAGGGAGAGCGGAGGAGGGGAGGGGCTCTGTCCTGGGGAGGGAGGTGCTGGGAGCCAGGTCTGGAGCTGCTTCCCAGGTCCCCAGCCTGACCCAGGCCCCTCGTGCAGTGTGGCCCCTTCTGTTCTGCTCTGGTTCCCACCCGCCCTCCACCAGCTGTAAGACGGGGCCATCGGGGACCCCTCTGAGGAGAACCATCCAGTTTGGCTTTCCTGGAAGATGAGAAACAGAGAAAGCTGGCTTGTCAGCTGACAGCTGGGAGTTAAAACCGCAGGAAGAGAATTCAGAAGGATTTTACCCAGAGAAGAATGTGGTCAGAACAACTTCGAAATGGGTGGACCTCTCTGCTGGATGTAAAATTGCAATGGAGTTTTTAACGTTCCATATGAATGAGAAAACACTGAAAAAGCGGTTTTACACCAACAAAAACAGCAATGCTGAGGAAGTTTAAAGTAGCACAGTACATCAGAATGCAGCCCACACTCCCGCTAAAAACAACTCGCTCCACCAAAAGAGCTGACCCACCAGTGACAGTGGAAGGAAAGTGGATCAGGTGTCTGGGGAAAGGGTTTCTCTAGAGGAAGGTGCTGCTGGGGGGGCCAGGGGAGGGGTGAAGGGAGGAGGCAGAGGGAGGGTCCCACAGCCCACCAGGCCCTCTGCCCAGCAGGTGCCCACAGGAGGGGCAGGCGCTCTGAGCCTCGGAGGAGAGCCCTGGCAGAGCCCTCTTTACTGCCTTTTCCTTTCTTTCCTTCTTCCTTTCCTTCTTTCTTTCTTTCCTTCTTCCTTTCCTTCTTTCCTTCTTTCCTTCTTTCTTTCTTTCTTTCTTTCTTTCCTTCTTCCTTTCTTTCTTTCTTTCTTTTCTTTCTTTCTTTCTTTCTTTCTTTCTTTCTTTCTTTCTTTCTTTCTTTCTTTCTTTCTTTCTTTCTCTCTTTCTCTTTCTCCTTCCTTCCTTCCTCTCTCTCTCCCTCCCTCCCTCCCTTCCTTCCTTCACTCCTTCCTTCTTTCTTTCTTTCATACATTGGTTGCAGCTTGGATTCAAATTTCTTCAGACAAAGACTTGTTTCCAACACCCTCTTGGTGTTTTACAGAGACCTCACCTGTGTTAGTCTGGGTTCTCCAGAGAAACAGAACCAATAAGATATATAGAGATGTAGTGTTGAAATACCTTTCTAGGCCCAAAATGGAGCAGCTCCTGCCTGGAATGCCGCATCAGCAAACCAAAACCTAGATCACTTTTGTGTCCCTCTAGATGCTTTGCTTGACCAGAAATGCAATCTATGCAGTCAGTCAATCCCCAAATGCCAAGTCAACTTTGGGCCTTCTCACCCCAAACAAGGGTTACTCTGGGGCCCCAACCAATCAGGTATGTTCTATTTGTCTTTCCCTTGTTCTTTATTCTTTACCCTGTGAAAGCTTCCTGCCTTTTGCCTCATTTTGCTGTTCTCCAAAAGGAGATTATCTGCTTCGTGAGGTGTTAAATACAGTTTGTATCACCTAAACTGTCTTCAATCCTGACAATAAGAAGAGATCGGTTATGGAGGATTAACTATGGAGGCCAAGAAGTCCCATGACCTGCCATCTGTGAGCTGGAGGCTCCAGGCCAAGTCTGAAGACCTGAGAACCGGGAGTCTGATGTCTGAGGGCAGGAGAGGATCCCAGCTCAAGTGAAAAAAGCGCATCCCTCCTTCCTCTCTCTGCCATCCTGTTCTATCTGGCCCCTCAGCAGGTTGGGGGATGCCATTCACCTTGGGGAGGGCCAGCTCCTTTAATCAGCCTGCCAGCTCAGATTCAGATCTCTTCAGGAGACATCCTCACAGACACACCCAAAATCATGTTTTACCAGCTATTGGGGCATCCCTTAGCCCAGTCAGGTAAACACATAAAACTAACCATCATACCACCCAAGTCACACCTTGGGGAGAGCCTCCCATTCTGAGAAGTTCCTCCTATTAAAACATGTCAGGCTTGATGCTGTAACCACTACTGTCCAAGGATGGTAAAATTCTAAAGCTCCAACAAAACCAAACAGCTGGCATCTGCACATCAAGGTAGGAGATGTTGAAGCTTTGTCTGGCTCTGAATTCTGTAAATATTCAGAAATATTCTGTAAATATTCAAAAATACTGCAGACTTTTAGGTGCAGACTCACCCCAGGCTCCTTGGCAATCAACTAAGAGCCCTCAGATAACCCTCTTCAAGGAACTCAGAGATGCTGACAGCAGAGAGAAAGCCTGGATGATCCATCAGTATATGTGAAGCAGCACACCTAGATTCTAAAAATGCTTCAAGATACAGCCTCGGATGTAGAGTGGGGGCTAGGTCTGCATTCAAGCCTCGCAGGTCTGCCATGATGCCTGCCGAGTTGTAAGATCTCGATGACCAGGAACTGAATGCCATGAGCATAATAATTCACTTGTTATAAAATCACTAGCAAAAGTGGTACATGACTACCCTATTCAGGAAGAAACTGTAAAAATGATTTAAGAGGTCATGTTATAGATAAGGATGGTGTTTAAAATCAGATGCCAGGACATGTCCAAGCCAAACGTTTCAGATATTGGAACAAATATCAAAGTTGTACTTTTGGTAGCTTTAATTTGAAAGATTGTCCTTAAAAAGAAACACCATAACTCAAGGATACTTTTGATTTATTTTATATTAGTCTAGAGAAAATTTGTGGATATTTAGGAAATAATACGTATAGATGAAAGACAGATCTTTATTTAGTCTAAATATACTGCTGAGAGTACTCAGGAGGCAGCCAAGGGACCTGGGCCCAGGACTGGGAAAGGTGATGCCAGCTTATGTGGAGATGCTCAGTGGGGCAGGGTGGCCAGTACACTGGCACTGATCTGTCTGACCTTTCTGGATCCAAGCCATTTCAAACAAATAGGATTTTACTGCCTCAAATAAAAATGAAAGATGAGACATTGAGACTCCCTGGGGAATTAAAACTCTTTAAAAAACAAACCCTGGTTGCCGGGGGGGGCGACCTTTAAGATGGCAGAGGAGTAAGACGTGGAGATCACCTTCCTCCCCACAAATACATCAGAAATACATCTACACGTGGAACAACTCCTACAGAACACCTACTGAACGCTGGCAGAAGACCTCAGACTTCCCAAAAGGCAAGAAACTTCCCACGTTCCTGGGTAGGGCAAAAGAAAAAATTAAAAACAGAGACAAAAGAATAGGGGCAGGACCTGCACCCCTGGGAGGAGCTGTGAAGGAGGAAAAGTTTCCACACACTAGGAAGCCCCTTCACTAGCGGAGACGTGGGGGGGAAGCTCGGGGTGGGGGGGGCGGCAGGGAAGCTTCAGAGCCACAAAAGAGAGCGTAGCAACAGGAGTGCAGAGGGCAAAGCGGAGAGATTTCCGCACAGAGGATCGCTGCCGACCAGCACTCACCAGCCTGAGAGGCTTGTCTGCTCAGCCCCCAGGGTGGGTGGGCGCTGAGAGCTGAGGCTCCAGCTTCAGAGTTCAGATCCCAAGGAGAGCACTGCGGTTGGCTGCGTGAACACAACTTGAAGGGGGCTAGTGCACCACAGCTAAACAGGAGGGAGTCCGGGAAAAAGTCTGGACCTGCCTAAGAGGCAAGAGACTGTTGTTTCAGGGTGTGTGAGGAGAAGGGATTCAGAGCGCTGCGTAAACGAGCTCGAGAGATGGGCATGAGCTGCAGCTATCAGCACAGACACCAGAGACGGGCATGAAATGCTAAGGCTGCTGCTTCAGCCACCAAGAAGGTTGTGTGCAAGCACAGGTCACTATCCACACCTCCCCTCCTGGGAGCCTGTGCAGCCCGCCACTTCCAGAGTCCCGTGATCCAGGGACAACTTCCCCAGGAGAACACATGGCGTGCCTCAGGCTGGTGCAATGTCATGCTGGGCTCTGCCACCACAGGCTCACCACACGTTCCGTACCCCTCCCTCCCCCCAGCCTGAGAGAGCCAGAGCCCCCTAATCAGCTGCGACTTTAACCCTGTGCTGTCTGAGCGAAGAACAGACGCCCTCAGGTGACCTACACGCAGAGGCAGGGCCAAACCCAAAGCTGAACCCCAGGAGCTGTGCGAACAAAGAAGAGAAAGGGAAATTTCTCCCAGCAGCCTCAGGAGCAGCAGATTAAATCTGCACAATCAACTTGATGTACCCTGCATCTCTGGAAAACCTGAATAGACAACAAATCATCCCAAAATTGAGGCCATGGACTTTGGGAGCAACTGTAGACTTGGGGTTTGCTTTCTACATCTAATTTGTTTCTGGTTTTATGTTTATCTTAGTTTAGTATTTAGAGTTTATTATCATTGGTAGATTTGTTTATTGATTTTGTTGCTCTCTTCCTTTTTTATATATATAAATTTATTTTCTTTTTCTCTTTTTGTGAGTGTGTATGTGTATGCTTCTTTGTATGATTTTGTCTGTATAGCTTTGCTTTTACCATTTGTCCTAGGGTTCTGTCTTGTTTGTTTGTTTTAGTATAGTTTTTAGTCCTTGTTATCATTGGTGGATTTGCTTTTTGATTTGGTTGCTCTCCTCTTTCTTTCTTTTTTTTCTTTATCTTTTTAAATTACTTTTTAACTTTTTAAATAATTTTTTATTTTAATAACTTAATTTTATTCTTTCTTTCTTTTTTTCTCCCTTTTCTTCTGAGCTATGTGGCTGACAGGGTCTCGGTTCTCTGGCTGGGTGTCAGGCCTGTGCCACTTAGGTGGGAGAGCCAAGTTCAGGATATTGGTCCACAAGAGACCTCCCAGCTGCATGTAATATTAAATGGTGAAAGCTCTCCCAGAGATCTCTATCTCAACACTAAGACACAGCTCCATTCAATGACCAGCAACCTACAGTGCTGGACACCCTATAACAAACAACTAGCAAGACAGGAACACAACCACCCCCTTTAACAGAGAGGCTGCCTAAAAGCATAATAAGACCACAGACACCACAAAACACACCACCGGACACAGTCCTGCCCACCAGAAAGACAAGATCCAGACACAACCACCAGAACACAGGCACCAGTCTCATCCACCAGGAAGCCTACACAACCCATTGAACAAACCTTAGCCACTGGGGGCAGAATCCAAAAACAATGGGAACTATGAACCTGCAGCCTGAGAAAAGGAGACCCCAAACACTGTAAGTTAAGCAAAATGAGAAACAGAGAAACACAAAGCAGATGAGGAAGCAAGGTAAAAACCCACCAGACCAAACAAATGAAGAGGAAATAGGCAGTCTACCTGAAAAAGAATTCAGAGTAATGATACTAAAGATGGTCCAAAATCTTGGAAATAGAATGGAGAAAATACAAGAAACATGTAACAAGGACCTAGAAGAACTAAAGAGCAAACAAATAATGATGAACAACACAATAAATGAAATTAAAAATACTCTAGAAGGAATCGATAGCCAAATAACTGAGGGAGAAGAACGGATAAGTGACCTGGAAGATAAAATAGTGGAAATAACTAGTGCAGAGCAGAATAAAGAAAAAACAATGAAAAGAACTGAGGACAGTCTCAGAGACCCCTGGGACAACATTAAAAGCACCAACATTCGAATTATAGGGGTCCCAGAAGAAGAAGAGAAAAAGAAAGGGATTGAGAAAATATTTGAAGAGATTATAGTTGAAAACTTCCCTAACATGGGAAAGGAAATAGTCAATCAAGTCCAGGAAGTGCAGAGTCCCATACAGGATAAATCCAAGGAGAAACATGCCAAGACACATATTAATCAAACTATCAAAAATTAAACACAAAGAAAAAATATTAAAAGCAGCAAGGGAAAAACAAAAAATAACCTACAAGGGAACTCCCATAAGGTTAACAGCTGATCTTTCAGCAGAAACCCTGCAAGCCAGAAGGAAGTGGCAGGACATATTTAAAGTGATGAAAGGGAAAAATCTACAACCAAGATTACTGTACCAAGCAAGGATCTCATTCATATTCGAAGGAGAAATTAAAACCTTTACAGACAAGCAAAAGATAAGAAAATTCAGCACCACCAAACCAGCTTTACAACAAATGCTAAAGGAACTTCTCTAGGCAGGAAACACAAGAGAAGGAAAAGGCCTACAATAACAAAACAATTAAGAAAGTGATAATAGAAACATACGTATCAATATTTACCTTAAATGTAAATGGATTAAACGCTCCAACCAAAAGACACAGGCTGGTTGAATGGATACAAAAATAAGACCCATATATATGCTGTCTACAAGAGACCCACTTCAGACCTAGAGACACATACAGACTGAAAGTGAGGGGATGGAAAAAGATATTCCATGCAAATGGAAATCAAAAGAAAGCTGGAGTAGCAAATTCTCGTATCAGACAAAATAGACTTTAAAATAAAAACTATTACAAGAGACAAAGAAAGACACTACAAAATGATCAAGGGATCAAACCAAGAAGAAGATATAACAATTGTAAATATTTATGCACCCAACATAGGAGCATCTCAATACATAAGGCAAATGCTAACAGCCATAAAAGGGGAAATATACAGTAACACAATCATAGTAGGGGACTTTAATACCCCACTTTCACCAATGGACAGATCATCCAAAATGAAAATAAATAAGGAAACACAAGCTTTAAATGATACATTAAACAAGATGGACTTAATTGATATTTATAGGACATTCCATCCCAAAAAAACAGAATACACTTTCCTCTCAAGTGCTCATGGAACATTCTCTAGGATAGATCATATCTTGGGTCACAAATCAAGCCTTGGTAAATTTAAGAAGATTGAAATTGTATCAAGTAGCTTTTCTTACCACAATGCTATGAGACTAGATATCAGTTACAGGAAAGAATCTGTAAAAAATATAAACGCATAGAGGCTAAGCAATACACTAGTAAATAACCAAGAGATCACTGAAGAAATCAAAGAGGAAATTGAAAAATACCAAGAAACAAATGGCAAAGAAAACACAACAACTCCAAACCTATGGGACGCAGCAAAGGCAGTTCTAAGAGGGAAGTTTATAGCAATACAATCCTACCTCAAGAAACAAGAAACATCTCAAATAAACAACCTAACCTTGCACCTCAAGCAATTAGAGAAAAAGAACAAAAAAAACGCAAAGCAGAAGGAAAGAAGTCATAAAAATCAGATCAGAAATAAATGAAAAAGAAATGAAGGAAAAGATAGCAAAGATCAATAAAACTAAAAGCTGGTACTTTGAGAAGATAAACAAAATTGATAAACCATTAGCCAACTCATGAAGAAAAAGAAGGGAGAAGGCTCTAATCAATAGAATTAGAAATGAAAAAGGAGAAGTAACAACTGACACTGCAGAAATACAAAGGATCATAAGAGATTACTACAAGCAACTCTATGCCAATAAAATGGACAACCTGGAAGAAGTGGACAAATTCTTAGAAAAGCACAACCTTCCGAGACTGAACAAGGAAGAAATAGAAAATGTAAACAGGCCAATCACAAGCACTGAAATTGAGACTGTGATTAAAAATCTTCCAACAAAAAAAAAGCCGAGGACCAGGTGGCTTTCCAGGTGAATTCTATCAAACATTTAGATAGCTAACACCTATCCTTCTCAAACTCTTCCAAAATATAGCAGAGGGAGGAACATTCCCAAACTCATTCTACAAGGCCACCATCACCCTGATACCAAAACCAGACAAAGATGTCACAAAGAAAGAAAACTACAGGCCAATATCACTGATGTACATAGATGCAAAAATTCTCAACAAAATGCTAGCAAACAGAATCCAACAGCACATTAATAGGATCATACACCATGATCAAGTGGGGTTTATTCCAGGAATGTAAGAATTCTTCAATATACGCAAATCACTCAATGTGATAAATCATATTAACAAATTGAAGGATAAAATCCATATATGATCATCTCAATAGATGCAGAGAAAGCTTTTGACAAAATTCAACACCCATTTATGATAAAAACCCTACAGAAAGTAGGCAAAGAGGGAACTTACCTCAACATAATAAAGGCCATATATGACAAACCCATAGCCAACATCATTCTCAAGGGTGAAAAACTGAAACCATTTCCTCTAAGATCAGGAACAAGACAAGGTTGTCAACTATCACCACTATTATTCAACATAATTTTGGAAGTTTTAGACACAGCATTAAGAGAAGAAACAGAAATAAAAGAATCCAAATCAGAAAAGAAGAAGTAAAGCTGTCACTGTTTGCAGATGACATGATACTATACATAGAGAATCCTAAAGATGCTACCAGAAAACTACTAGAGCTAATCAATGAATTTGGTAAAGTAGCAGGATACAAAATTAATGCACAGAAATCTCTTTCATTCCTATACACTAATGATGAAAAATCTGAAAGTGAAATCAAGAAAACACTCCCATTTACCATTGCAACAAAAAGAATAAAATACCGAGGAATAAATCCACCTAGGGAGACAAAAGACCTGTATGCAGAAAACTATAAGACACTGATGAAAGAAATTAAAGATGATACAAACAGATGGAGAGATATACCATGTTCTTGTATTGGAAGAGTCAACATTGTGAAAATGACTCTACTACCCAAAGCAATCTACAGATTCAATGCAATCCCTATCAAACTACCACTGGCATTTTTCACAGTACTAGAACAAAATATTTCACATTTTGTATGGAAAAACAAAAGATACTGAATAGCCAAAGCAATCTTGAGAAAGAAAACTAGAGCTGGAAGAATCAGGCTCCCTGACTTCAGACTATACTACAAAGCCACAGTAATCAAGACAGTATGATACTGGCCCAAACACAGAAATATAGCTCAATGAAGCAAGATAGAAAGCCCAGAGATAAACCCACGCACATATGGTCACCTTATTTTTGATAAAGGAGGCAAGAATATACAATGGAAAAAGAGAGCCTCTTCAATAAGTGGTGCTGGGAAAACTGGACAGCTACATGTAAAAGAAGGAAATTAGAACACTCCCTAACACCATACACAAAAATAAACTCAAAATAGATTAAATACCTAAATGTAAGGCCTAACACTATAAAACTCTTAGAGGAAAACATAGGCAGAACACTCTATGACGTAAATAACAGCAAGATCCTTTTCAACCCACCTCCTACAGAAATGGAAATAAAAACAAAAATAAACAAGTGGGACCTAATGAAACTTAATAGCTTTTGCATAGCAAAGGAAAATATAAACAAGATGAAAAAACAACCCTTAGATGGGAGAAAATATTTGCAAATGAAGCAACTGACAAAGGATTAATCTCAAAATTTAGAAGCAGCTCATGCAGCTCAGTATCAAAAAAACAAAAAACCCAATCCAAAAATGGGCAGAAAACCTAAATAGACATTTCTGCAAAGAAGATATAAAGATTGCCAACAAACACATGAAAGGGTGCTCAACAACATTAATCATTAGAGAAATGCAAATCAAAACTACAATGAGGTATCACCTCACACCAGTCAGAATGGCCATCATCAAAAAATCTACAAACAATAAGTGCTGGAGGGGGTGTGGAGATAAGGGAACCTTCTTGCACTGTTGGTGGGGATGTAAATTGATACAGCCACTATGGAGAACAGTATGCAGGTTCCTAAAAAATCTAAAAATAGAACTACCATACGACCCAGCAATCCCACTACTGGACATATACCCTGAGAAAACCATAATTCTAAACGAGTCATGTACCACAATGTTCATTGCAGCTCTATTTACAATAGTCAGGACAGGGAAGCAACCTAAGTCTCCATCGACAGATGAATGAATAAAGAAGATGTGGCACATATATACACTGGAATATTACTCAGCTGTAAAAATAAACAAAATTGAGTTATTTGTAGTGAGGTGGATGGACCTAGATACTGTCATACAGAGTGAAGTAAGTCTGAAAGAGAAAAACAAATACCATATGCTAACACATATATATGGAATCTTAAAAAATAATATGGTTCTGTAGAACCTAGGGGCAGGATAGGTATAAAGACGCAGACGTAGAGAATGGACTTGGGGACACGGGGAGGGGGAAGGGTAAGCTGGGATGAAGTGAGAGAGTGGCATGGACATATATACACTACTAAATGTAAAATAGACAGCTAGTGGGAAGCAGCTGCATAACACAGGGAGATAAGCTCGGTGCTTTGTGACCACCTAGAGGGGTGGGATAGGGAGGGTGGGAGGGAGACGCAAGAGGGAAGAGATATGGGGATATATGTGTATGTATACCTGATTCACTTTGCTATACAGCAGAAACTAACACACCATTGTAAAGCAATTATACTCCAATAAAGATGTTAAAAAAAAAAAGAAAAAAAGAAATTCACCCAAGATCACACACACACCCACACACTCAAAAAAGACAAACACTGGACATTTATATTATTGAATAGCTAAACTGTATTAATCTCCCACCCAGTTTGACTTATTTTTCTCAATCTCTACAAAACTCTTTGCATTTGTCACTAAAATACATTTCCCAATAAATTTACTGGACTAAATCTTGGTACCATGATGCTATAATATATCATATACAAACAAAACTGGGAAATATTAGGAGATGCTTTTCTCTTTTTGTGTAAATGGTAAAAGCTCAACCTTCTACAGCACTACATTTCATTTGTAAATGTCCAAATGATACCTCTTCTGTGTCAGAAACTCTATTACACCACAAACTTCTCTGTAACTGCATCTCACGCTGGCACAGAACATTGTGTTGTTCTTACTTGGAGGATGTCAAGTTCAATTTATTTTTATGAAGAGAAATTGCTCATGGGAAAGTCAGAGGTTTTAAGGGAAATGGAATCATGACGCACATGAGTTATACATTTAGAATGCCATGAATGTTCTCTGGGACTCTTTGACAAATGTTCATGTCATCAGGATGTCAACCGCTCCAGCTGCTTTCCTGGATTCTTACAGAATTCCCAGAGCCAGAGTAAGTCCCATCTTTGTTTTCTAACTCTTCCCACTTCAGATGCTGGCTTCCAATAAGAAGCCTTCTTTGGCTGAGGCTATAATGTTATTAGAAATAAATTTAATGAGAACATCTTTGTATCTAACCTACCAAGCACATTATATGGAATTTAATTCATTTTCTGCATGAATTTTAGGACTCTCTTTATGAATTAAGTGGCTGAAAAATGTAGGGGTGAAGACAGCTCACAGTGGGCTGGGTGTGTATTTTGCCTCCTGAATGAAATTCAAAGCAGTGACCCCTGTTTTAAAAGTCCAGGTTCTATTCTCTGTCTCGCTTCCTGTCAGCCCTCCCCTACCCTCCCTGGGTGATACCCAGACTGCCTGGGGCGTCCTCACCCTCAGGTCTTTCTTCTGTTTACCACATCCACAGTGCCCCCATGAATTCCAGGGAGCCCATCCTTCTCCTGCCAGTCAATCAACCCACACCTCAGCCTTGCTCTTCTTAAACGCGTCAAATGTTTGACTATTAGGTTTAGAAACACAGAGCTTCCTCATTTCTTAGACCACCTTTCTATCAAATACAAATTGAAAAAAGAGATTTTTCTTTATGATATTTTTCCAATAAAAACAGAAAATGGGTTTGGCAATGGTTACTGTCTAGGTGGTAAGTGACTGAAGAGTGATTTCATTTTAGAAACATTAACAGCTTTCTTATTTTAGTAAATAAGACACTTGCAGGGAAAATGTGTAAAGTAGGGCAAGATACATGATAAAATTTATATCTTTATTTAAAGTCCAGGAAAGGAATCAAAATGAAAAGCAAAGCAGTGTTTGGGGTTAAGCTATTTGTACTGTTTACCTCAAAAGGAAGTCAAGTGCGACTGCATCCTCCAAATCTGACTTTTCCAACAAATCTTGTGTTCTGTAGTTGGCGGTGCAGGCTGTGCATGCACCACTAGGTGACACCATTGCCCACAGCACACTCCTTACCCCTGCAGGATTTGCCTTCCTGAGGGGCAAAGAAAAATCCCAGTTACACACACTCCCCCACCCCTACCCTCACCCCCAACCCAGTGTCCTGCGCTCAGCGTTAAAGATCACAAATGCCTCCTTGCCTTATATTGTGTGCTGCCTATATCAGAGGCTGTTAGCAGAGCTCAGAACCCTCCACAGTCTCCCCCAGGGCCTGGAAGGTGAGGAAAAGACAGGACTCCCCCTTATGCTAATGTGCATTAAGGCATCCCGCCTGCCAGCTGGATCAACCAGAATCCCAAAGAGAGGATCAGATTCAAGAGAGACCCTGGAAGGTTTTTCCAGAGAGAAGCAGGGCAGGTGGCTGTGCCAGGTTTGGGAAGGGTGGGAGCCGCGTGAGGGACTCATTAGCAGAAGGAGAGAAGGCCTGGGAAGGAGAGCCTCAGGGTCCAGGCCTGAGACGGAGTGGCCGGAGGCTGCTGTGTCCGCAGATGCCAGCAGGCCATGGGGGCATGGACCACTGTCCCCATCTGTTGTCAGGTGACACGCAGGCTACAGCATCTAAAGCAAAGAGTCCAGGCCTGATCCTCTACCTAACCGTGAACTCTACGCCTCATCCCCGTGGCATTTGTTTTTTGTAAAGTAGGGATACCACCCGGAGTGAATGGGATTCCAGGCCCTGAGCAACAGGAGGTCAGGAGCGAGCCCCTGGGAGGAGCTGTTATCCAGGAGAAGGTGAGCGAGGGGCAGACACTGCCCACCTGCTTCAGCCACAGGTGTAGGCAGGAGGTGTACACCCCGATTACTTCCTCGATGGGTGCACTGCTGTGAGAGTTTCATCAGTCTTCAGGCAAATGTTAGCATCGGCAGCTTTCGAGAGCACCTCGGCAGCTGCTCAAACATATGAAGGGCTGTCCTGACTCCTGAATCCAGTGGGTTTGTAATGGGGAAGAACAAATCTGACTCCATATTGGATCCATTTCTTTTACTTTAACCTTTGTGTTCTATTGCTTTTGCTACAGGTTAATCACTAAAGGAAGGTTGCCTACAGTTTAAAGTGCACATAATGGCTCATCTCCAGGAACCCTGCCTCCCAGGCCTGAGAGTTAAGCTAAAACACCTTTGTTTATTTTAACTCACAGGAAACATCCTGACCAGGCCCACCTGTGAATGGCTGGAAGAAAGAAGAAATTAACACATCTTATCCGGAGGCTGGCAGAAACCAGGAAATATTTGCAACAACTTATAGGCTTTTAAAGTTTACCTCCTCACCTCCCCCTGTTTGTTCTATAAAAGAAACCAGCACCCAAACCCAGGTGAGATGGTTCTTTGGGACACAAGTCCACCATCTTCTCAGCCTCCCAGCTTTCCAAATAAAGTCATTACTCATTGCCCTAGCACCTCATCTGTCCATCTATTGTCCTGTCATGCTGTGAGCAGTACAAGCTTGGACTCCGTAACAGGGTTAGTCATTCCTGAGAGGCACTCCAACAGCTGAGGGTTGAAGGAGCAAGAGAAGGTGCTGGTGCAGCCAAGAGCCCCTCCAGGTCAGTTCTGGGACCCACAACCCGAGCACCCCAAGGGTGGCAGGGACTGGCAGGGTTGGGGGGGGTGGCTTGTCAACTTTCCCAGCACAGAGCTGGGAACATTTGGGACAAGCCACCCTACACCAGGACAATCCCCCTTTCAGACTGGGAAACAAGAGGGTTCTGTGAGGGACTTTCAACACGTTCCCCTGCAGGGGCGCCAAACACGTTCTGCTTTTGGCAACCCCTGTAAGGAAAAGCCAACTGCATACTTCAGTGGAACTTACAGATTTCAGGCACTTGCTCCCACCTTCCCAGTCCCCAAGGCAGGCATGTGCTCCGAAGACCGAGAGGGCCCCTGTACTATTATTTTAAGAACTTGGGCTTCCCTGGTGGCGTAGTGGTTGAGAGTCCGCCTGCCGATGCAGGGGACATGGGTTCGTGCCCCGGTCCGGGAGGATCCCACATGCCACGGAGCGGCTGGGCCCGTGAGCCATGGCCTCTGAGCCTGTGCATCCGGAGCCTGTGCTCCGCAACGGGAGAGACCACAACAGTGAGAGGCCTGCATACCGCAAAAAAAAAAAAAAAAAAGAACTAAAATTTCCCAGAACCCTGGAATGCTCTGAGAACTGTTACAAAAAGCTATTTTTGTCCTTTGAAGATTTGGCCAATATTTAAGCTTCTCCCTGAGTCATCCAATTTCTTGCCTATGGAAGTACTTCCCAGGTTCTGAAAGCTGCATTCCTGATGCAAACATTTTCAGTTTGCCAGGACATGGACTGACACTGCCGGGGTATGTGGGGCCCCAAGACTGTCAAGGATCACAGGCTTCTGCAGAAGCCCTGAAGGGGTGCAGGTGCAGGGTAATATCTCCTTTGGCTGGACTCTTCTCTCCACTCCTAGATTCACTGAGAAAGTCTACCATTGGTGTGGAAATGGTATCTTCATACCTCTAGGTCACAGCCAACTTGTACACGAAGACAAAAGAAAATGTATGTTTCCTTCATAGGACAGGGTAATCCTTTCTCTATTGCCTCATTCAAATTCGCTTAACTGTAGGAATTTTTTCATTTGTGAGATTCATAATAAACGCATTCCAACAACCTCTTTTCTTCCCACTTAGTTTTAGAATTCAAGCACTGAGGGTGTATGTCCCCCACCCGCTGGGCAGTCAGCGCTGTGTTCTTCCTGCCGACCATCCCTACGTGGGAGACTCACTGTGCAGAGGGGCTGTGTTGCGGCGAGGTCCAGGCCCGGGTGGGGTCTGAGCACCTCTCTGCAGCCACGTTAACTGTGAAAACTAAGTGTCCACCAGCAGTTTGGTAGGACAATGGGATAAGTGCGCAGAGAGGGGTCACCATCAGGCAGGCCACCCCACAATCGCCACCATCTATTGAGGGCTCCCTGTGGACCCAAAGACCGTCTAAACCCTATACATTTATTCTTTCTTTACTCCTCGTGCCCCTAGGGCAGGGTTTCTCAACCTTGACAGGATCAACCCTGGAAGGGATAATTCCTTGTTGTGGGAACCATCCTGGGCATTGGAGGAGGTTTGGCCACATCCCTGGCCCCACTCACTAGATGCCCTTCCCAATTCAGGACACCGAAACTGCCTCCACACACCAGTAAGTGCCTGCTGGGGGTCAACCAGGGGAGAACCACTGCCCCGTGCGGCCACCAAGCAGGAAAGTGTTGGCAGGAAAGTGAAGCTCCTGGGAGGTGGGTCAGAGCAATGCTGTGAACTGGGAGGAATGTCCCCAAAGGTCCTTGGACACAGCAGCACAGGCTGGGAGACCCTGCAGGGTAACAAAGCGGGGAACAACATCTAAGGAGGAGAAGCCTGATTGCGCTGCAGGATGGGCGGGACAGGAAGCGTAGAGGCTGAGGGACAGAGTGAGGTATCTGTCTGCCAGTAGGGAACCCACTCAGGCTGCACCCATCCCTCAGCAAACAGCTCCACGTCGCAGTCTGCACAAGTCCGTGTGATCCCACTGCAGAACACGGGCAGCATGTCACCTCCAGAGATGAGACAGAGGCACTCTCCCTTTGTGCTGGGTACCAGCAAAGCCCTTCTGTGCCCACCGTGGTTGACACCTGGTAAACGGCATCGGCAGATCAGAGCAGAGAGACAAGTGTGTCCAAGATCGTGAGAGGACCCAACACTGCGTCATAGGGGGAATGATGGAAAGAAGTAGACACATGCTTCTGAGAAGAGAAAATGCCTTTCAACAATGCGACAGAGCTTATGGGGTATCCCAGCCCCTGAAAAATAAAGGTGGGGGACAGGACAGCTGCCTTCACACATCTGAAGGGCTCTCATAGAAAATCAAATGAGGATAAATGGATAAATGGTACAGGGATGCAAGTGTCAGGGGAGCTGTCAATCTAGATGATTCTGAGACTCTCTGATTCCATCCAATCTCCCCAGGGAACCAAGGGGTCAGCCACTCCTGGAGAGTCATGGTAGGCTTTGAAGACCACATTTCAGAAGGAATTCTACAAGCTGGATCAGGCTCAGAAAAGAGCATCATCTTATTATAAGCAACATTGTCATGTTCAGTTACATTTTACCAAGTAAATAGGGTGAATTTTCTTCTTTCCCCCTTAAGAAGAACATCTATAATTTTATCAGATTATAAAGGGATACATATTCTCTTCAGGATATTTAAAAAATACAGATAGAGTAATCTCACTAACCAGAAATAACCATTTTTAATATTTTAATATTCTCCTATATTGCATTCCAAGTTTTTTTCTATACATACAGATTCCTACCTTCAAACATAATACAAAGAATATTACAAACTCCTAATGAAATCTGTCCTTCCAAACATGATCTTCAAAGTTTGTTTCCAGCATTATGAATGGCATCATTAATTTTGAATCTTTCCTAATCCATTGAGCATAAAGATTAAATCAAAGCAGCTGTGATTGGGCTAATGGCCCCCTTCAGATTTCCAACTTCACACTGATTTCATTATGTTAGGGAAGACCTCTCCTGCTATAGTACTTGCATGATTCCATTTTCTTCTCTGTTTCATAAAATAATAAGGGCAAAATGTAACAAAAGCTATTCAAATAATTGCTCAAACATTGCAATGATGAAGCTGCCAAAATTAGACGTTTGGCCAGTGAGCAGTGTCCCAATGAGATCACTCAAAATGCTGGTCAGTTGATGTATAAAGTGTTCAATCAGCAAGGAAAGAGGAAAGTACATGCCAGATATAGGAAATCCAAGGACTTGATTTTTTCTTCTCCTAATAAAGTGTGTGTTGTATGCAAGGTTTTGGATCCCACTCTTTGCACGTAACATATGCCAGCATTGCTGCCATGCCATTAAACTTTCTAAGAATGCAGATTGGAAATGGATGTATAATATCCATCTGATGAATTTCCTAATAAATTTACTTTTTCCACTTAAGTAATGGTTATGGTAAGGACAATTTTTATCATAACTAAATGATCCTAAAATTAAAACCCTGTAGAGAAAACTTACATGTGCTTTGTTTTTGTAGGCAAATGCCTTGAAGTGAAATATGACTTTGAAGGGTAAGCATGTGTATGATACTTGATCCATTTTGCCAAATTGCTCTCCAGAAATACAATCTTTCAATGAAGTACAGCCACATGAGCAGGATATAAAGCTACTGTTTTATCTTTCCTACAACCCTTGCTAATACTGGCTATTATCTCATTTTTTCCCTTCAATCTTTGACAATAGGGAAAATGCTTATCTTTCTCATTTGCATTTTTAGATTTGAGGAGTAGAAATTTCTTTATATTTATTAGGAGATTGCATTTTACCTTTTGTGTGTTTTACTCATTTTCTATTCATCAATATTAAGAATATTCAGCATTTTCCTTGATTTCTATTGAAATTTTTTTGGATAATACTCACCTCCTTCCCTCCCCCCTCAAATTCTCTACCAATTGAGAAACTGCTCTGCAGTTTCTCGTGGAGCTGGATTCTGTAGGTCTGGGGTGAGTCCCAAGAATGTGCATTTCCAACCAGTGCCCAGCTGATGCTGGAGTGCCTGGTCAGGGGGCTGTGGCCACATGCAGGTTAGAAGCACCCACCTAACCTGCACCAGCTCTTTGCTCCCTCTTCTCAGAGGCCTTTTAGCTAACCCTAGTGTTACCCAATCAGGTCCAGCTGCTGGCCATCCTCAAAAATCAATACTCAGGAGAAGCAATATTGGTAGAAAGGAAAGTTGCTTTTAATCAGAATGCCAGCAATCTGGGGAGATGCTAGACTCAGTGTCCTCCAAAAACCACCTCCGAAGATTCTGCTGGGCCATGAAAGTTTTTTAAAGGGAAAAAGGAAAGTAATCTCAGTTAATCATGGAGACAGGGGTCAGAGTCGTCGCCACCCCCCACTGTGTGCAGGCTTGTGTGCAGGCTTGTCGACTTTTTGTGATTTTTCTTTAGATGCTATCTTGTTCATTTGTTCATGAGATTACTGAAGGGGAAGCTAGGTAAGAGATCTGGTCATCATTTAATTACTTATTCTTCACTTCTACTTCTTTGATCTATGGAAGGAACCAACAAGTTAGGCAAGGTATTGTGTGATCAAAAGATTTGCAAGATGTGCTTGGGCTGGAGATGAGTAGAGTATGGGGGTGCCTGATTTAAGGTTAGTTAGAATATAGCTCTGTTAAAGTGACAAGAAAAGGGGCTTCCAGTTGAGGACGGTTTCCTGCAAGGAGCTCTTTCCTGCCAAAAGCTGCTTATACTGGGGGTAAACAGTGCATTTCCAAAGAGGACGGGGTACAGACCGTTGTAAGGTAACAATTCTGTAAGTTCTGTACATTCTGAAAGTTCTTGCCCAGGTCTCCCTGCAGCTGGTTCCCCCAGCATCTCCTTCCATGACACCTCTCCCACGTAGCAGAGGCAGGGCGTGTGCCTCACCCATGCCCAGTCATATAAAAGAGTGTATGTAAAAGACAACCAAACCAAAGACCCTTCTAAAATATCATCCTTCACAAATCAAAACTACAATGAGGTACCACCTCACACCAGTCAAAATGGCCATCATTAAAAAGTCTACAAATAACAAATGCTGGAGAGGGTGTGGAGAAAAGGGAACCCTCCTACTCTATCGGTGGAAATATAAATTGGTGCAGCCCGTATGGAAAAAGGTATGGAGGTTCCTTAAAAAACTAAAAATAAAGTTGCTCTATGATCCAGCAATCCCACTCCTGGGCATATACCCAGATAAAACTGTAATTCAAAAAATACAGGCACCCCTATGTTCATAGCAGCACTATTTACAATAGCCAAGACATGGCAAACAACCTAAATGTCCATCAACAGATGAATGGATAAAGCAGATGTCATACATATATACAATGGAATATTACTCAGGCATAGAAAGAATGAAATAATGCCATTTGCAGCAACATAGATGGACTTAGAGATTATCATGCTAAGTGAAGTCAGGAAGAGAAAGACAAATACCTTACGATATCAATTATATGTGGAATCTAAAATTCCCTGGTGGTCCAGTGAGTAAGACTCCGCGCATCCAAGGCAGGGGGCCTGGGTTTGATCTCTGGTCCGGGAACTAGATCCCGCATGCATGATGCAACTAAAGATCCCACATGCTGCAACTAAGACCCGGTGCAGCCAAAATTAATTAATTAATTAAATATGACACAAATGAATTTATCTACAAAACAGAAACAGACTCACAGACATAGAGAACAGACTTGTGGTTGCCAAGGGGGAGGCGGGTGGGAGAGTGATGGATTGGGAGTTTGGGATTAGCAGATGCAAACTATTATATATAGAATGGATAAACAACAAGGTCCTACTGTATAGCACAGGGAACTATATTCAATATTCTGTGGTAAACCATAATGGAAAAGAAATGAAAAGGAATATATATACATATATATAACTGAATCACTTTGCTGTATGGCAGAAATTAACATAACATTGTAAATCAACTATACTTCAATAAAATAAATTTTTAAATAAAATAAAATATCATCCTTCAATAACTGATAAACACCTTAAGGCTTCCTAAGGCTTCTTTCCTGCTCGTATGCACAGAACTGTTTTCACTGATGCTGCCCCTATAAGCTGAGACCAGGTCTTTGTTGGGACATTCTGAATTCAGTGTTACTTAGTGCAGTGGTGAGAGTCACCTCATCCCTTTCCAACCACGCACTGCATTATGTTGAAGGATGCACAGCTTCTGAGCAAGGGTTCTGTGAGAGCAAAGCAAAGTGTCAGATTCTAAAAATATCTTTTGTTCTTTCCTCCCAGTGCATTAGGAGAGAGATCCTTAGCAAAAAATAAATGTCTCTCCAAACCAGCAGGAGCAATGCGTGTTAGTGATGCTGATTCTTTTTGTCCTAAATAGAATGTTTTTTCAGGACTATCAAAGTTTTAAAGATATACAAGACCTGCAAATAAATAAATTATAAGCTTTCTTTCAGGTTCAGTGTATCATTATTCAATAAGGAAAGCAAACCTATGTGGTCAAACAAGATCATGAAATATTTATTCTAATCACAAATTCTCACTTTTATTTGATCAGATAGAATGATCAAATAAAAAACAAACCATTTATTAACAAAAAACAAAATTATACCCTAGGTGTGAGACCAAGGAAAATTTGGCCACGTTCTATAAAAAAAAATAATGGATTTATTTTCTGGTGTTTTAAAAAACAACTTTTGGGGCTTCCCTGGTGGTGCAGTGGTTGGGAGTCCGCCTGCCGATGCGGGGGACACGAGTTTGTGCCCTGGTCTGGGAGGATCCCACGTGCCACGGAGTGGCTGGGCCCATGAGCCGTGGCCGCTGGGCCTGCGTGTCCGGAGCCTGTGCTCCGCGGCGGGAGAGACCACAACGGTGAGAGGCCCATGTACCACAAAAAAAACCCAAAAAAAAACCAAAAAAAAAACCAACTCTTGTTAATTTTTTAAAATAATTCTTGTTTATTTCTGAAGCCAAACACTAGAGTTAAATACATGCTTGCCTATACATTTATTGAAGGTATACCCTGGTTCCTCTTATGTTCCTCACCCATATATGTGAGTCTAGCTACATATAACATTTCATTATTACAAGTTAAGTGATGCTAAACAGCATCACTATCTTGTTTTTATAACTTAATAGAATAGATGATTGAATTATATTTAATCAACAGTTTTAATCTTGACTGCTATTGGAAGTCTATCTTCAAAGACAGGTCCCATAATTTATTTCTCAATGTTTTTTGTAACATTCTTCAAAATGCATGTTAACTCATTTATTTGTATGTAAAAATGAAGTCCATTTTTTTCTAAGAGAAAATAACTGTGATGTGACACATGGGTTGACCATTAGGTTAACCTGGCAGACATTTTCTTTAGGTTGAGTAATCCGAATCTACAGCTTCAAAGTTTTGAGAAAAATATAATTAAAGTTTGTGATAAGTGTTTTCTCAAAAAATATTGTATCAGCAAAGGTGTTTTGGAAATTAATGTTTCAATTTTCCCAACCCTTTATTAAGAGAATAAAAGTGAAAAATAAACAAACTAGGAGAGTCTCTGTAGGAGAAAATCTGTGCTCCCATGGAGAACTGTGCACTGTCTACACACACTTCCAGCTCATCCAGTTCTTGCCTTTTCCTGCCATTGAGCTATTTTACATCTCTAGTTGTAGACAGCTGATCTCCATGAAAAATACCTCCTGCCTGCAGCCCTGTAAACCTGCATCCTGTGGGGGGTCCAGCTGACCCCTCCCCACAGCAGAAGCGGCCAGTCTCATTTGCATATTCCTGTCAATATTCCTGGCCTATAATCTTGGATTCTCCTTTGAACTGATGGTAATATACTACTAGTTCCCTCACTTATAATGAGTTGAAATAAAATCTTTAACATGGACTCATTTTATACATGTATAAGAATCATGATTTTACCTTTTTTTGAAAATTATCTTTCACTTTCCTAATCCCGATAAAGCCTTTTTCTCTCCCAGAAATTGAGAACGTAAATGACTTTGCTGACTCAATAACAAACCCCACGGCAAGTATGCGGTTTCCAGTTTTTACTTTTAACAAAATTGAATCAAGCAGTCAGCAGGTAGATTCATGAAAATAATTTGTAATGGTGGATTACTATGGGATTTGGAGCATGTAACTCCAAAGACATCCAAAGAGTTGAATATCATGGCTGTAATAAAAATCAGCCCATCTACAGCTATAAAAAACTGTAAAAAGGAATAGAGTCAATGCTGAACTCTACCACAGTCTAGCATTAAGCAGTGCTCATCCACGGGTGCATGGACTAATTGGAAACGTATCCTCATTTATTTCATTGAGATGTATCTCCAGTACAATTTTCATAATTATTTAATAACAGTTCCAGCGCATTTGTGTTTTCATCCATTTATATGCATGCTTTGTGACAGAGAAGTATGAGATAGAATAATCAGTAAAAGACATTCAAGCAAAAAATAATGTAGGATAAAATTGTGTGAGGAAGTGAAAAAGAAATAAACAGAAGAAAAAAACGTATAATTTCCAGCGGTCAGAGGTTTTGTTCTTCTATATTTTTTAAGGATGACGGTGTATTTCATTTTACTAGAGGATTTAGATTTCATTGTATACATTTCAAAGAATGACATAATATATATATTTAAATGTCAATATTTGCAATATATCAGAAACTACGTTCTTTTCAAATATTTAAACTCAGGATAAAACATGTCAAAAGCCATTTTTACCATGGCTAAAAATGTGTGCAGTTTTTCAGTGTACTTTTAGGAATTTTGAGAAAAAGTTTGAAAACCATTACTGTAACTACTGATGTTTAATTTTAGTTGGGGTGTCTTTTGACATACAGATGTTTAAATTCACCCTCCGTTCAAATCTTGTGATTCTCCTCACGATTACTTTCACTGTCTTGAGGCTTAGCTAGTACTTCCTTGTTCATTTATATAGGCTAGGGTTTTTAATAGCTCCTGGGAGTGGATTTGAGCAGAGCACTCCCCTAATATCTCTATAATCACTCTTTCCAGTAACACCTTTTCCCCGACCTCAGAAACGCTCCCTGCCCATCCTGCTTCTCTCCACCAGGGGTCTGCAAGTTTTTGGACTCATTCTTTAAAAGAATGCAAGTTTCCATGTACCGCCTTGCATATTTTTAAGTTGACATTTACTATTTTTAATCATACATTGAAATAGTTTCAAAAGATTTAACTTTCAGCATGTGGCGTATGTTGTCATTACAAAATGTACATACTCTTTAAAATGTGTCCAGTGGAGTCTAAACAGGCTAAAAATTTGATACCCACCATTTTTAAAATGCATCAACAAGTTCCTCCTTAACAGCTTAATTTTATACTATTTATGTTTCTCCTTCAACTTATTTTTTAAATTTCCCTTCCCCCATAGGATATTACTATATCAGTTTTTATAATTTTAAAATAGTTTTTATAATAATTTTTATGATGCTTTAAAGTCTTTTGCAGATCACACTATCAAGTTTTCTGCAACAAAAATATGTATAGAAACTTAACATTTTTTCTATAAACATAAGTCTCTAAAATTTAGGTGATTTTTTCTAGATTAAGTTATTATTGTAATTAATATTAACATTCAATTCATCAAGGCAAATTACTATGTTATAACTTTTGGTAAATAATTATTAATAATTACTAAAAATATACATTTATCAGAAATACATCTTATAATGAAACAAATGGTCCTGAGTCTTTTTCCAGGTTATTTCATGTATCCATGGACGAATATTACCTATTCATGAGATAGGGTTCTGTATCAATTGTACTACCATTCTTTTTTATATATGTAAGCATGGAGAAAAACTTCTCAATAAAATAAACTTCTTCACATTAAAAGAGTTAAATCTTTTGAAACTATTTCAATGTATGATTAAAAACGGTAATGTGTGAATGAAAGGAGTTTTGTTATAAAGATTTCACTCCTTCCATATTATGTGCTGAAAATTACCTGGTGATTGATCATGATAGATTATTCTTAATGATCTAATCTGTCAGTTTATAAATTGATTAGATCCTCCTTCAGTCCACGGAAAGCAAAGATCTAGAATTCTCTGATGTGCAGGAGGACTTGTGACACTGTTAATCCTTCATGTTCTGGACACCTTCCAGGACTATGACCGTCCCCTTGGCTAAAGTTGCCCAGAGGCCTTTACCCTCCACCAGGTGGATGCGTCATGGCCCTTCCTCACTGTGGGGACGGGGGAGACTGTGGAGGGGGGGACAGGATCTGCCCCTCCTCAGGTGGCTCAACACTGGTTTCAGGAAGCGAGGGTCTAGACCACAGTTCCCTTGAAACTGCCTGTGCCCTTGGAATCTGCTTCTTGCTGGGGTTTGCAGATCCCTGTCGGCTGAAGGCTGCCTGCACAGATGTCAGGTGAGGACAGAAGTACATCACCCCAAGCTTTCTCTTTTTTCGCTAAATTCTTACTCTTTATTTATCTACATATGCAGCAAACTGCTGTGGAGGCCCCTATGCCACATGGCCAGTCTTACTGCTGAGGGTCCCCCTGTGCTGGGCACCAAAGACACGTTATCCCAGCCTCAAGCTCAGTGGCCCAGGGGGATGGCCAAGGGAGGAACATCATGCTGTCCATAGACCCCAGACCCCATGACACTTCCTTTCCAAAGAAGGAAAGAAATGAAGAGCCCAGGAGTCCCTGCCCCCAAGACAAACAAATATTCTGTCACAAATCTGGTTCTCTTCACAGCTGAAACCAGGGGATACACTGTGTTTTAGCAAAACTGTTTTCAGCACAGCATCTGATTTTAAATACAGTGTCCTCTTAGTGGTCATGCTTACACTACTGCTGTTGTTAAAAAACAACTTGTCTACCAACAAATATGGTACACATGGATATATGGCAGGTATCTATAAGGTATATAATACCTTGTTTCCTTACAAAGAGATGATATGAAGGTTTTTTTGGCCTAGAGCTCACTTCCTTTTTTCTCCCAGGAATATCTCTAATGTCACAATTGGTGTTAATGAATGAATAGAATGCTCTTGGGCCAGGACACTCTGTACCCCTAGGTACAGGCCAGCGTGCCAGGCCCTCGGATCATGTGGCCTGCAGCCCAAAGGACTGGGTGGGCCAAGCACGTGGGGCCAGCAGAGTGCCCCCAACAGGAAGGCTACCGGAGGCCAGTGGGGGGAGGGCCCATCTTGTGGTGATAAGGAAGACAGACACTAAGAACTTGAGGAGAGGCTGGAGGCTATCCTGACAGTAAAGAGCCTGTCTCCTCACTGGTGTTTCTCAGGTTACAGCTCTTGGTGAGCTCTTGGCAAGCATGTGATGTGACACCCTCACTCCTCCAGGCCAACATCTAGGGCTCTTCAGTGATGAGCCCCGAAGGCCTCCTGGGGTTGGTCGGTGCAGGGCCATGGGGTAAGGGCAGGACCTGGCTCTTGGACAAATGTCTCTTCCTGACAAACTCTAGCCAGGCCCCTATCAGCCCTCCTCTGAACTAAGCCTCAACCTCTACCTATAAAGACCTGAAAAGACTAACCCAATTTCTAACAGCCCAAGCTGCCTTCCTAAGTTAACCCTGGACCCTCCCCACTCCCATTAAAGTGCTGGCTTGAGAAAACTCAGCCAAAGGAATTTACTGTTTGTTCCATCTGAGATAGGCCCCTGTCTCTGTGGGAGCCTAAGTTTGGTAAGTGCTGGTTAACAAACCCAGATGGGTTACAGGGAACAGCCCTCCTTTCCCACTTTCTGTAACTTTCCACTTTCCTGACTCTACTGACCGCTGCCCATCCCCCACCCCTGTCCTCTTCCCCCTTCCCTCATCCTCCTTTTAAAATGCTCAGTCACCTCTGATCAAATAGACACGTGGAGCTCAGTTCACACTGGGCCCTTTCCCTATGACAACAGTATGTTTCTGATGAAAATCTGTCCTTACCTCTTAAACTGGTGTCTGGTTTGTTATCTTTGACGCTGCATTCAAGTGCAGGAAGCCTGCCCACCGCACTCGCACCAGTGACCCCACTGACCTGCCCTTTTCCTCTCTGAGGTTTTGGAGTGGGAGTTGGTTCTGTTTTGTTTGTTTTCCTGAGTTTCAGTCTCTTTGCATGTAGCCACCATGGTCAACCCAGGCCAGCAACCTACCCTGTCTGGAGGTCATAATTGTGAGCCCCGTCACAGGCGGGCCTCAGTCCCTGCCCCCAGCAACGGTCACAGGCTTCTCACCCCTTATCCAGTCTCCTCTTTGGTCCCAGCCAACTTTGCCTGCCCTGTGATTTACACTGATTCTCTCTACACTGTTCAGGTGTTCTCAAAAGGATCCACCCTTCTCTTTACCCTCTTCCTAGCAACTGGAGTTTTGACTAGAATCCAGTGTTATTTTGCCCTTCACAGTGACCGCCGGTCCCTGTGCTGCCCTGCACCAGCCTTGACACTGGCCCTGGTGTCGGATACCCCCAGGTCCACCCACCCCTGCTCAGAGCCAGGCCCCTGGGACACTGGCAGTGAGTATATCTGGCGACCCCACCCAGGGTGCTCCAGTGACCCTTTGAAATACAGTAATAATGCACCAGAGTTTACTGAGCACCTTCTAAGCACCAGCACTGAGTCTACAGCTAAGGATTGTCTCACTTGATTCCCCAAAGTCCTGCGGGGTTGGGGGGGGTGGGCGGGGAGGGAATGTGCTTCTCTGTTTCATAGATGGGCAAGAGAGTCCATAAGACATGAGCTATTTCCTGAAGACCATAGAGCAGCAATGCTGGGTTGGAGGGGAATCCCTCACTGAAGGACTGCCCTCAGAGATGACCCCTCGGAATGTGTGGCCACCACAGTGGATCCACCTAGTGCCAGATTCCTCTTGAGCTGAAGGAACCTGCTCTCAAGCTTCCTTGATGTACGGGGCCTCTCACACCCTATATTTGCTTCCCATTGTGGGAAAACAAACTACCGCACGCTTAGCCACTCAAAACAACACCTACTGATTATCTCTTGGCTTTGGTGGACCAGGACTCTGAACACGGTTAGCAGGTCCTCTGCTCAGTGTGTCACCAGGCTGAGATGAAGGTGTCGGCGTGGACCATGGTCTTGTCTGGGGCTGGGGTTCTCTTCCAAGCTCCCTGGTTCTCAGCAGAACTCAGCTCCTTGTGGCTCTAAGATGGAGATCTGCACACTGTTGTGGGCTGTCAACTGGGGTCACCTAGAGGTCACTCTCAGGTCCGAGCCATGCGGCCCCTCCAGTCAAAACATGGAGTCAAATTCTCCAGGGCCAGCAGGAGGGCTTCATTCTCTTTTATGGACTCACCTGATTAGGTCACGCCCACCCAAAGTGGCCCCCATTTGATTAACTCGGAATGAGCTGATTATATTTGCAAAGGCCCTTCATGCCGCATCATGTGATCGGTGCTAGTCACAGGTGCAGGGTGAAAGCTCATCCCATGCGCAGCCCCTGTTCAACGGGAGGGCATTATGCAGAGCATGCACCAGGGGGGAGGGGCCAAGCCTGACTATGGAGCCTCATTCCCTCTTAGGCCCCTCAGAGCGGTGAAGCACTCCCACTTGAAAACAGGGCCAGTCACATGGGTGTTCAGCTCTCGTAGGAACTCAGGAGGCTGTGTGGCCACCATGTGACAACTGGTGACAGAGGGAGGAGCAAGTCTGCAAGTCAAAGGGTGCACCCCTCCTGCCCTACCTGTCATCGCACCAGCCTGCCCTCTGCCCCATCCCGAGATTCCTGAAGCTGGGGCATGAGTCGCTGACTGTGAGAGTGGAAGTTTGTCTGGACAGATGAGGACTGTGCTCCACCTTGGTCCCAGCCATGCCGAACGGGCTCTCCTCCCCACTCAGCATGGAAGACTGGATCCGTTTCCCCCTCCTGTCAAGCTACACACCAGATGGGGCATAGGAAAGGCAGATTTCCTGAGACCGGAGAGAGAGCAGGAGCTCCTGCAATAGGTATGGAAATGCAGATGCCAGAGGGAGCTGCTCAGCGAGATTTAAGTCCTGTCTGCTGTTCAACGAGAGCCCAGAAGAACGGTGCCAAGTGTGATTGAATACTCCTATCCAGAGCCTCCCAGCCACCTCCAAAACAGCATGCAAGTTTAATCCATCATTTTTATTAAGCAATGTCTGCATGTGGCAAAGGAAGAAATCCACGTGGTTCAGCAGGGCCCTCAATCAAAGTCTTTCTTCTCTCCCTCTGGCCGCACTCCACGGGGTGACCACTGGCCAAGGTCACTGGCTTCAGGTCTTCAGAGGACTCTCCCTTTATGTCCTTTTGCTCTAAATCCTCAGAGATTTCCTCAATGTCAGCTTCCAGGTCTGCAAATTTGTATTCAGCCATCCCCCTTTATTATCCCGCCCTTCCCTTTGACTCATATTTTATTTACAATGTTTCTAAATTCCAAGAACACGTTCACATTCTCCCAGGCTCCTTTTTCATTTTAAAGCTGTGTCTTCCTATAGTGTGTATATATGCATTCTACATGTATGTATATGCAACATGCATGTATATGTAACATGCGTATGTTATTATTATGTGTATATGTAATCATGTGTGATTATGCCTTAATTTTCTGTATATTACATATTATCTATGTATGTAGATATGTGTATTACATATAATTCATTATATATAATATGCTAGGTACATACAATATTTGTAAAACAACATACACACATGCACTCAATTAATAGTTACATCTAATTAAGTTTCCTCCAGATCTTTGGCTTCTCTCTTCTCCAGAGTCAGATTGTTCACTCGCTCTTTCTCTGCGGTTGGTAGTTTTCCTCACCTGTGGGGTTTTCCTTTGAAGAGAGGCCTTCAGGGTTAGTACAGGCAGTGGGGGAGAGGGCAGAGCTCCCAGGCAGGCAGGCCAGCCAAAGGTGCCGGTGCACAGGCTGCTGGAGCCTTGCTCCGAAAGGGCTGATCTTCGCCCTCACCGAGAGCCCATCAGGACCAAGGCCTCAGCCAAGGGCCTCGTGCCTCGTGTTGTTTAGGAGCAAAGGGTAGAAAATAAGGACACAACACTGCCAGTGACCCCATGTAGTGATTCACTGGATCTTGCCTTTGTGCCAAAAGACCCCAGCTTGTCCCTCCAGTCTGGCGGAGACAACCCCTGCTGACCTTTGGCTATTCAGATCCTAGTTTTATCCCTTCCTGCTCAATCAGACCCACCTGCATTATATTTCTCAAGAGTTCCTCAAAATTCACAGCCCACTGATGTCTCCTTTCCTATGTTCCTGCACCCATGTATTTTCTTACTTTTCAAAAGTATCTCTTCTGTCTACCTGGAGGAGGGGTAGGGCTGCCAGCACATCTGCATTGCCGTCGTGATCGCATCCTGCCACAGTTGCAACCGTCTCCTCTTGCCATCCACCCTGTCTCCTAAGACCTGGGATTTGGGTGTTGGCTGAGGGCTGGGCACCCTCTTGCAGTCAGTGTGTGGGGCTGCCATGCTTTCTCCAGGGAAGAAGAACCCCCCCGCCCCACTTTCAGATACTCTGATTCAGTAGGTTAGGTTGGAGCTCAGTACTTAACAAGGGCATCTGGTCATCTGATGCCAGGGCTCAGACTAACTTCTGGGAACAAGTCTATCCTGGAGCCGGGTGGTTTGTTTGACATTTCTCCATCATTTATTGGCCTTGGGAAATTCAGTCCCACTCTCCAAGCTGTAAGAAGGAGGGAATAGTGGCCCCTCCCTCATGGTTTGACTGGATAAGTAAATGGTAAAATGCAGCAGAGGACAGAGCACAGCAGGAGGAAACCCAAGCAGGTGTACCCTAGCTCCTGCTCATGCGTGGGAGGGGGCTCCAGTTGGTGACCCTGGGCTGGAGCCTCTCGAGTGGTGGAGTTCAAGCTGTACCACTTATGCAATGTCTTCGTAAGCCAGTGAAGTGTGGAGGTCAATCGAGTTCTTCACAAAGGGACTCAGGCTTGATGCCACTTGGATTCTCCAGACAGCTTTCCCAGGTTGTTCTGACCCCTCCTTGGATGGTGGGAATTTGGCTGTCAATCCTTTCAGCGGGCAGAATACCCACCTCTCACGCCCTCAAATAATTTGCAATTGCTAATCTACCATTCTGAGGAAGACTCGCCGGGTGTGTTAGAACTATACCCAATTTAAAAGAAAGGGCAGAGTGGCTATTCAGTCTTTGATCTCTTCGGCCCATTGTTTGAATGGAGTGGCTGCTGCATGTGGTGTGCATCACCACTCATTCACATCAGTGTGTGCATGTGCTTGTCTAAGTGCCTTAGTGTAATAAGGAAGAACAAATCTGACTCCTTATTAGATTTGTTTCTTTTACCTTAACATTTGTATTCTATTGCTTTTGCTACAAGTTAATCACTAAAAGAATGTTGCCTATTTCCTGAAATATACAGGCTAGCCCATTCTCAAGTCTATGATCTTTAAGGATTTAACACTTTTCCATTCATATAGAGATAAAAAGTTGCAGAACAGAGAAAACATTTGTCTTGTTGGAGGTTTACAAGAACATTGTGACTTGACCTACCTGGACACCTGCAAGGACAAAGGATTGCAACACCAAGAAGTTTGCAACAACCAACCACACCCCTCCCTCACCTTGCCTTTAAAAATGCTTTGCTGAAACTCTTCGGGGAGTCTGGGGTTTGTGGGGCATGAACCCGTTCTCCTTGCATAACCCTGCAAAACCCTTCTCTGCTCCAAACTCCAACATTTCGGTTTGTTTGGCCTCACTGTGTATCAGGTAACATTAACAGGATGGTGTGCCCTAGATGGTACCTCACTTCTATTCAGAACCAAGTAATTTTCGTTAAATACCTGTTCTTGGTAATAAGCCCCTTCATTTTCTGTGAGGAACAAACAAAAAGCTACATTGTTACTAACACTCATCTACAATTAGCACATTCATCATGAAGCAGGCTTGGATAATAATCCCAAAGATTTTGAAGTAACCCCTGAATGCTGAATACAAAATTGAGGCCATACACAGAACCGATCTGACTCTACTTTGGAAAGATGAGAAGACATCAACTGGTGATAAATCAAGTGATTAAGATGAAATGGAAAAAGTTTTCCTTTATTATCTAACATGAATGTCAGTGGTTGGAAAAGGAAGCTGATTTGGTATATCAGAGCAGGTGGGTCAGAGTTCATCCTGACAAATTTCAAAGGAAAAGAATGACCTTGATTTAAATTGTTGGTACATAGCTCTTCAAAAGAGAAAGGAGTTTGTTTAAAAATACACCCTTCTTTCTTTGATCCTGCCATGGAGCTGAAAGATAAAACACATCATAACAAAATGGATGTCGATTTAAAGAATGTCTACTCTGGAAAACATGATTTTATCAGAGACAGGGAAGAAGAAGGGAAAAGGAAACACACTGAGCACAGTGGTTCTGAGAATCAAGATTATTTCCTTCTGGCACAAACGCAGCAACGTGATTATGAAAAAACTAGAATAAGATGTAACTCTTTGTTTCTAATTCATGTTTGTGGTTATTGCATTTCATATTTTAATGATTTAAGGAAAATTGAGTTTTCCATTTCTTTTTCAAATCCTATGACCTCCCCCTGTCCCCGCCCCAAGTGAGTCTGCACTGTGAACAAAGCAGGGTTCCACCAGGAACACCAGGGCATCCTCCTCAGACCACAGGGCCCAGGGGTGCCAGCATAGCCCAGTCCCCTGTGCCATGCATGAGGCCCCTTGGGGTTGGCTCTGGTTTTGCAGGTGATGGGCACCCTCGCCAGCCTCTGTCGACCACTGAACCCTGCCCCACAGGCCCTGAGGTCGAGAGTGAGACAGGGGAGGCTACCCCCGTAACTTGAGTGCCGATACTGAAGGCTTTCCAAAACTCTTTTGCAACAGAAACCAGCTTCTCAGTATTTCTCTCTTTTGTGTCTATACACACACTTTGGCTGTTGATTTAGAGTGAAGCTTCCTCACTCTGTTATATTGTTTTCTAATCTTCACTACCACTCACTGGACTCAGTCTCCAAGAGCTACTGGCTCTCCTGTCCTTACATTGTTCTCTTGCTCTATTGGTACAATGTTTTTTGCCCATAATAATAGTAATAATAATAATGCTCCTTCAAATACAACAATATATAAAAATAACTATATACCATGACCAAGTGCGATTTATCCCAGGTATTCAAGGTTGGTTCAACATTTGAAAATCAATTACTTCATCAAATCAACAGCTGAAAGAAGAAGAATCACATGATTATATCAATAGATGCAGAAATATCATTTGACAAACTTCAACACCTATTCATGATAAGAACTCTCAGCAAACTAGGAATAGAGAAAAACTTCTGCAATTGGATGAACATCTACCAAAATACCTACAGCTAATATCATACTTAGTGGTGAGAAACTCAAAGCTTTCCCACTGAGATGAGGAACAAGGCAAGGTTGTCACCTCTCACCATGTTTTCCAGCAACACACTAGAGGTCCTAGCTAATGCAATAATACAAGAAAATAAAAAGCATACAGACTGGGAAGAAGAAATAAAGTTGTCTTTCTTTGCAGATGACATTACTGTCTATGTGGAAATTCTGACAGAATTGAGAAAAAACACTCCTGGAATAATAAGTGATTACAGCAAGGTTGCAGGACATACAAAAGTCATACAAACATACAAAAGTCAATTGCTCTCCTATATACTAGCAATGACCAAGTAGAATTTGAGATAATAATAGTCTTTTGTGATCATTTTGATTTGAATTCCTAATGCCTGAATTAAGATGCATCTTTTCTTCATTTTTTAATCGTGGCATTCCATCTTTCTGTTTTCATTAGCTGTTCTCTGCTCCATCCTCCGGTTCAGGCCAGGAGCCAGAGGGCACAGGGAATGAGCAGATCTGCTCTTCTTCCCATCCCACTCCCACAGAGAGCAGCATATCAGTCAGCAGAAACTACACACAGTGCTTACTTAGTCACTGCTGTCCTGGGAAAGAGTTCCAAGTAAGGCAGTAATTTACTTATTACAGTTTTTAACAAAATGTATGCTTTTATGATCAATAAGTAGAAGATCTGAAAGTTAAATGCAGTGAATGAATGCTTATAGTCTGAAGCACCATATTTTCTCCTAGGAGAGCAAGGGATTAAAAAGGACATTTTTTTCCCTCTAAATCTACAGGAACAAAAAATGGACTCCTTATGGGGAAATAAGGACCCTGAGAGTTTTAAGATATAAAATATGACATTTCTATAAAAGAATGCCATTTTTTATCATATTAAAACAGAGAATTAGGATTTATTGTGGAAAAAAAAAAACGACTGTCTTTGCACCTGGATCAGCTCTCACATTCTGTTATTATTAGGGCCCAGTTCTCTAGAATTGCTACATTATTGTAAAGAACCCAAGTCAGATATAAATGTACTCATTTCACTTTCTTTTAAAGAAGTCCAGACTAAGTTTTCCCACTTTGAGCGTGTACCATGTTAACTTTGGGTATAAGGCTCAAAGGACCCTGAATTGTTGGAGATATTTTAAATATTGTTTTTAACTAAAACAATAAAGAATCACTGATTACTCTGAAATTAACCACATCCAAACCCTAATTCTCCCTATGGATATTAACCATGTTGCTGGTGTCTCCTCCCTGCCCCAAGCTTTCAGAAATTCACAATGACCACAGGTGTGCACATGCCAAATGTCCTGTGTTCTCCAACTTCTGAGTCCAGCCCTCATTTCCAATCTCATTTCATGCTGTGCCCGTGATACCCCTGTGCCCCCATATTCTCCTACCTCAACCCCAACAACATTTGCTCCAGCACCAAGGAGTCATCACCATTTCCCAAACATACCACATGCCCCTTGGCTTCTGGTCTTTACACATTTTGTTCCCCTGTCTGGGTCTCTCTCTTACAACACAGCCCCTTACAGCTACTGGAATCCAATCATTCTTCAAAGCCAATCACAAAGGCCACCATCTTGTCAAAGGCTTCCAATTCCAAATGAATATCCTCTTCTTCTGTTCCCCCTGAGAACCTGGGATTCTACTCCAGCCTTCCCCACAGCCATCTGTTTGATTTAATCAAGTACTTTATATATTGGCCTCTGGCACATGTTTAGGTAACTTTCTCTCAGATGGTCTCTACCCTTTAGTAACTTAGGGGTTCTTCTTGTGCTGTGGTAATTGGTGTTCATTCTTCTTCACTAGATTGTGAGCTTACTGAGAGCAGAGACTCCTCTCCTTAGCTTTGTGCCTGGGTTATTGATCAAAGTCAAAGTAAGCCAGCGTAACTATACACTTCCAGGTGGCTGCTCACGGCACCTGTGGGATGGCAGACACCTTGCCTTCAGAAATGATCCAGCAATAAAAGAAGACCTGAATGTACAAGTTGATTATAATGTCCATGTGGAAAGATAAAACAAGTAAGAATAGTCCAAAAAACTCTGGAAGAAAATAATAGGGGAGGAAACTATCCTTACCTGATAATAAAATATATTATAAACCTTCCTTCATAAAAGTAGTGTGGTATTGGAAAATGAAAGTACAGCAGGACAATTAAAGAGTATAAAGTCCTGAAACAGAACTAAGGACATATGGAGATAGAGAATATTATAAAAATGACTTCATAAATCAGTAAGTAGAAG
This sequence comes from Lagenorhynchus albirostris, assembly GCF_949774975.1. NCBI lineage: Eukaryota > Metazoa > Chordata > Mammalia > Artiodactyla > Delphinidae > Lagenorhynchus > Lagenorhynchus albirostris. The sequence goes on along the minus strand of NC_083095.1, from coordinate 139,152,213 downwards.
AATTCTCAAACAAATGTTGTTGGGACAACTGGATAGCTATTTAGACAAGTAAAATTGGATCCATGCCTCACTCTCTACACCAGACTATATTACACATGTAACAGAAATTTAAATGTAGAGTTTTGAAACTATCTAAGTTCTAGAAGAGAACAAGAGTAAACCTCTTTATTACCTGGAGTAAGAAAACCTCCCTAATTATGACTCAAAATTCAAAATGTAGAAGCAATGAAGGAAAATACCAGCAATCTGTAAAAAATTAGGCAAGATATAGAGAGAGTTCACACGGGAAGAAATAGTGAAAATAGCCCTTAACCATATGAAAAGATGACCAAACTCACTCAATATAGGAAAAGCACAGGAGAGTGGGGGGCGGGGGTGAAATGGGTGAAAGGGGGCAATAGGCATAAACTTCTGGTTATAAAATAAGTCCTGGGGGTATAATATACAGCATGATGACTGTGCAATACTGTATTGCATATTTGAAAGTTGCTAAAGAGTATATCTTAAAATTTCCCATCACAAGAAAAAAAATTGTAATTATATGTGGTGATGGATGTTAATTAGACTTATTGTGGTGATCATTTCATAATGTGTACAAATATCAAATCATTATGTTATGTAGCTGAAACTAACTAATGTTATATGTCGACTATATCTCAATTTTTTAAAAAAAAGAATTTGGGAAAGACTTGCAAATTACATATTTTGAGATACATGTTATTAATAAGGTTTGAACTCTATATAGCTGAGTTAAAATAACTAATGTCAATATTATTTAGATTGCAATACATGTTGACATTCAAGTTCAATTTTCACTTATATCATCAAGTTGTATTCCTCTACAAGAGATATCATGTTCAGCATGTAAAAATGATTCATTCCAATGAATTAGGACAACTGAAAAATGCAACTCTAAAATTATACTGAATATGTAATATAATCTTTCTTCAAACCAAGAGATTTACTTTCAAATAGAAGGAAAAACATTTTTGTAGACTATTCTGATTGTTCTGATTCTGACCCAAGCAGGAGTTGGTTCTAACAGGAGTGGCTAAGATTAGACATACATACCACAGGTATCTTTACCACCCTCCCACCCTGCCCCAAAACAGACATCACTAGTTGACTAGTTGATCATGGAACATTTAATCTTGTCGAGTCTGGATTCAGTTGCGGAACGTTTTTCAACCTAGTACTTAAGTCAGTGCCAATAATTTAACCCTTAGCACCTATTGCCATCCTCTGCCTTTGCAAAACCAATCTTTAAGTCAGAGCAGAAGAAAACATAGTCAGTGTAAGAGCGTTTAAGCCCTCATAATTCTGAACAAAAGAAAAAAATAGGAGAAATACAAATTAAAACTAAATTGGTGGAAAACAACAAGGTCCTACTGTATAGCACAGATAACTATATTCAATATCCTATGATAGGGACTTCCCTGGTGGCACAGTGGTTAAGAATCTCCCTGCCAATGAAGGGGACACGGGTTCGATCCCTGGTCTGAGAAGATCCCACATGCCGCGGAGCAAATAAGCCCATGTGCCACAACTATTGAAGCCCACGCACCTAGAGCCCATGCTCTGCCACGAGAAGCCTCTGCAATGAGAAGCCCATGCGCCGCAATGAAGAGTAGCCCCTGCTCGACACAAATAGAGAAAGCCCGTGCACAGCAACAAAGACCCAAAGCAACCAAAAATAAATTAATTAGAAAATACTAAAAAAAAGAACTCCTATGGTAAACCATAATGGAAAAGAATATTAAAATAAAAGAATGTATATATGTATAACTGAATCACTTTGCTGTACAGCAGCAGTTAACACAACATTGTAAATCAACTCTATTTCAATTTTAAAAAAAGAAAATCAAAAAAATAGTAAACTGAGATACCATTTCTCACCTACCACGTTGACAAAAATACAGAAGATTGACAAAAAACTGCTGGAGAGACAATGAGGAAGCAGGCACTCTCAAATATTTGGGTTGTAATGCAACACAGGAAAATTTGGCAATGTGGAGAAAAATGACATGTATATTTACTCTTTGACCCTACAATTACACTTCTTGGAATCTAGCTTAAAGACACACTTGCAAAAATGTGAAAAGATGTAGACAAAAGAGTATTCATTGCAGCAAAGGACCAGAAACAGCCCACATGCCAAAGTAGCAGGAACTGATTGCGCTATGTATACCCTGAAATGGTAAAAAGGAAGGAGGGCTCTGGGCAGTGGCTGTGTTAGGGTTGTCATGTTATTCTCCTGACTTTTGTATTTATTTAAAAAAAAAATTTATCGTAAAATTTTAAATACTACCCCTACATTTCCCCCGAGAATAGCCATGGAGGAAGGTCAGTAGACAACTTTTCTATTATTAAAGCAAGAACTTGAAGGTGGCCCATGCCTGTTTCAGGAGCTTACCTTCTATTTGAGGAGTATTAGATGTTTCTAAAGTTTGAAAAGCATTGTTGTATAAGACTTAAGCCTGACTACATTACAGAGAAATATTTTGTTGCCATCACAATTCTTTTCCACTCTTCAACTTTCTGAGTCTGGTGGCCCTTCAGGCTTCCATAGGCTGCCTCTCCTTCAGCTGGCTTCATCCCTGGCTGCCTGCAGGCAACCGCGTGAATGTTGTTGCTATAGCTTGAGATACCTCTTGCCTTCTCAGTATTTCACAGCCCCCAAGTCTCTCTTTCTGTGTCCCTAGGTGGCACTGCTCATGGGGAAAGGGTGTCAGAAATTCAGCAGGACAGTTAGATGCCATGTCACAGCCAAACAAACATCCCACTCCTGTGGCACTAGAAAGCAACATTATAAATAAATAAAGCAAACTAAACGAGATTGTGTTTATAAATAAAAAGTGCTATGGAAATTGTTAACTGCTAATCAGATGGGAGGTATGTTACATAAAAATGCCAGCCACATAGTTTCACCATCCCAAGCCTTTTAATCCCTATAAAGTCTGGCTTGCCTCAGAGCTTGGTCCACCCAACTTGTAACCTGTATGAATAAACAGTTCCATTCTAGCCTAAACACATTTCCCTTATGCTGCTTAATCCTTTGTTTCCTTCCCCAGCTCAGGAGAAGTACATTGAAGATAACAATTTTATCATCCTATAGAAATTTCCCATCTAATTCATTAAAAAAAAAATCTTGGCACCAGATGAACTGGCACACACTTCTCTGCATTTAAGATATAAGAAAGATTTTGAAGGTGTAATAAAATCTGCTTTCCTCCACCCGAGATCAAAGCTCTTCACACTCAGTGTCCAGGACTGTGGGGCAGCAGGTAACTTTGCTGGTCATTGGTCCAAGTTCCTGGTTGATCTCAACCTCTTGGAGGCTGGTTAACTCAGAGGATACCAAGCCTGGGGTCTTCCTCCGTGGCAATCTCTGTAGCAATCTCTCAGGACAAACTCTACCTTCATACATGGAAGGGTCATCATGGGCGCAGAGAGAGAAGGACAGGGGCAAGGAGGTGGTTCGAGATATATGACAAACACCTTTCTAATCCTTCCCACTGCTGCTTTCTCACACCTGCCTCATTTTGTCGGACCCTTGGCTACCCACAAAATCCTTCCCTCCTTTCCTCACACCTGGATAATTATTTCCTATCTTCCCCTCTCTGGCGTATGTTCTACCCTCCATACCTTCGCTTTTATCTTTCCATATTGTTACCAGGAAAACTCTTTAAAATACAGCTTCAAAATCAAAATCCTTCAGTATTCAAAATTGTTTAGGAACTGTGAAGTATCAATTTCCCCCATCAGATGAGCAAAAGTGGATGGATGAATAGTATCTTGGGAATTCTCTGGTGGTCAAGTGGTTAGAACCCTGCACTTTCACTGCCATGGGCCCAGGTTCGATCTCTGGTCGGGGAACTAAGATCCTGCAAGCCACATGGTGCAGCAAAAAAAAAAAAAAGAGAGAGAGAGAGAGAATGGTATCTTGTTGGTGTGAATAGGGGGAAATCAACTCCCTCCCCACAGTGGTATAACATTTTGGAAGGTCTGTGTCTATGTAAATTCAAGTGCACTTCTTTTTTCTTTTTTTTAACTGAGAAACGAGTTCTAGGAATCTAATTTATATGAATTCTTCAGCTTGTAAATAAAGGTGTGATGTATGTTTCTGGTGACAATTGTTTACAATAGGAAACTGTTAAAGATGACTTACATGCTTATGAATATGTAAAGAGTCAAGAATGTTTGGGGAATATTTTGCCAGAGAACATAACAGAACTACCTACCGCAAAAGGTAAGGTGGACCTGCAGGTCCTGCAGAGAGAAAGGACTCCCATCTCACAGTCTCAGTGTCACACGATGAGCAAAGACACAAGATAAATCACATGACCACCATTTACCTAAGAAAAATCTCAAGTCCTTTTGTCGGGACCAAACACCAAACCATTAAGACGTCTCTTCCCTTTATATAATAATAATTTTTCAAAACTATAAAATAAGCGTAAGTCCAACAAAGTTCTGATTTTTCTCCTCATTCTGAAAGTCTCATTTTGTTGCCGGTGCACCAACTTCATTGTTAACTCCCTGCTCAAAGATTGAGTGGCAATTCTGCGAGAAATCGTAAAGGAGGCTTGCAGTTTTTATTCTGTAGTTTTCTGTATTGTTGGAATGTTTATAATAGGCTTATGATCATACACTTCTTTTGAAATTCAGCTACATGTATATTTCCAAGAGTTCTGTGCAGATTCCACTTATATCTCAGCACCACCCACCATCTCTCCACCCTGTGGGTGTCATCACATCAGATTTCTGACCAACCTCAGAGACAGTCTTCAGAGTAGTGGTTGGGCTCCTCTTCACACTTCTGCCCCTGACCATCATCCCTCTTCCTGCAGACTTGGACCCTGACTCACACCTCTTTCTCATTCTAAAAGACCAAGAAGAGCCATGATTCTGTCTTAGAGAATGAGTGATACACTGAAGCCCACCCCCCAACACACAAATGGAAAGGATATGTATTTTAAAAACAAAAATATAGCAGACTAAGGTTGAAAACTAACAGCACTGGAATTACCAAAGAAGTACAGCGGTTAGATGCGAAACAAAAAGATAAACAAAGGAGAACTCATGTTTCTAAAACTTGAAACAGTAAACATTAGGAAATGCTAAGTGCAAACTAGAAATTAGGTATTTAAGAGAATTTGATTAATGTATTGAAAAATGTACAAAAAGAAAGAAAGAAAGAGTGTACCAAAGCCATTTTGATGCTTTAAACATCAAAAGAAAGAAGTTAGCTGAGGAATCAACAGTGAGCAAAGCAAGAGAGCAGCTAGTGCCTGTTAAGAATGAAAGGCATTTGGAAAAATGGCTACTAGTCATAGAAATGCAAATTAAGGCAACAAAGTGCAATTTTATAACTGATAAGTTAAAATATATATGATGATAAAAATCCCGGGCTTTTGAGCTCCATGGAAGCCGGCTCCCTAGCGTGTATGTATGTAGGCCCCATACCCTTTCCCCTACACAAGAAACACTTCCCCAAGCGAGACAGCTCTCCCAGCTGCTGGCATGGAAGAGGGAAATTGGGCAAGACTTTGAGTGGCAAGGGAACAGAACAAGGGCCTGGGAGAAGGGGCATGGGTGAACTTGACTGGAGGCTTTGAATGTCCCACCTCACTGGTCTTGTCCCATTGCCCCATGTTTCTCCACCCTTCCCCACCCTGCCCCCTGCCCTGCCACATTCTCTGCCTTTCCTCATGGATGGAGAGGAGCAAACCATTTATGTCCTAACAAATACCTGCATGGTGAGATAATATGTTGATCTTAACCAAGGTTAATGTTATTTTCTCGTGTCCCTTTTCCCATTTCAGCAGCAACCTGGAAACTCTTGTCTTACCAGCTCTGGAACAGTGGCCAGAAGGGCAACAAAGACCTAGCACTTGTGTTCTCCAAACAGACTTTTGTGGCAGAGAAAACCAGCTGAGAGACACCTCAAGGAAGCTCATGATGAAAAGTCATTGATCTTGCACACTCTACCCCAGACTTGACAAAGACATCGGAGCCAGAGAGAGGAGGGAGGAGAGGGCCCACAGGGCTCGGCCAAGGGGCACAGGGCACAGGGAGCCCCTTCAGACTTTTTCTCACTGGCTTCTTCCACTCCTGACTTTTCCCTTTTTATTCAGTCTTTTGTCACATCTGTGTTTGTTCTGCTGTCTCTCAGTCCTCTGATGGAAATATGGTGATGATGATGATATATGTGTGTATGTGTTTGCACACACATGTGTGTGTTTATCAGCTTCTCATGCCCTTTTCCAACTGTCTCACTTATTCATTCTTCGAATATTTATTGACAGCATACTATGTGCCAGTCATGGTTCTAGGTACTGGAGCTATAGCAGTGAACAAGCAGACAGAGATTCTAGCCTCCTGTTTGCACAGACTTTATATTCAAATAGGTAGGGGGCAGTGCCGGAAGGACATACAAATAAACAAAAGCAGCACGAAGACCATAATATCAGGTGGCAATGAGGGCTTTGAAGTAAATATGTGAGAGTGACTAGAGAAATAGGCAAGTAGAGATGTGGGTGAAGGGACATCCAGACTGGGGGAACAGCACACCCGGGGGCTGACGTGGAGCAGGCTCAGCATGGTTTTTGTTTTCTTCTTTATTATTTATTTATTTGCCTCCGTCGGGTCTTAATTGCAGCACGTGCGATCTTTTTTAGTTGCCGCATACAAACTCTTAGTTGCAGCATGTGGGATCTAGTTCCCTGACCAGGGATCAAACCCAGGACCCCTGCATTGGGAGCATGGAGTCTTAGCCACTGGACCACCAGGGAAGTCCCCTCAGCATGTTTACAGCCGGAGGTCAGCACTGCATGTACAGGTGTGAGCGGGGGGAGAGGTATGGCATGGGGCCAGGGAGACAACCAAAGGCAGGCTTGCTGGGCTTCCTCCACCATGGAAAGGACTTCGTGAAGTCAATAGGGGGTTTTGAATAGAGGAGTAACCTCATCTGATACACAAAGTTAAAAAGATCACCCTGGGCGTTGTGTGGGAAATAGACCAGAGTGGTGGTTTCTGGGCCAGACGGAGGCAGGAGGCTAGGGCAGCATCTTAAGGGAAAGACGGTGCTTGGGCAAGGGCAGTGTGGCAGAGATGGAACTGGTGAGAAGGAGTGGGCTAAGGTCTATTTTGAGGGTAGAACGGACAGGATTTTTTTATATAGCACATGTGGGACATCAGAGAACGTGAGTAGCCAGCTCTTCCTCTCCCTGAGCTCTTACTTTTGTTTTACTTCCTCAAAATTTCTCTTTTTAACCTTTATAAAATAGAGATCTGAACTAAATGTTGTGTATTTATTAGTCTTTCCGGAAAAAGCTTCATGCCTTAATTTTAAATGCTTCTTTTGAATATATTATAATTTATTTAGAATAAAAAATAACAAACTTTCTGATGTTTGTGATAGAATTGTTTTTTTTTTATTTTTATGTGCTGCTCAGTTTCTTTGATCAGCGTGCCAAGAGCCATTTTTCTTATTTTTCATTCCAAATCAAAGTCCCTTTCTTCATAAAAATATGAAAGACATTTTTATAGCTGTGTATTAACAAAGTAAATGCAGTGACCTCTGCAGTAGCAATAAATGCCCCGTCACACAAACTGAAGTTTCTGAATATCATTTCCCACTCTACACTACACCATCAGGGCTCTTTCAAGAAATGGTTTATTCCAGGGCTAGGGTAGGGAATGTACAAGATGAGCCTGGAACGTCATGTTATCCAGGAGATGAGGAAAGTTGTAAAGCACAACTGGAGTTGTATCAAAAAGACTCAGAAACCAGCCTGAAGAACCCTCACTGACCAAATGCTGTCTACATTGATTGACATCCATGAGTTCATTACGACACAAAACAAAAATATCCAGATTGGTCATCATAGGAGGATGCTATGGAACAAAGTCATTATTCCATAAACTAGTTAATAACATTAAAAAAAAAAAAAAGACTGACCCAAATGTCAGTGTATTGAGAGGTCCTGGGGAAAGTTGATTTAACTTAGTGCACTGACAGTGGCAGTTAAACAGGTCGATTGCTGAGAATATTCACAGGACTGAATGGCAATGCTCACAAATTTACAGGTTATAACAGAAAAGTCCGACGTACTGCATCTAGCATTAAAGTGAGGACATGCAACACTGCCAGAGTTTATCCCCCTGTAAGGCATCCAGAGAGGTAAGCAGCAGGCTATCCTCCCTCTGAAAAGGCTGTGGTCAGGCACAGGTTCTCTGTGTGATCAGGAACCGCAAGGCTGGAGAGGAAACTGCTAAGCATGCTGATAAAGCATAGCGAAGATGCAGAGCAAAATTGGGATGGTGAAGTGTAAAGGATGCCAGAGATTAAGGCCAGGGAGCAGAGGCTGGAGAGTATTCCATTGTAGGAATATACATTGTGGTGTTTTCCAGTTTTTAACTATTTTGAATAAAGCTGCAATGAACAAGCCTTTTTTGTGTACATATATTCTCATTTCTCTAGAGTAAACGCCTAGGATTAGAGTTGCTGATCAGAAATGTTTAATGAAATGAAAAACGACCAATTATTATTCCAAAGTGGTTGTCCTAGTTTTACACTCCCACCAGCAATGGTGGAGAGTTTCAGTTTCTCCCCATCCTCACCTCATTTCATGCTGTCATTCCTTTTCATGTTAGCCATCCTAGTGAGTTTGTAGTTGTACCACCTGAGCCTGGAGTTTCCTTTATGAGAAGGGTTTTGATTATGAACTTAATACCTTTAATTGATATAGAGAGGCCCTGAACCAAGATGGCAGAGTAGGACGACATGCTCTCACTCCCTCTTGCGAGAACACCAGAATCACAACTAGCGGCTGGACAATCATAGAAAGGAAGACACTGGACCTCAACAAAAAAGATACCCCACATCCAAAGACAAAGGGGAAGCCACAATGAGACGGTATGAGGGGCGCAATCACAGTAAAATCAAATACCATAACTGCTGGGTGGGTGACTCACAGACTGGAGAACACTTATACCACAGAAGTCCACTCACTGGAGGGAAGGTTCTGAGCCCCATGTCAGGCTTCCCAACCTGGGGGTCTGGCAATGGAAGGAGGAATTCCTAGAGAATCAGACCTTGAAGGCTAGTGAGATTTAATTGCAGGACTTTGACAGGACTGGGGGAAACAGAGACTCCACTCTTAGAGGGCACACACAGAACAGTGTGTGCGTCGGGACCCAGGGGAGACTGAACCAGACCTACCTGCTAGTGTTGAAGGGTCTCCTGCAGAGGTGGGGGGTGGTTATGGCTCACCGTGGGGACAAGGACACTGGCAGCAGAAGTTCTGGGAAGTACTCCTTGGCATGAGTCCACCCAGAGTCTGCCATTAGCCCCACCAAAGAGCCCAGCTAGGCTCCAGTTTTGGGTTGCCTCAGACCAAACAACCACATGGAGGGAACTCAGCCCCACCCATCAGCAGTGAAGCAGATTAAAGTTTTACTGAGCTCTGCCCACCAGAGCAACAGTCAGCTCTACCCACGACCAGTCCCTCCCATCAGGAAACTTGCACAAGCCTGTTAGATAGCCTCATCCACTGCAGGGCAGACAACAGAAGCAGGAAGAACTACAATCCTGCAGCCTGCGGAACAAAAACCACATTCACAGAAAGATAGACAAGATGAAAAGGCAGAGGGCTAAGTACCAGATGAAGGAAGAAGGTAAAACCCCAGAAAAACAACTAAATGAAGTAGAGATAGGCAACCTTCCACAAAAAGAATTCAGAATAATGATAGAGAAGATGATCCAGGACCTCGGAAAAAGAAAGGAGGCAAAGACTGAGAAGATGCAGGAAAAGTTTAACAAAGATCTAGAAGAATTAAAGAACAAACAAAGAGAGGTGAACAATACAATAACTGAAATGAAAACTACACTAGAAGGAATCAATAGCAGAATAACTGAGGCAGAAGAATGGATAAATGACCTGGAAGACAGAATGGTGGAATTCACTGCTGTGGAACAGAATAAAGAAAAAAGAATGAAAAGAAATGAAGACAGCCTAAGAGACCTCTGGGACAACATTAAACGCAACAACATTCACATTATAGGGGTCCCAGAAGGAGAAGAGAGAGAGAAAGGACCTGAGAAAATATTCGAAAAGATTATAGTCAAAAACTTCCCTAACCTGGGAAAGGAAATAGCAACCCAAGTCCAGGAAGTGCAAAGAGTCCCATACAGGATAAACCCAAGGGGAAACATGCCGAAACACATAGTAATCAAAGTGGCAAAAATTAAAGACAAAGAAAAATTATTGAAAGCAGAAAGGGAAAAATGACAAATAACATACAAGGGAACTCCCATAAGGTTAACAGCTGATTTCTCAGCAGAAACTTTAAAAGCCAGAAGGGAGTAACATGATATACTTAAAGTGATGAAAAGGAAAAACCTACAACCAAGATTACTCTACGCAGCAAGACTCATTCAGATTTGATGGAGAAGTCAAAAGCATTACAGACAAGCAAAAGCTAAGAGAATTCAGCACCACCAAACCAGCTCTATAACAAATGTTAAAGTAACTTCTCTAAGTGGGAAACACAAGAGAAGAAAATGACCTACAAAAACAAACCCAAATCAATTAAGAAAATGGTCATAGGAACATACATATCAATAATTACCTTAAACGTGAATGGGTTAAATGCTCCAGCCAAAAGACACAGGCTTGCTGAATGGATACAAAAACAAGACCTATCTGTATGCTGTCTACAAGAGACCCACTTCAGACCTAGGGGCACATACAGACTGAAAGTGAGGGGATGGAAAAAGATATTCCATGCAAATGAAAATTGAAAGAAAGCTGGAATAGCAATACTCATATCAGATAAAATAGACTTTAAAGTAAAGAATGTTACAAGAGACAAGGAAGGACACTACATAATGATGAAAGGATCAATCCAAGAGGAAGATATAACAATTATAAATATAGATGCACCCAACATAGGAGCACCTGAATACATAAGGCAACTGCTAACAGCTATAAAAGAGGAAATCCAGGGCTTCCCTGGTGGCGCAGTGGTTGAGAGTCCACCTGCCGATGCAGGGGACACGGGTTCGTGATCCGGTCCAGGAAGATCCCACATGCCGCAGAGCGGCTACGCCCGTGAGCTATGGCCGCTGAGCCTGCGCATCCAGAGCCTGTTGCCCCGCAACGGGAGAGGCCACAACAGTGAGAGGCCCGAGTACTGCAAAGAAAAAAAAAAAAAAGAGGAAATCCAAAGTTACACAATAATAGTAGGGACTTTAACATCTCACTTACACCAACGGACAGATCTTCCAAAATGAAAAAAAATAAGGGAATGGAAGTTTTATTTATTTATTTATTTATTTATTTTTGCGGTACGCAGGCCTCCCACTAGCGTGGCTTCTCCTGTCGCGGAGCACAGACTCCGGACGCGCAGGCTCAGCGGCCGTGGCTCACGGGCCCAGCTGCTCTGTGGCACACGGGATCCTTCCAGACTGGGGCATGAACCCGTGTCCCCCGCATTGGCAGGAGGACTCCCAACCACTGCGCCACCAGGGAAGCCCAGAAATGGAAGTTTTAAATGACCCAATAGACCAGATAGATTAAATTGATATTTATAGGACATTACATCTAAAAACAGCAGATTACAGTTCTTCTCAAGTGTGCATGGAACATTCTCCAGGACAGATCACATCTTGGGTCACAAATCAAACCACAGTAAATTTAAGAAAACTGAAATCATATCGTGCATCTTTTCTGACCACAACGCTATGAGATTAGAAATGAATTACAGGAGAAAAACATAAAAAACACAAACACAGGGAGGCTAAACAATATGTTACAAAGTAACCAAGAGATCACTGAAGAAATCAAAGAGGAAATCAAAAAAACCTAGAGACAAATGACAATGAAAACAAGACGATCCAAAACCTATGGGATGTGGCAAAAGCAGTTCAAAGTGGCAAGTTTATAGCTATACAAGCCTACCTCAAGAAACAAGAAAAATTTAAAATAAACAATCTAACCTTGCACCTAAGGGAACTAGAGAAAGAACAAACAAAACCCAAAGTTAGCAGAAGGAAAGAAATCATAAAGATCAGAGCAGAATTAAATGAACTAGAAACAAAGAAAACAATAGCAAAGATCAATAAAACTAAAAGCTGGTTCTTTGAGAAGATAAACAAAATTGATAAACTATTAGTCAGACTCATCAAGAAAACGAAGGAGAGGACTCAAATCAATGAAATTAGAAATGAAAAAGGAGAAGTTACAACAGACACCGCAGCAATACAAAGCATCCTAAGAGACTACTACAAACAACTCTATGCCAATAAAATGGACAGCCTGGAAGAAATGGACAAATTCTTAGAAAGGTATAACCTTCAAAGACTGAACCAGGAAGAAATAGAAAATATGAACAGACCAATCACAAATAATGAAATGGAAACTGTGATTAAAAATCTTACAACAAACAAAAGTCCAGGACCAGATGGCTTCACAGGTGAATTCTATCAAACATTTAGAGAAGAGATAACACCCATCCTTCTCAAACTCTTCCAAAAAATTGTGGAGGAAGGAACACTCCCAAACTCATTCTATGAGGTCACCATCACCTTGATACCAAAACCAGACAAAGATACTAGAAAAATAGAAAATTACAGACCAATACCACTGATGAATATAGATGCAAAAATCCTCAACAAAATACTAGCAAACAGAATCCAACAACATATTAAAAGGATCAAACACCATGATCAAGTGAGATTTATCCTAGAGATACAAGGATTCTTCAATATATGCAAATCAATCAATGTGATACACCATATTAACAAATTGAAGAATAAAAACCATATGATCATCTCAATAGATGCAGAAAAACCTTTTGACAAAATTCAACACCAGTTTATGATAAAAATTCTCCAGAAAGTGGGCATAAAGGGAACCTACCTTAATAAAAGCCATATACGATAAACCCACAGCAAACATCATTCTCAGTGGTAAAAAACTGAAAGCATTTCCTCTAAGATCAGGAACAAGACAAGGATGTCCACTCTCACCACTGTTATTCAACATAGTTTTGTAAGTCCTAGCCACAGCAATCAGAGAAGAAAAAAAATAAAATTAATACAAATCAGAAAAGAAGAAGTAAAACTGTCACTGTTTGCAGATGACATGATACTATACATAGAGAATCCTAAAGATGCCACCAGAAAACTACTAGAGCTAATCAATGAATTTGGTAAAATTCAATGAATTTGGCAGGATAAAAAATTAATGCACAGAAATCTCTGGCATTCCTAAACACTAATGATGAAAAATCTGAAAGAGAAATTAAGGAAACACTCCCATTTACCATTGCAACAAAAAGAATAAAATACCTAGGAATAAACCTACCTAGGGAGACAAAAGACTTGTATGCAGAAAACTATAAGACACTGGTGAAAGAAATTAAAGATGACATAAACAGATGGAGAAATATACCATGTTCTTGGATTGGCAGAATCAACATTGTGAAAATGACTCTACTACCCAAAGCAATCTATAGATTCAATGCAATCCCTATCAAATTACCAATGGCATTTTTCATGGAACTAGAACAAAAAAATCTTAAAATTTGTATGGAGACAAAAAAGACCCTGAATAGCCAAAGCAGTGTTGAGGGGAAAAAATGGAGCTGGAGGAATCAGGATCCCTGACTTCAGACTATACTACAAAGCTACAGTACTCAAGGCAATATGGTACTGGCACAAAAACAGAAACATAGGTCAATGGAACAAGATAGAAAGCTCAGAGATAAACCCACGCACCTAAGGTCAACTAATCTATGACAACAGAGGCAAGGATATACATTGGAAAAAAGAAAGTCTCTTCAATAAGTGGTGCTGGGAAAACTGCAGAGCCACATGTAAAAGAATGAAATTAGAACACTCTCTAACACCATACACAAAAATAAACTCAAAATGGTTTAAATAAACTCAAAGTGGATTAGAGACCCAAATGTAAGACTGGACACTATAAAACTCTTAGAGGAAAACATAGGAAGAACACTCTTTGACATAAATCACAGCAAGATCTTTTTTGATCCACCTCCTAGAGTAATGGAAATAAAAATAAACAAATGGGACCTAGTGAAACTTCAAAGCTTTTGCACAGCAAAGGAAACCATAAACAAGAGGAAAAGACAACCCTTAGAATGGGAGAAAATATTTGCAAACAATCAATGGACAAAGGATTAATCCTCAAAATATATAAACAGCTCATGCAGCTCAATATTAAAAATACAAACAACCCAATCCAAAAATGGGCAGAAGACCTAAATAGACATTTCTCCAAAGAAGACATACAGATGGCCAATAAGCACATGAAAAGCTGCTCAACGTCACCAATTATTAGAGAAATTGAAATCAAAACTACAATGAGGTATCACCTCACACCAGTTAGAATGGGCATCATCAGAAAATCTACAAACAACAAATGCTGGAGAGGGTGTGGAGAAAAGGGAACCCTCCTACACTGTTGGTGGGGATGTAAATTGATACAGCCACTATGGAGAACAGTGTGAAGGTTCCTTAAAAAGCTAACAAATGAATTACCATATGATCCAGCAATCCCACTACTGGGCACATACCCAGAGAAAATCATAATTCAAAAAGGCACATGAGCCCCAATGTTCATTGCAGCATTATTTACAATAGCCAGGTCATGGACACAACCTAAATGCCCATTGACATACGAATGGATAAAGAAGATGTGGTACCTGTATACAATGGAATATTACTCAGCCATAAAAAGGAACGAAATTGGGTCATCTGTTGAGACATGGATGGATCTAGAGACTGTCATACAGAGTGAAGGAAGTCAGAAAGAGAAAAACAAATATCGTATATTAACACATATATGTGGAGCCTAGAAAAATGATACAGATGAACTGGTTTGAAGGGCAGAAATTGAGACAGATGTAGAGAACAAACTTATGGATGCCAAGAGGGGAAGTGGCAGGGGGCGTGTGGGGTGGGTGGTGTATTGAATTAGGTGATTGGGATTGACATGTATACACTGATGTGTATAAAATTTATGAGTAATAAGGACCTGCTGTATAAAAAAATAAATTAAATTAAATTTAAAAATTAAAAAAAACACAAAAAACAAACAAAGCACAAGGAAATGGTGAGGATAATAACAATGCTGCTGGGCTATTAAAGGAGTTCAATCTTTCTTTCTGATTTGAGAAAATGTGTCTATGAAAAGTGGTATCAGCCCTTTTGTGCCTGAAAAAAGGTTAAGTGTCACCACCCTAATTTCAATGATGTTCCACTCAGCAGAAAGCAAAAGCTATTGTTCGTCAGGTGATATGCTAGGTTATTAGTTTTCTAAATAAACAGGATTTTATTCAAGAAAAGTAAAAAAAATATATTGACATAGAGATATTCAGATTTCCTATTCCTCTTGAAGTTATTCACTTCATCTAATCTGTTGACTATATTGGCATAAAGTTATTTGCGATGTTTCTTCATTACTCTTTTAATACCTGGAGGTTGTAGTGATAATGTAATTCCATTTAACTTCTCCTTTTTGTGCTATTTTTGTCATATATTTTAAATTCAGTTGTTATAAAGCTCACAATAAATTGGTATAATGTTTGCTTAAACAATCATTTGCGTTTTAAAAAATATTAACAAATTAAGAATATTATTTGGAAATAGAGTCATTGCAGTGTAATTAACTAAGATGAGGTCATACTGGAGAGGGTGGCCCAAATCCAATATGACTGGTGTCTTTATAAAAAGGGGAAGTTTGGAGACAAATGTGCACACAAGGGGAACACCATGTAAAGATGAAGGCAGAGATCTACAAGCCAAGAAATGCCAAAGATGGCCAGCAAACCAGCAGCAGCTGGGAGAGAAGCCAGGACTAGATTCTCCCTCACGGCCCTCAGATGGAGCCAACCCTGCTGACCCCTTGATGATGGGCTTTCAGGCTCCAGACTGTGAGATAATACATATCTCATTATGTGAGATAATACATTTCTGCCAGACTGTGAGATAATACATTTCTGTACCCCAGTTTGGGATACTTTTTTACAGTAGCCCCCGCAAACTCATACAGGGATATATTGCTCTACACTTTGTTCACATCCAATAAATGAGATATAACACATATCATTACTACACATATTCTTTTCCAACCTCCCTCTTTCATGCATTAATATATAGATATCCTTCACCAGCGCATTCAATTCTACCTCATTTTTAAAAAACGGCTACCTAGTATGCATAGTATGAACATACCTTTTCTCTCTTGAAATGTTATTTACCTTTTATATGTTATATGTTAGGCTTTTATAGTACAGAAGTATTCACTTATATAGTTGATCTTGTTCTTTATGGCTTCTGGGTTTTGTTGTTTAGGAAGTTCTTTCCACTCCAACATCTTAAAGATAGTATATATTTCTATGATATTTTTCCTTTATAAAGTTTAAATAGTTAATCCAACTAGAATTTATTTTAATTTATGGTGTGAGATTAGACTTTTTTTCCCTAGTCAAATTTTCCAATATAATATATTGAATAGTTCTTCCTTTCCTCAATTGATTTAAAACTCTACATATATCATAGACTAAATTTCCATAAAAACAGAAATTTGTTACTGGGCTCTATTTTTATACCAGTTATACATTAACTCATGAAAACCAGAAATTATAGCTTTAATTGATGTAAAGTATGATATATCCCTTTTTTTACATTTCAATTTACAGTGTTTGTGTGTGTGTGTCCCACCTTTTAAATATATCATTTGATATATAAATTTTATGTTAGATATGTTTGTTACAAAGTATAATGATATACTTAAATAGTAGTTATCTATTACTGTGAAACAAATTACCTCAAAACTTAGTGGCTTAAAACAACAGCCATCATTTATTATATCCCAGTTTCTGTGGATCAGGAATTCAGGAGAGGTTAGCTGGTGGTTCTGGTATGGGGTCTTTCATGGCCCTGGAGACTTCAGCTCCTCACTGTGTGGATCTCCCATCGGGTGGTGTGAGTGCCCTCCAGCTTAGCAGCTGGCTTCCTCCAGAACAAGTGATCCAAGAGAATGGAGGCAGAAATGGCAATATCTTCTGACCAAGCCTAGAATAACACATTGTCATGTCCTCAGTATCCTCGAACACCAGGAGATGGGGCTCACTGGGGCCCCTGGATACAGCACAGGAAACAGTCCACTCCTAATAACTTACATCTACTAGTGTGTCCTGTCCTCATCACAGCCCCCTGCCTCCCTTTGATATTTATCATTTCACCCTGTTTTTTTTTTAATGTCTGCATTTTCAAAAAGTTTTATTTTGAGATAATTGTAGATTCATATGCAATTGTAAGAAATAATACACGGAGCTCCGCTACACCCTTCACTGAATGTTCTTCAGTGTTAACATCTTGTATAATTATGGTACAATATCACAACCAGAAAATTAACATGAATAAAATTTATTAACTTTATTCAAATTTCACCATGCACTCATGTTTTACGTGCACTCATGTGTGGGTATGTATGTACATGTGTTTAGTTCTATGCAATTTTGTTTCATGTGTAGATTCATCTTATCACTGCTACTGTCAAGATGCAGAACAGGTCCATCACAAGGACCCCTAGGGATACCCTTTTATAGCCACAGCCACTTCCCTTCTTTTCTCCTCCCAAACCACTGGCAACCACACTGGCTCTCCATCTCTAGTATTTCATCATCTCAAAAATGGAATGGAATCACACAGTATGTAACCCTTTTTGTTGTTGTTGTTTGTTTGGGTTTTTGTTTGTTTGTTTGTTTAGCAGAGAAAGGTTTATTGCAAGGCTCAGCAAGGAGAACGGGGAGATCCTACTCAAAAGGCCCAAACTCTAGTATGTAACCTTTTGAGGTTGGCCCTTTTTTTCACTAAGCATAATTCTCTTGAGATCCATCCAAGCTGTTGTGTGCATCAATAGCTCATTCATTTTTTTGCTCAGTGGTTAATTCCATGAAATGGATGTACCATCATTTGTTTATCCGTTTACCTGTTACAGGCATTTGGTTTGTTTCTAATTTCTAGATTTTATGCATAAAGTTGTTGCTGTGAACATTTGTGTACAGGTTTTGTGTGAATGTAAGTTTTAATTTATTGGGGATAAATGCCTAAGAGGGCAATTGCTGAATTGCATGGTAAGCACTAGTTTCGTTTTCTAAGAAATTGGTTTATCACATATAAAATGTGCTGAATAATATTTAGCTCAGTATTACTCATATTTGTGCTGTGTAAGAACAGTGTTGTTCTGTATGTAATCTTTTAGGATTTACTATTTCACTGAACGTTAGGCTTCCAAGATTTCTCCACTTTGTTGCATGTACCTGCAGTTTATTCATTTTCATAGCCCCACACATTTTTTACTTTGTGACTGTATTACTGTCCACAGGCAGTGGTGGAACAAGTCGCTCCAATTGTGAACAAACACACCATTTACAATGGAAGTGTTCACGGGCAACGTTTCTTTGGGCTGATTCTTAGAGATGGGGGTGCTAAAATTTAAGGACTTTGAATGTTCAACTTTCAGATGAAACACCAAAACACTAACTGAAGTGGGTATACCAATTCATACTTCCACTGGTGAAGTTTAAAAGTTTCTTCTAGAGAGGGTGTGGAGAAAAGGGAACTCTCCTACACTGTTGGTGGGAATGTAAATTGGTGCAGCCACTATGGAGAACAGTATGGAGGTTCCTTAAAAAACTAAAAATAGAACTACCATATGATCTAGCAACCCCACTCCTGGGCATATAACCAGAGAAAACCATAATTCAAAAAGATACATGCGCCCCAATGTTCATTGCAGCACTATTTACAATAGCCAGTACATGGAAGCAACCTAAATGTCCATCGACAGATGAATGGATAAAGGAGATGTGGTCATATATACAATGGAATATTAGTCATAAAAAGGAATGAAATAATGCTATTTATAGCAACATGGATGGACCTAGAGATTATAATACTAAGTAAAGTAAGTCAGACAGAGAAAGACAAATACCATATGATATCACTTACATGTGGTATCTAAAAGAAGATACAAATGAACTTATTTACAAAACAGAAAGACTCACAGAGGAAACAAACTTATGGTTACTAAAGGGAATAGTTGGAGAGGAGGGGAGATAAATTAGAAGTTTGGTATTAGCAGATGCAAACTATTACCTATAAAATGGATAAAAAACAAGGACCTACTATATAGCACAGAGAACTATATTCAATATCTTGTAATAACTATAAATGGAAAAAAATCTGAAAAAGAATATGTATATACATATATATAACTAAATCACTTTGCTGTATGCTTGAAACTAACACAACATTGTAAATTAACTATACTTAAATTTTAAAAATTACTGAGTAAAAAAAAAAAGTTCCATCTAGTCCACATTCTCAAAAGCCTTAAGTATTGTTTGGCTTCTTAATTTTTGTCAATGCAGTATGTTATTAATTTCTTATCTCCAAAATTTTTTTCATATTTATCTCCATTTATTCTTCAGTTACTTATATTCAATTTGTCAAGTTGAAAAAAAATCCAGTTGCAATTAGTTTGGAAAGTGCACAAAATCAACAGGTTAATTTGAGAGGTGCACCCAGGGACACGGCATACTTCTATCTTTATTTAGATCTTCCTTTATCACCTCAGTAAAATGTCATCTTCACCAGCCACGTGTTCACATGTTCCTCATCTCTAATATTGGGATAAAAATCCTTCTGCCTCAGGGCAGGATGATGGAGATAAAGGCTATAAAGTGATCAGCACACACCGATCAGGTATTACCTGCTCCCCAAAGGTTAGACATTACTGCTGCTATTGTCGGGGGTTGTTATGTTTATTTGCAAACAGCCCAAACAGATTTTTAATTGCTTTTCATTAGGTATTTTATATTTATGCTAAAAATGAGGTCCGTTGGTTGATTCATTACATTTTCCAATTGGCTTTTGGTTGTATATGAGAAACCTACTGATTGTATGTCTCTATCTTGCCATTGGTGATATTACTAACCATATTACTAACCACTTTCTTGGATACAAGCCATGATGTTGCAAAGAGTGATAACTGTGCCTTTTTCTTTTCCAATATTTATACCTATACATATTACTATAGGGTAAGAAACTATAAATAAACTATAAACGGTTCCTTCACAATTACACGTTCTGATTTTAATGGGGGTTTTGCTAGCCTTGTAGAACAAATTGAGAGGGTCTCAATATCTTTCTATACTATATTATGAATACAATTTAAAACTAAACTATTTGAAGTTTCAGCAGAATTTGTCAAATGTTCTACATTGGGTGCTTTTGGAGGATGGATTTCTGAGGACACTTTCAAGATCTTCCGGGGCTGGTCAATCTATTCAAAATGTTTTCTTAGCAAACCATGCAACCGACAAGAGATTAATTTCCAAAATATACAAACAGCTCATACAGCTCAATATCAAAAAACAAACAAAAGAACCCAATAAAAAATTAGGCAGGGCTTCCCTGTTGGCGCAGTGGTTGAGAGTCCGCCTGCCGATGCAGGGGACACGGGTTTGTGCCCTGGTCCGGGAAGATCCCACATGCCGCGGAGCGGCTAGGCCCGTGAGCCATGGCCGCTGAGCCTGCGCGTCTGGAGCCTGTGCTCCGCAACGGGAGAGGCCACAACAGTGAGAGGCCCGCGTACCACAAAAAAAAAAAAAAAAAAAAAAATTAGGCAGAAGATCTAGAAAGACATTTCTCCAAAGAAGACATACGGATGGCCAACAGGCACATGAAAAGATGTTCAACATTGCTAGCTATTAGAGAAATGCCAATCAAAACTACAATGAGGTATCACCTCACACCAGTCAGAATACCATCATTAAAAAATCTACAAATAATAAGTGCTGTAGAGAGTGTGGAGAAAAAGGAACCCTCTGGGCTTCCCTGGTGGCGCAGTGGTTAAGAATCTGCCTGCCAATGCAGGGGACACGGGTTTGAGCCCTGGTCGAGGAAGATCCCACATGCCCTGGAGCAAATAAGCCCATGTGCCATGACTACTAAGCCTGCACTCTAGAGTCCGTGAGCCACAACTACTGAGCCTGCAAGCCACAACTACTGAAGCCCACACACCTAGAGCCTGTGCTCCACAGCAAGAGAAGCCACTGCAATGAGAAGCCTGCACACTGCAACGAAGAGTACCCCCTGCTCGGCGTAACTGGAGAAAGCCTGCACGCAACAACAAAGACCCAACACAGCCAAAAATAAATAAATAAATATTTTTTAAAAAAGGAACCCTCTTACACTGTTGGTGGGAATGTAAATTGATGCAGCCACTATGGAGAGCAGTATGGAGGTTCCTTAAAAAACTAAAAATAAGAGTTACCATATGATCCAGGAATCCCATTTCTGGGCATATATTCGGAGAAAACTCTAATTTGAAAAGATACGTGCATCCCAATGTTCATAGCAGCACTATTTACAATAGTCAAGACATGGAAACAACCTAAATGTCCATAGACAGATGAATGGATAAACAAGATATGGTGTGTGTATGTATGTATATATAAATATATATATATATATATATACACACACACACACACACACACACACACACACACACACAATGGAATATTACTCAGCCATAAAAAAGAATGAAATAATGCCATTTGTAGCAACAAGGATGAACCTAGAGACTATCATACTAAGTGAAATAAGCCAGACAGAGAAAGACAAATATTATATGTGTGGAATGAAGAAAAATGATACAGATGAACTTATTTACAAAACTCACAGACATAAGAAACAAACTCATGGTTACCAAAGTGGAAGGGGGGAGGGATAAATTAGGAATCCAGGATTAACATATGCACACTACTATATATAAAATAGGTAACCAACAAGGATCTACTGTATACAGGGAACCATACACAACATTTTGTAATAACCTATAAGGGAAAATAATCTGAAACTAATACAACATTGTAAATCAACTATACTTCCATAAAAATAAAAGTTTTCTTATTCTCGAGTCACTTATTCTAGTTTATATTTTCTAATTGTAGAAAGTAGAAAAATAACACTAATATATAAAGGCAGATTATGTTCATTTCATAGATATATTACCACAAATAGTAAGCTACATTTTTTTTTTGTTCAGAAAACAAGCATGAATGGCTGCCTCTCTGAATTTTTGAATGTCTGGCAATGCATTTAATTGCCAGGACAGTTGAATATCAATTTGAGTAATGTAGAAATCTGTATTCAAAATCTGCCTCCCGTGGAAGAGTGTTGCAGTTTTTCCATCACGTGAGGAAGGTAAATGTTTATCTGCTGAGTATGTTCCAGAGGCAGCCCTGTGAGGCACTCTCCTGGCACCAGGACGCATGGCAGCAGTGACCAAGCAGCCCCCAAGCCCGGCCTGGTGGAGCTCAGGTCTTGAGCTGCAGAAGAGCACCCACAAACAGCACATCAGGCGTGAGTCACAGCAGGGAGGGGACAAGCCAGGCTGCTAGGGAGAGGGGCCTACAGAGTCCTGTCCCAGACGCTGGACTCTGCTCTCTGATGTCTTCCTCCTTCTGGGTCCTGGCCTCATTACCTTTGCTTTTTGTTCATTCTCTGATGCTTCCAAACAGATTTTCTATTAATGTTTTGTCCATTTTTTCTAGATGTCCTCTGAAGTGTTGGTCCAATTTACCTTGTCAACCATTAGCACAGGCATCTGGGAGGGAATTTTCTGGATCCATCCTCCACATTTCTAGCCTCTTCTCTGCTGTTTTCATTTCTTCATCTTTATGCCCTGCATTCTAAAAGATTTCCTTAGTTTACCATCCAGATTACTAATTTTTCCCCTCTATTATTTTTTTAAATTATGATAAAATATACATAAATATAACATTTACCATCTTAGCCATTTATGGTGTACAGTTCAGTGACAGCAAGTACATTCACATTGTGTATATGTTTTTAAAAACTATGTAACCAGTCCTGCCT
Organism: Lagenorhynchus albirostris; assembly: GCF_949774975.1. NCBI lineage: Eukaryota > Metazoa > Chordata > Mammalia > Artiodactyla > Delphinidae > Lagenorhynchus > Lagenorhynchus albirostris. The sequence goes on along the minus strand of NC_083095.1, from coordinate 139,129,223 downwards.
TTGCTCCAAAGCTTTTACTATTTTTAATTTATTGTTTCTCATTTGCTTCTTTCTCATGGCAATTCTATACATGGGCTGGACTTTGGGATCTTTTTTAAGGATAATAATGATGTTTAATGTTATTCTGTGTTCTGTGTTGGCTCTGTATTCTCTCAGAGAGGACAAACTTGTGTGGAGTTGTTTTCTTTCTCTCATGTTACTAGTTCTGCTCAAGGATCCGGTGACTCTTGACTGTTTAATAAGTTCATACTTAACAACTGCAGATGTAGACCAGAGTCTAAACCCACCTGCATATGTAGAATCACCCACATATAACTGGTCTGGAGCGAGACTTGGGTGTTGGTGTGATTTTGAAGCTCAGCAGGGGTCCCTCATGTGCATCAGGCAGTGAGGGCAACTAGTAGAAATAATGGGCCTGGAGTCTAGAGCAGCACCCTGGTCCTTATAATGCAGGGATTATAGACCTCCTTTCCTCCCCAGATGCCCCAGCACGGCTCGTGCTCCCAGACCTTCTCTTCAGATTTGGGACCTTTCCAGGGGGAATATTTGGAAAACACTTTTTAAAAAGCTTCCTTGCCTACTTGACTATATAATGCATTCCCTTATATTCATTAGACTTCTTCACCAACCCACTTTCACCTGCTTTGTATCTCCAGGCATCCCTTTCTATCTTCTGAAGATACCTTCCCCAGTTTCCCAGCACAACTATACAGTTAAATGTATCATCTGTCTTTCACAAGAAATTTAGTTTGGAGAAAAGGAGAACAAATGTGCACAGGCAAGCATTCTAAAATAGAATGTTTACTTGAGTCTTGGTGAATTTGGCATTTCTGGGACTTGGGACATTATCATGGATCATTAACCAATTAATCTAACCTAATATTCTACAGCTCTATACTTTGATAATTTTTAAATAAATGTTAATTAATTAACATTTATTTAAAATCACATTATTAATGCCAGCATCTGTGCCTTGTTAATAAATGGCCAGCATCTGTGCCTGCTTTTATACATTTCACATTTCAAACTTTCTTATGCCTTTTTTTTAAAAATTAGGGGCAGTCACAGAGTAAATATTAAACAAATGTTGTTAGTTTAAAACGTTGAGAATGTGATTGTCACTTAGTCCAGAAGTATTAATTAAGCAAGCATCACACCATCAAAGGGGCTGATTCTCGGTACATGAAAGCTGGACACAGTTTTCAGGACTGCCTCGTCCAATTCTCTACGTTGTTCAGTGAGAATGTCACACCAGGGTCTCTTCTATACACTCTATTTACGCTCTGTCTGTAGGTGCCAGCTTCTCATCACATAGCTCTAAATTACAGGTCTCTTTTGATGTTGCCCAGATCTGTATCTCTGGTGCTGGCCTCTCCTGTGATGTTGAGACCTCACTATCTCACTGCCTACTTGGCATCTGTTTGAGGTCCAACAGGCACCTCACACTTAGCATGGGGTATGCTACCTTTGTGTTTTCTTCCCCAAACTTGTTCTTCCCTTTAAGGGTGGAAAAACTTTTCCTTCTTTCCTCCTAGGTTCTGTGGCTGGTCTAATAGTTAAACTGACATAAGATAAATTAATAGGAGAAAAACACATGTAATTTTTGTACATAAAAGAAGAGACTCAAAGAAGCGACCAAAGCAGGCAGTTTTAGACATTTTAGGCAAAGAAACAATGCATTTGTGAAGAATTGATGAGACAAAGGGGTTTGGGCTCAGAGAGTAAACGGTGAAGAAGTAAAAAGGTTTGTGTATATAGCCTTCTCAGTCCTAAAATTCCTTCTTTCTTTCTTTTTTTTTGGCAGCACTGCGCGGCTTGTAGGATCTCAGTTCCCCAACCGTGGATTGAACCCAAGCCATGGCTGTGAAAGCCCGGAATCCTAACCACTAGACCACTAGGGAACTCCCCTAAATTCCCTATTTCTGGTGATAAGTATGCTTTCTACCCTCCTGTTACAGGGAGGGTATCTTCACATGGGATATTTATTTCCTGATTTCAGGGGGACAAAGGAGGGTCAAAGTGTCCTTCTTGCACTGGCTGTTTCTCAAGTAACTTTAATTCAAAATAATCAATGTGCCAAAGTGGCATATTTTAGGGTGGCATACTCTGCTCCCCTTCATCCCCAAGTTATTAACTAAACTCTTAAGTGTTACTGTTGATTCACTTATTTCCTCATTCAAACATCCAACCTGTTGGCCCATCAATTAACTCTACAGCAAGTCCCCTACAAACAAATGTGTTCCACTCCAAGAGCATGTTCATAAGTCCAATTTGTTCGTTAAGTCCAACAAAGTTAGCCTAGGTACCCAGCTAACACAATCGGCTATATAGTACTGTACTGTAATAGGTTTATAATACTTTTCACACAAATAATACATAAAAAACAAACAAACACAAAAATAAAGAAAACATTTTTAATCTCACAGTATAGTACCTTGAAAAGTACAGTAGTGCAGTATAACAGCTGGCATACAGGGGCTGGTATCGAGTGAACAGGCAAGAAGAGTTACTTACTGGAGGAGGGAGAGGAGGTGGGAGATGGTAGAGCTGAAGGATCGTCAGCAACAGGAGACGGAGGGCAAGCTGCAATTTCACTCACACCTGACGCTGATGGCACAGGTTCTGGTTGCTTGCTGTATTCAATTCTATCTACCCTCTTGAAAAAGTGATGTCTGGGTAGTAGCTCTTTTTTTCTCATCATAGATTACATGGTAGCACTGGATGGCATTCTGAACAGCTGCTGCAACCTTCGTGTACTGTTCTACATTCGGGTCCTGTGCCTCAAAAACTAGCAGTGCCTCCTCAAATAAGGAAAATCCCCTTGCCATTTCCTGTGTCATGAATCTCTTTGGTTCTTCAGTTGCTTCTTCTTCCTCTTGTTTCTCTGTGTCCTTTCTCTGGGCCCCCAATTCCATCAGGCCTTCATTAGTAAGCTCCTCATGTTGCACAGCAAGGAGTTCAATGAAGTTGTCCTCTTGCAGACCTAGTTCCAGCTTCTCGCTGAGGGTCACTAAGTTGATGAAAACCTCTTTGGACTCCTCATCCACTTTCCCAAATCCATGAAAATCATGAACAAATTGCAGGCAAAGTTCTTCCAAACCCCATTCATGGTGACGGCCATAACCTCACGCCAAGCAAAGTCAATGTTTTTTATGGCCTTGTAGACAGTATAGTCCTTCCAAAATTGTCACAAGGTTGTTCCTGATTCGTCACTCACCTTTACTGCCTGATGAAAAGTGTGACATAAATAATATTTCTTGACAGTTGCTGTAAGTCCCTGGTGCATAGGTTGGATCAGTGACGCAGTATTTGATGACAGATGCACTACTTTGACATTGGGATGAAAGTCGTCCATGAATGGGGGGTGGCCCAGAGCGTTGTCAAGCAGCAAAAGAATGTTGAATGGGCATCCTTCTCCAAGTAATATTTCTCTACCTCCAGCATAAAGTGGTGGAAAAACCAATGTACGCCAGACACATGAACTAACTTACATGATTGGACCCGTGAACACACGTTCGCACCTTTGAAAGTTTGCAACTGAAGGTCTGTATGTAAGGGACATACTGTACCTGGAAGACATACTTCCAATTTTTCTATGGTCTATCCATTGCCTGGGTCTAAGCCACCTCCTATTTAATCCACTGCCTTGCTTGCTCCCACTGGGCTCCAAGTCCATCTTCCATCTTTTAAAAGGGAAAATCAGATTCTTTCATCTCATGCCTTTGCTTGGGGCAGTCCGTGGCTTCCTGTTGCCCTTGGAACGAATCTAGAGAGGCCTGTCCCTTCCAAAGGCAGGTGAAGCCCTGCACGCTGGCCTCTGTGCCCCAATCCCACTCCCAGCCACACTGTCCTCCACCCACATCCTGCTCTTTGACCCCAGACTGACATCTCTGGCTGGGCCTCCCTGCTGAGCTGGGATGTGTGCACCCGTGCACCCCTGCCTCCTGCACCTCAGCTCTTGGGCCCAGTGACCACCTGCAGCACCCTTCCCCCCACTCCCCACACTGTCCTCCTGCCTCAGCAACTCAAGTTTTTAGCTAGACATCCTCAACTCCCTTCTTTCTTTCAGACACCACGCCCAGGCCACCAGCAGATTCCGCTTGCTTGAGTAGCCGCTTTCCAGCCTCCACCATGGCCACCCCCGCCTGAGCCACCGTCCCCTGTCCAGGGTCACTGCAATGGCTTCTGACGGCCTCTCTCTACTGCTCTCACTCCTCTGCATTCTATTCACACAACAGCTGATGATCTGTTTCTTTTTATATAAATTTATTTTATTTTTATTTATTTATTATTTTTGGCTGTGTTGGATCTTTGTTGCTGCGCGTGGGCTTTCTCCATCCACTTGTGGTGAGCAGGGGCCACTCTTCGTTGCGGTGTGTGGGCTTCTTATTGCGGTGGCTTCTCTTGTTGCGGAGCAGGGGCTCTAGAGAGTATGGGCTTCAGTAGTCGTGGCGCGTGGGCTCAGTAGTTGTGGCTCACAGGCTCTAGAGCACAGGCTCAGTAGTTGTGGCGCACGGGCTTAGTTGCTCTGTGGCATGTGGGATATTCCCAGACCGGGGATGGAACCCCTGTCCCCTGCATTGGCAGATGGATTTTTTTTTTTTTTTTGCAGTACGCGGGCCTCTCACTGCTGTGGCCTCTCCCGTTGCGGACGCGCAGGCTCAGCAGCCATGGCTTACGGGCCCAGCTGCTCTGCGGCATGTGGGATTCTCCCGGACCGGGGCACGAACCCGTGTCCCCTGCATCGGCAGGCAGATTCTCAACCACTGCGCCACCAGGGAAGACCAGGCAGATGGATTCTTAACCACTGCACCACCAGGGAAGCCCCAGCCGATGATCTTTGAAAACCTGAGTCCAGTCACATGAGTCCTCCACCCAAACCCTTCCTAGCCTCCCTTCTCACTCAGCTAAAAGCCAAAATGATCACCGTGATCCTCCAGGCCCTCCAAGAGCCCACCCTGGGGCCCTAGTCACCTAGCCCATCTTCTGGGCCCGGAACCCCACACTCTCCTGCACTTGGCGTTTCTTCTCCCAGACATCTGTGTAGCTTGTTTCCTTAGCCTCTGCTCAGGGCTGCCTAGGAGAGGCCCACTCCAACAGCCCTAGCTACAGTAAGCCAAGCACACCCCTCCCCGCCGGGTTGCCCGTGCCCCTCCATTTCCTGTGCCCGCCTTGTTGGTATTCCCACAGGAGAACACAGTGTTCCAGAGAGCAGGGACTTAGTGGTGTTCCCAGAGTGTCCTGTTTAGTGGCTGCCTTTGTTATGGGACACTGATTCCAATATGTATGTGTGTGTGAATTCACCAGCTAGTGTCCTACAGTTCATCTCAATTATGACACCATCTACCTGACGAGAGCGTCTGATCCCACAGGGTAACGGCTCAGTCACACAAGACTGCTCCCACTTCAGGAGACAATCACAAGTTCAGGTTTGTCAGCTGTGCTTCTGGCAATAGATCAACTATAGATTCTGGCTATAGATTGGAGGTTCCCAGAGACCCCCCTTCCTTGAGTTTGACTGATTTGCTAGAGTGGTTCACAGAACTCAGGAAAACATTTTACTTACTAGATTACCAGTTTATCATAATAGGATATAACTCAGGAACACGCAGATGGAAGAGGTGCACAGGGCAAGGTGCGGGGAAAGCACAGAGTATCCATGCCCTTTGTGAGCCCTCAACACTCCCAGAATCTCCACATGATCACCACCCTAGAAGTTCTCCAAACACAGTCCTTTGGGTTTTTATGGAGGCTTCATTACATAAAAGTGATTAAAACCTTTGATTAATGGTAATTGATTCAACCCCCATGATCCCTCCCCTCCCCAGAGGTCAGAGGGTGGAAAATTCCAAACTTCTAATCACTTAGATGGTTCCCTGGCAATCTGCCTCTATCCTTAGGGGCTTTCTAAAAGTCACTTCATTAACATAAACCCAGGTGTGGTTGAAAGGGGTTTGTTATGAATATCAAGGCACCTTTATAGCTCTTATCACTTAGGAAATTCCAGGCACATGCAGGTGATGAATAAGTATTTGCTGAGTGAGGACAATGAAAGATATTTGCCTGGGGGTCAGCAGCAGGGCCTCCTTAGAACTCAGGGGTCCAGAGGGCCAGCCTGGGAGTCCATCCAAGCCTGGTCCTGGCCCAGGAAGCTAAGAGTCTGAGAGTTTGGCTGACAGAAGACATCCAAACCCAAAACCCGTGCAGAACAGTCTAAGAGAGGCTTACATACCACTACACATATGTCAGAATACAAGTAATTCCATGAGGTTCATGGAGCATGCAGTGTGGAAACCTTCAAGGGCAGATGAACTAGGCCTTAGTGGAAATACTTAATTTGGATTGGTGAAGAGCAGGTGGGGAGAGAGTCCAGTCTTAGGGAGCAGTGTGACTCACAGAACCTTGGAACCTTAGAGCAGAACACAGATGGGAAAGAACAAGGCCTGTTCTGAGAAGGGTAAGGAGACCTCTCCCTTGGGGCTGGTGGGGAGGAGGGCAGGGCAGAGTTAAATTAGCAAGTTGGTGCCTGTTCCCTGAGGGTCTCAAGGGACCTCTGCCTGAGGAGCCAGCCTTTGACTTTGTAAGCAGCAGGGGACTCCTGTAAGCTCCCGGGTAAGAAAATGAATTGAAGTAGTCAAGGAAGTCAAGTAACCGCTTTGGCCACCTGGGGACTGGCTGTAGCTGGGAGACTGGAAGGCAGGGAGACCCACCCAGAGGCCCTGGGGGCAACCCTGGGGATACTGTAGGGATGGGAAATGGAGGGAACCAGCAGGCCCTGGGACCTCCCTGGGTTGGGGGATGGAGGAAAATGTGGATCCATGAGTTAGTCCTTGGACACCAGGGAAATTGTGGTCCTTCATGGGCTGTTAACACTCAATTTGGGATGCCACTGGTCCACTGTGAGATCTGATTTCTTTCCCTGAAAATGCAGGCACCTCAGTCAAAATTTTCTCTGATTTGGGCCTTTGATGTATGATGATGTACCATACATCAATATGGTACCCCCAGGAATGGTGGAAGGAAAGAGGCTTGATCAATGACATGGATCATTTTCTTAGTACCTGTCACTCTACCCTCCTCAAGCTGGATTCTAGTAAATATTGTGGTCCATGGCAAGGTTCCCTGTAGAGATGGAGCCCCTGTCCTGGCTGGATGGGGTGTAAGCCAGGGTACGGGAGGTGAGGACCATCCTGATAGAGCGTCATGGGGAAGAGGTAAGTGATTTGAGCAAAGCCAGGGAAGTGACTTGTCAGCGGGCACACGAGGGAGGAACTCAGGCCAGCAGAGGCTGCTGAGGTGGTCCCTTGGGAGATGATAGTGTCCCAATGCAGTAAGAGAAATGAGGGGCTGGCCTGAAGGAGGAGGAGGAGGCCAACAGCTCCCCAAATCCAGATAGGCAGCACCCAAAAGTCCTCCTCTCACCCAAATTCCCAGCCATGGTCTCCTGGGCAAGAAATCCCTGCTTCTCGCATCTGTACTTCTAAAGTGGCCAAACTGTCACCGCTGGCTGTAGTACATCTGGGGGCGAGTCTTACTGTCCCCACTTGGGACTCCCCATACCTTCTGCCATGCCCAGCCTCTGCCCACCCTTCACACACTGCTCTGATTCCCTATGAATACTGAGGGGAGCCCTTTGCACCAACAGACACGTCTGCCACACCCTTCTGGGCCCCCCCTTCCCCTTCCAACAACCATCTTCAATGCCCCGTCACCGTCTGGGTCATAGAGGCCACTTCAGAACCAGAGCATACAAGGTATATTTTGGCCCTCAGGGTTTACCAGAGAGGAAAAGAGATAAAAATAAAGCAAACCAAAGCCTGCCTTTGCTTAGCGAAATATTCCTCCCTTCAATTAAGGGGAAAAAAAGAAAAAAGAATCCTATTTAGGGAAGTAAGGAAAGGCAGTGATGATCATAAAAGTTCAAAGTCTAGTTCACCCAAGAAGTGAATCTGAAAGGGCAGGGTAAGGAAGAGTGTAGAGACAATGAAGAATCCTCTTGGGGTCCCAGGAGCAGATGTCCTTGGTAAATAAGACATAAAAATCGTAGCATTGGTTTGGTATGCCCTGATTCATTTGAACTTTGATTCTAGTTTACTCCAGGAGGCTCCCAGCCTCCTGCACGGACTCGGGAAGAGCCCGCCAGCCTAGGGGGGCTGCGGTCCTTTTCTCCCACACTCTGCCGCCTCCTCTCTCCTCCGGTGGTGGACCGAACTGATGCTTCTGGGAAACGAAACTAAGCTGCTCTAAAGTTTCCAGCTCGGCTTTTTGTTTCCCGCTCTCCGCGGTGTCCCACTCTGGGCGCGGCGCGGGGCGGGGCCGGGAGCCGCCAGGGCGGAAAGGGCCGGGAGGGTGCGAGGACAAGGGGTCTCTGTGCGGCGCCCGGCCCCGACGGCGGGCGGGCTGGCTGGCTGGCTGGGCTGGGCTGGGCTGGGCTGGGCGGGGCGGCAGCTAACCGCGTCTCTGTGCGTCCCGCAGGCGGGGAACCCGCGCCGCCGCGCCGGGCCGCCGGCGATGATCACCTAGGAGGCTGGCGCGGGCGGGCGCGAGCGGCGGAGGAGCCGGGCGCGGCGATACGCGGCCATGGAGTGGGAGCTGGCGGCGGCTGAGGAGCCCGGGACCCCGGGACGGCGGCGGCGGCGGCGGCGGCGACGGCGGCGGCGCCGGGAGGTCAGGACGCGCACGGTGCGCTCCAATCTGCTGCCGCCCCCGGGCGCCGAAGACCCTTTGGCGAGCGCGGCCAAGGGCGCGCGGCGGCGGCGGCGGTGCGGGGGCGCCCAGCACCTGGCCGACAACCGGCTCAAGACCACCAAGTACACTCTGCTGTCCTTCCTGCCCAAGAACCTGTTCGAGCAGTTCCATCGCCTGGCCAACGTGTACTTCGTCTTCATCGCGCTGCTCAACTTCGTGCCGGCGGTGAACGCCTTTCAGCCCGGCCTGGCACTAGCGCCCGTGCTCTTCATCCTGGCGGTCACGGCCTTCAAGGACCTGTGGGAGGACTACGGCCGTCACCGCTCCGACCAAGAGATCAACCACCTGGGCTGCCTCGTCTTCAGCAGGTGAGCGGAGTGGGCGGGGCGGCGCTGGGTCCGCGCAGGGCCAGGGCGCTCCCGGAAACTTGGCGTTGGGCGCGGCGTGAGTGGCACGGGGTGGGGAGCCCCGGAGAGAGCGACTCAACTCTGGGCGGAGGGCCGGGCCTCGAGGGGCCGGGGGCCGAGCCGGGACTCTGCGACTCTGGTCGCGGAGAGCAAGAAACCATAGATGTCGGGGCGCGGGGGTACCCTATCCTTGATTGTCACTCGGACGCCGCTTCTGAGCCTAGGGATCCCAGAGCTGGAATCCAGAGGCAGCTGGGCGTCCTCATTCCCAGCCGCTCCTGCCTTATAAGTAAAAAGGAGGGAAACCTATTCCCGGGCGCCCCAGCCTGAAGTCCCAGCCTCTATCTTCAGCCAGGCTCCAAGCGCCAGGATGTTGAACGACTTTAACAACCTACACAGGAATGAATGTAAAGCTCGGTCTTAGATAACATTTCGTCTTGGGGCAACAGAGTGAAACTGCCGCCAAGTGCCGACACGCCAGTTAAAAGGGCAGGGGTAGTAACAGCGGCGTCCATCCATTGACGTGAGCTGTGAGCAGGCCACCCAGCTGGGTGCCATCCCATAGTTGACTGTTTAGTTTTTAAAAAATTAACCCCAGTTTCCAGATGGAAAGACTGAGGCTTTGAGGGGTTTTTCAAGCCCTGTCCACAGTTAGTACCAAGGAATGTACTTCTTCTGGGCTCCTCCTGTACCTCCCTAAAGTTTTGGATCCTCAGGCGGGACCTGTCTGGGATGCTTCTGTCTCTTCTCTCTTTACACTCCCCACCCCAAGAGAGGCACTTGGCTGCATACCCATCTTGGAGCTGTGTCTAGTAGTGGAGTCCACCTTAAGGCCGCATAGCTCAGGAAGGCAGATGGTCTTGGCCTCCATCCAGAGCTCAGCCCATCTTTCCCTCCTGTTGTCTTTGCTTGCGTCTCGGTGTAGGGGCTGATATGGGCCTCTGAGGTGAAGGACATTAGCCTTGTTCAGCCACCATTACATGTGAGCGGACTCCAGGAAGCCCCTTGTACTCTCAGTGGGCCATGGTTATTCCTGCCTCTTAGGATAGTTTAGACGAAGACCATGAATGCGTTTGAGTATCTCTAACCCTCCCAGCAGCACTGATTGTGCCTTATACTTATTTTACAAATGAATAAACAGAAGTTCAGAGAGGTTAAGTAACTTGGCCAAAGCCACACAGCTGCTATGTAGTAGTATTAGAATTTGACCTAGGTCTTCCCGACTTCACAGCTTTTACGATATTCTGGTGCTTGTGCTTCTTAAATTTATGTAAGAATCAGCCTGAGGAGCTTATTAAAAATAACAGTTTAACAACTTGAATCCCAGGCTCATCTGGGATTGGGCCCAGGAATCTGTGTATTTAATTAGCACAGAGGTGATGCTTATATCATGACCCACTTTTGAGTAATGCTGCCTGCTTGCTGTCAAGGGGTACCCATTGTCCAGTCAGCAAGCATGACATCGATAGAAAGGGCTGTGGGGTTTCCTGGCTTCTGTTCCCCAGGCTCCTGAAGCCAAGAAGGGAGGGGGCACCCTTACGCAGATGTCCTCAGGGTCCCCCGTTTCAGCACTCCAATCTGTTCTGCTCACCATGACCCCAGTGGGGCTCCAGGTTTTAGTCTTTACACATGTATCACTTCCTGTTATTACTCAGCTGGTAGCTCCTGT